>NW_024044459.1:34150101-34750101 GCF_014851395.1 Micropterus salmoides | reverse complement strand
AACTTACGTGTTAATTGACATACGTAGACCCAAACCATGATCTTTTCCTAACCTTAACCAAGTAGTTTTGTTGCCTAAACCCAACCAAATATTTTCTGTGCCTAAACCTAACCAAACTGCAACGTTTCACGACTTTAATAACGCCTGTTTCAAAATGGTGATGTTTCAAAACGCGTTTTATTTTGAAAGTGTAACCGGATGTTGCATATTTATTGTTGCTACCGGTTACTTTACCGGAAGTATGTTTGTTGTTGACCGCGGATCCCTAAACGTCAATAATTGATGCAAAAGGGCTACCCAAGTCTTTAAAAAGCGACGACAAAGGGCCTTGACCATGCGTCAACATATGACGAGTTGGGAGTGAGAACGTGTTGTAGATGTCCAATCCCCAAAACGACATGTAAGAGTGTTGACGAGTCTTACTCCAGCGACAGACTTCAGTATGTTACATAACCTAGGTCACATGATGTTTGATGATGATGAACACGTTGTGAACTGTAGTTTATTATAGATTTAGGCAACAAAACTACTTGGTTAGGTTTCGGATAAAACGTGGTTTGGGTTCTCAAGTACATTACGTAAGTTACGTGACATAAGTCGTCTACCAAACATTATTTAACTTGCATGTCAACTTTGACTTTCTTTTACATGGGACTCAAACCTTGGTCTCCTGAATGAGACTTGACTCATCCATCCTCCCCATCACCTCCTTACATGGTGATTGTTGCTCTTTTTACTACCTCACCTGACTCCTACTGCTACGAGAGGTTGGAGCCTAACAAAAAACGTAAATATGGCTTGTAATAAGCTGCCGACCCATATGGATGTTTTTCTGGTGAGGATGGGCTGACGAGTCTGCATCACACTTTTTTAATCAACTGATGTTTTTTATTATGCCTGGTTTAAGGGGGTGCTGCTACCACCTCAGCACCTCTACTTCCTGTGTCCATCCTCTTTAAGTAGTGGGTGAATTATCTAATTCTTCCATGTCAAGATACAGTAGTTTGGTATTTCTCATTAGTTTTTAATTTAATTTAATTTTGACTTGACAAGTTCAGTTCAGTTTAATTTCGTTTTCAAAGTGGGTTGGCTAGTTTAATTTTATTTTATGAAAATGTTTTGATTCCTTTTTTTTTTCGTTTTGGTGTTGGTTTGAGTATTTTTGTGTCAGTGGCGAGATTCAAAAAGGTCAGAAAAAGTAGTGTGTAATAAACAATTCTATAAAAAGATGTGTGTCAGCTGCCTGGACCGGGGTTAGCTTCTGTTTTGGGGGAGGAGGGCTTGGCGTTCTCCCTTACCTTGCTAAGGTAGGCTAGGTGAACCTTCGTGTGCAAGGTTTTCAAATGGACTTTGTTGGATTTTTCCCCTTAAGAATATTCCACATATTACATCACCTTCCACTGCAAGGCACTTGCTCTTATCTGAGACACAGTCATGTTCAAAGTAATCCCAAATGGGACTCTGCTGCTTTCTCCCGACTTTCGCCGACATGATGCCAGGCTTGATCTAAAACTGGCACAGCTAAGACACTGGAAGATAATTTTCTTCATCCACCCAGAATTCTAGGCTCATGTAGGCCGTATGAAATAAAGTGAGAAAGATGAAACTAAAGACATAAGGAAAATATTTTTTTCACTCCTAGTTTTTGTTATTGTGTAAGTTTTTGTTAACGATGATAAACTTGGTTGGGCCCCTTTTGAGGGCGCGACCACAGGAAATGCATCATAATAGAAAACGTAATTGCTCTAAAGATAAATGTGTCTTAAGTCTATAAAGCATCAAGTTCAGCATCACATGTTGTCAATTGTTCTGCTAATCAGTGTAGTGAGATGGAGCGTGATGACTGTGGAGGTTGGGAACGTCACTAATATCACTTTGCATGTAGAAATTCACATATGTGTAAAATGAGAGCTTACCTGGCGTGTAGTGACTTTTGTTTCCAAAACAGAAAGTTACTGGAAAAAACATGACGCATCATTTTGATCATCACTGTTACGACCTGGCTCGTGGGGAAGAGGGAAGCAACATGAACCAGAATGTTTTTTGGTACAATTGCAAGTTATTTATTTTCAGGGTTCACACAAAAGAATGGAAAAAGAGCGGTTGGGTGCTGCTTAAATCAAGGAAAGAAATATAACATATCAGTAAATCATCAACCGAAAGCTACTACAGAAATTAACACATTCACCAAAAGTAGAGCACTTAAATTCTTTGTGCTTTTACTCTTCTAGTTACACAAGGTTAACGCTGTCCCAACTCAACACTGTTTTATTATAGTTTTGCAGTTTTCAAGTCAAGGGTAGGTTGGCCATCTGATCAGCAATTCTGACAAAGCATACTGGCAGCTTTAAGATACAGCACCCTTCCACACCCCAATAATATTTTTCAGTCCTTAATTTTATTGAGTGAACATGTTGCAAGAACATAGGCTGTCAAATCTGTTTGGTTTTCCTGAACACGGACAAGAGAGGCAGTTGAGTTATTGGAGATTTTGAATGTGAGAGAGCAGAAAATTGCCAAAGAGGAGTATGATTTATGTACCAGGCAATGTAACACACAATGGGTTGGACTCTGTTCAAAAGTAATACATTAATGTGCTTATAACTCCCTAGGAAAAGTATTTTTACACCACTATATCACCTTGCTGTTACAGCCATAAAATTGTCAGTTGCATCCTCTTATCCTCTAAAATTGGGATTCAACTTAATTTCCCTTCCTCTCTGTGCTTCTTGATAGAATCAAAGTTGAGAGAATATTTCCTCCAGGCAAAGCCAACTTTTCTGCTATTTCTCATCTGAGCTCAGCGCCATGTGCGAGGAGACGACGACTAATTCTGTGAAAATTAATCAGGGCGACTGGGGGGGTGGGATGTATTTCCTGGATAATTCAAATTTAATCTTATATTTAGAAGAGGTGATAAGAGAAGTAACGACTTATTTCTGTGATCGGAAACCGTAATGTGGCATTACTTAAATTGAAACAGTAATTTGTTTCACTCCATTGTTCGGTGGAAAAGGCTGGGCCATGGTTGGGGTTGGGGGGTGGTGGCTGCCGGGACTGCTGCATCAGCATGTGTGCAGTAATGTGATAGCGAGGCTTGGCCGCACAAAGAAAACACAACCAGCTCTCTAACAACCCTCCCAGTAAGACCCTGAGAGGGGCGGGCAGCATGTGGATCGGGTGGTGAGGGGTTGGGCAGCAACTCTTCGGTAATTATGCTGCCTTCAAATGCTGGTGGAAATATTGTAATTCTATGTTAAGCACATATGAAAAACATTAACTGTGGTAGCCTGAATTGCAGAGATGTGACCTTCAAGGAGTAATAAAGCAAGGAAGCTGAGTCAACACCTGCTGGCAAAAATGACATACCTATTTTATTAGTTAATCGCTGTTAGTGCCACATGTTTCACTTTTTATTGTAGTAGTCATTTATTACATATCATTAATTTTTTCTGATGCATGTTATTTTATATGGAAGTTGTTTGCTGTAAGAAGCTTACTTTTGCTATAGTGTCAGTTCATCTTCAACCAAAAGAGCTTGACTTGTTGACTTCTTATACTGTAAGTCGTATTTGACTGGAAGGAAGAGTTTATGTGGAGCACTTGAAGGTAAAATTGCCCTCTTTAAAGCCAGACCTGTCCCACTTTCAACAGAGATGCATGAATTATTTTGGAAGGAGTTAGGTGGCAAGGCACTACCAGAGTTTCATGTTGCTTTCAGTTGCTCCGCATGATAGCATAGACAGTGCTGGAGATTGTTTTTCTTGCTGTGGCCATTATTAGTTATTTAATTAGAACAAGGCACAAACATGTTGAAAGTCAATTGCAATTTCAAACCCTTCTGATAACTCAAACATATTTGCACTAATAGGACTGGGGAGCAGGACCCAGATACAGATATAGACAACTCTGTGGTCACTTAATGGTGAGGCTATGGTGGGGTTATTGTAGTATGTTGTGATTGGATTGTAATCAGGTTTTAGAAAAAACTCTATCCTACTTTCCTGATCCCACATTACAGTTTTCATATCTGATCTGTTTAGTGATTTCTAATAACAATTACCACTGTTTTGCGTTGTTCCAATGCTTAAATCAGTTATAATAGTCCTGTTTTAGTACTTGAGGGTGGCATTGACTAGAGGCTCCAGCAGTAAGGATACAGGAGTGGGGTGGGTGGTCAGGCCAGGACAGATGTGTTTAAGCTGGCAGGGAAAGTAAAACGGAGGAGGAGGGGTGGAGAAACTTCCCCCAAGGCCCTGCTGCTTTCATCGAAACACTTCCTGGTTCTGAACTTAAATCCTCCGTCACTCCCTGGGGTGGTATCCCCTGTCCGTGCTAAGTTTCACCACGTGAGGGATGCACATTGTGCTGGTGCTTTAAAGAGCAGGCTGCCATTGGAGCTTAGTGAGTAGAGACCTGTATAACACTGCACATATGGGACGAATTGGGTCTTTGACCATGTGACATAACGACTCCATGTGACTTTTTTCCCTCTTACACACATTTTCATACTGTGTACACACACACACACACACACACACACACATACACACACACACACACTGTCATACAGACTCTGGTGGGATCAGGTGGTGATGAGAACAGAACATGCGACTCTCCTCTGGCAACCTGGATACGAACAACACCCACTCTGGGCGCTTTGTGAACAGTTCAAATTCTGTTCGAAATGCTATAATAAACACACACCGCACAGACGCACACACACCCTTTTGGTTGTGTTTGTATTTGCCCTGATTCAGATGGGTAGAAAAGGGAGAAAAAAAAAATCCTTTTGAAACCTGAAACTCGTCTCCATCAGCAGCCCCTGTGCTCCCCTCCACCAGGCCATGAGCAGAGCAGCAGCAGGAGAACACGGGCCTCTGTTGTCTCAGCCGGAGCACTTAGGATACATTTTGAACCCCTTCTCCCAACGGACGCAGTAGCATAGAGGCCTTGTTGTACTGAAGAGCATGTGAACGCACTGCTGACTTGAGTGTGGTGAGCAATGTGACTCGTTACTGTAACAAGGTCAGTCTGCACTGACAGAGTTGAGTTGTGTGTGTCTGCACATATTCATACTCTTTGTGTTTGTGTAGGCAGGCATGTATAGACTAGAGACTTACAGTGCAGTATGTGTGCGTGTGTGTGTCAGTCAATGGCCTTTTATAATAACTGTACAGAAATAAGAAGCGCACACAGCAGACAAACAATTATTCACATACCACTACACAGTGCAATTTCAAAATAAGCTTTAGATAACTAAGTATGTCTTCACTGAATAGATCTATGTCAAGATGGTCTCTGAAAAGCCTACCGTTGCTATAACAACATCGCAAACTATGGGCTTAAATAATAATACATCCATCTGACACATATTGAAACAGCTATGTTTTGCAAAGGTAGGTGTTGATGTCAAGGTATGCTTTTGCGCTGTTTTGTACCGTTTTCCTGTGTGCATTCCTTTTTTTAAAAACAGCATGATTTCCAAAAGGTTTTTTTCCAGATTGCTTGATAGGTCTTTTAAGACAGACTAACAACAGTAAAAATCGAAGTTACAGCTGTCGGCTTTTCTTGTTAGTCTGTTTTTGAGTCTCTCCGACTTTTGTCCAGGGTGAAATATATATATATATATATATATATAAATAATAGCAGCTACTGGAATGATCTATTTAACATTTGGCAAATTTTTGGTTCACGTATGGTGAATTTGAGTGACTTTTGTGTTCCTCTGACTTTGCATCTAGTGCCACCAGAAGCTAATTTCCACTTTTCCAACACTTCAATTCAGAAAAACTTCACTATGGATTCCTGTAAACCTCAGTCCAAAATACTACATATTATATAATATGCTACATGCCAACCTGCATAAAGTTATTGCTTGCCTAACCAATAGTAATGCTAACATGCTAACAAGGTAGCCTGGTTCCAGACCTTTGCTGCCCACATCTCAGAACGGTTCAGCCATTCAAATTGGTCTAGTGTTGTGAGCTATTGGCTTTTTCCTGCGATTGGAGAGATCAATCAGATTTGGAGGCGGAACCAAGAATGGGGATGTTATCTTCTGTCTAGTCTACATAACTAAATTCATGAAAGAGTATTGACAGAGAAATGGCGACAGGAGTGGCTGAGACTGACGCTGTACAGATTGTGTAAAGCCAACAGAATAAAAAAAAGTTTTTAATTGACGTATTTCTTTGATCAGTGTGAAGAAACTGCACCTGGCAACCACTACCGTTGCTTCTGAAAATGATGTTGGCAGTCCTTCACTCCCTTCTGATTGGTTAGGGTAGAACAAAACAAAATAATCCCTCCTCTCATACGTATTTGCTGCTATTTAACTTTCCTTTTCTCATTATTTTGGCTCAGTGTTTCTCTGGGTTGATTAGAGCAGTGGTTCTCAAAGTGGGTTCCGTGCACCCCCAGGGGTCTTTGGGGGGCCTCCAGGAGGTCCCCAGCAAAAAGAGGAATCATTTATTTTCACTATAAATCCATACATAAGTAACACAAGGATGAAACATATGACTATTTTGGTCATGGGTTTCAGTCAGTGGTCTAATTTGTGTCAATTTGACATGAAAAAGTTTGAGAACCACTGGATTAGAGGATGATTCAGATCACCTGCTGCACAGGGTGAACGGACTGACTCCTCAACAGTGATGAAGAGCAGCTTGGTGATTCCCCTCTTGGCCAATCAGGATGTGGCGATGCCCATTTTTCGAGGCATAAGAGATGTGGGGAACCGCATGCTCAGGGCATTTTGATCCTTCCTCCTGTTGTTGCAGAACTCACTTCATCAGACATCAGCCTGAAGCGCTGTCCTGTAGGACCCATTATGGTGTCTTTGCTGTCTCTCTTGTTTATCAGTTGAAAGTGAGTATTCTGAAACTGAACACAGAGTGAACAAAGAACCCCATAGCACCCCTGCAGCCGGTCAGTCTTTGGTGTCAGGAGTTTCCTTGCCTCATAATTACCTGCTGCCTTTTCATTAAAACCTCTTATCCTTTTTTATTTTTTTATTTTATTTTTTTAACCTTTTTGAAGAAGCATTTGTTAACTTAAGAAACATTTGTTATTGAAGAGGCAGTTTTTCATTTTAAAGTGCATGAGAGCTTTATTCTCAAAGTGGATTATTATGTGGTTTGGAAGCGGGTCTCAAGTTTGCTGCCCATCAGCTGAGACCTGTGGAATCGGTATCGCCAAAAAATACAGCTTATAGGCTTATTGAAAGCTGAGCCAAATCTGACAAGACAGAGCCTGAAACGCCGTAAAATAATAAACACTTTTGATTTATTTACCAGTATGGCTTTCCCTGTGGCATCATCCCGAGGCAAAGCTTTATATTTGCTCCACAAGTGTTAAAGGACTAAAAATCATGGTCTTATTTATAGTCCCATCATCTGCTGCCATGGCTGTAGACTTAACCTTGTTAATCTTTATGTCAAACTCATTCTCTCATTTATGTGCACAAATTTAGCTTACGTTTTTATCGTTAAACAAGTGAGGATTGGGAATTTAACATGCTGTATTAATTCATGATTATTTTTGCTTGTTTGTCTCTGTACGCACATGACTGTACATGTGTTTACACGCCGTCTGCATGTCTACCGCAGTCTAATTTTGTTAACATCTTCAATATGTTTTGCGCACTGAACATTTGTTGCATGCGGAGGTCCTTGGGGGCCCTCTGGAGCTGCAGAGTTCTGCTTAATGCACGGCAGCTACTGGAATCCTACTCATCTGCTCGGAGTGAGCGGGCATAAACAAGAACCCCTGGGAGCCGGTAATATGTTAAACGATCTGACTCCAGTCCTGCTCAACCTTAAACAGCCAAGGCAATAAGTGATATGAAAGTGTGGTGCGTGTGCTTGTGCATGTCTCTACGACAAGAGTTCTGCGTATGTGTGGGTATTATGAGCAGTACCTCAGGATGAATGACACTAAGCCAGGAGAAAAAGAGCAGCTGAGAAAAAGTATGCAAATTACCAAGACAGAACTGGATGAAATCGACTGGAATTGCTCCTTTGGTGTGGCGGGAGAGGCAGAGCTACCTTTTGTGTGAACAGTTCAAAGGCGGTGGATATATCTCTCCCAGCTGTAAAGCAGCCATATATACATATGTGATCCACGAATATACACACAGATAACAGTAAAGGTGTGTTTCAAGTAACACAGGATCAGAGAGCAAGTGATGGCTGCCGGAGAGAAGGCGTCAGCTGGAGACTTATCAGCTTGTCCTCCACCTGTTCTGGTACACCGCAGGGAGGAGCGAGAGAGAGAGAGAGAGAGAAAGAGCACAGATACAGAGAGATAGAGAATAAGAGAATAGGGAATAAATCGAGTGAGGAGGAGATACAAGGACAGGAAGAATAAAACAGACACCTGTGGAGGGAAAGAGGAAAAATGTGAGGTCTAGGGAGTGAGATGGAGACAGAACCCAAGCCACAGGGAAGGGAAAGCGGCAAAAACAGATAATTGCTGCAGGGAGATGTGGAGATGGAAAGTGAAGGAGAAAGCTATCTTGGGGAAAGGGAAAGAAGGCTAGAGGAGGAGATATGGAGGGAAAGAAAGCTCAAGAGGCAGAGAAAGAGGAAAAAGGTTGAATGAACAAGGAAGATAGCAACAGTGTGAGAGGAGGGTGGGTGGCAGAGAGACCGAAGTGGATGTCTCAGGCCATTTCCTGTGATGATAGCCAGAGGCTTATTTTTCATCTTCCACCAATCACCAACCCCCCCCCCCAACTCCAACTCCACTACATCTAACCACCCCTCTGCCACCCACCCTCTCCCAGCCAAAACACACTCACACACACTCACTCTTAGCTGGCACGCAATTTGATTGTGGAGAGTTAACCTCTGTCTGGCTACTGTAAAACGCACGGCGGCGCAACAATAATGGAGCAACACATGTTTCCCAGCCCATTCAGCCATGCTCAACAAGTGACTGCTTGAAAATAATTACATCTCATTTTATTCATTGTCAGTGAATTACCTGCTTGAGCGGCCGCCCACAATGGCACCCCGAGATGTGGATATGTATAGGCGGGGCTGGAGCTGTGGGCCCAGAAGGGTGTGTGTGTGTATTAGCATGTTCAATGTATGTTCGTGGGAATGACATGCATACAGATTTTTACTACTTTGCCCCTTTCAGTTCTGTTCAGACTATGCATGAGTAGTTTTGTCCTCTTCTGCTCCCAGAAGTGGAGGAAATGATTTTCCCTGGCAGTTAGCATTGGCCAAGAGTCTTTTTGAGCTCCTCCACATTTTGTGACCAATTCCCAGCTGCTTAAAGGGATAGATCGGGATTGTGGAAGTGGAGCTGTATGAGGTACTTATCCAACCCGTTCTCACTCCCTGACTCGTCACATATGGACGCATGGTCAAGACCCATCGACTTCAGTTTGTAACACACCGGGGATCCCTTTACCGTCATAGTTCAGCGCACTGGGGGAAGCCCGGTAGCCTGTTTTTGACGGTAAAGGTGGATGGCGGGCCAGAACCCCAACTTTGAACCAGAAGACCAGGGTTCGTGTCCATGAAACAAAAGTCAACATTAAATATTTTTATTTAAGTTAGGTGATGTTAGTTAACTTGCATGTTAACTGACATACGTAGTTATTTTAACCCAAACCATGATCTTTTCCTAATCTTAACCAAGTACACTCACCTAAAGGATTATTAGGAACACCATACTAATACTGTGTTTGACCCCCTTTTGCCTTCAGAACTGCCCTAATTCTACGTGGCATTGATTCAACAAGGTGCTGAAAGCATTCTTTAGAAATGTTGGCCCATATTGATAGGATAGCATCTTGCAGTCGATGGAGATTTGTGGGATGCACATCCAGGGCACGAAGCTCCCGTTCCACCACATCCCAAAGATGCTCTATTGGGTTGAGATCTGGTGACTGTGGGGGCCATTTTAGTACAGTGAACTCATTGTCATGTCAGGTAGGCCGTGGCATTTAAACGATGCCCAATTGACACTAAGGGGCCTGAAGTGTGCCAAGAAAACATCCCCCACACCATTACACCACCACCACCAGCCTGCACAGTGGTAACAAGGCATGATGGATCCATGTTCTCATTCTGTTTACGCCAAATTCTGACTCTACCATCTGAATGTCTCAACAGAAATCGAGACTCATCAGACCAGGCAACATTTTTCCAGTCTTCAACTGTCCAATTTTGGTGAGCTCTTGCAAATTGTAGCCTCTTTTTCCTATTTGGCCCATTCTCCTCTGACCTCTAGTATCAACAAGGCATTTTTACCCACAGGACTGCTGCATACTGGATGTTTTTCCCTTTTCACACCATTCTTTGTAAACCCTAGAAATGGTTGTGCGTGAAAATCCCAGTAACTGAGCAGATTGTGAAATACTCAGTCTGGCACCAACAACAATGCCACGCTCAAAATTGCTTAAATCACCTTTCTTTTCCATTCTGACATTCAGTTTGGAGTTCAGGAGATTGTCTTGACCAGGACCACACCCCTAAATGCATTGAAGCAACTGCCATGTGATTGGTTGATTAGATAATTGCATTAATGACAACAGGTGTTCCTAATAATCCTTTAGGTGAGTGTAGTTTTTGTGCCTAAACCAAACTGCAACATTTCATGACTTTAATAACGCGCTGTTTCAAAATGGCGGTTTCTAAATGCTAGCGTATTATTTTGAAGTCTAACCGGATGTTGCATATTTATTGTTGCTAACTTGGGCTCTGGAAAATTGTGATGAGCATTTTTCACAATTATTTGACATTTTACAGACTGAACACGTCAAAGTAGCAGATTACTCGATAATGAAAATCGTTAGTTGCAGCCCAAAAGTGAAGCAGGTAGTCCAAACCCCATGAACCCCATGAGGAGGCAAAAGAATCCAAAATGGCAAAAGTAATAGTTCAAAAAGCAGATAATCAAAAAAACACAAGGAACACAAAACATGACTGATGGCTAAACATATGCTGAGAACTTGTGTGTAAAGACATTAGACGGACTCCACAGCTGAAAAGGAGAAGTACACTCAGTAATATCAAAATGGAAGTGATAGATGAGGCACATGTGAAAATAATCAAGGAAGAGTAACATAATAAAACTCACAGGAAAACACGAGAAAAAGAAAAATATACTAAAGTAAAACAGGAAACAGAACGAATGAATAAATGACAAGAAATGCACAACACAGAGGCAGAAAGTGAAATACAAGAGGAACGGCTACCCAAAATAACAAAATCCAAACACCAAAACCTCAAAACCATGACATTAATTTCCAGAAAACAAATCGACATACATGTTACGTCTCGCTGGAGAGCGACATGGAATATTAGGGGTTTAGGGCCCAAATGCAGATACAGGAGCGGATCAGGTAATTTTTAACGTGATTTATTTGTAAAATGGAGAAACTTACAAGTGCTGTGATGGTGGCTGTCCAAACAAACACACAGTGATCCACAACAAAAAAAATCTTTTGCTCAGAATAGTCTTTTCTTTAGCTCTTGAGAAAACACTAAGATCTCAATAGTATATCTTTTTGAGATCACTCCAATCTGAATTGTTGCTCCTAAAACCCCTTAGGAGAAAAGGATGAGATGAAGAGAGATTGAGATTTTGAGACTTGGGTAAGATAAATGGATACTGAATTCAGATTACAATAGGATAAATGAAAGTAACAGATGAGATCTCATCATTGTATCTTTTTGAGTTCATTAATGTCTTGCTTATTGCTCCTAAAAAAGCAGTTGGGAGCTCTGGGGAGATGTTTGTATTACATCACTGTTTATGATTGGAGAACTGTGCTGGAGGCTTGCCCTGAGCTGGATTTGAACCCCACTCCTGCTGTTCAAAGGCAAAAACCACTGCCGCTGTGCCATCCAGCTTAAATTAACAATGAAGGACTTATTGTCTTTAAATAGAGTACAATTTTCCTTTACTTAAAAGAGTAGAAATACCATATCCACATTTAAAGTCCTCAAAATTCTAGTCAAGTAAAAGGTATAAAAGTATTCCATAGTGAATGTACTTAAATATCAAAAGTATAAGTGCTTAATCTGTATGACAGATACTTGTTGTATCAGTTCTTGCGTGCATTCGGTCATTAATGAATTAATCTCTCAACATCATGTCAAAGTATTGGGTGTTCCAGTTATGCTGACTGTGACCTTAAACTGGAAAGTATGACTTTTGAAAGTGCATTATTTTCAATATCAAAACTTTTTTATTTTATTTTTCTCAGAAACTTGTAACAGATAATTAACAATAAATACAATAAGGAAATTAAGGGGAGTAAAAGTACAAACCCCCATAAAAAGAAAATACTCAACCTCAACATTTGACGTAAGTAAACTATTGAGTAAAATAACCCCTAAGTGGGGTCACTAAGACAAAACTGAGAAATATCTTGGAGCTTTTTTTCTGATCCACATTCTGGAGACTGAAATTACAGTTATTTAAGATACTGTAGAGATGAGTTTTTGCTCCTGAGGCCAATATGAGAAAACAGACATATTTGAGAAGAATCATGAGATCCCAGGAGTCATAGCTGAGTTTTCTTTCAGCTCTTTCTCTGATCTCATGGTCCAATGTTCAGGAGACTTAAATTAGACTTATTTAAGATGAGTTAGATATCTCTTGTTTTGATCAGAGTAATACATAAATGAGATTATATGAGGTTGTTTCTCCTGAGATGAATTTGAGAAGTGGGAGAAAAGGCCTTTGGTCTCACCTTGGTACTAAAAGCAGCTCATTTGTGTCTAGGAGAAAAGAAGGAAACAACTATGAGATCTCATCTTGGATTTTGCTTTCCTATGGGGAGTTCTCCATGGGAAGTAAGTCCAAAACATATAGTGGAAAAACACAGGGATAATGAAACATGAAAACCAGTAATCCAGTATCCAGAGCATAGTAAGCACAAGAGACACGGATGTAACAAACAATGAACCAACACTGATTCAAGGGAGCAAATCAGTTACATATAGGTGAGGGAGAACACAGGACGTAAAACAAGACAAGAACACTAGGAGCAGGGAACTACAAAATAAACCAGAAATATGAAGCACAAAACACCAAAATTTAGACAGATTCAGTATTTTTAGGTCTTGGGCAGGTACAGATAAGCCACCCCTTCAGACAGAACCACACTCGATGTTGTCCCTGTAGTCTTTATGCTAAGATATGCTAGCTTTACCATCAAATTTATTAGAAATAAGCAGTCATCCATGTCTTTCTCTGCTGATTGCATCACTATGCTAAGCCCTACCCACCAAACCCACGAGAAGGAGCCAGTTGCCTTGCAAAACCTCATCCCTGGTGGGGCTCATTCTCCAAGACGAGAACCTCACCAAGACCTCACACTTCAAATCGTCTTCTTAAAGACCCCCCCCCCCAAAAAAGTTATTCCCCACTGTTTGTCATCATACGTCCTTGTTACGAGCGCCATAGCGTTGAATATAATGAGGACACGTTTTGTTGAGTTGGGAAAGGAGGGATGGGAAGTTCGTTCATTGCTGCTGGTTGTTTCTCAGACATTGTATTTGCAAAACTTCTGAAAGGCTGCTCAGCGTGTGCACGAGCAATGATTGACACAGCGTTAAGAGACTGCTCCTGGCTCTGATTTAACTTGGCTGCAGTGCATTCTTACAAATGGCATTAGGAGCACCAGGAAGAGTCAGAGGAACCAGATTTCTCTTTTCACAGATTTTCATGTACTGCTGTCTGGACATTTTTAGGATATATAGCAAAAAGTTATTTTAATCAAATATACCTACTGAACCTTCAGCGCGGTATCACTTTTCTTATCTAACTTGAGGTAAGAAAGCGAATAAGCCTATTTCCAAAAATGTCACACAACTCCGTTAAAAGGAGCAGATTGGTTTAAACTGATTTTCATCTAGATTTCATTTCCAAAGCGATCATCACAGTAAACAAGTTGCTTTTGTGATGCTGAAAGCTCAGAAAAGCCCCCGCTAATAGATTAGGGAAAATGCAAATTAGGTGGTGTTTATATGCCCCTCTTATCAGATTTTCACTTGTGCATCCTTTAATTTGTGCACAATACGGGTTACCTTACAAGTGAGTGTGGGAGCACAATACCAGTTACATTACAAGTTAACTTTTCGTGTGTGTGTGTGTGTGTGTGTGAAGTGCTTGAGGGCTGTTTGTCCAGACTATTGGAGAGCAGACAACTGGAGAGGGGGAGAAGATGTAGCTGTAAATATTTAATGTCATCCATGCGCTATCGTTGGCTTGCAATAGACTTGAGGCAGAAACGAACACCTGATTGCTATGACTGGGCAGCTTCGGACAGCATTTGGCCAGCAGAGAGAGAGTGAGTGAGAGACAGAAAAGTAAAGGGGAGAATAAATCTGGAAAATTGCTCTTTCTCTCTCTCTCTGGATTTATTTTGTTTGCAGGGCAGAGGCATAATGGTTCAATAAAGCGTGCAATAAAATGCCAGGAAGAGGTGTGAGCAGTAAGTTGACTAAAGCTGTGGCAAAAGTCCCTGCATTTTTCTTTTCTTTTTATTATTCTTATATAACTTGCATTGTTTATTCCATATTTATATATTTCTAGATTTATTTATGTCAACTGTATGTCTACGTGTGGCATCTTAACACAAAAGCAAATTCCTCGTATGTGTAAAACACTAATTGGCAACAAAGCTCCTTCTGATTCTGATTGTGATAGTGATTGTGATTCTGGTCTTATCTGCAGCTAGAACCGTCAAAGCTGCAGATATCTGCCTCAAGAGATTTCTTTTGCTACAGCTGACTAAAAACGGATGACTGACAAGATATAACTGGACAAATATAATACATGATTAGACATTTGTCAAAAGGTTTAAGTAAAAATAAATCTTAAAGCACTTAAAGCTACAGTAATTGATATTTATATCAACAATAGATTGCATGCCTATGTGTAATGTGGGAGGTATCACTCATAGCAACAAGCCCACAGAATTATCACCTTTCAGATTGATTCAGCATCTTTCAGCTCTCTGTGGGTTTGTCTCTACAGCACCTTACACGTATTTGACCAATATAATGCCTGTTAATAATAATACTGTGATGATTGAGGACAGAATGGACCCAAACGCAACGCTTTTGGTTTCTAAAGAGGTTTATTGAAGGGAAAGGGGATGAAGAGGGGCTGGAGAAAGGGGAGGATGGACACCGGTAGACGTGGACACGGGGGACCGAGGAGCAGGAGGCGTTCAGGCGAGAGGGCCGAGGGGAGCTGGAGGCCGCGGAGGGAAGGATGCAGTGGCTGGCAGTCCGGCGGGGAGGCAGAGGTGAGTGGACCTGGCGGGAGGAAACAGACAGATAGGGTTAGTACAGGATGGCAGGAGACGAAAAGGTTCGGCGAAAAAATATGGGTGGCGGGGATCCAGGAGCGTTCTTCAGGGCCGTAACCAGGTACCGGTAACCCCAGCCCCTACGACGCACGTCGAGGAGGCGGCGCACAGTGTAAGCGGGATGACCATCGATCATTCGAGGAGGAGGGGGTGCTGCCACTGGTACTAAGAGGGTGCTGGTTGGATCCAGGAGACGTGGAAGACAGGGTGGACCGTCAAGTGAGGAGGGAGGGTCAGGCGCACTGCGGAGGGGTTGATGACGGTCACGATGGGATAAGGGCCGATGAACCGGGGGGTGAGTATCTTCGAAGAGGTCTGCAGAAAGGAAGTTTTTTCCTTGCCTCTGTCGCCTAGTGCTTGCTCTTGGGGGGAACTGTTGGGCTTCTGTAGAGTACGGTCTAGACCTTTTATGAAAAGCGCTGTGAGATAACTGTTGTTGTGATTTGGCGCTATATAAATAAAATTGAATTGAATTGCAGAGGGAGGTATCAAGGGGCGATTGCGGACCGCGGTGCACTGCAGGGCGGCCGTGGCTTCCCTCCAGATGCGGCGGCAGGGTCGGATGTGGGCCTTTACTGACGGAACCGCTACCTCCACCTCCAGTGATGGGAACAGGGGGGGGTTGATAAACCCAGAGAACACATGAAAGGTGTCAGCGCAGATCTGGGAATTGTGGGCGTATTCTATCCAGGGGATGTGAGAGCTCCAGGAGGCAGGGTTTCGGTACGCCACACACCATGTGTGAGTGCCGCCCCCAGGTCCTGGTTGACCCACTCGGTCTGTCCGTTGGTCTGGGGGTTGTAGCCAGAAGAAAGGCTGGCGAAGTAGAAAGAGGGTGCGGACCATCCCAGGGTGGCAACTGAACCTGGAGGCGTGTGCCCACTGGAGAACCTGGGAGCCGATTGGGGGGCCCAGCGCCGGGACCGGGCTCAGTGGACTGGGCGCGGCGGACAGCAGACTCCACCTCCCAGACACAGGTGCAAGGGTGAAGTTGAATCTATTGAAGAACAAGGCCCACCGGGCCTGGCGGGAGTTCAGTCTTTTGGCGGTCTGGATATAAGAAAGATTTTTATGGTCAGTCAGTAATAGGAAGGGGTGTTCAGCCCCCTCAAGCCAGTGCCTCCACTCCTCCAGGGCCAGCTTAATAGCCAGCAGTTCTCGGTCCCCCACGGTGTAATTTCGTTCGGTGGGAGACAGACGGCGGGAGAAGAAGGTGCAGGGGTGAAGTTTGTCATTCTTCGGGGAGCGCTGGGATAGGCAGGCGCCAACGCCCACGTCCGAGGCATCCACCTCCACCACGAACTGAAGGGAGGTGTCGGGGTTGGTGAGTACGGGGGTGGAGGTGAACAGGGTCTTTAGGTGGGAGAAGGCTGCAGCGGCCTCCGGAGACCAGGCGAAGGGAACCGAGGTGGGGGTGAGACGGGTGAGGGGGGCGGTGACGGTGCTGAAGTTACGGATAAACCGGCGGTAAAAGTTCGCAAAGCCGAGAAACCACTGTAGTTGTTTTACGGAGGTGGGAGTAGGCCATTCAGCGACCGCATGGATCTCCGAGGAACTGGACGGAGGGTGTGTGAAATTCACACCTCCGCTTTGACGAAAAGCCTGCTCTCCAGAAGCCGCTGCAGGACCAGATGGGCATGTTCGGTGTGTTGGGCTGGGTCGCGGGAGAAGATCAGGATGTCATCGAGGTATACGAAGATGAAGCGGTGGAGAAAGTCACGGAGGACGTCATTGATTAAGGCTTGGAAAACCGCGGGGCGCTGGTGAGGCCAAAGGCCAGACGAAAAGGTTCGGTGAAAAAAAGGTTCATCAGTCGCTAGAGCGAAGCTGTGGCACCAAGTCTGGAGCTGCGACAATCAAGCGAGGATGGAGTGGAGAGCCGGGGTAGAAATACTGATCGAGATGAGGCTGTGATAGCTGACAGGTACGGCGGTCGGGGATGGAGGTTAATGAGGTAGAGGGATGAGGGAGTGAGCACACAGAGGGAGAGAGAGGAGACACAGGAGAAACCAGGATGCGAAGGAGGAAAGGAAACACAGGGCACTCACCAACAGCCGGGCTGCCACCGCAACAAATATAACCTGTTAATGTCCATGCATTTGTAGTTTTGTGTACGCTTGTGTGTATGTGTTGCCATTTTTGTGTGACTTTGCTTGTGTGTTATGTTTTCAGCATATCTGTCTGTCTGAACAACTTTATTTCCAGAACACTGAGCTTAAATGCATTACCTGGAAAAACAATCATCTCTCAGCACTATCAATTTCATTATGTAAATTCTGTAAAAGAAACATACTGACTAAGCTTCTACCCCTATTAAACTGCCGGCGTTTGTCTTTAACTGTGTGCTGTTGGTCATTATTGGTAAGAACTGATGTCTGCACAGCTGACTTTGGAATAACTCTAGTCACTTTTTCCCCACGGGAGAAGCCTGGCATTGTCATTCTCAATCTCTCCAGACCTCTGCTGCATCGATATGAGCCCTTCTGGCTTTCCACACTCGCTTTGCTGCAGCAGTGAGCCATTTGGAAAAGTTGTTTCTATACTTGGGTTTCTACCAGCATCAATAGCAATATTATCACTCCCTCTCTTTTTTCTTGCCCTATCATTTTATATGCCTTGCTTTCTGTTTTTTTTGGTAATTTGATATTGCGGATGTGATGTGAATGTCATGAATTTTCTCCTTTGGGGTTTCTTGCCTGACCTAGCAGTTTTTCTGTGTCCTATATCAAGTTGTCAGCCTTGGCTGTCCACCATCCAGGATGCTTGCCCTCGCTTGCCCATCTGTCTGTGTCTCTCTTCCTCTGTTAATCCTGCCTTCGTTCTTCATTTTCATCAGTTTTGAACACTCTGGCATTAATCTATTTCTACTGTTACCAGCCAAAAGAAACCTTTTTAACCTTATTCATCTGGCCTATCTTTACATGTTAACAAGTATATTCTGTTAACGAAAATCACACACAACAATAACATTGTGTATAGTCTTATGAATAGTGAAGTGTTATCAAACTTTTGACCTTTATGGGTCATAAATCTTGTTTGTTTTGTCTTCTGATAAAGCAACAAAACAGATTTTGATAATATATATACCTATAATATGTCTTTAATTTATTTCCAATAAGAAAACAGTACTGCTGTGTTAATCTTCTGTCAGTGGTTTTTAATTTGGTGAAACAGGTTAAAAATTACATTATTAAATAAAAGTAATAAAAGTGTGAAACCACCTCCCATTATCAATGGGCAATGGAATGAAGGCTTCTAGTATTTTCTAGTGGCTCATATTCCATTATTCTTGAGGACTCTTGTGTCCAGAGAGAGCAGCCAGTAACTCAGCACAAAGCCTGGCTGGCTCCTTCTCCTTCACATTTCTTCCCTTGCTCATTCTCCTTTTTTCCTCTCTGCTCTCTCTCTCTTCATTTTGCCATTAGTTCAATCACATTATTGGCATTTCTGCCAAAGCGCTGCATAAAATGCAGTTTCAAACACTAGTAATCAACAATTCTCTCTCTCTCTCTCTCTCTCTCTCTCCTCTCTCCTTCTCCACTCTTTCTCTCTTTTTCACTCCAGACAATGGCTGGCGTGGACAGACAATGTACAGCTGTCCCCCTGTCCCTGCCCCATCCCTTGACTCCACCTCCACTAACATCTGTTGTGTCCAGTCAGGCTTTGGGCAGGGTGGTGAGGGGGTGGACACTGAGGTCAAACCAATCTCTATGCAGATTGTAATAACTTCCTGTGTCCACCCCAGCCCCCTTCTCTCTCTCCCTTTCCCAGGGGACTGCTGAGAAGGATGTCTAAACTCTGAATGGGTCTCTGTTACCGACAAGCAGATTCCCACCATCATTACCACAGTGGATGATCCTGAGAAAAAATATGTGCAGAGGGGAGCATTCATCCATGCAACATATACACATAAGGTTCATATACATAATATGGATGCATGTAAGCATGAGTGGTTACTTAGGTGCACCTCCCTGTTCATAGTATCCTCACTGCAACAGACAGTGCGCCATATGGCCAGGATTGACAACATTAAGTTTCAGTTACTGCCTGATGGTCAAGACAAGCAATTAAAGCCACTTTGAACATGGATCCATCATTGGTACCAAGCAGACGTCCAGTTTCCAGCAGCTCAGAAACCTCCTGGGATTGTCACAGGATGTTCACAGCTTGAACATGCCACCAAAGCTCCCAGTCGAACATTCCCAAATACATGACTCAGTGGCCCCATTTACGCATGTTATTTCAAGTGTCTCATATCCAGATAAAATCCAGCCTCATATTTGCTTCTCTGTTGGCCACATCACAAAGCTGATTGCAATCCATCTTGGTTTTCCCGGCTTACATGCAAGTCAGGGTGGGCCCTCCGCCTGTACAGAAGGAGGTGTAATGCACCTGAACCTGTCCGGTAACGAAGACACTTCTAGACTGTAGCAGTCCATTTACAACAGTATCAGTTTAGCTAGCAAACACATGAATGAATCATATTTATGAACTATGTTACAGCAGCTAAGTGTCATGTATTTGATCGTATGTGTAGAAATGGCTGTTCTTTTTGCTGCTTGCTTCGAACCCAGGATCTTCTTGCTGTGAGGCCACAGTTCAGCTCGAAAGAAAATCAGACAGTGAGTGGCTATTTTTGCAGACTGCTTATGACATAGTTACTCCCTGGGAGAAGTAAAGATTACATTTTAATCATGGAGAGAAGGATGCATTACGGATTTGGATTTCAATCTGTCTTGAATGCTTCTGTGATGTATTTCCATTGGAGAACCATCAAATCTGCATCAAGACTTATGATGTGACTGAATGTAAATGGGGTCAAAGAGTTTAAACTCTTATAAAGCAAAACAGAGTCGGCACCTGTGTTGAAATTAAAAAAGAAACAAATACCCTGTTGGATGTCAGACATAGAATTAGGACCAGGAGGGGGCAGACGAACTGAAATCGATTCGTGCACTTGATTGATAACTGGAGAGTTTGCACATTCAGTAGTGCTCCTATGCATTGGCCCAACCATCACTGATAAAATCTCACCAACTCCAGACATTCAGACATCAAGGTCTTTGTGTTTGTTTGTTCAAATGGTCAAAATCACATTAAGTTTATTGATACCAACAAAAATTTTTTTTTTAAAACTACTCAGGGAGGCAAAATCACTAGTCACAGTTTAGTTAGAGCAGAGCACAAACTTCAAGTGACGAGGAAACACCCAGATTTTTAATTGTCCTTAAAATTACAGTGCATACAAGTATTTCCTGAAATGTTACTCCATTTCACAAACTGTTTATGTGAAGAGAAATAATCCACAGACAACGTTTCAGTAAATACAACATTTTAGTTTTTGCATTTTCACAATTTAAATCTGAATATTTCATGAATGAGGCCCAGCAAACACACATACTGTAGTCTACAAACTTCCCAATATGCTCCCATGGCATTCCCTCAGTTAGAAAGGAGGAGAATGTAATTAAGAGAGAAGAGTGCGCCACAGGATTCTGGCTCGACTTTGAACATTATCATGTGTTGCAGATACCCTCAGTCACCTGTTCTTTTCTAGGAGCCTGGTCTTTGGTTGTAGTAATGCATAACCCCCCTCCTGCCCGATTTGTCTGTCTGGCTAATCAGCCAAGCCATTCACATGGAGTTGGCAGCTATCCACCAATGCGACCCAGGAAGGACGACCTGCTCGTTACCATGACTCTTTGTTAATCAATCCACCTCTTGCTTTTCTTTTACAGTTCTTTACTCTCTAATAGCAGTGCCTTTTTCTTTTGGGTTCTTTCTCTTCATTTTCATCTTCCTCTGGCTCCGTTTCTCTGTCTGGCTGAAAAACCACGGAGGACCTGCCAGTTCTTGAAGCCATTCGGCTGAATCTTATGTGTCTGCCTCCGAGTCCCAGCTTGGTGGGGGTGAAGCGAAGGACACCGTGTTACATTCGAGTTAACAGGCAGCGCTGGCGGGATCCATCGCAACAGGCTCTTTCTGCTGAGCGGCCACGATTGCTTAAGCAGAACTTAGACAATGAATGACTGGTGACAACATGGAAATGATACCGCTGCGGATACTGGTTGGCCAGCTGTGAGGGCTGGCTGTAAGTGGTGTTGCTGTCTTATGTCTGCCGCTGCAGTGAGTTGCTATTAGCATATCATAAAATAAATAGAAATACTGTAGCTGCTGCTGCTAATGGTGGGTGGGGGGTGATGTGCATGTGAAGCCTGCTGAGTCAGATGTGACTTTATCATGCCGTGAAGAGGTCCAAAGGGTCAGACAGACCTTAAGAAACACATCTTTACAGACATACATACAAGCATGCAGCTGTTTAACCATCTACAACACTAGCTATGTGACCCTGTCAGAGGGTTAAAGTGGGCACGACTGCCTGGTGTCGCCTGAGGACTGCAGGCTGTCAGCTATGACTGTCAGAGAAAGCCAGTTTGTCTGACATGTGTGACTAACTGCACAGTACATCCATGTGTATGTGATTTATTTTCACAGTAAAGACAAGTAAGCAGGCTAATTAGAGCAGAGCTGTAATGAATAAACATCAAGTGAAAAGAAATATATCACCCTGAAAATTACACTTTTCACAACTGTTAAAAATATTTGAATAATCCATTCACTCCAAACGGGATTCCATTCACCCAAAAACACACATCAGAATAGTTAACAAACAATAAAACAATCCACTCAAAATCATAGAATCTTTGCTTTTCTTTCGTCAGCAGGAGAAATATAGAGACTGCTATGATAAAATGCCATTACACAGTCAGGACAGCAAGAAATACAAAAACACAGTAGGCAGACTTATAAAAACAATCAATTGAATTTATTAGAAAAATTTCTCCTCCTGTGTAAACATCAACACTCCCCTGGTGCTCGAGCTCCCAGTCCAGGCAGAGTCAGCTAAGCTAACTTAGCTAGCTAGCAGAACAGCTAACTAGCTAACGGCAGCTAATGTTACAGTTAGTGGTGACTTTAAAGCTATGTGCCCATCTAGAAGCTCCACAAAATAGTGTCACCAAAATCCATGAATTAAGTTATAATGTGTGGAGTGTGTTCTTGTTCAATAATCAGTGAGGCCCTAAGCAGATCGGTCAGGCCAAGCAGTCTATATCTATGGTTTGCTGTCATGCGGTCCAGAACACAAGCAAGAGGATGAGGCGATGCAGGCTCACAGCACTGGGTGTATAAAGAGAACTTATTCTGGCTGCACACTTGAGGAGAACTGGGTCCATTATGAGTCCGATTCGCCCCTCCAAACGATCGTGGGGGCATCTTCAATTTGAAGTTGGTCTGAACAGATTATCTGCCTAAATGAT
Source organism: Micropterus salmoides (assembly GCF_014851395.1). Classification (NCBI taxonomy): domain Eukaryota; kingdom Metazoa; phylum Chordata; class Actinopteri; order Centrarchiformes; family Centrarchidae; genus Micropterus; species Micropterus salmoides. Next base: position 34,727,436 of record NW_024044459.1, on the reverse strand, counting down.
CCAGTAGTGTGAGGGGTTTTACAGACTTAATTTTAGGTCACCGACTGGATCAAACACGTTTGATATTTATTATTAAAAATCTGGGGGGAGATTATTTCCTATAGTGTGAAAGGACTTGAGAAGAACTTGAGAAGAAACCTGCAATAGCCAATGAGAGCGAACTGACCGGGAAGCGTCCGTAGGCTATGTTCTGCACTTGCAGTCGTGCAGATTCCATCTTACGTGTTCATCCACAGTTTTTTTTATTCTCTTTTTTTTGTTTTTCTGTAATCCATGTTTTTAAAATCAGTTAAGATTTGAAAATCCTTTAGTGTGCACCAGGCATAAAGTTACAGTGGCTATCAACTTATTAATTACAAACTTTGAAAATTACACGTTTTAGTTTTTGCAGGGGGACTCTAGGAAGTTTTGGGTTCCTGAAATTTTGTACAGATTACAAAAAGAAAATACAGTGTGTTAATTTGCGCCTTTGGAGGTGCTTTTAGACTGCTTCCAGTCATTATGTTAAGCGAGCTACCTCCTGGATGGGTCTAACTCAGTACTTACAACAATCTTCTCATCTAACTGTCTGCAAGAAGGGAAAATTTCCAAAATGTCAAGCTATTCCTTTTAAGTCAGTTCCAGGAAAATTGCTTGCACAGACGGTGGGGAGTTACATGAAATTACATGAAAATTTGTGGTTAAGGGGCAGAAAAATGCACTCTCAATGTGGTAAACTACGTTACTAATGATTTATCCCTCTATCTTTAAATTGTAATGAGATTACTCATCACTCAGTGAAGATAACTAACCTCTACCTGTTATTGGTATCTTGTTAAGCTTGTTATCTTGTTGAATTAGACAGAAGATGAATGTACCATAGAACCAGCATTTCAGCTGCAGCATTTATATCACTAAGCAGCCTTCTTTGCTTTGGTAGCTAATCTAAAGGTTTGAGATGATGTGCTCACAGAAAAAGTGTCAGTATTTGATTAGATAAAAAAAAATAACACATTAATATTTTGTCATTTGTTTTTCTGGCTTAAGAATCTAATGTTTTATGATGCCTGTCATTCATGTGAGCTTTCTTGTGGAAAGCGGTCCTGGCATGTAGCCACACAGCTAAGATTAAAAAAAAGTGATAATTTGTCAGCAGGTGTGTGATGAGATGTATGACAGGTGTTAGCGTGTGTGTATGTGTGTGTGTGTGTGTGTTAAGCAGCCTGTCACAGTGGGCAGGCAGATAGCAGAACAGAGGAGACTCACAGTTGTTTACTCCAGAAGAAAAAAGGGGACTGAGAAGTGTTGAGGGCGGATAAGCAGCCGTCTTAATTCCTCGCTGAGAAAGTGTGCTTGCTCCTTGGAAACTTCTTGTCAAAAGCCTCTCTTAACCGCCCCTCTGGCCAGCCATGACTTCGTAATGTCAGGAGAGGAGAGCAAGAAGATTAGAGGGGAAAAGGGAAGACACGAGGAGAGGGAAGGAGATGGAAATAGGAGATGGGAAGGAAAAGATGAAAAGAGGAGACAAGGAGGCAGGGGATAAGACAAAAGGTGAGGTTTGGAGATACATGAGGGAGGCCTGTGCAACTGTCTCCGTGCTATACGTCCCTACAAGCAGTTGAAGTGTAAAGAGGGATTAGAGAGAGCAGAAAACTAGGTTGGAGGATGAGTGCTGAATTAGAACAGGACCCCTGAGAAGGAGGAGAGACTGGAGAGGGGAGGTTGGGAGAAGGAGGAGGAGGAGGAGAAAAGGGGAGACATGGAGCAAGACAGAAATAGAAGACAGGAAAAGACACCACTCAGCCGGGCGGAAGAGGAAAGACAGAAATAGAGGGGTGGGGGAGGTGGGGGCAGACGGATGGAGGAAGAGGGGGTGAGAGGACGGAGGGGAGGCAGCGGTGTGAGTGATGAAGGAGGTGGGATAGAGAGCAAGAGATAAGTAGCTAACCATTACAGAGCACATACAGATGTGAAATGAGTTATAGCCCTGAGACATGGATTTACACAGCTCCCACTGTGTGTGTGTGTGTGTGTGTGTGTGTGTGTGTGTGTGTGTGTGTGTGTGTGTGTGTGTGTGTGTGTGCATGCGTGTATTACTCATGTTGTGAGGACAGAGATCTGTTCACACAGTGATGTCATGGGGACTCACCTCCCATTTTAGAACAAAAAGTTTTATAGTTAAGATTGGGTTTTTGGTTAAAGGACCACTCCACCAATTTTACACACGAGGATCTGTTTAAAAGTTGTGTAACATTCTCTGTGGCTCTGGAAGCTTTCTAAAGTCGGTGCAAATGAGGCCATTTGGGGTCATCGCGGATTAGGCTTGAGATTTCATGATTTTGACCTTTTTTTTTCAATCTTCTGACTCAACTCACTGGAGAAATCCTTAGTATTGTAGTTTGTGAAGTCAATTGTAATCTCCACCCTAAAACCTAAACACCTAAAACCTCACAGACTTAGTGGACGTCACCTGGTAAGTGCTTGAGTGCGAGAGGCTGCAAGGGCCCAAAATGGTATAATGGGACAGCACTTTGTGAAATGTCAAAATGACAAAATGACAAAACATGTTATGTACAGTTGTTAGTTTGGGACTTTTTATTTTACGTTTTTTACTTTCTTCACATCCAAGGCACTCAGGGGGACCAGCTTCCTGGTTTGAACATGTTCCAGGCTCTTGCCTTAGAGTGGATGAGAGGTCATTTTCAAATAATCAACTTACTTACCAACAGCATTATACCCTTACATGTAAACTTTGTTTACCTTTTTTCTTTTTACTTTTCCAGGCTTCCGCTGGTAGTGTTATGAACTGTGGGTTATTCCCTGCAGAGATGCAGACTTACTGAAAGTCAGCACTTGATGATTTGACAGTGGGACTGGCGGACTTACGTACGGACGAACGTGCCCTCAAAGGCTACGTTCACACTGCAGGCCTTAATGCTCAATTGTGATTTTTTTTCCAAATCCGTTTCTTTTTCTTGAAAGTTAACATTATCGTTTAAATGTGGCCCATATCAGATTGAAGTGTGAACTGACCACGGCCTGAAAGTGACCCGCCTGCGGAGGAGAATAAAACGACGTTGTACGCAGCACGCTGTCGTAAACAAGGAGGCCACAGAAGTTAGCTCCGGTTAGCTCATACTTGCAAACCCTCTCAATTTTCAGAGGAGACTTTTGTATTTTATTTCCCTCTCACGGTTTTCTCCTGGGGTCACGTCTCCCCCAAATTCAGAAGTTCACAACTTTCTGACCTTCACCTGACATTAATTACTGCTTCTGGCGTTGTACAACGCATATGCTCCATGACTCTGTCTGTCTCTACTATTTACGCTCAGACAAGAAACATGCACGTAACTCAGAAGACAGATCGTGATCCGGTGGATTTCAGGTGTAAGAAAGGGAATTTCTGAGCAGATGATAGCAAGGTAGAGAAGAAAGACAGCCACATATTTAATAATGGCTTTTGTGGAGCTTTTTCGGTCACCGCAGTTCCGTCTAATGCAGAATTGGCTGCCATAGAGTGACATCAGAGTCGCATCAGTTCTGATCAGACCGTCCAGGCTGAGGTCACATTTCAAAAAATCTGACCTGAATCGGATTTGGACCACATATGAAAGTGGCTCAAATCCGAACTGGAAAAGATCAGATTCCATATATAACACTGTTATAAAAAATCTGATCTGAGTCACATATGAGCAAAAAAATCTGATTAGGTTCACTTTGGCCTGCAGTGTGAACACAGCCAAAGTCCATGTGTGTGGACTGGGATTGGGACTCGAAAACCTTATTACACCAAAATATGGTTAAAGCTCAGTGAAGACTATCTTCATGCTTACTGTATTTTTTTCCCTTTCCTGATTCCAATTCTATCAACTGCCTGCCAGTGTTCACACTATTATCTTCAACCAATCAGATTCTGCCATGACCTCTGCGAGTCCATCGTCTCGTTGCTGTCATACTTTAAAAACAATTACTTTCCCTGCTGCTGTCACTTTTCATTTCAGTGTCCACCAATGCGACCCACCTCCACCTCATTCACCTCCAGTTTCATCAGAGCCAGCTGTCAAATGGCTCACAGGAATCCTGCTCCCCATCTCATCCATCCAGCCCTTCAGCTAGGCTTAGCTAGGCTTAGCTAGGGTCTTCACTCTTTCACCACCACCAGCATCGTCACCCTCCATCGGGCGATATTTTTGGATGGCTTATGGTGTGACTACCACCACGAAATGATGACATCACGATGGGGTCTAATTGCAAAAGCCTCCCCACACGTGTCCTCAACTTTCCCTGTCCAAAAATTCAACTTTTTCAATGTGTCTCTCTTGACTGAAACGGTGTCCAAAATCCCTCCCTGTTTAAAATATAGGTTCTATATATTTATTGTCTCCTATTTTATTTCAGTTTCCAGATTCTGTGTGTAAATGAATGCACTGTATTTATAAAATCTCCCACAATGGAATGAAAACAGTACTGTCAATGGCGTGTACACAGCGTTCTCCTAACAATCCCACAGTGCAGTGCTCCACACTTTAACGGCAGTGTGAAACCACACCTGTAGTGATGATGCAGAATGACGAAGATTTACTGTTTAAGTTTCTGAAATCTCAATTTACTTCTCACACCAGCATGGACTACAGAGTTTATATTAAATAGGGAGTAGTGAATGAGTCAAAGAGGGAGTGATTTTGGACGCAGCCTCAGCAACTCCATCAAGTAATCATTTTCTTTGAATTCCGCTACTGCGGCACCAATTTCTAATTGCAGAGAAAATTAACGTTTAGGCACGTTATGTCTATGGTGACAGTTAGGGTACAGTGAGTGTTCAGGGAGTGAATGTAAGTCAATGCAATGTCCTCCAGGTGGCATAAACAAGTGAGTATGAGTGTGTGACACTGAGAGAGATGAGCAAAGAGGAAAAAGGAGGGAATTATACAAAAGTCGTGTGTCTGTCCACATACACACTGTCCTTCTGCAGCAGAAATCACAGTGCTCTTGGCTTTTAAAGCCATCGACTGTCTGTAAAAGACAAGGTCGAACTGGGATAGGTTGGTGCAGAGCACAATGCCAAATGAACACTAACTGATTTTGAGTTCAACTTTGCTAACGAGGGACAGAGATGTATCTCCAGTCTCCTGCCATCGTCTCAACTTGTGGAATTAACACACATCCGCATGCACAGCGCTTAAAAATAAAACGGGTGGTTACCAAAGTGGTGATGAAGGATCACTGAGGGATCTCCAGTAGGGTCCAAATTATCTTCATGCTGCTGCAGGAAAGAAAATAGCAAATAGTTTGATGTGTGTTTAAAAGTGAGCAGTGTTTAAAAGTGAGCAGCAATGGTAAAAGTGGTAAGTATAGTGCCAGTCGGACAGTTAGACAGCACCTGTAATTTTCTGTGTCTATCATTAATGTCAAGAAAATGTTAGATGGATGACAAGATGAGAAAAGTATTATATTGCACAATAGTATAATAAGAGCCTGGCCGATACCAATATTTTAGTGAAATATCTTGGACAGAGTTCCATAAATTGTACCAGTCCAACTGCAGCAACATAGCACTCGTCAAAGTGGCATTCCACTAAGAATTGGGATGTGTAACTAAAACAAGAGTGGCACACCACCTGATTATGCAGGTAAAAAGTGGTACCTGCCAGTGAAACATGAGTGACATGTTTCACACTGTAACAGCATATCCTAATCAGCGCTTGCATAAGTCAGTAATGATCAGCACACTGTATGTCAATGACAAGTGCCACAAGCCAGTAAAACAGCAGCAGCATACCACACACCAACAATATGCCACACACAACATGACAGAATTAACATATGCCACTAAAACAGTCTTACTGATCTCCACTAGTATGTAGACAATCACCCCAAAATAAATGCAGACAGATATGCTTAGGCCTTGGACAAACATGTCAAATGAAAGTGTGAGGCATAATGTGGATGAATCTTACGAGAGGGTGGCAGGATTTATAGCACTTCTTGACACTGTAACTATCCAGATGAAAAACCCTCCGGCTTTATTTCTATCCTATTCGTGGTGGTGAGATAAAAACATATCTTGATGAAAAATCAATAAAAGTTTCCTATATCTGTGAGCGGTTTGTGTTTCTGCACTTAACAATGAGTTTATAATGACTATGTCCCATTAGTAGCTTCTAAATGTGACTACTGGGTTCTTTTCATAAGGAAATGGGAAATAAATAGTTTCTTTAAAAAAAAATATATCAAGGGTGGCAGACAAAACCACAGCAGTTGGATAAGACTGCAGCCTAAAAACTCTAGGAAACCACAGAGAGATAAAGAAACACACACATACACACTCACGCGCAGACACAAAGAAATCACAAGGCCTTTCCCATTCCAAAACAAACTGGCAACATGACAACAAAGAAGCAAAAGGAAACAAATAATGAGGATGCGGCTGGATTTACTTGATGAAATGCCAAAATGTACAATCACTGCAGAGAAGTAACTCCCTGCCACCTTCTGAGAACTAGAGAGGAACAGAAGACTGTGCTGCCATTTTCTTTTCATTTAATTATGGATACTTTATTCATGTACTTCTTTCCTAATTCAGCTTTCTATACTGTGTATTGTTTTAGCTCTGGTTATTGTACTTATCCTCCCGCTTGTGAGCTTTTGGAAATCTCAACTTTTTTTTTTTGTTGAGCCAAATTGATTCTACTAAATGAATATAATTAAAGTGATTACGGAAGTAAAATGAACTGGATTCAATTTAACTGAGAAACGGAGGAAGAGAGGGGCGCTGAGATAACCGTAAAATGCAAAACACAAATAGAAAAAGAAGAGGGGGAAAAGAACTCCATAATGACTGTGAGGGTGAAATAAGGTGCCAGCACCCTATTTCTGGCGCTTGTGCCGCAAAGCCGAGTCATGTTGCCTCCCTCAACAGACGAGTCAGTGTGTGAAATTGACCCTGCCCTGCTTTTAGCACATGAAGACACAACCACTTCTGAGGCTTTACCATCCATCATGAGGAAAACTGGTCATAATGGTGATTGATGGTTTCACTCAGGGGATTTTCCTGAGATTCAAAGGCTGTATAATGTGTATGTGTGTATTGTTTATCCCATTTCTAGCATTGTTTAGCATATATTAGATATTTTCCATTCAAGTCTTTAGCAGATGATCTCATCCGGTGTAACTTTAAATAAGTTAGCAGGCAGGGCATCAGTGTCTCTTCAGCACACCAAGAAGTAGTGCATCTACTTCTACTAGTGCATTTCTGTTGCCTCGGATCATACGGTTGAGAAACAAAAACACAGACAGCGGGTGACAAAAAATTCATGAGGCAACATTGCAAACACATGGCCTTTAGTTGACCTGTCCTGCTTAGCCTGTAGATGATCCTCAATTTGTAATGAAACGTCAGAGTAAGGTTTAGCAGTAATCATCACAGCATAATTTTTCTGTCCAGAAGTCTCAAAATTACTCATACTCATAATAACTATCTGTCTTAGTTTTTTTCTGTAGGGTTGTGTGCCATTTGACATTTGTACTACTGTATTACTGCTGATACCATTATGCCTGTAGTGTTGAAGTAATTTCCCCCGCGGTAATATGTTGGGGCTTAACAGTGCGGTATGCAGTATTATATCATTTTTCATCAGTTAAGTAATTTGTTGCCATATAGCATAGTAAGTGTGTCTGTAGATCTCACCTCACTGCACAGTGAACCGCTAATAGCAGCTTTATGGTCGGAGCAAGCTAGCTGCTGGGAGTGCTAGTCAACAACATTGCCAAGCAAACTCATTTTTGTAGTTTGACCGTGTCATATTCACATGTAATGTTAGCTATATCGTTACCTTCAGGGCATGTCTATCAAGTCAATTTACATACAGCAAAAACGCGCACACACACACAGTGGTGCAGAGCAGAATGGGTTGTCCACAACTAACCACTACGCTGTAGTAACGTTGTAACTACAGAACAGAAAGCAACATGAAATACAGCTGCAGGCATCCGACACACTACATTCATTAGTTAGTGAGCTTCAAATGAGGCTTATCGTTCAGTTTCTCCCGACTGTCCCACAGGATTACAACGTTAGTCCAACATCGCTAGCTACATTAGCCACGCAATATGCTAACGCCAAGTTAGCTAACCTTTAAAATAAACAGTAGTACAACACAAAACACAGCAACACGTGCAGCTTCCAAGGTTTAAGTTGGGTCACGTACAGCCCATGGTGATCTGTCCTTGAACCGTTACAGTAATAATAATACTTTGACATTCATTCATGTGATACATTTAGTGCAACAGACACATTTTGGTTGTCACCCAAAGGTAATGAAATGTGATCCTCAGCCCTATGTCTGAATGTATCATGATGCAGTGGTAGAAGAATTAAAACTGAGAAACAGAGTTTGAATTCTGTATGTATTTCATATATCAACAGCTCACAGAAACACTTGCAGATATGCAATACACAGCCAATGATGCATAAAATGGCAAAAATACTTATAAGAGTAAATGTCATCTACCACATGAATGTATATTTTGAAACATACTGTGTCTCTGAACAGAGTACACATGAAATGGATTTTGCATTAATGGATCTATTAATCATTGCTTGAAGTGAGTGGAGGAGTGGATGTAGAGGTGTGCAGTGGCACAGCTGATTAATATCATAGAAACCAATGAAGCGTCTGCGTGGCCCAACTCTCTGCTGCCCCAGCAACTGCTGCCATGGCAGCTGCACACTGACAAATGATAGATGCATTTAGCTGATGGGGTGTTGATGTGATGAATGCTTCTGTGAAGAACATGAGGAATACATAGATACACAAACGCAAATGTGACTCCGTCAGTCATTCTGCCTTAGTAGTCTACAAAAACACACAGACAGTTCTGGGCACTTATGGGACTGGTAGTTGGGTCCACTTCCCAATCAATGGCCATCAGTTTGATGAAGTAGTCATAAGAGGCCCCCAGAGCATCTCTGATCAGAGATCAGCTGTGCATTTCACTCTTGGTTATTAAAGCTCAGATCTGGGGAGGATAAGTTGATTCTGGGTCTGCCCCTCAAGGGGAAGCTGATGCACCACACTGTCCATCAGCTCTACAGCCGCATTTAAGTTTCCCAGATCCTCCACTGCATGCAGCAAAGCAAGATCAGAAACTGCAAACTGTCTACACGCATATCAATCGTCCTGTAATGTTATCTATTTAAGTGCTGGAACATATGAACAACCATCAAGCTAATATCTAGCAAGGGTTGTGGATGGGTCAGTACTTTTTCAACGAGGCAAAAAGAGGCAGAAATCAAAAAGACAGCTCTTATAAAGGTTGACTGACTTAAATTAGAAAAAAGTGAAATGATCTGACCCAGCTGACAAACTTACAAACTGATTTCCAGAAAATGTGATGACTTTTTAGGGTTCAATGTGGTTTTTGGCCGTAAATCTTGCAAATAATGATGATCTTAACTGGGAGCAGGTTAAAGTGCACTGTATTCACATGATGCTGCCTTGTAATTGCCAACAATTAAACATATTTTTGATTTAATCACATAATTTCTGTTGGCACACACATTGAGATCAGCTCACTTATCACAAGGAGTATAACTCAGGCTGTGAAAACAGTTGTGACAAACCCTGGTGATGTCACCAGGGTTATGTTGGTTTGGGTTTGAGAGTTAAATTGTTTGACCAAACGTCTGCCTTACAAACTGGAAATGTGGCGTTTCGAAGAAGTGGGCAATTAGGATCTAATGAAAGATGCAATTGAGTTGCATCATGGGATTGTAGGATTGTTTTGGGAGCTCTTCTTAAAATATCTCTGCTCTTTCGTTTTTCCTCATAAATCTTTTAATCTGTCTCTTTGATCAGAGCGGACAGCTGAACAAATTCAGAATTTGTTTGGTGGCATTATTAAATTTCTGGCAGTATGGAAAGGTATTACATACATATATATTTCAACAGTGGATCATAGATATGAACATGTTCTCTTGTTTAGGCTTGTTTTTTTGTAATCTGTTAAGCCCATTTTTGCATTGCATTATGGTTATTAGGAAAAACACAATAGTGGTGTAAACCTTGGAAAATCCAGGTGCTTTGAAGGTATTTGAATAATTTGCGTAAAGGTGAGATTAGCGATTCTGATCCAATTCAGTGAAAATCTTCAGGGTCTGCTGGCTGCCCGTCTTTGTACATCACTCTGGCTCTGTGAATGGGAAACAAAGTGACCCGCACCCCACCACACAACACTATTCCAGCCGTTCCAGCCACGATTTGTGTGTCAGGTAACTTTCTAGTTCACCAAGACATGCTTTTGTTGTGATGTTAGCTATAGTAGCAGGATAGCTGTGAGTATTGCTGTCTGGAGCTGGTGTGCTGTCTCTCGAACAGCCTCATCCTCTGCATGTTAGCAACTGTAGCAACAGTTTGCTAACCCACAATTTGGCTAATGTTAGTTAAGTGCAATTTATACTTCTGTGTCAAATCGACGGCGTAGCCTCTGCGTAGCCCCCTACCCTACGCCGTAGCCTGACGTGCACCTCCTCAAAAATGTAACTACACGTCAAGGCGACGCGGACCGTAAGCACTGTTATTGGTCGGCTCGGTGGCCGACAGGAAGTGCCCTGGCTTTGAAGTAATTTTTCCAACGAAATGACTCGTTTCACTATCAGAATGTGATCCATTCGGTCGATAACATTTGAAAAGGCTACACCAGCCGCACGTTTACAATTTCACCCCCATTCCCGTTAGAGGAGGGCTAAACCGGAAGTTAGCAAAAGTCAGTATGAGTATAAATGGGCCTTTACACTATTTACTGTGTTGGTGATCGTGGTATTTGTCATGGAATGGTATTTGTCCAGAATTGCTCACCCCACCTTTATTTATTAACCACCAAAAGGAAATATTAGAATTTGTTACATGAATGTGAAAACAATGTGATATGAATATGTCAAGTGTCCTATTATGAGTTTAAAGGAAACATGAGACTATATCTAATTTACATGATACAGTGAATGTTATCATGTCCATCGTGTAGTCTTCACACAGCAGACGGTACTGTGTGCGTGAATATACAGCCAACATCAAAATAAGTTTTGAAAACTGTTTTATTGCAGGTTTGAGCTCTGCTGAACATCAAGACAAATCACAGAAGAGTGCAACCGAACAAAAAAAATCCCTATCCTAAGCCATCTTATCTGTATCGACATCTAAGAACACAGGGTGTTGTATGCTTTTTAGATTGTAAAGCCCCTTTGAGGCAAATTGTAATCTATGATATTGGGCTTTATAAATAAAATTTACAGGGATACCAATTAAAAAGTAAGAGAACAATTCAAAAAGAACAAGAGGACTTCAGTGTTAGGTGATAAAGAACTAATAAACACTGGTATGGTAAGACTTTAATTGATGGTTACAAGTCTGATCTTGAAGCAGGCGTTTTTTGTATTCATTATTAGATGTAAAAGAGAAGAAATTGCTTTTACATAATTGAAGGTCTTTATGCCACCCAAAAAGACCTTCAATCACATAAAAGCAATTTCTTCTCTTTGTGCATGTGAGATGACTTTGTATGCTGTTTAAGTATTTTAGTACAAAACTGAATTTATAAGCTGATGGTCAAATTATTGGTGTTCTTGTGGAAGGGCAAGATATTAGCCTGTAATTGCCAATCCAAAGAGAAAGTCTGACATGTACAGTTATGAGGGAGTTACTGGACTCATTGCCGACTCAAGAACAGGATAAAAAGAGGATTTTCTGATTGATATTATTTATAAAGTTATAATATAGGACTCAAATTTTAATATTGTAATCGTAAGAATGCGCACACACCAGATGATTCAGCCAAGACGCATGACCACACACTTTACTTTAGAAACGAAATGATTTCAGAGTGGTGATTCAAGGGACTTAGGATCTCACAGAAACTTGTGTGCTCAAAAGTCATTTCAGAAATCACAAAACAAAAGACAGACTGTTGTCATCAGCATGCCTTATACATTTTATCCAAAAAAGGTTAAAGTGAAGGGCAACTGGACTTGGTTGAAGATACTAGAAGACTTCTTCAGTTCTGACTGACTGGTAGGGAAACTCAGCTATTTAACCTCAGTGGGGTCGTTTGCCAGGATCGTCGATACCGCTGGTTCGTTAGTGTTCCTGGCTGACGAAACTCGTTATGGTCGTTAGGACTACCCAAGGCCAAGACTGAACAACCATCGTTGGCATCCTCACCTGAGGCCAATAGGTTACGTTTGTTGAGTTGCGCAACATTCTGCAACGAGCTATGGAGGTATGTCTTCTCCCGTTTGGTGGGTGTGTCACAGGTGTTACCCAGTCAGCGGTGACATGTTTGTAAACACAACCGTGTTAAAAATGCGAGGAAATGCAGTGCGTTGCGTACACAACAGAGTTTTCAAGGCACCACTGTTGCCGTTAAAAAACGTTTTGCTACGTTTTGTTGGTGCTGAACTTGGTCCTGGCTTCAAGCACCTGTTTGCCATCCGCCAATCAACCTGCTCAGCCTACTCACCTGCCGCCAATCATCATCTTGTCTTCCTGCAGTATTTCAACCTCTGAAATTGCTTGTTTGTGCCTTGTTTAGGGCTTTACCTGCCTACTAACCTGTGTCTCCTGTGCTCCATGAACATCACCTGCCTGTTTGCCTCCTGTTGGCTCCTTGTCTACCAACTCCACCAGCCTCCATTGCCTTCAGCCACACCACCTATATACCATTATGTCCATTCTCTTCGGCCTCCCTGCACCCCCCCCCATTTCATTCATTCATTCATTTACATTTTTTGTTTACAAAAAAACAACAACAATTTCCATTTAAATACTACTACCCTCTCCGAGTCCTGTGTTTGGGTACAGCCTGTTTGCAAATCTAACACAAAGTCTTTTACAGAAGATATGAAAAGACATTAAGACAAGATGTAAAAATATGGATATAAAAAGACATTTATGATTTCAGAAGATGGAATTTAAATTTTTATAAAACAGATTAAACAGTAAAATAAAAATGACAGTTGCAGTGCAATACAAAATATGACTACTTTAGTAGCCAAAGTAAAAGATTCCAGTGTTAATTTCACACCGCCATTTGGAGCAAACAAGTTTTTGTTCTACAAATGTGGTCCATTATAACAGAATATGGCTTCTCCATGTCTTGGAACCAAAAGTGTCAGTTTCCTGCACAATAAGCCACTTTGTTGTTGAAAGAGCTTTTTCATTTCATGAATTTGGACTATTTCCCATCATACCTTGAGTGGAAGGCAGAGAAACACCCTGGGCTGTACCCCCAACATTTACATGTTTCTTATTAGTACGAATAACCAGACCATAACATTCATTTGCAGTAACCCAAAGTTTTATGTAATTTTAATAAGAAGAGATCCAGATATAAAGCACTGCTGATAAAACATGGATTAGATTTTTAGCATTACTTCCTCTGGGGTTAGCCTAATGCCCGATTAAGAGGATGAACCCTTTAATTCTTCATCCATATTACCCCTCGGTTTGGCTTTCATCACGCTGATTCTGAATGGAGGCTTAATGTTTTTGGTGGCCATGCTAGCATCAGTATCAAGAGCTGGAGACACAGTGCTACAGGTGCAGCTAATTAGGTTAATAACAAGCCCACTGATTAGTGATTAGCTCCTTAGTGGATAAGAACGAGGAGTTTTGGGTTTACTTGACTGGATTATGTGAACCAGGAGGGACTCACCTCTTGTACGTTAAGCTGATGAAATTGAACAATGTAGGTGTGTGACTTTTCTTTCAGTTCTACACTAGTATCTTAATAGCAATTAGTGTATAATAATGCCTTTTATCTGCGGACAAAAACATACCTATTAGCATTCCGCCAACAAATCATTAAATGTAGGTTTGCAGTATCAGACATGTACAACTCTCAGTGTTACAGCATAGGACAAAGCCACTAAATAGTAACTATCTTTCAGTGGAAAAAGTAATTCAACGGCACAGATTAAATGTTTTTCTTCTGAGATTCACAGTTCCAGGTCACTGTACATTGCTAGACGTACAGACATAGAGAATGAACACATGCAGAATGTATACAAGGACTGAACAATATACCTTTACCAGCCTTATCCCATTCATAATGGGATAATAATAATCCCATATGGACTTTTAGACAAATCCACAGTTTATTTCTAAACGTTCAGCACCACCGTGATAACTTTCCAGTTAAGAGTTCCTCCTTAATAAACCACTCGGTATGGAGGTTATGGTGGTGGATGAACTAGAGTTTAAGAGTCTGATAGCGTGGTGAAAAAAGCTGATCTGCAGTCTAGTTGTGTGGCAGCAGAAACTTCTGTATCTATATCCCAGAATGCAGCAGGGTGAACAGGCTGTGGCTGGGTGGGTACTGTCCTTTTAGTATCCTTTGGGCTCTGCGTAGGCACCTCACCGATATCACTGATGCTCGGGAGATGGGTACCAATGATCTTCTGAGCAGCTTTAATCACCTGCTGCAGAGCCCTCTGGTCCTGGGCCGTGCACATCCCGTGCTAGTTTGTGATGTTTCCAGTCAGGATGCTTTCTATCGCTCCTCTGTTAAAGCTGACAAGAATTTGGCACAGGAATTTAGCCTTCTTAAGCTTCCTCAAGAAATACGGTCTTTTCTGAGCTTTCCTCACCAGCATGGAGCTGTGCGATGAACATGTCAGCTTCTCTGTGATGCTGATTCCCAGGAACCTGAAACTGTTCACCTGCTCCACCCCAGGACCACCTCCTTTTCCCTGAAATCAATGATCAGCTCCTCGGTTTTGCTGCCATTGAGCAGTAGGTTGTTCTCTGTGCCACAAAGTTAAGAAATTCTACCTTCTTGCACCTCTAAACTCACTAAAGCCCTTTTTAAAACAAAACACCCACTAACATATGACTTTTGTCTTTAGCGTGAAAGGTTTGTCAAAAGACAGTCCCAGGTGGTCACACTAATATTTCTGGCATGACTCATACATATGTTTATGTAGTATTTCCATGCTAGGCTAATAGTCCATCTGTGACTATTTATCACATCATTCACAACACACAAACACCATGAACACACCTGTCACCTGCTCAGTAAGTTCCTGTTCACCAGAAAAAAACCCCAACTACACTTGATTTATTACAGTCTGTGGGCAATGTTCATGTTTTTTTATCCCAAAAACACTGTAAGTGTGGATGGAATCTACTTGATTTGATTAACTCAGACTGCTGAAGCGCCATATTGACAAATAAACTGGTGTAAATATACTTTTGCATTTTAGCTGAATAACCCCAATGCTCCCTTACTATAAACCACACTGCAGTATGGAGATATGGTAGAAATGAAGAACTTTAAAAACACTGACACTGAATGTAAAGAACACCTTGCCATTTAACAGTATCTGGGTTCATCCTTTGTCTTCTGATACACTTAGCTTTCACAGATTGGTTTCAATAGCATAATCACTTTTCTATTCAAACAAATAAAAAACTGCCTGTAGCTCCCACACAGTCTTATTTGAAGTGTAGGGACAGATTATAAACAAGTTTCAGTATTTTGAAACTATGAGGCAGAAATAAACAAGAAAACTGTCTGACTGAAGGTCGACTGACTTACGTTAAACAAGTGAAAAGATCTGACCGTGCTGACAAAATGACTCACTGATTTTTTTAAATGCAATGGCTTTTTATGGTTGACATTTGTACAGTGTGGAGGTTGTTTTTGGCAAGGCTGTAGTTACATAAATCTAGCAAATAATAATCACCTTAAGGCAGCGGGTTAGAGTGCAATATCATCACTTTGCAAAGGAGTGAGAGCAGAATGCTGAACATGTTGAGGAGTTCTTTAAATAAAATTACTTGTTTCATGTCAACAGTCACTGCTTAATTAAAGCATTTCACCACCAAACTGATGCAATGGAGTCAAATTCAGGGATTATTCTGGTCCATCACTGCATCTGAGGAGTTTTCTAGTGGGTCTTTCACTTGCGCTGCCCTCAAAGTCATTCTGTGCTGTGCTTGCCTGGAGGAGGTGGAAGGACCATCGGTATTCACTGTGAAGAAGTACACTGGGAAGGCAATGGGCTGCTGAGAATCAGTGTGTGCTGAAGAAGGGTGTTTACTGATCAGAGGATTAGGGCGGCGGCGGGCAGAGAGATAGAAGAGACGACAGCAGGGGTGTCGGAGAATGATTAGACTGCCACTAAGCCAATTGGGGAAATGGGACCGTGGCCAAAAAGACATGAAGAAACGCAATGAGGGAGAGAGAGAGAGAGAGAGAGAGAGAGAGAGACATGGGAAAGGAGATGAGTGAGATACACAAGACCAGACGGGTAGGAGGGAGGTAGAAAAAGAGCTGGTGTAAGCAGGAGAAAGAGAGGGAGAGATGACGACAGAACGGGGGGAAAAAAAAACTGAGGGTGCAAAACAACAAGAGGCCAGCGTGAAAGAGAGAGAGAGAGAATAAACAGGGAGGAGAGAGCGAAGGATTGGGGTGTCAAGGTGGAAGAAGAGAACAGAGCTTCCATTTGTTGTTTTTCCCACTGCGTTCTTGCCAAAAACACCAGGCGCTGCGGTCACCTTTCTGACACACTCTACTCCCATCCCAATATGTCCTCCAGAAATATAACTGTGGAGGATGAAAAGACTGATTGTGGCCTGGATTTTAAGGCACACCAGCTCGCCTTTGCTTGTGTGTTGAGGTCACAAAGCCTCTACCTCCCATCTGTCATTTTGTCAGGAGGGGGTCAGCTGTAAGGACAGTTAGTCTGAGGAGAGGGCGGAGGGGTTTGGGTGGGCGGATTTGGGTGCAAAATTTAGGGTGTATATTTGAACACACTCATATGATCGGAGGTGTGTAGTAATGAAATACACTGAGTCTGTTACATGTACTCAAGTAACGCTTGATCTGTGGGATTTGGGACTACCGTACTGGAATAATTGATGTTGACAAAGCAGACACGATCTATTATGTACATGCACGTGATTTTATTATACTATATAATACTATCACTATTTATTTTGATGATTATGTTTATATCTACTTGAGTCCTTGTCCTTGTTTTTGTAAAGTAACAGTACTTTGAGTACAGTTTTTGGCTACTCAACCCACTTCTGCATATAATTACAAAGATATAGTCACAGTACTGGCCACTCCCAGGGGTGCCGCCAGGAGTTTTGGGCCCCATGACAAAAAAATCAAATTGGGCCCCCTCTGCGCAGCTGTTGTCACCACATCTCTAGGACCTAACTGTCCCATCAAAAGCTTTACATAACTCTAATTAAAGGCTTGCAGCTGTCTTGCTTCTTGTAGTTCAATACTATCACAAGCACAATATTTACTGCCTGTGATTTGTTCCTGCAAGTCTGCGTACAGTATGCAGTTCACTATTTGATGCAAGATTAAAAACCACCATAAAAAAAGTCCCAATGCATTTTTATAGCGAAGTCCTGCACCCAGTACAGACAATGGGTTGTGTTTTTCTATTTATTTCATAACGATCATTATGTGAGAATAATTTGAATCTCTGTAATGATAAATATTTCATTCAATATTTCATTTTCTTTTCTTTTCTATTTTTTTTTTTATGGTAAAAAGAGAGACAGAAATCCCCACAGACTCCCTGGAATGGTGCTAACTGGCATGTCATTAACACAGTGTTACTCACCTTCTTCACTGGAACAGGGAGGCTCCAGTTATGGGGAGACTGGGCTGCTGCTGACTCAGGACAATGATTTAATATGAATGTCTTAAACGTTTCCCTGCACTGATTAAATGTTGATGAAATGTAGGCTAACACCACTCACAGACTAAAGGCTACCCAACTTTCTTTGTGAAAAACTGGGTTACAGATTGACATCTTTTCCTTGGTCTTTCCTGTTTTGAAAACTAGACTTTGGTTTACTAGGCAACATTGTGATCTCTGTATTTCTGGTGCATCTATTGACTGCAGCTAAACACAGTCACTGATAAGTGTGCTAAGGCAGGACCAAACCATTTCATGAAGATACAGCGGGGTGGTCGGTCATTACGGATGTTTACTTTTTGATCAGTGGGGCCCCTGTCAGTCAGGGGACCTTGGAATTGTCCTATCTTTCCCCCCTATATGGCGCCCCTGCACTCCAATACAGGTTTGTTAATTGTACCTGGAGCTGTAGACTGTTTGTGCCATTCGTAATATTTATTACATATTTAGCTGTTTTCTAACCCTCCATCCTCATTAGTGGTCTTCAAGTTTTGCTCATTAGGAATTCAAGTTCTGTTGCATTTTTTATCAAGATCCAGATGATGCAAGTGCTTTAGCTAAACGACTACAATTTCAGTGAATGTTGTAAAAGTAAAAAATGGGTTGTGTTGTGGCCCGCCTGAGGCATAGCTTCTTAAATGTTTTGTCAGGGATAAAATAAGAGGTTTCCTTTTAGTTGGAGCCTTCTGGCAACTTAATCAATCCATTGTAAAAACTAAGACATCTTGCATTCACAGCTGGGCTACATGCCATTCCAATAGCACGACAGACTGTGTGCAAAGTCCCACAAGAACCATTAACTGTCATTTGTGTCCAAGTGGAACAAATCTTAAAACTAATTAAGCTGCACCCCCATGACGAGAATGCAAAGACAAATTTTGCCATCGGGAGCTGGTGAATTGAGAATCGATGGTTGACTATTTCCAAAGTCTTGTCCTGCATTCAAGATGCGGGTGTGTGCAGCGGGTGCAGAATCAATCACGGCAAATTGAGTCCTGTGTAAACAGGGATAGACTGATTGACCGAAACAGGGGGGGAGCCAAGCCAACCTTATTGGCGGCACACTCCATTCTTTTGGAGTTCTTGCCAGGGAAATGGACAGCCGGTGCCATTTCGAAAGGTTAGTGCAGTCTGCAAGGCACTGACACCGAAATGAGAAAGAAGTTCCAGGCAAACAGATGCACGCACATATGAGGAAGTATGTGATGAGGAATACAGCAGCATTTATAATCATCCACAATCTGCTCTATTTACCTCTCGCTCACCGTCTTTCTGACATGTATTAAGTACAAATAACAGCTTTGATTAGGCAGACACTTGCACTATTACACACACACACACACACACACACACACACACACACACAGTGAGAATAAAGCTAATTACTAAAAGATGTCTTGTCACATCATGTCTCTTGTAATGTCTCTTATAATGGTGTCTTCAGGCATTCGAAGAGAAAAAAAGAACTATGTATTTCTCTATTGTGAAATTCGAACACTGGCACCTGTCACAGGTGGTAGGAGTTAATTGTGATTGTAACATAAATACATCCATTTCCAGGCAGCATCTGGCGTGCTCTTTTTCTGTTTACCATAACATTTGGATGACAGTCAGCGCACGTCATTTAAACAAATTTATAAATGCATATCCCGTTTTTTTTGTAAGAATACCCGTATTTCAGAGTACAAAGTTAATTTGATGTTTGCTTACTAGGATTGGACAGGCTCATTAGCCTAATGCTTCATGAGCAAGGTATGGTGGCAGTTCCTTTTTGTTTTCTCATCTTCCCTGAAACTGTCTGTCAGTGGATCGTGCTGATTGGAGCCATATTGCAATTTTGTCAACAAAAAACAGGAGGACAGGGGATAAAGCCAAAACAATAACAGGAGTTAAAGAGCCTATTATCTGTGACCATCTGTGACCTGTGTGTCTGATAATGGAGCTTCAGTTTGGAGGTTTTAAGTGCTACTATGGCAGAAAATCTTTGGCATTGTTTATCAGAGTGTTATTTATGATTACACTGCCGAAACCGATCAACATTTTAGAATAGTTGAAATGTTAAAGAAAAGTGTGTCTGACAAGGTCACTTGTGGGATAGTCGTTAAATATCTTTACTTCCTAATTCCAGAGGAGAATTTCTAAGAATTTATGTAAAAAAAAAAAAATGCAAATAATTACAAAACTATTCATCCCGCAGTACATTTGTGCTGAAGGCTATAAGCTGCAGCCATTCTGTGTCATCAAGTTCAGTGTAGTGGAATATTGCTGCAGAACCAAGGTGGTGCCTGAAAGGAATACTTTACTCAAAAATTATCATTTTTATATTTATATCTCAGGATCTGTTGCCGGCAGTGCTGGCCAAAAAAAAAATTTAGTCACAGCAAGCTGACCTTCCAAATCAAAACAACCTTATCTGGGCATCACTGACGGAACTTAAGATAAAGTAATTTATTATTTATATATTAACTTTAGGAAATTATGATTTAAACATAGAAAAACATCAATACCACTGCAGTGAAATTGTATAGAAGGGTTCAGTTATCAGAACCAGCTATCTTACTGAGCAACCTTATGACTCCTGTGGCTGCAGCTGCCGTTCACCATAATGTAAGCAATACATCTCTCTATGGCACATCTTTAGTGTTGGCTGTATATTGAAAACAATAAGCAGACAACCACAATGAAGTTAAATGCACACTCAATCTCCCCCTCTGCTGTGTGCCTTCAGTGGGTCCTCATCAGGTGCAGCATGAAGGTCCCTATTATTTGTTTATTTACTCCGTCATGCTTGACATGCAGTCAGAGGCTGATGCTGTTAGAACCCCAGAAAACTTGAGTTGGTATTTTATGGTATCATTAAACATTTGTGACTAAATAAACAATAATCAAAGATAATGTTTACTGTAAAAACTCCTTAGTAATTATTTAATAAGAGTTTAACGTTCAACAAGACTAAAAGACTTTAGATTAGGGCTGACCCCGGATAGTCAAAGATTCGATGGGAGCCTGATTCGACTGTCAATCTCACAGTCGAAGCTCTGCAGCAAAACGAGGATCCTTAGTTTTCTCCCAGTAAGTTAACATACAGCTTATTACAATAAAAAAAATGGTCAACTATGAGCCTCAGCTTAGTTGGAAATGTCAACGCGTTCTCATCGTGGTGCGTCATTACTGCTCATGGAGACGCGCCTGGGGCGTCTCACACAGACGCTGAAGGGTACCTTTAGCGTCAAATAACCACGATTTGTCACTTTTTCTGTAAGCGTTGGTATTGGACGCCCCGAGATGAGAACAGTCGGGAAATGTGCAGCGTAAGTTACACTGACATGAATAGAGACTGCAGCTCTGCAGTTTCTCAAGATTAGAGCAGAGCTTCTGTGTGTAAGCCCTCTTAAAGTTATATTTTGTGTCTTCAGGGTGGGCTAACAGCAAAACAATAAAGTTGAGCAACTTAAACTAACCTACTTAAAGAAAATAAAAGACAAATCATCAACCTAACTCTTAATCCAAAAACAGGAGAAAAAAGGGTTAAACAAAACACGCTACCCACTCCTATAGAACCGGGAGCGGTTTATCAAGTAGCAGGATTTCACATTTTACAATAAACCTTTTGCTGGCAGTCAAGAGGAGAGCCCACAGAGGATGGGGAGAAACTGGCCCTTTAAACCGCCCGCTTGGAGGCTGGCACCAATTAGCTCTCCAGAACAACCTACACACTCTCATTCAATCATCTATTCAGCCAAATCACCCAAGCTCCCCTGCAGCCCATCACACACACACACACCACAGCAGAACAAGAGAGAGAGCGACAAGCACACATACACAGGGGAGATCACATTACCAACAGAAACACACAGAACATGTTTACACGACCTCAGGGTGGTAACTTTGGTCATAAAGGAAAGTATTATGCACGGACAAAGTACATTTTTAACCTGGCAACGGAGCTAGATGAAAAGTCAGGGGATCACCAAAATTGCTGTAATTCCCCCCCGAATGTTTGTATGGAATTTCACAGAAATCTTTCAAGACATTTCACTGGAAACCACAAATGTCAACTTCATGTGTCAATCCATGTTGTAGATGTTAAAATATTTGATTAGATAAAAAGTCAGGGATTAACAAAATAATTAGGATTCCCCCTCTCTGCACCATGGATACCTGTACTAAGATTTGTGGCAATTCAATATCTTTCAGGACTTAGCAAAAAACCAAAACTGTCAACCTTATTGTGGTGCTGGAGAAAAGGTCAAAGGAAGAAATGTCTGTACAAATGGCAATCTATTGCAATAGTTGTTGATATATTTCTATCTAGATAAATGTGGCGAACTGATCACATTAGCCACGCTGCTAGCTAATAAGTTAGATAATAGTTTGTTCAGGACATGGCTGTAGCCAGTTATGAGGTCACCAAGGTCCAGACCTCAGTTAATTATTTCTTTTAACAAATATTTATAATATATATGATATAATGATATAATATCATATAAAGATTTATATGAAAAAATCTGAGAAAAAAATCTGCACTAAACTGTAAGTAATCAGAAGTTGTCTGCTCCTACGTAGGTGACTGCTTGAATGACAAAATGTCTTAATTCCTTTTGCTCTCTAATGCTGCATCAGAATCTTTGCAGACAGGAAATGAGGCTCAGAGCAAGAATTGTGTGTCCAGTGATTAACAATGTTTTGGTGATCGCCTCATTTATCACTATGATTCACTGATCAATTATGAGAAATCACTCTTTTTATTTTATTGCAAATAAGAATTTCGTTTACAGTATTTTATTTCTTGTTTTAAAGCATATTATGTGTGGTTAAATATCTTTGGAACATGTTAGTCTTATATTAATAACCCATTAAGACCTGTGGCGCCCTCAACAAAAGCATTATAAAACCGGAGGCATTGTTTGAAACAACCCCCTAAAACCTGAGGGTTTTCTGAACCTTTGTCTCAGACTCTGCAGATAGAAACATGAAATGAAAACCATTTGAGAGCTTACACATTTGGCTTATTAGAAATGATTGCCCTTGTGTTCATTCACATTTTTTAAACTTAATAAGAAAATTGAAAAACAAAATCTACATTTTTACATATTTTAGTTATTTCCTTTCAATTGGCAATGTATTTACACAAGTAAGGATGTACAGTAAGTTGCTTTGGATGAAATGATGCATTTTTACTTGTCATAGTTTGTTGTTGTTGTTGTTGTTATTATTGTTATTATTATTATCTCCAGACCATTAAAAATCTGTACTTTTTTGGTGGTAAATTTGCCTGAAAGAGTCATTTATATTTTGCTAGTAGTCTCTCTTCGCTTGCAACTGAATTGACACACAGCCCAATGAAGATTTTCATTCTTTTACCAACAGTTGTTCACTTATTGCTGGACGGAGTTTTGCTCCTGCTTTGTTACGCATTTGAATTTGTTTCCGTCACAACCGGCACACTCACCAACATCCTCCCCCTCCTCCTCTTCCTCCTCCTCCTCACCCACAGACCCAGCTCAATTAGTTTGACAGTGAAAATTATTTCAATAAGAAACTGAACTACTAAAGTGTCAATTCAAATTTGGCTATATTTCTGACTTTCCTTGAGTTGGATTCAAGTCCAGTTTTATTCCATGACATTAACATTATTTCCTAAGTGATTATTGTTACTCTCAAAATGTATTAAAGTGCAGAAATTCACAGTATTGTCTTCAAAAGTTTCTCGGGGGGGCACAGTCCCAAAACTCCTAGTGGAACTTCTAAAAACCTAGTTACGGCCCTGCTCCAGGACTGTGGTGGGTGCAGTTTGATCAGATTTGATTGACACTGGCTGGCAGCATGATCAAAAAAACCCTGCAACTTTCAGCATATATCACATTTTAATTCAAATATTGCTAAACTGTGATTGGTGTGCAGCTTTTTCAACTGAGCCCTACCCACCTCAGACCAGTCAAGAAAGCAAGGACAAATGCTGATAATTCAGACAAGCTTTCGTTTTCATGAAGAACACCATGTCTTACAGTAAATAGTTGATTGAAAATAGATTCTCAGGGCCTTTTAATGGTAATGTCAGATGCATTCCATTTTAATAGTTTGCTGTGTCCACACAATGCAAATTGATTTCAAGCTATTTACTTAAATAACAAGTCTTCGGAAATGTTATCTTTCATTTCACAGATTAATAAAGCTCTTTCACCTTGTTGTCGTTGGTACGCAGTGAAAATGTCAAACCAATTCCGTAATTTGAACTAAAATGCATTGTTTACTGAGGTTATGAAGTTTTACTCTCCTATCTTAAAGTGCCTATAAACTGAGTCAAGGAAGAACGAAGCACATCATTCCACTGGCAAAGGACTAAGAGCCACCGTATTTGGCCTCACACCATGGGTGGAAAGAGCAGTATTGTTTGTCTGCTGGGGGTGTCAGGCCCGTCTGTACCTCTCTGTACTCTGCCTCTGTTGCCCCCAGATCAGCACATTGCACTCTGTTGGAGCAGCACAACTCCTGCCATTGTGCCCTAATGGACTGCTGATGACTATGACCTTCTGCTCAACCCAATGAGGACACAGAGGGTGGGAGTGGGGGTGAGGCAGTTTGTGCGTGTTCGACTTTACTTTTGAAATGGTGGATGGGTGCATAAAGGAGAAAGAGGACATCCAACTCATAAAACCAAAATAGTGATGAGAGGAAGAGGGAGATGTAGTGCGGGGGGGAATGAGGTGAAGTAGATGGCTTTGAAGCTAAGTACAATGGAGGAAAGGACCCAGGAGAGGAGGAGAGAGACATACAGAGCAGGGACAGCACCATTGAGAACTAAGGAGGGATGTGAGAGGAGAATAAAATACAGAAATGAAAGAGAAAGATGTTCTTTCCACCCATAAGAATTAAGCTGTCTGTGTCTGTGAGGTAATGTTCCATAAGTCACATCCATTAGCCTACAGTTGCCCTGATTCTGCACAAATGCTACTCTTTCCTACTACTTTTATCTAAAGGAGAGAGTTGTGCCGGTTTTATATGGAGATGGGGATCAAGGGAGCTCAGGTAGCTGTTTGAAGAAGGGGAAAGTATCTAGATACTGAATGTTCCCTCCACTTCTTTGCGATAGATGCAGCAAAATGAGGCGGTCGGTAACAAACCGAGACAAGCCTCGATGAATCTGCAAACAAATCTTTTAACAAATATAACTCCCCAAACCTGGGAGAAAAGGACAGAGAGAGAGTGGGAGATGGAAAGTAGGAGGAAAGGTGCTGATTCATCTGATGTGTTTGCCGTGTGCTTATCAAAACACGTGCCCAAAAGCTCAAAACACGCACAGGAATATGGTGAAGAAGCCAGAGACAGCGAAGAGTAAAACAAGGAGAGGCAAGATTGATTCTCATCTTTATGAACAAGCTGGAATGAAATGAGGAGCGGATACAGATGGGAGATGCTGATTTGAATGAGAGATGACAGGTACAGTGGCGAAGCTACAACCGCAAATGGGAGGATGGTTAATGAGCAGGCTCAAAAAGAAAATCCACCAGCCGATGAGAGACAGGACGTGTGAGGATTGGAAAACTCGGGGGCGGATGATTGCTCATCACACCCTGTTTGATGCCCAGTACGACCAAAGTATGTTAATAGCCACATGATACTGAGCGGCGGTGATGGATCACACTTGACACAAACTCCTTCTGGCCCATGATGTCACTCATGTACCTTACATGAAACGAGAATTTTTTTTTTTTTTTTTCTTTTCATTTTCATTTTCTGACTGCAGCAACTTCACTGAGTCGAACTGACGGGCCTTAGTAAAGTCAGAGAATGTCATCTTTGAACTTGGACTTGACGGTAAGTAATGGAGACCGTTTCTGTGGGAGAGTGGCGAATCGACAGAGAGCGAGCAGCTGAAAGGAAACACAGACTGAGAGCGAGAGAGAGAGTTGAAGAGCCTCGGATCAAACACCCCTCCCTGCCTGGGGATGTGCTGACTGGCAGAAAGCGACCGCCGAGGGAGGAAGGAGGTATGGAGGGGGTAGAGGAAGGGGGAATTGGGAGGGTCAAAACAAGATGGTAAAACCGAGGGAGGAGGTGGAATCATAAGGAGAGTCAGCCTATGTGACAAAAAGTGACATTTGTTCTCCCGCAGCTTTAGAGTACGTCCATGCTGCAGCCATGTTCAGACAGACAACAGCACTGAGTGATGAAACACAGCCCCTCATTCATTTTAACATCACGGGGCTGCTTTGATCAGGCGTACTACTAAGTTAACGGTGTATTTCTACTGTTTACATCCTCGCTGTGTTGACAGGCTTCTTGAGTGTAGCATAAACTCTCTTCCCTCGGCACTAAAGCGAGGATTATACTTTCCGCATCCTTGAGTACACAAGAGACCACTAGGCGTACGCATGACGATGATCGTCATCAGGGGAGACGTCTGCGTGCAGACTACGCTACCAGGGCACCAAAGGATCTACTGTGCATGTGCGGAACAAACCTTTCAAGCTAACTTCAGAAAGTAGTATAAACAGATGTAGTCCGAGTATATTCAAGGCTTTAGAAGTAACCGGGCTGTGTGTGTCCCACATGTAACCCCAATTCACACATATGGGCAGAGATGCGACTGGATGCCAAAAACCTCAAAAACCATGCTGATATCCCCCAGATGACCTGTTTCCCCCAGGACATGTAAACACTGTTTACCATTAAACATGACTACATAAAAGTATTTCAAACACAAAAACTGAACTGTCGCAGTCGGTGGATGCCCCATTCAATACGGTGATACTTTACGCGTTCTCATCTCAGTGTGTCAAATACCGATGCTTTGAGACAGCGTGACAAAGTGTATTTATTTTCCATGAAAAGTACCCTTCAGCTCAGTCCGTATGAAATACCGCAGTTTGCTAGTGCGTTGCAACATTGAGGAGGCTAACCCTACCTGCTAGCACATCGCCCGTGAGGTTAGGGTTAGCCGGTTGACATGCATATATATTTACTGACTTAGGTTTAGGCAAAAACTTATGTGATGGTTAAATGGAGTTATGTAAACTGAGGGTCAGGAACAGAACCACGCCTCCCTCACTCATTCTACCACCCGTACTTCACTCATTCCATCCACCTGTGCCTCCAGTCCCACGCACTCACATATATAAGCCGTCTAACCCGTTTTCTCTCCCGTTTCTCAGTTCCCACATCCCTCCCACCCTGCTTGTTCACCTCTTTTAATGGGCAACACGGTGGCCCGGTGGCCCAGTGGCCAGCACTGCGGCCTCGCGGCAGAAGGTTTGAGTTTAGACCTTGCTCAGCCCAGGCCGTCTGCACAGAGTTTGCATGTTCTCCCCGCGTTTGAGCGGGCGTCCCCCGGGCGCTCCGGCTTCCTCCCACCATGAAAGACATGCACGCTAAAATCCATAATTCTGCCTAGTAATCATTTCATCTTCTTCTACAACAGGAACCACCGGGGGGTTCATAAGAACAAGATACTTATCGAGACGAGCCCCCGACCCTGAATCTCGTCCCCTCGGGTTCCTAGCCGCTCCGGCCACCAAACCCTAAACATCCTGCTCGACCCCTCCATCCCTCTTCTCTCGACCCCTTCATCCTCGACCCCTCCTTCCATAACTATTCATCCTAATAAACCACTATAAAATCTAACGTTGGTGTGGTCCTTGTTAGTGAAGGTTAGGGTAAGTTGCTTTGGGGGGATGTCAATGCCTTAAACACAAACTTCGCTAGCTACCTGGCTAGACCTAGCGCTTCTAGCGTTTCCAGTCACCTCAGGGCTTCATGTATAGACGCGCCTGGAGGCTTCTCATACACGCACCCGGGGAGTCTCCTACAGACGCTGAAGGGTATCTTTTGCATCAGATAACTAGGCTTTGTCACCCTTTCTCAAATCGTCTGTATAGGACGCCCTGAGATGAGAACCAACACCGGGACGCATCGTGGGCCTGTATGGTGGAGTGAACTTGTGTGAACTTGACAGCTCTCGTCTGTAGCTTTAGGAAACATGCCCCATGTGGCATGGACGCACTGTGTCATGGAGGCAGGACCCAAGGTGGCAGGGGGGAGCAGGGGGAAGGAGAGGGGGAAAAAAAGGGGGGGGGGCAGTGAACGGCAAGGCTATTATACATTTTTCATTAAGTTTCCAGGCACTAAGCCACATCAAAGCCTCACAGAGATATAGAGGGAGGGAGGGAGAGAGAGAGGAGTAGACACAGGATGTTCTAATTAACTTCAGTCGCTTGCTCTCCTCCCTTTTCTCTCTCTCTCTCTCTCTCATATTCTCATTCTCTGTGTATATAAATGCGTCTCTACCCTGCCCACTGTCTGTATGTGTGCCTTGTAAATTCATCATGACACCCCCCCACCCATCTACAAAAAAAAGTTGGGAGCCTACTACAGGGAGTTGCAGCTCATGTAGGGGCGATCAAACGGCAAGAAACAGGGAGGGCTGGGGGGAGGGAGGGGGACAGAGCGAGCGAACGACCGGATGGGGCGGGGAGGGAAGGGGGCAGGAACTGAATATCGCAGAGAAGGGGGAAAGAGCCCTGAGGTGTTGCGGCTGCCACGCCTGAGGAAGGAGGAAGAGAGGAAGCAGGAAAGACCCGCCTTTCCCACCCTCCGCTGTCTCATGGTGCATTCAGGTCACATGGGGGAAAATGGGAAACCTGAGCTTCCACTATCACAGCTTTCAGGACAAAACTCTTTCTCTGGCCTGTGAACTCTGCAGCTCCAACAAGAAAATGTTTGTTGTTCAGCAAAGAGGGTGAAGAAGAGAAGAAGAAAGATAGAAAGTTTTTCTTTTGTAGTTGAAAGTGTTTATGTGGCTATAAAACATACAATAAAAATGTTTAGTATGCGTAAAAAAAAAACCCTGATCAAGAGCCACTAAAGTCTTTCAAAATCTGTCAAATAATTCCAAAGATGTTCCCACAAGTCTTGAGGGCCGACTCACATCAGCCTCCTCTCATCTTTCATCCATCCTTTCCCGCTCAACAGGATGTTGAGTGTGCTCTTCACATTGAGCAAATTGTACACCAACTTGTCATCTTCATAACGCTGCTGAGCTATTAGTCTCCTGCCAGAGTGCTGACGGAAATGAACCCCATGTAAAAGAGAGTAGCTAGATTACTCAGTACAGGAGTGCATCTGGCTTCCTGAAAAAAACATTGAGAAAACTGACTAAGAACTCAAATTAAAGTCGGAAAGTGATATAACCAGAAGAGACTCAGTAATTTGAGTTTTGATCAGCCTTAAATATTTATCGATAAAACCCAGCAAATCGGCCTCCAATCCCTAATGCTTTATTGATTGGTTGCTAATTCCTTCAAACTCTGCAGTCACTGGTAATTGCTGCTGTGATTTCTTCAGGCTAGTGACCGACTAGAGCATGGCTTTTTACAGGACTGTGTTCTGTGTCATTATCATAAAACTGATCATGTAAAATCATTTCTTTGATCTCTTGGCACTGTCCACAGCGAGCTCTGAGGACACGGGCAGCTAGAACGTTCTGTGTGGAGCAGGCGAGGATTCAGTGCCTTGTGTAAAGACACTTCAGTTAAAGACTATAAGACAAAGGTTAATCCAACAGCTACAAAGGCTAGAACTTTGTAAGATACAGATGAACAGTGAAGGCTGAACGAACACTTTGCTACTAATCTGTAAACAAAGAAAGAAAAGCATTGCGAAAGGACTGCTGCTCTAATCAACAGGAACTTATCCCCTAACTGCAGTTCCTCTCAGGTCTATGGGGCATTTTAGAGTCTTTCAGCTCATTGTTTTCATTCATTGTTTTATCACTCTTATCAACCTCTAGACAAATCAGACAACAACAAAAAAAAAGCTTTGATAAACCCACAGTATGCTACAGCTAATCATCAAACAGCAGACAAAGTTAGCAACTAGCTGGTGAACACAGGTGAACAGTTTAGGAGCCAAATATTTTCCCTCATGAGTTGGTAAAGATCAGAGGGGTTGTGAATATTAGACTTGCATTCATCAGATGGCCAGAAAAGCAACTCCAAATGCTAATGCTAAGCTCAGCCTCTGTTGGGTGTATAAAAAGGAAACCGTTTGCTAATGTGTACAACGTAAGATGTCAGTGAGATGTTTTCAGGTTGCTCTGATGCCCCCATGTGCCCCAAAAAGAATGAATGCAGGTTTAAGTAAATATTAAGCAGACAATGATGCAACTGCTCTAAACATCCCAGGTAGAAAAGCTCAAATTGTGTTCATTGTGAATGTAGCTCAAAAAAGTTGTGAAACACTCAGTTTCCAATCCAATAGGAAGGTCACACAAGGTTGGAGCAATGCACTAGCTTGCATTTGTCTTTCCAACCTGATACAGTTGATAGACGGTCCACACATACCCCACATAAGATTTGCATTAGCGACAAAGAGAAACACAACAGAGATTTCACAAGACAACAGTGGACAACTGATTAGCACAGATAATGAAAGAACACAGGAGGTGACAGCTTGAAGAGAAGTGGTTCGTCTTCTCCACAGGGATCACACCGACAGCTCTGCAAACTTAATTGCCAATGCGACCTTGGGCACAGTGAGAAAAACAGTTCTAGCTTGTTACCAT
Source organism: Micropterus salmoides (assembly GCF_014851395.1). NCBI lineage: Eukaryota > Metazoa > Chordata > Actinopteri > Centrarchiformes > Centrarchidae > Micropterus > Micropterus salmoides. Next base: position 34,697,176 of record NW_024044459.1, on the reverse strand, counting down.
GATTCATAATTAGTTTTTTTTTGTCATCTTCGAATAAGACTTGAAAGATAATGAATAATTTGAGTTGTCTTGTCACGTAATACTGATGATCCCTGTTGGCTTGCTAAATCCATAACTGGTTCATAAACAGCCGCAGCATTCGGGGCGCGCCTAATGAAATTTGCTCCGCTTTTTGATTTGATAAGTGAATTTTTGTTTTGCCTCACCAAATGTCAGGACCTCAGTCATGTGCAGGAGGTTAGTGCGGTTGGCAGCTGTCTAAAAATAAATAACCTTGACGGGGTAGATGACTAGAATGAGTTTATGGAAGGACTGATACGGAGGTCTATTCTGTTTTAAGCCCTTAAAAAGGTATTTAAAAAATACTAAACCACATAAATTAACAAAGTTAAACACATCTGGAAACAGAGTGTTTTATTCAGCACAAACTGTAGCTGCAGAACACAACCATGTAGCCTTTAAATTCAAATGAAAAAAACAAAAGCAGAAACAGGGATGAGGTGTTTTCCAGCGATGTGGGTTTGGCACAGTTGCAGCACAAATGGCTTCCTCGTCTAGTAGCTTTATAGACAGCTTGGCAATTATAGAGTGTTGTTTAGATTGCAAGCAAGCAAGATCTTGTCTGTGTTTTTGAATTGCAAACCAAACATCTCCTTGCTTTCACCTTTGTTCTCCAGCAGCCATCATCCTAACAACATACAAAATTCAGATCTGAGGCAGAAAAAAACCTCTTTCACAACGTCACAAAATAATTCTGTGAACGCTGAAGTTTACTTTTTTTGCCGGGTCTTTAGATGAGTAAGGCAACGTGGAATTGTTAGACTGCAGTGCTCAAAACTGTCACATATCACCTCTAATAACGCACAACGCTGTCTTTGACTAGTCTGGCGCAGAACTGAGACAAGCTGTGCTGTCAATATGCTTTGCAGATGAGCCCATTAACTCTTTGCTACTGTCAGCACCACCCTGTTAAGTATGTAGCTGACTGCTTTTGGCCTTCAAAGCCCTGCACGGACTTGTTCTTTTTTATCTGACAGATTTGCCTCTTCCTTTGGAAAAAATGGCGTGGATGCTGTTCTCAACATGTCTGCTATCTGCTTGTTCCCTGGTGTATCAAAAACAGCCTGCCCCTGGTGTGGATCTCCCCCACAGTGCATCAGTGAGAAACAACTGGCCTATCAGGCAGCAGGAAGGGGGGTAATGAATAGATTGTGTGACTTGCCTCCAGACAGACAAAGAGATAGACAGCAGCACTGAACCCAAAGACAGAGACAGACAGTCACACTGAGGCACAAATCACAAATGATGTTATAATATGGTATGTCATGCAGAACATTACCAGTCAGACATGTATCACACTGTAACAGAACTTATGTAGTATAGCATAGGAACGTAGTACATAGCACAGCACAATATGGTGTAATCACATTAAAGCACACCACCGCACAATAGTATAGTATACTGTAGTATAGTATAGAACAGTATAGCATAGCGTAGTATAGTATATAATATAGTATGAAGCACGTAAAGCACAGCACAGTCGATAATATAAAGTACAGTATAGTACAGTAAAACATATTATAGATATATACAGATATACATTGTATGGTATAATGCACTGTATAGTATAATTTGGTATATCTGCTTTAACGATATGGTACGGTGTTGCCTCTGGACAACATACCCATTTTTTGCCTGGTACACCTCCACCAAACATCCCAAAATATGATGCATTACTTTAAAAGAGTTGCGGGGCCTTAAGGAAACCAATAGCAGTGTTAAAATCTGTCACATGATTCTCTGGCGCCCATTATGAATCCTTTTATTGCTGCCTTTGACACATGGTTCAGTTCCATTTTTTCTCTGGACTAAACTGCCCTCAAAACATATTTTAATGCCAGTTTTGGACCCATAAAATTATATTCACAATAATAGGTGAGTAAATTTTCATTGTTAATTGTTTAATGTAATTTATTTGATTATTATATAATGGAAAATGGTTAAAATGCTATGCCGCCATGCCATTTTTTGATTTTCAACATGTTTTTAAAGTTTGGATTTAAAGATTTTTAATGTAAACCTTGTTGAAATATGTGTATTCTCTTCTACACATTCATTCCTATAGGCGGTTCCACAGTGTTACAATGTTGCCTGAGGGTAACGTTCAAACAAACAAACCTATGTAATGAGTTAATCTTTTATATTTTCAAATTTAAAAGGACTGAACTGGTAAAGCCACTGAACATTTTCATTCAGTATTTTAATAAATTTCATTCAACTTTAAATAATAACTCTCTTTTTTCATTCTTTACCATTATGGTACAGTTTTACTTTAAGGCAACGTACCCCAAAGTTTACACGCCAAATATTTCTTTAAATTGTGTTTACTTTTATCCTTTTAATGACAAAAAACACAACATTATTTTTTTTGCCCACTGGCAAAATAACACGTACCATAGAAAGTTAAAGCCTGGCTGGCCTTAAATTTTTAGGGTAAAACTGAGGTCATGATATTTAGACCCAGTGGCACCTGTGATGTCCCTCAAATACACCTGTGCTCTTTGGAACCTCATAATAAGTCTGTTGTAACAAACCTGGGCGTTAAAATGGATTGTGATTTTAAAATGGAGAAGCAGATCAATTCTGTTGTGAAAGCTAGTTTCTTTCAACTTAGGCTTCTTACCAAGCTAAAGCCCTTTTTATCCTTCAGACTTTGAGAGGGTTATACATGCATTTATTCCAACACGCCTTGATTATTGTAATGCTTTGTACGTAGGTGTTAGCCAGTATTAGTAGGATGTATTTGTTTATTTATTGATTCATGTCAATGTACAGCACTTTGGTCAACCTGGTTGTTTTTATAAATGTGCTTTATAAATCGTAATCTTAAAGCTTTTCATTATAAGGCTACTTGCGATTGGAACAATCTCCCTCTTTGCTTGAGATCCATCTCATCTTTTCACACATTTAGGTTATCTATATTTCACTATCTTAACAACGTGTGCGCATGTTACTGATGCTGGTTTTGCTTGTAATTTGTTTCATGTTATCATCTAATTGATTTTCGACCTCTACCTTTCTTATGTGATACCTTTTTGCATTTTCTCTCAAATGTTTTACGGGTCCTGATTGTGTGATAAGATAAATGAGATGTACTTACTGTGCTAGCTATATTGTTTTTTTTTGGGCTGAGGCTGCTTAATAACTCAATTGTTTTGAGTATTTGTTTTGTGTTTTTGTATTTTCTGTACTAGGTGTGTGATCTTTTTCTGTTGTATTATGTGTGCGTGTCTTTGGACCCTCTTGAAAATGAGATGCTGCATCTCAAGGGGCTATCCACTAATAAATTGAAAATGAAATGAAATAAAGTTGGATTGGATAGTACAGAACACAATAAAGCAAGTTTAAGTATAGTAAAGTACAGCATAGCACAGTATATCATAAATTAGTACAGAGCAGAGTAAAGCACAAGTATTGCACAGAACAGTATGCTATAGGATTATATAGATGTATCATTGTGTTGTATTAAAATGGTATAATATTACAGGTGCTGTTGTGTTGTTTGGTATTAAGCACATCACTGTGGTAGCTTGAATGCAGTAGCATACTAAAAGGGCCATGGTGTGGTGTGTAGACCATGTAGGAGAAAAATCAGTGGACAGATAAGGCCTCAACTCTTGAACTTTGAAGTCGAGGAGAAATCTGTTTCCTCTGCAGCTCTCTGCTCTCTCTCAAAGCTCCCTGCTGCCACTCGTCTCATATCTCTACTGGAGATAGACTGCAAAAACCCAGTCTGCACCTCATGCACACCAATACACGCTGCACATGCATATAGAAGAAAAAGCTACTCCCTAAAGAATGCCTAATTGGTTTTTATTGACTTTAGCAGCAGCAACAGATATTGTGTGATAGTGTAACAACAAAAAGATTAGCTCCTCATGCGAGGCTGGGGTAATAACAGCTGAGGTGGAGAGCAGCTCCACAGAAAGCCATCATCACACCAGATAAGCACTGTAAGCAATGTGATTATGTGGATAGTAGTGTAATCTGAGCCCTATTAATATGTTTAATTGTAACCATTTGCAACAGCCCTGAAGCTCCTACCCATGACTGCTTGGCAATCGTGCAAAGTGTTATTTCATAAAGCACTAAGCTAAATTGTCTGCAGGCAAGCAGCAATTATAATGCTCTTATACATATTGGCATGCTAATAAAACATACTTTGTGACCGAATTTAAAATTCAATCAGGTTGAGGCTGAGGGGTGCTAAATGCATCCTGGAATGTGAATAGCTGTCTCTGTCTCTCTCCTCACCACAAGATTGTACTCTCTGTAATTCCTTTAGGAAAAATCCTCATCTTCTCGCCTCATGTCCCATTCTCCTTCTCCTTTTGTAGCTCTTTGTTACCATCTCTTGTTTCTCCACTGCTCTCACTCGCTCCTCAATTTCTCCATTTAATATTTACAACCTTGTTACTCCCTTGTTCCTCAGTGTCCCTGCACACCTAAACCCCCAACACATCTATCCCTCCTCTCAGTCATCAGATAGGAGAGCTCAGTGAAGAAAAGCCTGTCTTGACTTCAAACGCCTCCCTGTCTATTTGTCTCCACCCCATCTCAAATGCCAGGCAGGCACAGCCCTAGAAATCAACCCCTTCTTACCCCCACTCCTTTTCTACTCCACATCTCCCCTTTTCTCCACTGTTTGTTTCTGGGTCTCACTCTTTCCCACTATCGATCTTCCTCTTCCTTCTTTCCTCCCTCCTCGTCTGTTCTGTTTCCATCTCTTTTTTGCTCATTTTCTTTCCCTTTGTCCTTCCCTCTTGCCCATGCAGTAGAGCAGTAGAGCATTTAAATATGATAATGCCTGTAGCTGTGGAGCCTGCATCTCTCTCTCTCTCTCTCTCTCTCTCTCTGTGGAATAGATACTGTTTATATCACTGTTATTTATTACTCAAACTAAATTCAGGCTTTTGCTCCAATTTGTTCAGATCTCTGCATGACAATTGGAATAGAAGTTGATATCAAGGTGACGTGCTGCGAATGAAAATACGGTCTTTAGAGAATGTGCAGGGGGGGAAAAAAAGAAGGAAAAAGACATTGACAAAAAAATGTGTGTAAAAATGACAGCAATTAAGGCACATTTAAAAAGCACCTGTGAGTATCATCTGTTTTTGTTTTGTTCTCAGTTTCTCTGTTTTCTTTGTGTTACAGAGGCTTCATCTTGGCAGGCTTTGTATATGTTTGCATGTTTTAGGGTCTCTGATAGAGTGCAAAGACTTGTAATGATGCAACTAGAGGAAACCACTCACAGGGGCAAGTTCTGCCCCGCCAACAATCCCTGGCATCTCCAACTGCAGACGCTGGGATTCTGTTTCAGTGAAGCTGGGTGTATTCATGCCCAACTGCAAAGGGTATGTGTTACAACTGGGGCATCGTATGTGTGTGTATTATTAAATATACCTTAAAGGTAAATACAGGATGTCCAATTCCTCAATGCGTGCTATATTGACAGAGAAAGCAAAGTTGCCCTGCTCGTGGAGCCATGCGGGCAGTTGCCTACGTGTCCCAGGATACTTTGCTACAAGCTTCAGACCTCCACGCTGATCCAGCAGGCCTCTACAGCTAGCTGGGTGCTAATGAAAGTTACATAATGTTATCAAGTACGTACAGCAGCAACACCAACCTAAAACTCTCATTATTTAGTCCAACACTGCCCCAGCCACCCTAGCCTATAACGTTAGCTATTACCTTGCTACAACATAGCATTACATAGCGAGAGACATGACATATCCTCTTGCATGACTGAAGCGCCAGCCTCGGCCTCGCCCCTTCATTTCTTCTCTGGCTTGAATAAATACAGCTGAATGTCTGATTCAGAAAGAACACTGTAAAATGTATCCTCGTCCATAATATCCTCTGCTCTCATGTTTGGGGGATGCCATTTTTGCTGTGTGAAAACGTAGCTTTGCAATACAAGCGAAGAGAGCACACCCCCTGGCTACCCAGAGGCAAAAAATCCAAGCTGCCTGTACTTCTTCCTTGCCTCCAACGACGTCACGGTCACGTCAAATGACAAAAAAACACTGATTGGACATCCACATAAAATGTGCCAGATTTTCCCTTGAAAGGGGCAGTCAGACTGTGTGCATGGGTAGTAGACAAACTGACCTTTCGGACAAATAGATTGTGTTGTTTTGTATGATCACAGTGCGTTGAGGTCAAAGTACACAGCAAAATAACTTTATTCCCAATGAAATGCACTTGTGGACTAAACCTACAATTATCCTCCATCAATGTTCTTCCAGGCTTTTCTCCATCTAATACTTCATTTTGTAATCCTTTGGTAACAATGGGACAGTGTTGTTTTAATGTCCTCATGGATTATTGCTGGTTTTTATGTGTGCACAGGAGCTTGCAGGTATATGCAGCTCCACACAGAGCTGGAAGTTAGTGCGTCTCATTGTGAGTGCACTTTTTTATAAATCTGTTTATGAAAGCTCTTTACCACTAATTATGGCCTTGTTTAGCCAGACAATTATAATAATATAACAGAGAGAGAGGGGGGAGTACAGTATCTTTTTCGTAATCTTCCCTCTTCTGACAAGCGGCTGGGCATTTCCAACCTGCAGCTGGTTGCTTTGCAAAGAGAAAGGGAAACAGAGAGTCATGGCGTAAAAGGCTGAATTGTGCTTCTGTAATGATACACATCTCTGAGTAAGCAGAACTTTAAAGGATCCGTCACACACACCTCCAAAATCTTCAGCAGACATCATTTGTATTTCCTTTGTGTCAGACGCTCTGTGGCTGTCGTTTATTGGCTGCTTTCTTTTTCTAAAAGTAGCAATGCCACAGATAGTAGTATATTATCAGCGAGGTCTGCATGATCCTGCCATAACTTAGTTGTGGCCACTTGCTTTTCAAGCTTTTCTAAATACAACACTGACATAATGTCACCTGTATAGGTGATATGGTGAACTCGTTAGCAAACAGTTGCTTATTCCTCCATATCCAGCAGATAGGGAGAAACATTAGCATTTGTTTGGATTCATGTTTCTGGCTGCCCGATGGCCTCTTTTAGCTATGTTTTTGTCTCCACTATCTCCTGAGAAAAATATAGTGGTCTATAGCAGCTCAATGCTCCGATACGTTCACCAGCTAGATGCTGATCGGCGCTTGGTGCTTAGTGTACAGTGGGGTTTTTAGAGATTTTTTTCCTGGAGTTGCCTGCTTTGTCTGGAAACAAGGTTGATGGGAGCGGTGAGAATGAACTGAAACATTAAAGATAAACCAGTAAAACTGAAACAATGAGGAAAAAGACACTACAAAGCTTTGTAGAGCTGAGGGGTACTGCAGTCCGTAATTTTCTGTGAGCTTGTCAATATTAGTAACTTCTTTCACCTTACACGTAGTCATTTGATCCATTGCAGCATTAAAGTTTCAACATTAAAATGAGCTGTAATGTATTCTGATCCCTTTGTTATTATTTTATCTATATCTGTTACGAGACACTCCTCCAAAGTCAGCTTGATGGCCAGAAGCTCTCGGTCCCCCCACGCTGCAGTTGCTCTTGGCGGTGGTGAGACGACGTGAGAAGAAGGCATGGAGCTTGTTGTCCTCCGGGGAGAGGGTGGCCCCGACGCCCACGTCCAAGGCGTCCACCTCGACCACGTACTGGAGGGAGGGGTTGGGGTTGATGAGGACGGGGGTGGAGGTGAACAGGGTTTTGAGGCGGGTGAAGGCTGCAGAAGCCTCTGGAGACCAGGCAAAGGGGACCGAGGTGGAAGTGAGATGGGTGAAGGGGCGGCGACAGTGCTGTAATTCCGGATGAAACAGCGATAAAAGTTTGCAAACCCAAGGAAACGCTGCAGCTGCTTAACGGACGTGGGGCTAGGCCAATTGGCGACGGCCTGGATTTTGGACGGGTCGGCGTGAAGCCGGCCCTTTTCGATAAAGAAGCCGAGGAATTGGATGGTGGGGACGTGGAACTCACACTTTTCGGCTTTCACAAAGTACCTGTTCTCCAGAAGCCGCTGCAGCACCAGGCTGACGCTGCTGGGCGGGGTCGCGGGAGAAGATCAGGATATCGTCGAGGTAGACAAAAACGAAACGGTGGAGGAAATCTCGTAGGACGTCATTAATCAGGGCTTGAAAAACGGCGGGGGTGTTGGTGAGTCCGAAGGTCATGACTAGGTACTCGTAATGACCGAGGGGGGTGTTAAAGGCCGTTTTCCACTCATCCACCTCCCGGATCCGCCCCAGATGGTAGGCATTTCTCAGATCTAATTTAGTAAAAATGGTTGACCGGGAGAGGGAGTCCATAAGTGGTAGAGGGTACTTGTTTTTCACGGTGATGGCGTTGAGCCCCTGGTAATCGATGCAAGGGCGGAGCACCCAAAGGGGACAAGGAGGGGGCGAATGATGCCGGTTGCGAGGGAATCTTTAATAGACTCCTCCATAGACTCCCTCTCCGGGCGCGACAGGTTGTATAGGTGACTGGACGGGAGGGGCGCGTCCGGGAGGAGGTCTATGGAGCAGTCATAGGGGCGGTGGGAGGGGAAGAGACAGGGCCTGTTCTTTACTAAATACTCAATGGGCACCCCGGATAGGTCAGCAGGGATGGACGGTGAGACAGGCAAGGCACGATTACCGGGGGCTTGAGCAGACAAAAGGCAGGAGGCGTGACAGGACGTGCTCCAATTCCTGATCTTCCCCCGCGACCAGTCGATGTTGGGTTTGTGAGCGGCAAGCCAGGGGAGGCCGAGGACAAGGGGTGTGGACGGGGAGGAGATCAGGTGGAAGGAGTCTTTTGGCCGCACGAGACAGGCAGGCAGGAGGTGGCCGGGTTTGCCGCAATAAAAGCATTCCCCGGCTGGCGCCAGCAATGCTGTCGGTGTAGCCGAACGTTGCGCAGGGGACGGCAAAACAGAGACCCGGTATGGTGTTAGGCCAGAGTGGGAGGAGGCGGAACTGCGAGCGACGCTCTTTCCCTCAAATGGTTATCCAGGTCAGTGGCCGCCTCGACCAGAGCGTCAAGGCCCGGTCGCGGAGCAGCCCAGCAATGTAACAAACTTCGGCCTCATCGGACTGGAAAGTTACTGGCTGCTTCTTAAACACCAGGGCGCACTGTATCAGGAATTGGAGCACGTGCCTAAAACGCCAGAGAATTTGTCCGGGTGGGAGACCTGGGACTCACGGGGGAACGGGACGCCGGCGGGGGGACACGGGTAGCCGGGAGGGAGGGAAATAACCAAGGGCTAGAAAACAGAGATCTCTTCTGTAGTTAACTGGAGCTTGAGAGAGGATGGCACCAGGTTGGGCGCAACGACGATCAAGCGAAGATGGTGTGGAGAACCGGGGTTGATATACAGGCAGGGATGAGGTTGATTACTGGCAGGTGTGGCAAGCTGGGGAGGTGGCTGACGAGGTGCAGGTGCAGGTCGTTGGCTGGGCTCAGGAGCAGAGAGAAAGAGAGAGAGGAGGAGAACATGCAGGGGAGGAGACACAGGGAGGCGGGCAGAGTACAGAAGAACAAAACAGTGGAAAAAATAAAACGAGAAAAAACCAGTGCACTCACCGTCAGCCGGGCTGTCCCCACAACAATATCATTGGGTCATAATTATCAAATCATAAACATATGAGGTGCATTTCAATACCTTTGTATTAAATTCTGTGAAGTAACAACAGATATTGTACAATGTAATGAAACTAATGTCTGAAACACTTATTCTGGCAGGGGGCTGACCAATCACAACACACAAAGTCACATTGTAGAGATGGGATTTCATCTTACACCTAAGTGGATAAAGTGGGTAGGTTCGCATGTGATGCAGAAGAGTTTTTGAAAGTGCTCTTTTGGAAGCTATTATACTGTATTTAGTCTCTATGAAAACAATATCTGACCTGTTTTTTACTATAAGGACAAGAGAAGAAGAAAGTGACTACGGTCGGGAGAATCATGGGGTAAATCAGCAACGCAGGGACACAAAAGGAATGGACACTATGTGCACTTAGCATGCATCATGCATGCATTAAATCTACTCCTATGATTCTTTGTCAAGGCTACATGAGCTCCCACAGTGGTGATTGCAGTTTATAATAGTGTGATAAGGAGCTACTTATTTATTAATGAGAGACTGTATTTTGATACAGAGAGAGCAGAGTCCTAAAATTAGCAAAGGGATCTACAATTCTGTTCCTTGGATCTAGGAGGGTAATAACAGCCTGCCGCATCAGCAGGCACGGCTATCAGCCAGTTTTCACTGGCTCAGGCATGTAAGTACTGAGGGCCTAAGGAGTCACAGTCCTCAAAGTGGTGCACAGTAATACTATCTGGAAAAGCACGGGAAAAGCATCTCATCATAGAAATATCAAAAAACTAATGTATGTTCAAGTATTTTATTCCGCTTCAAAAAAAACCCAAAATTACTTTTCTTAACAAGAAGTAAGGGAGTTTCACAATCCCCCACCAACACACGACTGCTTCTACATTAGCTAGTGCACTGTGGGTGTTAAAGTCAGTCTGACAACAGAGGAACTCCATCAATCTCTAATGCACAGCCAATAAGGGGCTCTCCAACAACAGGCCTTTGTATCCTGCTGAAAACAGATTGATCTTTGTATGCGGTGCACACGTTTACCCCTTATCCCTAAGGCCCTCATTGTCTTCTATTTGTTTAACATGATGGAATATGCTAATCAGGCAGGCACTGCTGAGATAAAACTCGCACTCCAGTGCTAACGCACTAAGCGAGCCCGCAAAATAAAACTGTAACCCTTTTAACTGAGTGTTCTCTGGTAACAGAAATAGTGATGCAAGTTAATTAAATAAACAACAACCTATATATTAAACACGACCATTGTCTTTGTGGTAGGAGGCTGCTTCTTATTCTGAAAAGATATGAGCATGTGCATTTTTTAAACCCAGGCTGGGAATTGAACATTACCACTAGGGCATGTTTTAATTTTTATGACTGCAGAGGAGCAATTCTATTTGAAATTGCCATGTTTTCTTTATTTCACAGAAACAAATGCAGCAGCAGAGGCGTGCGGCTCCTGGGATCAGCAGGGTGCCACGCGGTGCTCGCGGCTCTTTTGATACAGGTTTATAATATAAACAGTACGTAAACACGCGCACACACAATGATTCTCTGCGCAAACATCCACACAAGTGGAAAATGAACACACACATAAATACACACACTTGAAAACGTAAACATAAACACCCCACCCACCCTCACATGCCACATGCTGTCTTAGGCTTTCATGTCCTTTGCCCACACTTTTGATTGGTCCCAACAAGCAAGCAAAGGGGCGCTTGTTTACTTCCTGGCAGCAAGTAAATATTTTACACGGAGCGCCTTCATGTTGGAAATCTGGGCAATGCATGGGAAATATCTCGTCAGTAAAGATAGTAAACAACCTGCAAGTTTGCAACAAACAAAGCGACAGCTCACTTACGCAGCTTTAACAACATGCATGTCATAACGATACATATACAACACACCTACATGCAAACAAACACATACGCAAGTCCATTAAAAGTTGCTAAGATCTGTACTCACTGATCTGGAATTCTATCTTATGCTCTATGGACATATTTTACAAGCATACATAAGATGTACTACTTGTGTGGAGCATTATATTGCGTGTTCTTTTTTGTATAACTTTGCATTGTTTTGTTGGGCTGTCTCTTTGTTTTAACATGCCAAAGAACTGCAGATGCAAATTAGCTTAAAGCTATAACCTGGTACAGTGTATCAAATGGTGACATTTATGTTTTAAACTGTACATGGTCCGTTTTTTAAATCAAATAAATGAATATGATAAAAGCATGCACATTTGAAAAGCATGTGAGATATCTCTCCACTCTAGCGAAATACAGAATAAATTAGTTTGTCTAAGATATACAGGTTAAACTTTTATCGTTTATCGTATGGAAACCCTAAACCCTATACTGATAATTTCAGTATAGAATTCAGTGTCACTGGTTAGCTCAGTTGGTAGAGCACAGGGTTGCGTGTTTGATCCTCACTTCAGACCATTTTCTTTTCTTTTTTATAATCCTCTTCGACAAAATTCTTTTGAAGAGACTGTTTCACATGCTCACAATAAAGCATGTGTCGGACTGTATGAATCCCGGTGATTGGTCCACATCCATCAACCTATGGACTTTTCATTTCCCCATCATTCCCAGGCAGAGGAAATTCCTGCACTTCTCATTAAGGGGAATCCATTTAACGTCACACATTTCCTGACAGCCATTTTGGAACCTTTGAAATAGCCATCGGGAAATGTTTGATTCCCCTTTGTTGAAGAGGATAATAAAAAACACAGAGAAAAATCGCACAAACACAAATCTTTGAGTATGAACCCTGTGCTCTACCTACTGAGCTAACCAGTGGCACTGGTGGTGGGTTAGACATTATCCTAGAGAAACACACCTGCCGACCCCTGTTTTCAGCTATGGTTTGTTATTTTGAGATAACAAGAAAATTATAAAAACTTTTTTTGAATGATGTCGACTTAGGGCTTCCTTATTATAGAGCTGTTGTAAAATGTTTACTTTCTTTACCCTAACCTCAGTGTAATCCTAATTTAACCTAAACTGATCTTACTTTGTGTTTTCATCCGTCTGTCTTTGTGAGGACTATTCAACACTCACACAAACACACACATTAAAAACATAACAAAGAAATGATGGAATGGAAGGCTTGGCTGTGCCCCACGAGTGTGTGAACAAACCCAAACAAGCCATGCACCCCCGCCACGTAACAGCCTTTTAATTGGAGGCCTCGCGTCTGTTCGAGCGCCAGTGGAGGAATCTGTGTCATACGCCTCCAAATGACACGAAGCGTCCTGCTTTTTATTCCACCGCTGGGACAGAACGGCAGACTTGCCAGGGATTTTTATTTGACACCGAAATAAGATCCGGCCTGCTGAACTAGCCGCAAAGCCTGTCTTCGGAAAGATAGGGAAACGAGAAGAGAATTAGAGGGAAAATGAGAGGGGAAAGTGACAGAAAATGAGAGAAGAAAAGGCTACCAGAGTTGGAGAGAGAGAAGAAGAGAGGAGAGAAAGAAATACAGGGAAAAAGTGGTTGAGAGAGAAAAGGGGAAGGCATGTTTGACACTGGCATCATTTTTCCAAGGAGCTGCAGTTTGACACTTAGACCAGCATGGTGTCAGGGCATGTGAGTTGGGTAAAATAGGCTCAGATTCCCCTAAGGCAAGCAGAAATGTACGTGAAAAATGTGTGTGTGGCAAAAGAAAATGGAATGAAATAAATACATGTGTTAAGCCGTTGCAGCTTTAGTAATAGTGGCTTCCAACAAACCAAGGAGTCTATATTTTACATGGGCTGTAAGTCAGCTACAGTATGAGTAGAAGAGTCTGTAAGACAGAAGATGCTCCATAAATTCTAGTCTTCACCTGAGACACATTTTCAGAACTTTTTGGAGTGGAAATACTTTTGACAGTGAAAAACATTAAGGTCCTCATTTACCTGCATTTGTCTGAGTATATGTGTGAATCCATCTAAATGAAAAAAAAAGTGTCTCAAACGTTTTTTTTCTGACAGAAACAAATGATTCACGCAATCTTCTAATGAGGAACACTCAGCCACAACACAGAATAAAAACCACAACAGAAATATTACAACACTAGTGGCCACAATGACATCGTAGCATAATAATCTCACATTCACCTCACAACATGTCAAAGACGACAAATCGAATTTCCCAGCATATCAAAAGTGAAAATCGTATGCACAAGCAGCAGGGTATAACTCACTGTCTATTAATGCATTATGAGGGCTTAATTTAGCATGAATAGGTTTTTGAATTATAAATAATTCAAATTGGTATAAATTAACAGTCATAGTCCCGGTGGGGTGGAGGGTTGTGAGATGCAGCTCTGTTTGGTGGTGCATTACACACAGCTGAAAAAAAGAGGGGGGAAAAACAGCTGTGAAAAATGATGCCCTAAGTTCAAAGCAACTTCAATCAGGATACATTTCTCTGCTCAATGAATAATTGAGCAACAGCCTGAACAGCCTTGAGTCCTAGCACTTTTTTGTGACGGCTTTTGCATGAATAAAACACTGTTTGGCCTGCAGAGCTGTCTGCGTTGCAGGGATACGGCACTGTGTAGTAACATGGAAATTGCTCTAGGTTTACTTCTCCTCGGCTACTTCTTTTAGTTCAGTGTTCTCTGCCCCTGCATATCTAATTCTGCTTGTCTTTCTCACTCTGTCTTAAACTTCTATCTTCCTCGCTGCCTCACATTCGCTCTTTGCCATTTCTCTCTCATTACCTTCTTATTATTGTCTCTTTTTTTCCAGCCAGCAGTGCCTTTGTGAAAGAATGTGAATTTATGAGGTGCCTCCTGGTGATCCAGTAAAAAAACATTAAAGAGATAAACTTGCATGCTAATAAATTTCCTGCACTCCATCTAAAGGTTCTTTTCCCTTCCCAGACCACCACATGTGAAGGTGAGAAGGCAAATAAGTTGTTGTTTAGTTGCTTTCTAAACTTTACAGCAAACTTTCCACTTTAAGCCCCTTTCTAGATCATAGCTTCTTTGAAATATTTTTTGTTTTAAGAAAAATAAGACAAATACACAAATAAATCAGTGCAGGGCTCATGTTGCTCCTAATCTGTTCTTCTTTTGAAACTGCCACCATAGGGGGCTTTAGTCATGTTGTGACAGCCATGGTTGGGTATCTTGGTAACATAAAATCAAAATATGTAATATATTATAATAGTTGAACCTAGTAAGTAAGAGTGATTTATACACACGTAGCCATGCATTTATACTTGTGCGTTGGTGTCTCCGCCGTTGCTGTAATTACAAACGCTAGTTGGCGGTAGCGCTACAGCGTCCACTCTGTTGACTTTTGCCGACCGAACAGGCTAACTTCCAGGTTAGACCTCCGCTAACTTGAATGGGGGTAAAATTATATACGTGTGGCTGGTATAGACTTAAATGTTATCGCCCGAATGGATCACATTCTGATAGTGAAATGAGTCGTTTTGCTTGGGTTGTGACGCTGGATTGGCCGCTAGTAAAATTTACTTCAAAGCACAGGGCACTTCCTGTCGGCTCGAAGGCATTACGAGGATACCCAACCGACCGATCACAGTTCTTACGGTCCGTGTTGCCTCGACATGTAGTTAAATTTTTGAGGAGATTGCACGTCAGGCTACGTCGTAGGGTACAGGGCCTCGCCGAGGCTACACTGGTGATTCAACACAGAAATATAAATTGCACTTTACTTAGTTACGTGTCGATCGACAGAAGCCGGCTCAGTTTTGAGAGCTGATCAGAAATGTTTTTGTTTCATATCATATCACAACAGTTGTTGTTAAATATACTGTGTGACTGTGTAGAGTTGTGTAATTATTTTCTAACCAAATGTTTTCATTAGTAGGCTGTTAGTTATACAAATAGGATAGTAATTCTTGACAAATTCCACTTTTTAACCATCAGTATGACAGAATATATTAATGTATTGCAGATTAAAAATCTTGTATTTTTATTTCTTGCAACAAATAAGAAAATAACCTGTAGTGACCAGCAGAAGCGGTCACTTTGGGAGCTGAAAGGCTGGCTCTAAATAAGGAACAAAGCCATAAGATCTGGCTCCCTTTAAAGAGACATAATTCCATCACTATTTGATTTGGTATGATCAGTAGTTTATGGTGGCTAATGTAAGCAAACTTTAAATAAGCAGTTCTGAGTAACCGACATTACTGAGTTTATGATTCTTCTCTACTTGGCTACTGTTATACTACATTTTAGCATTTACAGCACCGTTATGCTGTTATTACCACTTGTGGCCACAGATGCCGCTGTTTAGGAAAAGTTACACAGATGTTTTGGGTCCCAGTGTTTTTATTTTTGTTTTATTTAGTAGCTATTTTGATTTCCATGTTTTTAAAGTGAGTCTATTTTAATTTTAGTTTCAGTTTTTCTATGTTGTACTCCAGTGCAAATAACTCATTTTGTAGGCTTTCCATAAGCCCCCGATTAACATGAGTGAAGGTCATCACATCCAAATTATTTCCGCAGCTCTCACCTATAGCTTTGACCCTTTGAGATTAAGAGCTTTGAAAACACTGTTTTAGTGGAGAAAAGCGGGACAATCTGTACTGAAACTATCATGAACTTCCCCCTAATGTTTTTTAATGAACAGAATCTAGCTCAAACTCTTCTCATTATTCTTGCATCGCATGGGAACGATCATACTGCATAATTTTAGTCAGATTATATTTTAAATGTCCCCTGATATAGAAATCATTTTTTCTCTTTATCTAAACAGATGCACGCAGATGATGTTGAGAGAAAATTTAGGTTATGGCTAAATTTTGGGTTATAGCATGTTCAGTGTTTTTGTACAGGCACTTTCGGACAGAAAACTTTCCCTTTAGACCGTTTTGCAATATGTGAAGCCTCAACTCAGCTGGTTTAAGTTAGTGTTGTTATCAGCCTGTTAATGTAAAATTATCAAAAGTAGAACCTCAATGAAGCTACCTTTTGTTGGCCAAATATGCAATTACAGATCAAAACACGGTGACGTGGTGTATTTACTACTGATTGGCCCACAGCAGGGATTCAAATCGGTCTTTCACTTTCTCCGTCCACACCAGTGTTTTAGCCGTGTATCAGAGTTGATCTCTGTCCACATTAAAACAACTGAAAACGTACATCTAGTGGCCGTTCACGTACACTGGGCATGCGCGTGCTGGTGTAAACATGAAGCAGATGGTCTGTTCAGTAGTTACAGAAGATTTGGTGAACGAATAAAGAAATACAGACGAAGAACCACACGAGATTTTATTTTGCATGCACCAATAATGACCTGGAACTGTTACTGAATGTAACAGGGAAGTTCAGCTGCTCTCTGTTCCTAGCGAGCAAGGCCGAGGGAGAGAGAGAGAGAAGGAGGAGAGTGGAGGTGAAGCGGTAAGCATGGAGTAGCTCCGCCTGTAGGGAGGGAGGGTCATTTACACTAGAGACGCTGGGGACATGTAGCCACCACTTTTTGAAAGCATTTGTTTAAAATGTTCTGAAAAATAGCTTGCACCAAGAAATGTTAATTAACAAAGAAAAATGCTATGAAAAAGGTTTATTTGCACAATAAGCCTGCAATGCAATGAGAATATAGGAAAAAAACTGTGTAGTCCAAAAAAAGTAATTTAGGCTAAAAACAATAAGTTACTGATTGCCGCATTATATTCTGTTATATTTTTATATTCTGAATTGTCACCTGCCACCTGAATTTTGTGCTTCCCTGGTGCAGAAAATGTCTCCAGAAAATGAATGCAGAAAATTAAGTGTTTAATGCTCAAAATCTTCTCCCCAGACCCCCTATCAACTATTTCATCAATACATTATTTTTTCTAAATAGTAGGCCTATTAAAATATATTCGTGTCTTGTTGTCATGGCCCCAATCTTATGCAATATTATGTCTCATGGGTTTTCGTTACACCCCTTATCTGAGCCTTTAAATGGGAGGATAGGGTGAGAGGGGTCCGACTAATTTTGGTGGACTGCCTGGGCCAAAAATGCCAGAGCCGATTTTGTGGAGGTGTCGCAAAGTAAACAGCGACATGCACAGTACAAGTGTAGGCTAAGTGTTATTTGCACGGTACAAAATATTTTAATAAAAATACCAAATCAAAAACTGTCAGTAGCATCGTGTTTCTGCTTTGCATGACTAATAAGATCAGAGAGCCAAACGTGTCGAGCGTCTGCGTCATCGTTTCTAAAGTCTTCCGTTTTCGCCCATCCGCACTGAAACGCCTTCCGGAGTTTTAAAACGAAAACGGGGTCGGCAATGTTTTTAAACTTCTCCGTTGTAGGTCTTCGTTTTCAACATTTTAGTCAGGACGGGAGTCGCAAACATAGTAAAAAGTCTCCGTTTTAAAACAAAAACGCAGTAGTGTGGATAGGACACTTCCTATCCCTGCTGGTCGGAATGTAAACATTTCAAACTCCTTTCTCTACAGTACAGTTGCGGCCATGAAGTCGCCTTGATCCTGAGGGCTGCGAATGAGTGCTCATTAAATGCGATGATGTCGTCAGTGGCGGCATTTCAGGAAATGCGTTGGGCAAAGGGAAAGGAATCTGTCACGGAGAGTAATGACACGTCCGAACGCTGAGAGGAAACTCCTAATGGTCTACACTTCAATATTTAATGCCTTCTTACTGGCCCTTTCTGTTTTCTGCTGAGGGCAGGTATGAATAGAAGCTCCATATTTCACGGCAATGAGAGTTATTATAATAGTAAGCAGAACAGTAGCTCAATGGGAGTATGTTTGAGGACAGAGTTATGTGTGTGTATGTGTGTGTGTGCGTGTGTGTGTGTTTCTGTCCTCCAAACTCTCTTTGGAGATAATGAGAACCAGATATTAGTATAATTGGTAGTCTAGTCCATGTCATCCATAGGGTTGTAGTATGTGGGCAGCAAACAGGACTATTGAAAAGAGGTTATGTCTGGAACAGGTGATGCTCTGTTTTCCACCACTATAGCCAGCACATATCCTACATCATAGACATTTAGAGTATGTCTTGATGAAGAGGTAGAAAGAGCAAGTTTGTGTATTGCATTCTGACATGAAAGCACACACTCCTGCCCACACACTAGACTTTGTCAGCACTTTCCAGTTCTTAAGGCTTTGCCTCCATGATCTAGATAGAACTGGGAACAAAAAAGTATCCATCTCACCAAGGTATTTTCTGTAGAAGTCAGACAATTTGATTTTTTGTGAAACGGTTCTGCCGCTGGGGTGAGACTTTCTCACTTGTTCAATTCAACTGTCGTCTTGTTGCTTTATCTTGAAACAAATGGAGCAATTTGCCTCATATTGTTACGTGCCGCATGAGACAATAGTGGAAAGAATTGAAATTATTTCACCCCACAGTCAGGATTTAAACACTGAAAAGAGGATTAAATGTCTTGTTCAAATAGACATTTGTTGGCTGCGAGTGACAGTGGAAGGCAGAACAGTAAGAGAGGACACAAGGGGAGGATATCCGGCCAGTGCTGGGTGACCTTTGACTTGGGATATCCTACTTAAGATACCAGTTTACGCCACTGTCAAGGTCATGTCACATCCCCTGCTGCCGCATTGTGCCATAAAACAACACCGTAACTGCAAAATCAGGCTTGAGGTACTTCAGTGTCACATGATGTCATTGTTTCACCTTCCAGTCAGGGCCTTCACGGGGAGGATGTAACACGGGAGGTTCATGCTGTCCCCTCAGATCTCACTTCCTTCCGTGCAGAACCCGCCTTCCAAACATTTGGAGTCATCAGTGCAGTGACAGGGGCATGATCCCTAAATCCCTTCTCAGCTGTGAATAGTGCCAGCTGGGTTTGTTGGAGCACGCAAACAAGCCTAAATTACCACTAACGGTGGAGGTTGCCCAGGTCTTTGTGGCACTGGGTGAGAATTCTGCCCCTCTCCCAGATCAATATCTGAAAAATATAGATCACGCAGTGAGTAAAGTAAAGGTTAGTTTAGAGCCCTACATGTCCTCAGTCACAGTTTTTTCTGCATTTGAACACATTGCTCCCATAAATAGCAGCAAATCTAATCTAAACCCATTACATGACTTTCTTTGTTTTGAAATCGGCATTATATATCAGTCATTGGCCGCCCTGCTCTTTAAATATCAATATTGGCATTGGCCATTAAAAAACTCATAGTGGTCAACCACTGGTTCATACACCCTTCAAAAAAATCCCAGGTGATCCTTGAATGCAGGTCTAGCAGTCGCTAATGTTGGCAAGCTAGCTAAGAAGACAACGCTGGTGTTACTTGAAGGCAAATTCATCTTTTAGCATGAGCTAGCTGCCTCCAATCCCTGCACCGAGCTAACATGTGGCATGTCTGTCCACTGACCACACAAAATGTAGATCAACTGTTCATCCATCTGTCCATCTAACTCCTGGTAAGACGCTTACCAATAAACTAACTCCCAAAATGTCGAAGTAATGGCACATTACTAAAATGAGTGATTAGAATGGTAATCAGTGAATTTCAAATGGAATTTTCAAAATACTGTAGCATGTTACTTCCCAACACTGGCAGTAAGTAATTTTCCAGTTAAGGAGATTGAGACTGTTAGCACAAAAATCTACATTTCAAAGACAGCTACACAACTCAGTGTCAGGGAAGATGATGCAAAAAGTGTGTTTTTCTAAATATTATCTGTGCTGTATATGCACAGTGGTAATTCCAACCTGAAAATAGAGAAAGTAGAATGTACACCATGAACGAAAAAGGGGCAGACTAAGGTCAGGTACAACAATAACAAAGATGGATCCTGGAGCCGGTGTTGAGGTTGAAAATGCATTCTCATCCAAATTTGATGGGCCAGAGCCTCATCATTTTCCTGCCGTTGCCCATAGAAATTGGATTGCGGTGTGAGTAGAACTGGCAAGTGACTAGCATTAGCTAATGCACCTACTTACTTAGAAATTAGAAGCTGATTCAACAAATGTTCAAGCTGAGCTTTTGCCTGTAACTATTATCTCTGCTGGTACCAGTAGAAGCATATAAACATATTAATACATAGTACTTCTTGTCAGTGACGTAGTTTTGGTTTCTTCTCAAATGATTGTTTACATTTACACAAAACTTCATATCCAGAGAGCTATACTAATCACACCTTGCTCTTTCAGCCTTACGAAGAATTATATTTCATATTCCTCTTATTTTTAATCTGCATTATGACATTTTTATGTTGGTTTCACCCAAGACATGTTTGTAATATACAATTGTGCCATTTCAGTGGCATTCATATTTCATTTGGAACATCTATTTTTCATTAGGAGAGAATGTTGCATCACCCCAAGGTATTGTTGTTTTGGCTGAGTGAGGTGTTTGGAGAAAATATCACACTGGACCCTTTCACCTGCATCTGGCTGGCAGAGTGTTTAGGCTGGGAAACAGATTAATTTTCATATTTCGGTTGTGCTGCCGGGCACTCTTCCCTTGTTGTGAGTTTAAAATTTAATCCTCTTAAGACATGCAACGTGGACCGGAAAAAACACAGATAATAAGTACAAGTAAAGCCAAGTTCACCCCCATCACCAAGTGATTTCTAAACATATTAAGAAATATCATTTCACTTGTTAGTTGCCTTGAGGAGTATGACAGATCCCACACACCACTTGAAGACTTGTTGATTCATGACTGCACCTCATTTGCAGACTCCCATTTAAAAGAGAAGGAGCAGGCTAAATTATATGAGATTGTATTACTTGTTAGGAATTGACAGCATAGCCTATGAGTTGGGAATTGGATGAACTGATGGGAGTGGGTGTGTAGTGCTTCTCTCAGCTTGCAGTAGCACTGATCATGTGTTGAAAGCAGCTTAGCTAAGCTCTTTAGAGTGATGATTACTATCATGCCTGGGAGTCAGTGTGGAAGATCAGATTCCAGTATCTAGGAGCTATGGAACTGCACTACAAGATTTAGCTGCTAAGAGAGATGATGAGAATATAAACATATGGTCATTGTGTGTGTGTGCTTCTCGTTTTCAGTGTGCAGTTTCTTTCCAAAATTAGACTTTCTGCCATTAGAAAAAATAACACAATACCTACTCTGACAAATTGATTGCTGGCATGACTATTAAACCCTATTATGGGACATCATTAAAGTTAATTAGCTGAAGCATCTTAAGACCTTTGCTTGAAAAATAATGACACTTTGATGAAATCATTTGAGTATTTTAAGTGACACTTAATGAATTTTACCTCACAATTAATCACTTCTCCCAGGTCAGAAATGTAGTGGTGGGTTAAAACAAATTTAACATGTGCATGTTAAAAGTAAAAGAGAAAACGAGAATGAATCATAGAATTTTACATGACTCTAAATGTGGGAGGTTTAAAATATTCAATATTGTTTGCCTTCTGGAGATTTCAGGTTGCCATCCTTCATTTACCCATCTTATCAGTAATTAAAGAAAAAAAAATGTATTTGCTTTCTTACTGAGCATTAGATGAGGAGATTGATAACATTCAAATCAATGAAAATATAAAGCTATGGCCTACAGCTGGTTAGCATAGCTTAGCTGCAAGATTGAATGTGTTGAAAAAAATTGAAAAGGAAAATGGCTAGATTGACTCTGTCCAAAAATATAAGCATAAAACTCAGTAATTAACATGTCATATTATATTTGTTTAATTTGTACAAAAAAGTGTAAAAAATGTTACAACATTAAAAAAGTTTTGGTTTTATAGGTGGGTTATGTGTAGGTGCACTAATCTTTCTGTAACTTGTTGTAATCATGAGGTGGCTAGGTGGGGTTAACTTAGCATACAGGGGAAAACAGCTAGCATGGCTTTGTTCGAAGGTCACAAAATCCCAAGTATCCCAGCTGCAGCCCACAGACCTGACCAGATGTGACGGAAGTTGAACTTCCAAATATGGTTTGTCCCAGAAGACACCACGCACAAAACGTGTTGACGTAAATCTCGGCCCACGTACAGTATAAAGCCTAATGCAAAGCGTTTTATTCTTTAGAGGCCAACAACAGAACTTTAAATACACCTCTGCAAAGGTTTGAGGCAATAAATCAACTGTGTAGATTTTGAATATTGGCAGTTTTACGAAAATTGACCGCAAATCGAAAATATGCCAACCATGGTGCCGACAGGTGTCAATATTATATAGCTGCAGTAACGTTACTGGTGGCTGCACAGCAACACAATGGAGGGTTAACCGGTCGACATGCATACAATCAATAACTTCTTAACTTTAGGGTAAGAGTAATATGCTTTGGGGGGCTGTCAGGAATAGTTAGGTGACCAGATTTCTGAAATGAAAACCAGGGACATTATTGGTTTGGTGGTCAGTATGCCGTTAAAAAATTAGATAAAAAAATTATTATATATGAGATAAAAAAAGGGGGGGGGACAATTTCGGTTTTAAAATCTGTCAAATA
Organism: Micropterus salmoides; assembly: GCF_014851395.1. Classification (NCBI taxonomy): domain Eukaryota; kingdom Metazoa; phylum Chordata; class Actinopteri; order Centrarchiformes; family Centrarchidae; genus Micropterus; species Micropterus salmoides. The sequence goes on along the minus strand of NW_024044459.1, from coordinate 34,674,214 downwards.
TAACTCTTCTGAATGAAATCAAGTAATTTTGAGGCAGAAACTAGGCTACCTTTCAGCCTCAATAAGTAGAGGCTGCAATCATTTCCTGGCAAGTAGAATACTGCATTTAATGTGATGGTTTGGCCATTCAAAGGGATTTTAAGAGGTAACAAGTATAGTTGAGTTCTAATCTGTCAAATATAACTTCTGAATGAAATCAATTAATTTTGAGACAGAATCTACCTTTCAGTCAATAAATATATAGAAGCTTCAGTCACTTTATGGCAAGTGAAATACTGCATTTTGTGGGTTGTATTGGCCACTTCAAGGTATTTCAACAGGTAAAAAGGACTGGATTGGTTGGTACATAGCAAGTTAAATAATGTAGAGTCATAAGGATAAATGCAAAAGAGATCATGTCTTTATTTTATATATAACTCAGCAGTAGGCTAAGTTTTGTTAATTATATGTAAACAAGGATATTAGAAATCCTATGCCTACCAAACACATATTCCATCGGCAACAGGCTTCTCTATAATCACGTAAATGAGTGACAATGGGACATTTCCTTGGACAGCTCCAGACAGGGACAGGCCACCCAAACTGAGGACTGTCCCCGGAAAATGCTCCCCCAAGTCCAGTCACACAGACCACTGCAGCAAACATGGCAGACGTGTCCAGCAACAGCTGAATGATAGTGTTAATGTTCATACAGCTATTATTCTATCATTAAATTCTCAGTAATGTTGTAAAGTTTTAACCTAAATCAAGATGTCTGGCTCGTGATGTAACGTTAAAGAAATTTCTGGTTCGTAAAACTTAAAATCGCTTTGGAACAAATAAAATAACACAACAACAACAGTGGTATGAATTGAAACGTTGCTTTATTATTATCATTAGGCTATTATAAATAAACATTTTCAGGAATTATAGTATTAATATACTATAATAATAATATATAATTATAGTATAGTAAATATTAACGCATAATGTAAACTGATTACTACGTTAACACTTATCTTATTTAACACCTCTCTCTTTTTTAAATATTTTTTTTATTTAACAGCTCTGCGTGGATCGAGCGGCCGAGATAAATGTAAAATGCTATAAACTGTATATATTATGGAACCCCTGGGTTTGAGTTAAAAGGTGCTTAGCAGCAGCTGTGTTGTCATATTAGCCTCTGTCACTTTAAGAGGGTAACCTCTGACCCTGGGTTGTGACAGACTATGATGTTTATTTTAAGAGAGGCCTCTGATTTGTCCATTTCGATGCATATCACGTTTCTAAAATTGTGATCGGTTAAGGGGTGGGACTAACAGGCAGAGCAGGTCAGAGTTACGGGTCAGCTTATTGCTTCCAGTGTGGATTTTTCTCTGTTGGTAAGTTAGCGACAAGCTGCAGAAGACAGAAAAGTGTAATTTAATTAATATACAGACAGTCAGTAGCGTGGCTAGTTTATAAAAAGTTTGTCACACTGCTACACAGTTTTGTGTATTGTACTGTGTGTGAGAGTCGTACAAGTCTGCAGATAGCAACAGGTTAGCACCATGCTGCCGTTCTCCTCACGTAAGGCTCAGCTGTGGTGAGTGAAAGCATCTTTTATCATCCTGACTCTGTGCTGCTGCACCGTGCATTGGCCAAGTTGTTGTGCTGGATCTATTGATACAAGGCTATGGATTGCGGTTGTTCTCACAATGTTGTTGTCATATAGCCGCTTTCATGCTGCTTTATTATCCGAGATTATTATGCCAATATGCCATCTCGCTGCATGTATGAAAGGTATGGAGCTGGTGTACTGTCAATTTATGCTACCTACCAAGATGTGCTTCTTAGTGGCTCTGCACATGCACATGACCCACAAGCGTGGTCTCTTTCCATGCCCATAAATCTGTGCAACCTTGCTGCTGGGCATGCCGCTGAGAAAGTGGCTGATTGGCAGCAATATCAAAAAAATATATTATTAGTCTGTTCCAGGGCTTTTCAAAGTGTGAGGCGGACCTCCCCAGGGGGGCTCCAAACAGTTTCAGAGAATGGAAGTGAAACAATATTACATTACTTATTGCATATTTATCAAAAGAAATTCACATAGAATAGGTGGTTTCCAACCTTTATTCCTTTACGTCCCCCCTACTTTTATCTAAGCACAGAAAAATATACTAATGGAGTCAAATGACACCTCCATGGCTCTGTATAAATCAATGCCAGGTCTTGGTTGGCCTTCACCAACAGTCTCCTGGTGTTTTGTTTCTTGATATTGTTTAATACCAAGAAAAGGGGTTTACAAGGTGAAATATTTATCCCTATCTACTGGTTGTGTCCCTGATTATTTTAAAACGGCTTGCGTGAACCCACTTTTAAAGAAACCTGTTTTAGATCCTTCCCTCCCACAAAATTTTAGACCAATTTCAAAACTGCCTTTTATTGCAAAGATTCTTGAAAGAATTGTGTCCAAACAGCTGCTCACTGTACTAGAAAATAACACATTATTTGAAAAGTTTCAGTCTGGTTTCAGGAAGTACCACAGCACTGAGACTGCACTGCTTAAAGTCACCAATGACCTTTTAATGTCTGCTGATGAAGGCATGTGCTCAGTCCTGGTACTCCTGGACCTTAGCGCTGCTTTTGACACCATTGATCACAACATCATGTTAGACAGACTGAGGCACTGGGTGGGGATCTCTGGTACTGCCCTAGAATGGTTTTCATCCTACCTGTCAAATAGGAAGTTTTGTGTCTGTAAACAACTATGTCTCTTCGTTCTGTCCAGTTAAATATGGTGTGCCTCAGGGGTCGGCCTTAGGACCCATTTTGTTTTCCTTGTATCTGCTTCCCCTTGGACATATTATCCATAAACATGGCATTTCTTTTCATATTTATGCTGATGACACACAAATATACTTTCCCGTCAGATCCACAGACCCTGGAATGCTGAGTTCACTTAACAACTGCCTTTGTGAAGTTAAAAACTGGATGTCAAATAATTTCCTCCAGCTGAACTCAGACAAAGCAGAAATCCTGGTCATCGGGTCCCAGCAGATGGCAAATCAAATACTGCCATCTGCTGGTTCCCTAGTAAATCACATTAAGCCTGTGGCAAAGAACCTTGGTGTTTGGTTTGATAGCAGTTTAAATTTTAAACAGCACACCACAAAGCTTGTTCAATCATGTTTTTATCAACTTAGAAATATAGCAAATATTCGATCTATGTTAACTTTTAAGGACAGCGAGACCATTTTACACGCCTTCATCTCATCACGCCTGGATTATTGCAACAGCCTTTTCACTTGTTTAACCCAAAAATCTATTGATCGACTCCAGACTGTCCAGAATTCAGCTGCCAAGCTTTTAACCAGAACAAAGAAATATGACCACATTACTCCTATTTTAGCTTCATTACACTGGCTCCCAGTATGTTTTAGAATTGACTTTAAAATTTTATTTATCACTTTTAAAGCTCTTCATGGCCTCTCGCCTTGTTATATTTCTGACCTTTTAGTCCCATACGCACCAGCACGTACCTTGAGATCCTCGGGCAGCGGAGACACATAAAGGGAGAGAGAGACAGAAAGAGGCGGAGAAAACCGGCGTGTTTGCCGTGAGAGACCAGAGGTGAAGGCTAGGTGTGTGTGAGTGTGTGGAGAAGCTCTGACTCTCGGATCCGCGACACGAGATCATGGACTTTTGTGTCAGGATTTTGGTCTCTGTTTCAAAACCATTATAGCCCTACTACTAAGTAGTCTGCCTACTATTTTAAGAGAGGAAAAAAATTTATACAGACTTTTGTATAAATTATCTAATGTGTTATCACAGTTTTTTTTTAAAAGTTGAAAATCCAAGTTTTTTTGACAACCTCAAAACAGATAAAGCTTTGGGCACCTAAGGGGGGCGCGGACTCCAGGTTGGGAACCACTGTAGCCTATGTGTTTGAGTTCAGAGATACAGTAGTTTTGGGGAACTGTTTGACCCCCATCAGATGTCATAATACTGTGAGAGTTATACCCGTATGGGATTGGAAATGGGAACACATAAGGTAGCATTTTTCGATAGGGCAGAGGGACTTGATAGACTCTGCTATTGATTTGTGCTACTGTTTCGACAAGGCAGCATATATCGTCAGAACACTGGAAACGGGATATATTTTGGCGAACATTCTTTCCATTTTGATTGCAGGATCTCTGTGGAAAGCGGCTATAGAAAGGGTCTGGATCCCTAAAACGTTGTCTGTGCGCATTGTTGTTGACTTCAGTGGTGTTGAGCTCATTGTTGTTTGCTTATGGCTCTGTAGGCTCATTTGGTCTGAGCTTGGTTGTGTCGCCTTATTGCATTCTTAATTTATGTTTGTGACAGTGATACTGTGTAAATACTTGTGTAAATGCACTCCTCTCTCTCTCTCTTTCTCTCTCTCGCTCTCTGTTTTGTGGAACCATGCTGTTTGTTGACATGTTAAAAACACAGAGGCAAGAGAGAGTATTGAGGTTTTACTGGCATCTATGTTTGGAAACCGTTTTTATGAAATAGTATGATTAATAAATAATTACACCTAATTACACCTGTACCTCTGTACAGACATACTGTATGTTTCAATTAAATTATTATATAGTCTAATATGAAAGAGAAATATTTATGCTCCGTGATGTCTGTAATCTTGAGTAGGCTTGTTCCTAGTAAAAGTTTGTTCTTTGCAGTCAGTGCACTAAAATAGGAATTTTATGAAACTCAAAATGTTAACTGGACTGGTTTTAGTCTATGGACATTAGACAATGAGTAACACTGTAAACTGTAAATTAAGAAACCTAAGTATCTGTCTGTGATTCCTTAACTCATATTTTTATGTAGTTTTCAACTAGTTTATATACTGCATAATATAATTCCTTATGGTTTTAGTTTGCCACCCCAGGTTTTCATTGGCCCCATCTGGCCACCCCTAGGAAAATTTTGTGGGGGCACCACTGCTCCCAGCTCCTCTAAAGTTCACTTATTTGGAAATGTAAGAACGTCAAGTTGTAGTGTTACCGGGGGTTACGTGTTTGATTATTTCTTTGCCGGGAGCAGTACCTTCCCGGCGGCTCCAATGATTGCACGGTAACCTCATGGTGATAGCTAGACTCCAGGAAATCACTGAACCAGGTTAAAAAAAATTGTGTTGTTTATTCATTTCATATGTCAGATGTTGAATTGTAGATGTTGGTGATGTTAGGGGGATTTTATGACCTTCAGCCAGGGTAGCTGTTTCCCCTTGTTTCCAGTCCTTGTGCTAAGATCAGCGGCTGGCAGTAGCTTCATATTGAATAGACAGATATAAGAGTCAAATCAGCGCATTTCCCAAAATGTTGAACTGCAGCATGCATAATATATACAACACATTATGGATTTCATATAAGCTGGATGTGTATATATGCTGTATGTGTCTTGTGAGTGAAACAGCTGAGAGTAGGTCAGGTGTTATCAAGTTTGGAAAGCAGCCCTTCCTCCAAATGAATTCCTGGAAGCTGGATGACAAAGACAGGAAGGCAAAGAGTGATGGATGGTAGAGAAAGGGAGGGAGGGCTTGAATAAGGAAGGGGGAAGGAAGAATGGCCACGGAAGCATAAAGGGACGGTAAGGGGTAAGGACGGATAGAAGAAGTAATGAAAATATGTTGCAATGGTGGATAGAAGGATGGATGGACAAGGTTTGTCAGAAAGCTAACTAGAGACTTAGTTCAAGAAGAATTTGGACGTGAATAAGTGTACACAGGCTGGGAAGAGAAACTGGATGGAAACAGAACAATAGACAAGGATGGTGCAAGAGCAAAGAGGGAGTTAGAGAAAGTGGAAGAAAATTATGTGGTTATCAGGAGGAAGCTGAAGGAAGTGATTTCAAACATACCACTGGGCCCTGCAGTATCCAAGGGTGATTGAGTTCAACCACTAGATTTGAAACTCAACCTTGGGCTGCCTCCTCCATCTTTCTCCCTGTTGGGAAGCTCATTTCTGATCTGAGGTATGTATTCTGTGGACCCTGCTGAAGAACAGAAACAGAGAAACCCATGCAGTGCAGAAGTATGAGATATTTATATTCGCTCACTAAGCTTCATCAACAGGAATGGGCGATGGATGACGGCACGCTGCTTTGTCTTTCTGCATCCAGGGTTTCAAGGAAAAGGCTGTGCTCCCACCTTCTAATGTCCCCAGGGGAATTACAAAGGTCACAGTCACACACAAGCAAATACACACACCTTGAATGCATGCACACTGACAGCACACAGACACCTATACTAAAATACATCCAAAAGTAAACTCAAAAATACATGACTTTTCTGAAGTAAGATAAAATTCACAACCTACAGGATTTTGCAGGGTGAAACTCAAACAGGTTCAACAGTGCACACAGGAAATCACTGTAGCATCACAAGCCTGCACATAGCTGCCAAAAAATAACTAATTTGGAGAGCCAAGCAATAAACTCAAGTGCGGGTGCCCTGTTTTATTAAGACATACATAGTTGTATATACGTGTTGAAGATTTTGTTGTATTTGCAGTTAAGAATAAGTGGAAAGAAAAAAAAAATTCTGCTAACCTAAGCAACGTCCAATGTTATAAGCATTACGGTTTCAAATTTCAACCCGTTCTCACTCCCTGACTCGTCACTCGTCACAACCTGGACTTAGAAGCAGGAGACCGGTGTTCGTGTCCCTTGTGAAACAAAAAGTTAATTAAAAATATTTTTATTGAAGTTACGCGAGTTACGTAAATTGCGTAAGCTATGCAAGTAACATGCAAGTTACTTATGTGTTAACTGACATACGTAGTTATTTTAACCCAAACCATGATCTTTTCCTAACCAAGTACTTTTTGTGCCAAAACCTAACCAAATTGCGCCGTTTCGACTTTAACAACGTGCCTTTTCAAAATGACGATGTTTCGAAACGCTAGCATTTTATTTTGAAAGTCTGACTGGATTTTACATATTTATTGTTGCTAACTTTACCGGACGTTGCATATTTGTTGTTGCTAAGCGTTGCTAACTTGACTGCAGAGCCTTAAAAATGATCCTAAAGGGGTACCCGGGGCGTTAAAAAGCGACGCCAAAGGGCTTTGACCAAGCATCAATATGTGACGAGTCAGGAGTGAGAATGTATTGATTTAAAATATAGGCCTATTGTTATTTTTGTGAAATATATTTTAAAATCGTCCAAGTTGTTGACCATATTCAGTTTGAACCTGGCAGTTACTGGGTGTACTGGTGACAGCTAATCTCTGCATGTGTTAATTTAGTGATGCGTAAACGTCAGAAGAGCTGGTGCAACCTGCTGCTATGCAGTGTTGAGTGGGTCTAATTCAGATTGCAGTCCCACTGGAAACACTGTTTAGGAACACTTCATCTAAATGCAGCAGTCACAAACAGGCCAAATAATTCAAAAATCTCCAGGGCTTTGTGCTGGTTGACACTGACATTATACAACAATAACAATCTGCCATGTTTGATTATGATTTTTGCAGTATCTTACATCTAATCATAAGCTTCTCAAAAGTAACAAGCCTACCACCACAGGAGACTGATTTGTCTGCATTTCTTGACAAAAAATATATTTGTTTTTAATGATTTGTTATTAACAAAAAAGAACAACTTCATAATAACTTCTTCATTATTTGTGAATGATGATCATGCCTATAACACATTTATCACAAGCCCTCATTTCCTACTTACCAAACCAGAAGCAAAATTGTATTTTCAGTGGAAAAGCTCTTCAATTGTTATTCAACCGTGTCAATGACTTTCCCCCTCTCAACTGGAGTGGCCCCCAATTATGCAGTGATTTTCAGCACATTTGTAGTCTGATAATTCTACTCCTGTCCACAGAGTCCTCTGTGTATCATTTGCAGATGACCTGGGTGCCTTGAGATAGATTGCTCATTTTAATTTATTCCTGTGAGAGAGCATCCTGCTAACATGGAAGCATTTGATGAGGCCTTTCCTAATTTAAAGGTGCTTTCTGTAGTATCTTTTTACAGCTTGTATTTACTTTGTTTAGGCCATTGTAGCGCTGTGCGAGTTGTAGTCATCACAGCAAGTGACCATTTGCTAAACCAATCTTCCAAACAGGAATTGTTCAGTCATAGCACAAAACATTATAGGCACAGCAGGCCTGTCAAGCTTTGGATTTGTCCACATGCTGGAGTGATGTACAATCACTGTAGTAAGAGAGATACTCTGCATTTAGGTCCAGTGTGAAACATTTAAGAGGATCTATTGGCAGAAATGGAATATAATATTAACAACAAGTATGTTTTCAGTAGTAATTATCTGAATATAAACCCTTTACAGACGGAGCAGGTCCTCTTCCACAGTAGTGATGGTAAGTTTGAGTCTTTTGACTCGTTCATTCAAATCTCGTTCATTAAAATGAACTAATCTTTTTTTAAGTCATTTCGTTAATTTCGTTAATTTGAACTAGGCTGGTTATTGCGGCGCTGCAGCCCTCTAGTGGGTGATTAAAAAATAGCGCCGTTCTCAAACATGGAAGGCTGCCTGGCTTGCTTTAATTGACAAAGTATAATGCACAAATTCACCTCTTGATTACTGTATATCATCATTATACTGTAAAACCTGTACACCTGGGCCCACAACCAAATTCAAACCATGTAAAAACCACTGAAATATGTTGTCAATATGTAATCACCACTCCAGCTAAATCCTTCCATTTTCACAATCTTTCCCTAGTAATAGTCTACAACCAGACCAGCCATATAAAGGCTTATGTATATAATTACTCTCTTTATCTCTGAAGTTCTCATTCATACAGTAGCCTAACGTCCCTATCCATGAGTAAAATATTACTACCAGATTTGCTGTAAATATATAGAAGTAAGAAGCTTGATACACTATATGAAAAAACACACCCTTGTTAAAATTCAACCAATTTAATAATAATCTGGATCAACCAACAAGTTCCTAAAGAACTCTAGCACAGAGAGAGGAACAAAGAAATATTAACACATTAAATAAATGCAGCAGTTTGGCAGGTCTGGACGCAGAATGGGCCACATCAGGTCCGGATTCTGCAGACAGAGAAACAAACATGAGCACATCGCTCTCACACACGGCAGGTTGTTCACCAGTCAGGAGCTGTGAAACAACAGCTCGGCTCTGTTGGTAAATAAAAAGGTTACGTTGCATTCTAGGCAGACCCAGATCAGCTGTTAGCTGTTAACAGAGCTGGCGCTAACGCTGCTACGTGGCTGGGTTTTAATGTTTTAATGACCGGATCTGTTTGTTTTGGAGAGGAGACGACCTCTGAGGTAATTCTGTCAGGGCTCTGAAGTGGTGACGGAGACCATGCAGCTGCAGAGTGACGAGTGAACGTAAGAGTCCAAGATCCTTCACGCATGCGTGAAAATGAATGAATCACTCACTGAGACAGCCCCTTCCTCCCGAGTCATACACACGATTAGGTCTTATTAACGAAACGTTCTTTGACACAACATTAAAGGGTTTGAATTATTATTTTTTGCCTTCTTTATCTGTTTCTATGTTGTCTATCTGTCTAGCTAACTTGCTTCCCTACAGAAGTAAGTGATTGATTGATGCAACTGACTGATTCTGCATGATGCTGATGTGTATCTTCCAGATTGTGATATCCTTTTCTCTGGCAGGGCTCATCAATAACGGTGGGCCAGTGCAAAAACATTAGTATTTAAAATAAATAAATTAGAAACTCAACATCCTGCAGTTGCTTTGCAGCTCATGGCGCGCACCGTTGTCCAATCCAGATTTGAAGTTACATGACGAGTGGTTGTCAAATGTTATTTCTCTAATCTCAATCAAGCTGCAACCTCTGGATCTGAAAGTGAATGCAGCATATGCTTTTGGGCAGGACTACCTTGTGACTGACAGGTCGCTACCATGGTGACCTGTCAATCAGGATAGAGGCGACTTGTATCCGCTGCTCTGTGTAAATTTTTTTAATTAAATGGCTGTCAGCAGGAGAGAGAGCACGTCATGTTTGAGTCTGTTAGTATGTTTTGTTTTAAAAGTAAATTGTTCTGTTAACCTTTTTATTTTTTATAATTTTAACTGTGATTACATTTTAGTTTAGTTTTTTTTTTATATACAGAATGTATTTAACAACCGATTAAACATGTTAACAGTATGACATAAATATCTAAGTCTTTGGTTTTTTTAGTAACACTGATAAATAACTTTTGGAAGGAGGGTCAGTAAAAATTGTCTTCGTTTCAAACCGACTGGGGCCAGTTGCAAAAAAGTTTAACATTGAGCCCTGTTTGGTCTTTCTAGCTGTGCTACTAGAGGTCTTCAGCTTGTTGAGAAAGCAGCAGCTAGAATTTTGGCAAAGACTAGACCATTTGACCATATAACACCCATCCTGGTCGCTCTTCACTTGTTACCGGTGCAAGCTAGCCTTTTAAGGAACTTCTAAGGCCCTGCATGGACTTGCACCATCTTACCTATATGAGCTGATTACGCCATATACACGGGCATGCTCTGTTCGCTCTCTTGACGCTGGTCTTCTGGTCATTCCTTTTGTTAACTAAAAATCAGCTGGCTTCAGAGCATTTTCCTGTGTGAAAGTAATTCTGCACTTTAAATAAAATTGATTGATTGAGAGTTACTTACAAGATCAAGGAGCATAACATTAACTAACATCATTAGGTTATAGGGTTACAGGTTACATAAAATAAAATCTTTATGGTAATGCTGGACAGGCATTATACAGTAACAGTGACTAGGGGGACGGAGCGCATCAAACTGTCACTTAGATTGGTGAGTACAATGTTGCCATAGGGTAATGGTGACCAACACAGTTTACTACAGTTGTTACAAACTAGAATATTCCTTAAGTGACCCAATGGTTACTTTTATAGCACTTAAAGGAGACCTATTATACTGCTTTTCCAGTCCTATATTGTAGTTTGATGACTCCTGTATTGCAGCTTTGCATGATTCAAAGTTCAGAAAAATAATTGTCTGTCTTATACTGTCTCTTCATGTAGGGCTTCATTTCAGCCTCTGTCTGAAACAAGCTGTAGATGCTCCTGTCTTTTTAAGACCCCCCCCTCAAAGCCCACTGTCTTCAGATTGGCCAAGACCTGAAACATCTTACCATGCTGTTGTTGTCGCTGTGCTGAGGGATTTCTTTTAAATACTCATTATTTGAAGCTTTGGCCATGTTTAACATGAACATCCAAAGTGTAACATTGTAGATAAGTCAGAAAATGTGGAAAAGCATAATAGGTGTCCTTTAACTGATTATAAGATCCATTTCAGATAAACCAAACACTCTTTTATCTGAGCTGCTATTACAGTCTTATTGTAATATATCTAAGTTGTAAGTGAAACACACTAAGTGAAAGTAACTAGTGTTTAAAAAGTGACATTTTCAATGTGGCAAAACTGACCAGCACACTCTGGTCTGATATCAACTAAAATTAAAAGACAAATTTAAATAAAAGAAGAAAAAAGAAATGAACAGAGAAGGTTAATATTTTTAAAGCCTCATTACCCCATTTTTCTGATCCCAGTGGAAAGGGGTTAACGTTTGCTTCCCCTCACCTTGTTTTCTGGTCAGATGGGAGGGACTGGTCAACTGAGTGTCCAAGTGACCGAGAGTAGGAACTACCTTTCCCCTCTCTGTATTGCTAATGACAAGAAAATAAACACAGGAAACGGCCAGCCTCAGCTCCCTGCAATTAGGTCACTCTCGCAGACGCACACACACAAACACACATTGTGCTGTGTATATGTACAGTAAAAGCTGCAGCTGTTACATGACAGGATTACTGGAGAGAGAAAGAGTCAGGGAGAGACAGACAGAAAGACTTAGTCCTCTAGTTTCATCGTGTGGTCCAAGGTGCCAAGTGAAAGACCCAAGAGGTGGGGTATAATTCAAAACAATTCTCTCTGTACTTGCTAAATCAGCTACCAATATCATGAACCTCCTTTCAGTTTAGTAAAATCACTGTTTATTATGATAATAATCCCTAATTATTATTTATTTAGAGTTCAAAACACTGAGCATATCTGCTTCTTCAGGCCTGTGGGTGTGTGGACTGATCAGATTTGATCCACAGTGGCCTGTCAGCGTGTGCAAACAACCCCAAAACTGTCATATAATTTTCATTCAATTGGTGCATTCAAGTATAAGACGTCAACTTTTTCCAGATGAGACCTCCACTTCAAATCAGTGAGACAGACCGAAGTCTTTCCTATGAAATAAACAAAACTGTTCTAAGTTTGGCAGAAAATTGTGTGCTTGTGTCAAACTCCATCGCTCAAGAAGTTGTTTAAGAAAATAGATATAGAAAAATAGAAATAGTTTGAAAGCCATTTAAAAACAAGGAAATGTGTCTCATGTGTATTCAAGGCATATCCAAAATAAACTGAATGTAGTTCTTGAACCATTTGGAGTATATGCCTGGTTTTGGGCTTCTCTGAAAGATAACACTCTGGAGTGTCTAACCAAAGAGTCAGAATGGCTGTAAGTGCTACTGGAAATGATTAATGTAAGTTTAAACACACTAAAACTAGTTTCCCCTTGAAAATACTTGCTAACAAATGCATGCAGACAACTATAGCTGGGACTTATTAGCTGGAAAAACACTGTGGCCACAGCATAAAGCCTTACCTAGTCATACCAATACCATGAAAAATGACTATTTTACACAGGTTTTTCCGAGGGTATGTCTTAGCGTATTTTTTTCAAAAACAGCACCTCCGCTTGGCGACAAGTGGCTGCTGCTGCATCGCTCCGTATTAGCTGGTAGCTCGACGCAGATATGTTTTATGTTGGTAGATCATGAACTTCCTACTTAAAGCTGGATATTGTTATTTTCAGAATTTTATTGGCTACATGAAGTGCCAGTCATCGGCACATTTGGTTTCAATTGGCTCAGCCTACCCACGAAATAATAGGGACCGTCCCTTTCTTACAGCACGGGCTCTCGTTGGCTGTTGTAGGCTGTGGACGGGACATGTGAGTGTCTTATTGGGTCGGATTTGGTGTCACTCAAAATGTCAGTGAGTTCAGCTGCTAATTTGAATACAAGCTATCATAGTTGTTTACATTCAAATCTCAGTTATTGCGGTTATAATGACATACGAGCCACGTCTGCTGGCAAATATGAGACGTCAGGACATCGGTCTCTGATGGAATAATGTGTATTCGGCAAATTTCTTCGTTATATTCGGTTTCGGCTTCGGCCAAGAATTTTCATTTCGGATTGTCATTCTGTGTGTCCTATCCAGAGCTTCTGCAGGCTAACCAGGCAGGACCAGGCAGGAAGTCGGACAGAGAGAGAGGTTTTCAAAATAAAAGAACCTGTGCAGACTCCTGCTCGTATATCGACAGTTCAAACAGACAAAAATATAAACAATTTAACTATGTAGCCTACTTAGCCATGGTAGAAGCACAAAAATCAAGGACAGCTGAACAAATCAACAAAATCTGAGGGGCAAAACACTCTTATTGAATTCTGCATGACTGTTAAAAACGGGTCAGATGCGCTGTATAATTAACCTACATTTTAATCACCGTCTTCACGCGTTTCAAATCGCAATTTTCATTTGAAAATGATTCATCAATGATTCAGCCCTACACCCACATCAGGATCATCACACCCAGTGAGGCGGCGTAGACAAACAGGAGGTTCAAGAGTGAACGTACGCTGCAGTGGCGCTGTCGGCTGTTACCTTGGCTGTACTGCCGTGAAACCAGAGGCCAAAGAGAGCGTGAGACAGAGCAACAGAGAAAGGGCTGCAACAGCTGGCACCAGGTGCAGCTCCTACCAGGCCCTTCATCTCTAAACCCCATGTTTAGATTTGGCACTGTCACTCTGACCATGACTGAGCCTATTTCCCACCAACCAACTCACACGCACACAAACACACACACACACACAGCAGGCAAGCCAGACCAGAACAGTGGGGCCAAAGCAGCAGTCTGATAAGCTGTGATAGCGATTAGTCATGTCTAAGGCCAAATGGCCATGTCAGAAATTCAGTGAGGGGAAAAAAAAAGAGACATAGAGGAAGGAGAGAAAAGGATAGATCTGGATAAAGGAAGACGACAGGAGGGATTGATCAGAGAGACAGAGCTGTTGCCTGAGAGAGATAATGAGCAAGCCACAGAGGATGAAATAAAAGACAGAAAGAAAGAGAGAGAGGGGGCCTATAGGGAGCTTAGGGGAGATGGAGAATGAACGATAGAGTTTTGACAGAGTAGAAATAAAGTCTGCTTGATCTGTGTGTGTGTGTGTGTGTGTGTGTGTGTGTGTGTGAGAGAGAGAGAGAGAAAGAAAGAGAGAGAGACACTGCCAGTTTAATTGATGCTGTGACAGCCTGACCATTTATTTTAATGGTGTTGTTTTGCGGTGCTCCATCATGGCCTGACACTCACCTCTTATGTTGGACAAGTTGCTACATTTTTTTGGCAGAGGAGAGAGAGTGAAAGTCAGAGTACCAAAATGATGTGTGTGTGTGTGTGTGTGTGTGTGTACATTATCTGTGTTTCTCTGCATCTTTGTTTCAATCTGATATGACTGGAATAAATGTCTTTGTGGCTGGGTGGAAGAGAAGCAGATGAAGTGAGTGTGAGTCTGAGATTTTACACACAGGCATAGTTTTCATGTGTGCTTCAATATGTGTGTTATGTGTGTGTGTGTGTGTGTGTGTGTTTGTTTGTTCTTTGCGCTACATCCTCCAGGATGGATTGTTTCCTCGTCCTTTTCCTGCTTCGTCTTATTTTAACCTCTCAACAAGGCCTGGACACAGGAAACACATTCAGAAAATAGTCCACTTCTAACACACACACACACACACACACACACACACCTCACATTTTCACCTCGACATGCCCACACAGACCTTCTCTAATACACACTGATAAACCACAACCTTTCTTTAGACACACACACCTCTGTTGGTAGCTGGCATATGACCAGTCACTGTGTGTGTGTGTGTGTGTGTGTGTGTGTGTGTGTAAGTGTGAGTGTGTGCAAGATGAGTCAGAGGACCACACAGGGACAGCAGGGTGGTGCTGGTAGCAGGGGGTTGCTGTAACCGTATTATTTTAACCAACCCATTGTGGTCTTTCCTCAATGACAGATCTGCTTTTCACACACACACACACACACACACACACACACACACACACACACACAGTGGAAAAAGCCAGGCCAGCTATCCAGGGACCAACCTCCGACTGCCTCTGCCTGTTTTATTAATGGAGCGCCCTGGCTCTGTCGGCTCCATTATAGCTACTGTGCCCACGGATCTGTCTGTCTCAACAGACACACAAACACTTGCGCGCACACACACACACACACACACACAGAGAAAGACACAAAAATACACAGATAAAACTGTACAATACAAAGATTGATGCTGCCTTGGATAGAGATGCACATAGTTGTACACATCTTTATATACACACACACCCTTCATGAGCGACAGTCAGGAGGTTTGTGAGAAGGAAAAGCCGAGGACTTTCCCAACCTAAAAAAGTTTGCCAGCTTCATCCAACCCTTGGGCCTGACCTTAGCCACCACACACACACACACACACACACACACACACACACACACACACACACACACACACACACACACACACACATACACAATAAACCCACACAGATCTGTGGTCAGCTGTGAAATACTCACTTTTCTTGGTTGTGTTCACTGTGTTGTGATATTACTGTAAATCTGACACCATTATGACACAACAGTAAAATATATTGTTAGGGATGCACACACATCTGCACACTCATTCTCTAGCAAAGGATGTGGCCTAGATTCATAAGAAGGGCTGAGTACTAAAAACTGGTTCTGAATAAGAACCCACAGTTCCAAAAATGATTTAATGCAATAAGGAAGTCAAAGTATTTCCACTACAGTGTAAACTGTCCACAGCCTGAAAGAGACCCACATACAACAGAGGTTAGCTCATACTTGCTAACCCTCCTGATTTTCACAGGAGACTCCTGTTTTTCATTTCACTCTCCTGGTTTCCTCCCAGGGTCACGATTCTCCTGATTTTCTGTATTTCTCCAGATTTATAACAAATGTATAACAACTTTGTGTCCTTTTCATTGCAAGCATTACAGTTTCTGTATAAGCCCTACAACTCTCTGTCTCTGCTGTTCCCGTCTGGACAATTAGCATGACGTCAGAAATCCAATCTGACTCTCCAGACTGAGGTCGCATTTCGAAAAATCCGACCTGAATCTGATTTCGACCACATATGAAAGTCTATTTTGACTCAAGTGATGGAGTTGTGCACTTTGGTCACCTCTGCTCAGCATCTCAGCAACCTGAGCATTTGATTGGACCAAATGACAAGACATACGCTTGAACCTGCGTGTTACTTCTGTAACGCAACCTGAAAGATTGACTTTGGCTGTCTATTGATAAACAGAATGAGTCAATAAAATGAAAGTTATACCCAGGCCTAATAATAAACTCCAGTCGGCAGCCACCATGCCACTCATCCTCCATTAGCTGCTCTCCCTGAGGACTTTGCTAAGCAACGAGCTGCGATGGATCTGCCTCCAAACATGGGGCAACAAATTAACAAATGCACCCTAAAACATCAAAGCTGCTCAGAGGAAAAGCAAAAACAGGGAGAAGATGAGGAGGGGGCTGGGGCCTCATTAAGAGTTAGCCTTCATTAAGACCAAATTAGAAACTTTCGCTCTGCAGACAAAACGTAGAGGGTGAGAAGGAAGGAGAATGGAGAAAAAAAGAGTGTGTGTTAAAGTGTGGGTGTGAGCATTAGGGTTGGGGGGGTTCATAGAAGCTCAAAATGACTTTTTAATCACATCATTAAAAGGACTTTGAATTATGAATTTGTCACAATGGATGTCTTTAGGCGTGGGAGCAAAATGAGAGAAGGATATGGTCTTTTTATTTTTTCACTTCTTGGAGAGCGAGGCCGTGCAGGGTGAATGCTCTGCAGCCACTGTGCATGTTTGTGTGGGCGGGTTGTGTGGAGGAGGGGTTCAGCATATTAAAACCAATCAAGGATGGCAAATAGACTTTGATGAACAAAACCAGAAGAAAAAAGAAAAAACAACGCCTACTTTCCCTAGCCTGTAACCAAGTGGTTAACATTGTAACCATGACAACCAAACGTCCCCTAACCTTAGTGAAGAAGCAATTTTAACACAAACCGCAATGTTTTTCTAACCTTAACCAGGTGGTTATTTCCTGTCCGGTCGATAGTCACTTCAGAAAACATCTGTCACTCTGGGAGGCATGGCCTCATGACGGCGACTTCTGTCCCCTGTTTTTCATCTCCTACCTGCCGTCCCTCACCTTATGGTTATGTTAGATCCATGTTTCCCAAACTTAGGGTCGGGACCCAAAATGGGTCGTAGAGTAAAATTCACAACAATGTTACACTATGTAAATATGTGAATGAGCGTTCTTTCAGATGCTGTGTGAGGTTTTCTCTTTCTCCTCTCCCTAACCTGATCGTCTTCATACAGAATTTTTATGTCTGTTGTCTGATATGTCACTGTCGATCCTATGATGTCTAGACTAAAGTACAAGGACGAGTTTAATGTGTAATATGTGGGGAAGTGCTCAGTAATGAGGATTATAATGAATAAATTGGACAGGTGTCTCCAAACGAAACATTTGCTGTATCTGGGAAAGTCCAAACATTATTTTTTATGCAAATAAGAATCCTTCAGGATGTGTTGATTAAATATGGCACAATATACTAGTGTGAATCTGGCTTTCCGACTCTGGCATACCTGAAAACCATTTCAGACTGAATACTTAGCTTAACCCCAGAATGACACTTTCAAAAACTGTGCCCAGAGTAATGATCATTGGTGAGATTGATGATGATGGGAGGGGGTATGAAAATGAGAGTAGAGAAAGGGCTGCGACACAGAAAGGAGAATAGAACTTTGTTGTTTTTGTTTACTTTAATAAGAAAATTAATACATTTTACATTCATGGTTGGATTTTTCCTTTATCCGTAGTTTGTAAATGTTGATGTATTTTTGTAAATTTGCATCCCAGGGAGACACCAGACTTCTCTTTTGGGTCTTGAGCTGTGTTAGATGATCAATGATCACACTAGGACAAACTTGCTGTACACTGCATTACAAGAAAAACGTTGTTTATGTCCTGACACATATTAGACCACGGCCCCCTGATTGATAAGACGTTTCCCAGGGTCCTCCATCTGATAGAAATTTTGCTTTTAGAATCAGAAACAGTTTTATTGCCAAGAAGGTTTACAAGGAATTTTCTCTGGTGACCTATATAAATATAAAGTAAAAAAATGACAAGAGATAAAAAAATATAAAGGAATCATAAAGAATATGTTTGTGCAGTGATATGCAAAATATTAATAATATAGTGGGAGGGGTCACCTCAGAGTCGTGGAGGGATGAAAGATTGATTGGTATGTTTGACTGGTTTAGATTGGTAGAAGTTTTATTACGGAAAGTGTATGAAACCCATGACATAAATAGTAATAGTGTTACTTATGTATGGAATTATAGCATAGAGAAAACTATTCCCCTTTTGCTGGGGACCCCCTGGAACCACCTCAAGGACCCCCTGGGGTTTCCTGGACCCCACTTTGAGAATGGTTTTAGCATTATATCAAGGCCATCATATTTAGGATGTTTTTTACAGGCGTCTCAAATATGTAGAAGAAATACGAGTTGTAAATCCACAAAAGTTATCGTTGTAAACTTCATATGTGCTGTGATAGACTGGGAAGCTTGACAGACATAGAAACATTAACTAAAAAGGGGTAGGGCTTAGCAAACGGTCAATTGGCTGCCGCTGTGGGACAGCGATACAAGCTGATGGTCATATCTGGTATCAAGCAGGGCCCACATTTGGAAGGACTATGTGTGATAGAGAGACAGATGACGTGAGAGAGAGAGGAGCGGTGGAAAGAGATAGATGAATTGAAGATTGGAAAGAGGGGAGAGGGAAGTTAGATAAACACTGTCTGTTGGATTTTTTTTTATTTGAGTGTGCCTCTGTCTCTCTTTTTGCTCTCTGTGCAGAAGACAACTCACTCGGTGGAAATCAAATGTTGATAAAGAGAAAATTGCATTGGATAGGGGCAAGAAAAACAGGAAAGATACACCCAAAGAAGCCCCGAAGGAGTTAGTCAGGAGGGAGGGGAGAGAGAAAGAGAGAGAGAGACAGAGACAGACAGTAAGAGGATGAAGAGAGAGAGAAAGAGAGATTGGCAGGAGAGAGATGGCAGGGAAAAGAGTTGAGAAAATGTGGTTAGATCTCAGGGAACAGATAGAGACCAGAGAGACCAAATTAAAGTATCACACCAACACACATGCATTTGCATGTACGCCCTTTTTCTCACACACACATAAACAGTCTAACTACATACACACAAACACCACCACGCACTCTCTGACTATCTCTTGATGTGTTGACACTATTAGGAGCTGACACAAAGAGGACACGGGTTCAGGGGGGAAACACAAACAAATTTAGAGAAGAAATTGGCCCTCTTGTTGCACTGCACTACTCCTCCGCAAACACCTCAATTCTCTCATTACACTCCATTATAGTGCCCATCCACAGACAAAAGAGTTCCTCCAGCACGGGTAATAGGAAATCAAGTCAGCACTCTATTGTGCATTGTCTACCATTAGTCCCACTGGCCTGGGGGCGGCGGGCGAAGCTGGACACACACACACACATACACACACAGCAGAGATAGAAATCGATTGGGAAAAGTTGAGGTTTTGTTTCTACAAAGGATTTGTCTTTCAGGAGGCAAATACAGGTATCGTCAAAGGAGCAACATTCAAACATTTCATCTATAGGTTTTACAAGAGTTTGACTTGTAGTTTTGTAATGCTGGGTGTTAATCCAGTATCACCTCGGGGTCAGCAACGTTAAAATAGTGTATTCAGTTGTATTCTGTGATTTTGTACCAGCTTTCTCTCTTTCAGAACTATGACATGCGAGAGATTTTTGGAAACTTTCACACTTCTCCAGTGGAGCATGACGGATCTGTTCATTGTATCTACAGCACATTAACTTTGCAAGAGTAAAAGGAAAGTGAGGTGTTGAACCGTGGGATAAGTGGGATTCCTAAGAGCCTGCAGGACTTAATGCTGGCTTCACAGCACTGCGTTGTTCATTAAGTCTCTAAAGAAAGAGAGTCTCATGGTCTGCGGATGAACTTCCAAAATTCACTTTATTCACATGGCAACCATTGTGATTTACAACACATATAACTGCCATCAGAAACCCCAAATATAAGCAAGTGAAACAGAATTTAAGGGCAAAACTGTGTTTTTGAAAAACTTTCAAATTTTTTCTTCTTACATTTATCTTTTATGCATGTTCTTTTACTATTATTATTATTATTATTGCTACTACTATTATTGTTATGTCTTATAGATATATATGTATTGTGTTTTTTTATGCTTAACCTTTCCTTTACTAGGGTTTAGGTCAGAGCTGTGAGATTGTTGAGGTGTTTTCCTTTCTTGGTGTTCCTCTCCTCTGCTTGAATGTGCATTCAAGGACGGGAGAGGATCTCTGTTCCTCAAAACATAGAAACCTAGACTGTGTAAATGATTTACATCCTTTAGCTCTGGGCCAGACGTTAGTGACTGTCTTAGAAGACAGAACCTCTGGCCCCAGCTGATTAATGTTGTAGTGCTACTCTGTCATTCTCTTTTTATTAATAAATTAATAAAAAAGACAAAAGTTGGTTGTTACTCAGTTATTTGCTTATTCCCTCGCCAGCAATATACAATTCCCACCACTTTTGACATATCTGTCAATTTTACATGAGTTTCCATATATTCTTGTCTATTAATATCCACTTATATTGAAGCATTATTAATAGATTTCTTGGGTGAGCGGAACAAGTTGTAAACACAATATGGTTAGCAAACAGTGGCCAATACATCTTTCACAGAGCAACATTAACATTTACTTAGAGTCCTGTAACTGTCCACCTGATGAATGTAAGTCTAATATTCACTCTCCTATTTGCTCTGTATTTGGTCTCCACCCCCCCATGAGATGAAATATCTGGCTCTTTAGCTGCTAAATGCTGCAATATGTTCACCGGCTAGTCGCTAACTGTGTCGGTCTGTTTTGCATTTGTTCCTTGTTCAGTGTCTGTCCTGTTCCCCGTTTTGTGAAGTAATTGTGTCTCTGTTTTCCTGGCCCTACTTATGGTCTATGGGTGCCTCTCAATTCCCTTATTTGTGATTTCCTCGCTTATTGATCCTCGCTTGAAACGGGAGTCGTTCCGCTCTGCCATCTTGCAGACCGTTCCAAAGCTCTTTTTTGTGCCCCGAGCGAGGAGTGAGAATCAATGAGCAAGTGCATCCGTCGTGGAAGTCTCTTTACTGACCGCCATGCCCCCTTATTGGATATCCGTTATTGAATGGACTGCAGCTGTTTCATACCAGAGTGAAGACAGATGGTTAAAAGTGTATTACCGCCACTTTTTATATTTTATTTGTTTTATTATTTACTTTGTCTATTTAAAATCTGTGTTCACTGTATGTCTGTATGTCTGAACAATAAAAGCACTATGAACAACTTTATTTATTTATTAAAACAGATTTCCCTTTTCTGTTATTTCTCTCATTAACTTTTTATTATGGAAACAATTAAAGTCAGAGAGTCTGTCAGAGAGTCTGTCTGTCAGCAAGAAATAACATTTTACATCAATTTCTGTCATTTCCATTTAGTGTTTAGTCCAAATAGACAAAACTAAAACCTAGTAAACTAGTAAGGAGTCGGACAACTCACTAAACTCCGCCAAGGACTCTGAGGAAGCAGGCAAAGGCAAACAAAGCCCGCACATCCAGCCGTACTTACCAAGTGCATCTGATGAAAGCAGCTGGCGGCTCCGTGAGTAAAATCAGCTAACGCCTGCTTATGAATGAAAGCGTTGCTGCGCTACTATAGCGTTGGATCGATATGATGGAACCATAGCCTCATAGTTTTCACATGACGTCACAATCCAAGAAAAACGCTCCCTCAGAGGGCAAAAAAGACGTTATTTTCCGCAGCCTGCCAATCAGGAAGCAAGTGATACACTGTTACTTTGAGTTTCTTACTTTTACGTTGCCAAAATGGTGGATGGTGGTTGTGCTTTCGGATGCACTAATTGACAAGGAGACAATCCTGAGCTGTGTTAGGTGAGGGATTCCCTACGAGGTAAACGTAAACATTACTACAGTCGAGCACTGGCAGGGACATGGTGGTTTTTAACGGCGGAAATGTCCATAACTATCTTTTTCTTGAGTTGAGAGATGATCCAAATAAAATTTAACGGCTTTTGCGCCGTCTCTACAAGGGAGTCTGGTGTGAGCCGCTATCTTGGTTTGTTGTTTTGCCCTGCACGTCTGAAACGTATGACGTATGAATGAATAAAAACGGATGGAACGCAATGCCCGATTAGCGACAAGTAATGTGACTAAAATACAGGGAGTAGTTTTAATGGATAGCAGAGGATGAAATAAATGTAAAGCCTAAAACTGAGCGTCTACGTAGAGATCATTTAAAATTTCTCCTGAAACATTTAGCCTAATAAATTAAAGAACACATTGATTATAGCCTGGGTTATTCAATGATTAATACACATTCCTAATATCAATAAATGCAGATGCAGATAATGAATACATAATATCCTATAAACACATTCTGCCAGTAGAAATGATCCTGTGCCCCTGAGCAGGACACAGTAAACAGTATAACAACACGTTCTTATCTTAGGGCATCGAATAGCCTGACAAAGCATCGGTAGCTTATTTGATGCCCTGAGGTTGATAAGATAAGATTTAGTTTATTGTCCCCGAAGGGAGATTTATTTTGGACTCTGCCCATTCTTCAGCTTTATAAAGACAACACAAAATACAGAAATAAACATCTCTCAACACACATGTCTCATATACATTAGACAGGTACCTATGTAGTAAACACAACTCCTTCTTCCAATGGCAGTTTTTGATTGAACAACCCTGTCGGCTGCATTCCCCAAAATGTAGCACAACCCTTACACAATGAGATATTGCCCTAATAGCCTATGTATTGCGTAAATTAATTGTTGTTATTATTATCTGGCTTATAACTCTTATGTGAGTTTTGTGGGTTGGAACTGGCTCAGTTGCCTATAATTAGAGAATGCAGGCTGTTCTTCAATGTGCAGGTGTTGGTTAAACAGGTAATAGCTACAGACAGAAAACATGCTGCTCTGCACTGATTATTGTGATACTTTATTAGTATCAGCCCAGTGCACACGTGTGCAAACACAAACTCCATCAAAAGTCTCTCTAGCTGTTAAAGCCGACTGACAGCTGACAGCTGCAATCAGCTGATCCAGCTGTGATCAGCTGCAGCCATCATCAGAAACGGACGTCAGAGGAAAGGACGTCTCAGTTATATAAAAACACATTTCCTCTTCTGGAAAAGACGCAAGTGAGGGAAAATCTCCTGCCTCGCAGCACTTAGCCGTGATAACTTTATAACTTTATTAACCTCATGGAAACAGAACTATTTCCAGGAAAAACACCTAAAATAACAAACCCAAAATGGATCAGTAATAACTTCTCAACCATTAGGCCTAGATACATAATTCTGGTCATTATTTTTCTATTAAAGAGTAAATGGAGAAATATGATATTTTCATCCTTGCCTGGTATAAAATCTATATTTTAATAGCAATATCACCATCAAAACCATCATCCTCTAGATTATAATGCAACTGAATATCTTCTAATACAACTGTAACTCTAGATGAAAAGAAACTAATATACAAAAGTAATTACACAATTTTTCAAAAATATATCAGACGAATGTCCATGTTTTGGCCATATTTACTGTTTACTGTGTTCACTTTTATTAGGAGTTTTCTTCAAAACACTATTTCTACAACCACGTTCCAAATAACATAAAGCTTCCAAAACCTTGAAATATTGATAAAACCAGTGAATATTGACAAGGGAAATGAAACCTAACAGCTCAGAAATTGCACAATACCAAGATGGCAGCCCATGCTATCTTTTCACACGCAGAAAACATCTGTTTTTGGACTGCATTTGTTGTTATTATTATCCAGCTAAAAACTGTGAGTTGAGTGATATGAGTTACACAGCTGATCAGAGCTGGAGCTTTCTTCAGAGTAGTCGGACTGCGGTGTAGGATGAGATGACAGATATCTGAGCGATTTATGCTGTGATATAAGTTCATTGAGATGCTTAGTGTTTGATGAGTGTTTGGTATGGATAAAAATGGTTGGTTTGGGATTCTAGCTGAGGCTCCTAGCTTCACGGAGGTGTGTGGTATGCATAGGGTGACCAAATACTAGGATCAGACATGGCTTTCTCATTTGCGTTTCGGTGAAACTAGATCAGATTTAATGGAGAAATTATTGTCTGGTTTTCCCTCTGGTGTCTTCTGGCTGTTCTGCCTCCACTTTTGGTGATTTACGGAGTTTGTATGTTACCAGTTACTTTAGCTGCTAACTACTGCTAACCACAGCTGCTGCTAGCTACTCCGTTAGCTGTGCAGCTAGCTGTCCTATTTCTGATTCTACCTGGATTGGAAGCTTGGTGCCCCGGGGGTGTTTGGTGTTTATACCTCTAACAGTAAGCTTTTGACTGCTGGTTCTGACTGTTTACAGCACCTACAGTTAGCAGAAGTTAGTGGTTACTGTAGCGTTAGCAACAAGTAAAGCTATCTGTCCATCAGGAAACTTTAGAAATCAGAGTTAAAGGTTCAGTGTGTAATGTTTCTGAGGATCTATTGACAGAAATGCAATATAATATCCATAACTATGTTTATAGTGGTGTATAAAGACCTTCCATAATGAACAATTAGGTTTTTATTACCTTAGAATGAGCCATTTTTATCTACATAACACGGACACCCACTTCTATGGAGGTTGCAGTATTTTATCATCATCAACAGCGCTACAGAGCGCGTTATCACGGCGTTCTTCTTCTGCTAGTATAATTCCGGCAGTGTAGACGCCTGTCACTACACTGAATACATACACAGAAGAAGAAGAGGGAATAAACCCGACAGCCTGTGGATCTTTATACCATGAAGCCAGAGGAGTCGGGACAGATACAAACAGCTGATGGCAGATGTAGATTTTCCCAGATGGAAGGCTATAATATGAGACAGATGTTTTCAAAGCGGTGCTGAAGTTGTCTGTTTTCTGGTGGACAGGTAATTAACTTAAGTTTGTCAGACTTTAGCGATGCAAATGAAAGCTGATGTATGATAGCTGGGGGGGGGGGGGGGGGTATGCAACCGTCACCACTTGATGTCACTAAAACACTGAACCTTTAAGGCAGAGCATCAAAGGGAAAACCAGAAAATATTTGCCTTTCCTTAATAACCATAAAAGCACTTTCTGTGAGACACACTGAACAACCTCCAGCTCCATGAGCTGGTATGACCGCTTCTCTGGTATGTGAGCTGGTATATGTAAATTTTGGGGTATGAATATTAATGATTCCAGATGTTACATCTCATCTAGCGCCTGTGGGCATTCACCCGTTTTTTCCTGGGTCTTTTGCATGTACAAAATACATACATATGAAGGAGGAAACAATGGTCATTAAAGCTTATGGTAAGATATGTCAGTTCCATCTACTTGGTAAATATAGTTTTCCATTCTATGGCACTTTTAAATTGTGCTCTTCACCCACACAGTCGGAACACAGAATGAGGGAGTCTGTTCTGGAAAGAACGGTGTTTATTCCTCTAGTAGAGTTTCACAGACCTCTAGAATCTGTGACATGGAGCAATGCAGCTGCTCTGAAGGCTTGTTAAGGACTAACACCTTACAAAGACACTGCTTTTTTTTCTCCTTTCATTTGTTACCAATATGTTTATTAGTGTCCTTTTTAAAAGGCATCTGTTTCTTCTGCCATGGTATTTCAAACAGCATGTGGGATGAATGTTTCGAGGATGGCATATTGTGGATGTGTTCACTTTTAATGGTCTTAAAATCTTTAAACTCAGCTGGAAATCACATTTCCCCCCCTCTGTATCTGACTGCCTGTCCCTTTTAGGTCTGATTCTCTTCATGGCAAGCATTCACAGCCAACAGGCAAGTTGAGCTCTGTGTATAATACATATACAATTAAACTTATAACTCATGTAGTCTCATGTCACACACAAGACAGCCTAATGCACAAATACACACACACACATGGGTGATGACTAAGAGGGGGGGGCATTTCAGCCACTCTGTCACCAACTTGGCAGGTGTTTATATGAGCAGACCCTGATAATGCAGCTGAGTGGAAAGGCAAAAGGAAGGTCAAGAACAAAAGAAACTCACCGATTGCTGATGAAAGACAGTTAGTGTTTGAGTACAGAAAGTGCCTGGTGAGAGAGTGGTTATGAAAGCAGTGCTAAAAGCTGCAATTTGTTCCAGTATTACACAGATTACTTGCATCCACAACCCTCTACTGCATTTCTCTACAAAGTCAAACAGCTTCAACCCTGTCACATTATTTTATTGTCACAGCTTTTCATGACGTATAGATATACAGATATACTGCAGCCTGTCACCTTGCTGAGAAACATAACAGATGTCTGCAAGTTAGGTGGGGACAAGCTTAACATTGGTGCAGTTGGATAGAAAAAAGCTCGTATTTTGTCACATCTTTTGGAGTGACATTTCTTCCATCAGTTGTCAGGAATAAGCCTTCAGTAGGGATCAATGACATTGAGATGACAGGCCTTTCACAGATATGACTGCAAAAATCTGGGCTGTTTGTGGTCTTTGATTGGACTTTGTATAGATACTTAGACTACAATGTGTGTGTGTGTGTGTGTGTGTGCGAGCATGTGGGAGGGGGTATTAGGTGGGTATTAGCAGAGAGGAAATGGAGAACCTTGAGATTTGGTTACAAGCAACTTGAGAGGACTGAGAGAGAGAGTGCAAGAGAGAAAGAAAGAAGATAGGGGGGTAAAAACAAAGAGGATAGAGTGGGAGAGCATGGTGGTAGGCGGGTTAATTCAGATGCAAGGGGGTAAGAAAAAAAGCTTTAAAGATAGAAAGAAAATGTGT
Source organism: Micropterus salmoides (assembly GCF_014851395.1). Taxonomy (NCBI): domain Eukaryota; kingdom Metazoa; phylum Chordata; class Actinopteri; order Centrarchiformes; family Centrarchidae; genus Micropterus; species Micropterus salmoides. The sequence continues at coordinate 34,647,166 of NW_024044459.1, read as the reverse complement.
CAGAAACAGCAGAAGAAAGAGGACACAAAAATAATATTAAAATAGAGACCGTAGGAGAAGTTTAGCATACAAGTAAGCTCGTGAGACAGGAGGGAAAGACAGAGAAAGAAAAACAGAAGAGGAAAGAAAGTAGTAAGTAATATCAGATACCCAACTGTGTGGCCAGGAGCCAGATGAATGAGTCATAACTCAGCTTCATTAGCGAGTATGTCTCTTGACCTATCGACATCCACATCGCACCATGTAATTCCCACACATCGATCTGCTGACCTCCTGAGCTGCAGGATTGTTACCGCTCCTCATTGTTTTAGCATCTGATCTCCTATATATTCCTAAAGCTCTCCTGTGCCACCTCTCAGCCACCGCCCCCCTTCTTTGCCATTAATATTGAACTTCCAGACATGGGTACAAAGGTCAGGATTTGTTTATGCGTCCGGCAGGACTGTAGAGCACATATATTCAGCAGAACAGCCAAATGTCGATTTGAAATGCTAAAAATGTAAACTTGTACGGTTCCAAATTGGGAAATATGACTTTGACCCCCTTTCACAAGATATGGTTGTTATATCATGTTTTGATTAGTGGGTACTGCAGTCACTATTGGCTTAAAATTCAGTTACAAAGCATTGTAATGTATTGGGGTCACCAGTTCAAGTGTTATGAAAATCACTGATTTAATCTCATTATTTAGTTTCTGTAAAATGTAAAGAGCCAATGAAAGTATTATAATTTTAATGTGATCTTTATTGCAGTGATAAATATATTGCTAAATAAAAAGTAGATCTTGTGAGACATCCAGTTTGGTAGTCAAATAAAACTATATCATATTTTCAGGAGGAAAATCACTTTGTTTGATGTGACTTACTATAATGTATAGTTGATTAATTAAAGCAGCATACCTATATATTTATTTATTATTACATTATAAACCTCTTATAGCAAATATTTGCTTATTCACACATCCATTGCATGCGGATCAACATTAGTATTCATTTGAAGTCTTGTCTCTGGCCACCCCGATGAATACAAATCTAATATTTACTCTACATTTGTTTGATCTCCACCAACTTCTGAGGGAAATATCTGCTAAAAGCTCTGCTACGCTGGTTTGATTGTTGCTAACTGTGTCTGCTGTGTTCAGCAGGGTTTTTCCTGGCTCAGAATGGGCCTTTGGGGGGTGACTTCGCGCGACAGTAAGCATGATTATACAGTAAAGGCAATGAGTTACGACGGAAATGTATACATTTTCTTGTTGTTTCTGACCATTTGATAAACAAAATATATCTACAACATGGAGGAGTAAAGGTATAAATTAGTGTATTAATAAATATTATAACATTAAATAGAAAGTATATGTTAGTATAATAATATATTTACAGGTCACACTTTATTACACTTACACTTTATTTGGATTTTATGCGTACAGTTTATTAGTTGAGATTCAGCTGTTTCACAAATAAAACCATTTTAGCCTACTCCACTGTGGTTAAGGTCTGATTAGTGCTAATGTTTGTATATTCATTATAATTTCAGATAATAGTTGAGGCTACTTTAGTTTACCTTTAGTAGCCTATAATATTAATTGCAGTTGGACAAAACAGCAGTTTCATATTTGTGGGTTGTTTTCAGTCATTAAATTATTGTGCAAGAAAAATGCTCTACATGGTGTTAAGTCTCTCATTTGTTTATGCAAATTGCTAACTTAGTCAGTAATAAAAGCTATACAGAACAATGAGTTCAACATTTCTAAAGTTTGCTGTAGTGCCTCAACCTTTTTTTAATGTCCCGCCTCCTCCTCTGATTGGTCCCCAATCTCAGTCTCATAAAGTGCTTTTCGACCAAAAGTACCCGGGACTTTGAAGTCCCCAGATCTCTTTTCAAGGAACTAAAAGGTTCCTTCAGCCCACTGTTGTGTGCGTTTCCACCGTGGTCTAAAGACCTGCGAAGATTACGCAAATTAACCAGCTGAAGTAGGCTGTAGGCTTGGCTGTACACAGCGATGCACAGGCATCATTATTTGTAACCACTATCCAAATGAACATCAGATCTGACTGAAATATAATGACAAACAGGCTGTGTTTGACCATTAAAGCAGCTTTTTTGTGTGGGAGTATAATGAAGAAGCACGCTATAAAGTTTGTTACACATTTAATAACAAACTGGATAAAGCCATAAAGTTCTTAAAATAACTCCAGCACAGAGAGAGAAACACAAAAATAAAATCACGACAGTTTGGAAGGTTATTACAACATTTCCAGCCAACAACAGCTGAAGATCAGATGCAGCACATGTCTGAGTCCGACCGGGTCGGAGGAACATGATGTTTAACAAGCTTTACCTGTAATCAGCTGGTCCGCTTGTTTTGGAGAGGAGGAGACCGACTTCGTCTTCTTGTAGAAACTTCCTGACTGATGAAAACTCAAAATAACAACTCTAGACCCAGTAGTAACTCCATCAGCTGTTCACTGTAAACACACCCAGGCAGGCTGCTATTTACATTTAATGCCGACGATTCGTCTCAGGCGGACAGCGGTGAGACTCGTGTGGCTCTCTGACTGTTGATTGTGATTTATTGGTTTGCAAACAACGGTGGAAAAGAAAGGGGCAGTTGCAGACAAACAGCCGACAAGGATTAAACAAATAAAAACAACCCACAGAAATGAATTTGCTGAAACTGGATTTAATATTCAACTAGTGGTAAAATATTATACTATTATATGAAATTATAATGAATATAGTAATTAATATATTATTGTTATAGGCTACTAAGAGTATACTTTTAACTCTTTGTTTAATGCTATAATATTATAGTTTCTCCTCCATGTAGTGGAGAGAGTCTCTGCAGTGGACTTGTTCTGTTTTACATCAAGGGTTTTGTGGGCGCTGATGGTGTATCGCAAGTTTTTTGCGATGAGTGATCAGTGTTTTAAAAGCTGTTTTCAATGTGTCAAATTTTCAAAACATCTGTTTCAGTATTTAAATTTTTTTCATTCATTCACTTGGGAAAAAGGTTAGCACAGAGCCCTGATTTAAAATGTCAGTATTTTGTGTATTTTCCTTGATAATCAAGCAAGTAGACTCATATTGTCCACAATAATGACTTTTTCTCCAAATCGTGCAGCTCTAATAAAATGGTTTCTTTCTTCATTCATACCATCATATACCATACAAGTACCATAACTTGTTTTATTTGGTGAATAAATAGTATAATTTGCATCTACAGTACATTGCCATTTCAAATAGCTGGATTTCTATTTAAAGAGACACTACCTGATTACATTTGAGTAATCACTGTCATATTATCAGGACTCTATCTGACATGAGTAAAAACAAATGAAGAGCTGGAAATGAACTGTCTTCCCTTATTGACAAAACAGTCTTGGTGTGTTATGACAAGAAAGAGTGATGCAAATAGTGAAATATTTGTTGCACAATGACGTTGGGATCTTCTTCAAAAGCCAATTATATATATATATAAAAAAAATGCACTGCTGGCAGAAAAGCATTTAATGGTTATTTTATAGCTAAGTGTTTTTAAATGCATTGTTAATAGTTTTATATTGTTCCTTTTTGTCTCAGCTGACTGGGGGGGCTGTTGGTTTGATTGCCAGAGTGCCGGTGTTACACTGTAGAGTACAAGTAACAAAGTAAACAAACTTGTGCTGAATCCTAAACCTAATGAGCAAACAGTGTGATGTTAGCGGTTTTGAGTAAGGACCACACCAGTATCTAACTTAACCCAAGTGAGATCTGCTGGTATGTTTATATACTGTTTAATCTGCTAATTAAGGAGCAGTTAATTACCTAGACAGCCTGCAAACTGATGTTAGTGCTGCATTTTTCACTGGTGAATGTTTGTTTGGTGCAAAACAAGACAAGAAGACAACATAAAGCTAATGATCGTGTATGAATGTCTGCTCTGTCTGAGAGAACGCTGACAATACTGCTTGATTCAAGATTCGATTGCATGTATTGAAATAAGGTATCCAGCTACGTAGATGGTAGTGGCGCAACTGATTGTAGTTAATCCGTGATCCGTGCGGATGTGTCTTATCCACTGCTCACCGGAGCAACTAAGTTTTGATAGGCTCTTATTTGTGACGTGGGGGGACATTTAGTGTGACAGAGAGAGGTGGCTACATCTCAAAGATATTTAAAAATGTATTCAAGCCTAACGTTTTTGTTTTGCTGATCCGAAAATGATCCGAACCATGACTCAAAACCACGGATCGATTCGTGAGTATAACGATTTGTGGCGCCAGTAGTAGATCGGAATGATATTCCATTGAATTAATACAAAATTAGAGGACAACATCACGAAACCCAAATATACATAAACAGAAATAAATTCAGCAATCAGTAATGTCTGTTTTACGGCAATATAGCTAAAATGAACAAGGGTGTGAAAAGAATGAGATCTTCCTCCTTTCAAAAGTTTATGTAGGCTATATGTGGTCAAAGTCTAATTTGATATAGCGTCACCTAAAATGACCTACAAACATCATACACAATTTGACAACACTTCATTAATTATAAATGGTCTGATTTCAAGTGATTGACAGTTGTTTTCAGCTAAAAAGGAGGGAAACTTCCTTTTGAAATCTGATTAAACTTTGTCTGTTGAGAGGACATATCACAGCTGTCTTCTCAGATGTCCCCAGAGCGTTTTTATTTATGCTCTACTTTGTTACCAGCAAGCAACATACACATTCAATCTGGCTGTATTGTACTTGTCTCCAACTGAGTGGGAGAATCGTCCTGCTTCTGAATCAATGACCAATTCAATTTCATGCACCATGCTGACATTTAACCAACAGAGCCAGAAAGGTTAATAGAATTCCATATGTACATACGGCCTGTACAGTGGCTGATTGTATCACAATGCTACTTAGCAGAAAAACCAAACTAAAGAGAGAAAATCCTCCTCCAGCTAAGCCCTATATCAGCACATTTTCACACAAGACCCACTGGATGGGAGTGCATTAGATAAGCGTCTTTGTCTGCCTGTCAGTCTGCCTGTCTAGCACCTACCTTTTCACCTACTACTGTGTCTGGTTTTCAAATCTCTGTCACCCTGACTGTTATTTTTCTTCTGACTCTCTGCCTCTTTGTTGGTCTTGGTTCATCTTTCTCTCACTTTTCTTCATCTCCTGACTCTTTGTTTTCTGCCTATCTGTCTTCCTTGCTGCCTATCCGTCTGTCTGCTTGCGTATCTGCCTGTCCTTGTATTCAGTCTGTCTGTCTGTCACCTCCCTGCCTTTCCTATTTGTCATGTCTGTGCAGCAGCACAAGAAGACATAACACCCACCCTATCATGATCTAATCATTCAACCGACCTCCTCCTCCATTTTTTTCCTCTCCACTCAGGCTTTGTTTCTCTGCTATAATATGGATTCTCCATAGACCAAGAGACTCCTGAAAATGTCTCTGATCTACACCTGAGCATGTTTTTTTTTTTTTTTTTGCTCCAGCGCATGAGGATGGCGGGAATAAGCATAGCCAGATGGAGGTGGTGTTTGTTGCCAACTTTGTTGAGCCCCAGTAGGCCTAGTGAACAGAGCAGGGTAGACACTGGGTCCTGGATACTGTAATGCAGCCGGACAGCTTGTACAAAAACGCAGTTACTCCAACACAAGGGAGCGGTGCTCACCCTGTTGCTCTGATCCACTGGCTGGTTGGTGAATTCACTGGACACAGCTAATAGTGTGTGAAGAGTGGGACACACACAACCACCATTTTGCAATGCTTAAATGCATGAACAAGCTAAAGATGGACTATGTGTAACACAGCATGCCTGTAAGGTTACACATCATGCAACACAGGATAGAAGAGCCAACAAATCAGGCCACACCCACAAAAGGGGATACACAGCATGCAACACAGGAGACACAACAGGAAACACACAGGAAGCACAACATGCAACCAAGCATTATGAATCTGTAACTGGATATTCAAGATGCCACAAGAGATTTACTGCTTGCTTGGGAAAAAAACACAAAAAGGGACAAAAGGGCTAAATACTACTAAGTGTTTCTATAACTTATCGCTGTTTGTACTGTAGGTTTTAATATATAAGTACACATAAGTACTGTTTTGATGTACTTGTACTTGATGGAAGCTACTTAAAGCTACATTTCAGCGGGAAATATTGTACTTTGTTTTTCCTTAGTTGATAGTTACTTTTCACAGAAAACCTATTATAGGTTTCTTAAATGATATATTGTTAAAGGTTAAACTGCCAAATAAACACATGTAAAGTACAGTAGTTTAAAATGAGCTTGACTGTGACCAGCTTCCACATTAAAGGGACAGTAAGCAATTGCATTCCGATACACTTTTTCTTCAATTTAGTGAATATTTCTTCACAATTTACTAGCTCTCCGTTTTGTGTGTGCTCTGAAAAGAGGGGTAGAGCTTCTGAGGGAGCATTAAAGGGAGGGGTGTATTTGTTTGGCAGTTGAATTCAAATATCAACCATCTTTATGCAGAATCGCTTACTATCCTTTTAACGGACGAAAGGAAATGGATTAAATTATGTTGACATTCAGCTAATATTATTTTTTGTCTTTAAGCTCAGTGTGGGACTTCTGTAGTTTCAGAAACTCAATATTCAGCATACATTAGCATCACAATGACTTCAGCTGCTATACTCTTTGCACAAGTGCTGAAAGTGCAGAAGTTACCCTTAGTTACCCTATAGTCCCACCACGTGTTCGCGCCTGCATTGAAACCATTCATATGACATTGCATGTTACAGACTAGTTGTCAGTGTTACGAGAGACTGCAGTGAAGACTGAAGACACTTCTGGTAAAGCATAGAATTACACAGAAATTACATAATTACCAAATAAAGTTTCCTGTTCACCTCTCTCCTCCTCTGCGGAGCCTACGCTCGCTCTCTCTGGCTTGCTTGCCCACACATGACCTTTCTGTTTCTCTCTTGCGCTCATGCTCGCTCTGTCTCCCTCTCGATCTGTCTCTCTTTAAAGATGTGGTTAAATTATGTTCAAATGGCAATATCGTTGAATTAAATTTTAATCCCTTTATGAGAGTCTTTTGACCTAGGTTGACCTCTTTCACACTGACTGCCAACATTTATTTAATCCATGTCACTCTCTGTCTGAATGTCCTTTTCCCTAGGAGGTATGGAAGCCTATCAGTGCCTCAGCAATAATGTCCTGCTGAATGTACTACTGTTGAATAGGCTGCAGGTCAATGTGCACTCTCGGCTTCACAAGATTATTTTATAGCTTCTTTGGTATTTGAGTGTGTGATTACTATAACAAACGTTTGTGAAGAATCAGCTTGACAGTGACATGTACAGGACATAAGGAACGTTCTCAACCACACATTTACATGCTGACATACATGCATCAGTTTTGAAAACCTGTAAAACATTTATGTAAACACTTACACCAGAAGTCATGACCTTTGAGTGAAACTGACTTCCACTGGTGAACTTTAAAGATGCAGTAAGCGATCCTGGAGAAATCCAACACCATGACAAAAATCATGATGTAGAGCGAACAGCATCACAGCAAGTAATGTAATTAACGTTAGCAAAGTTGTGCTGCAAAACTAACATGAAGCTAACATGCAGAGAAGACGAGACGGTCACAATAGCGATTGCCAAATACACAGGTTAGCTAAGGTCTAACGCTAATGACCATTAACAATCATTATCAAGAGCATTGTGCAAAAGGTACAGGTAGACTAGCAGCTTCTAATTCTAAGCAAGGGCCGTTGCTTTCTTAACATTAAAATAACAGTAGGGCTGGGCCATATTTCGAGCTTCAAAGCTTTAATAGTAACGAAGAGCGAATACTTGAAGCTCCCCGCCCCCTCACGGCGGCGCTCAGCGGCCCTGTTAGGCCGAATGAAATGATTGATTGTCATTTCACGAGCTACAGCTACGTATTTCATAGACAGAAGCAGGACAGCAGAAGAAGGATAAATGCCCAAGAACAGTGCTTGAAGTGGAAAAAAATAGGTGCCAGTACTCGAGCTACATTCAGCACACAGCTGCTTGCGAGGCCCCCGAGCTTCTCCCTCATCTCTCTCCGCCGACAGAGTTTAGCAGGCAGGCGAGAACAGGAACAGGTGAGCGTCACGTAGCGCCCAGAAAACCTGATATGAAGAGGGCGTAGAGAGCTTGGGAGAAGTCCTGGTATGCAAGAAAATGTCCTGGTATGCCAAAGACAAAAATGTTGAGGTGCCCACTTCAAGCACTGCCCAAGAAGTTCTGCCAAGTGATGCGGGGGAGATAGGCTAACCCCGGACTCACATAGGTGGCCATAGCTAATCGCTGCCATTGTAGTCAATGCTTGTGCTCACACTAGAAGCGCTGCAGCGCATCCCAGAAGCGGCTCTCCGCTCTGCTGCGAATAGGCAACCAGTCTATTTTTGACGGAAGACGTGTCAAGCAGCACAGAGCAGACGAGCCGGGCAGGAAGTCAGACACAGAAACGGCAAAGAGAATCCGGTCGATTTTCCTTGTGCAGACTCCCGATAGTATATCAACAATAAACACACTTAAAACAGACCAAAAAAGAAACAATTTCACTATGTAGCCTTCTTAACCACGGTAGAAGCGCAAAAATCAAGGACAACTTACCAAATCAACTAAATCTAAACAATTCAGCAAAATCAGGCCAGCAAAATGCTCTTATTCTGAAATGCTCCAAGTGGGAAATTCAGCCCTGCAGGGAACTGGAGGAAAACGGATCACAGAGCGCTGTGATCGGTTGTAGAAGCACACAAAATGACAAATAAACAAGTCAACAACGTGGGCCTGGCTTAACGCTCCGTGGCTGAAACGCTTCTGAAACGCTTCCAGTGTGAGTTGAAGCAGGGCTGAGGACAGCGCAGCCGGAACGTGGCACACTCACTGTGTGAGTCTGGGGTAATGACGGGCATGGGTGCGTAAGTCTGTCTGTGTGTGAAAATGTGCGAGAGAGAGAGCGCTCAGTTTAATTATTCTCATAGCGTAGGCTAAGTGATTAACTGACCTTTGTACTTTGTTGTGGCTAGGCTATCAGACCCAAGTACAGGACTAAGAAAGGGAGGAATTTACACAGAAAGAGGCATATTTACTACAGGGTTAAGGGGATCAGATATTTAGCAGGGGAAGAGCGAGGTAGAGTGAAAATAGATGCGTGCCGAACTGGGTTGGTGGCTGCTGTACCGAGCAGGGGGAACCGTGGCGTCCAGAGTGAGAGAATCCGATCCGAGCAGGTCCAGAGCAGAGTCGGGGAAAAGATTAGCCAAGCGGGGGTCCAGGGAGAGCAGACGGGATGAGCGCTATTTCCAGTAGCGAAACTAAACAACACATTATGCATAATTCACTTTGAACTTTTATTATAACGAGTAAATGCTCTTCTTCTAAAATATAATTATTTAAATGTGTTCATTATGTTGTTGTTTGTTTGTTGTAGCCTGCAGTTTAGTGATTAATTTTAAAATCAAGGAAATTTAACTGTTTTGATCTGTAATTAACTTGTGCAATTGTAAAATTCATAAACTGCCACACTACTGTCGTCATCACTCAGTTGAAAGTGCTCCCACACAGCTGAGGGCTTCATTTTGTTTTCGCTTTGATGTGAACTGGAGCGTTATGTTCACTGCTGTGTGCGGAGGTCAGCCGCAAAACCTCAATATTCAAATCTCACAATTGAAAATCAAATGTGTACCCAACGATTGAATAGTTGAATATTCCAATATTCCCCCTACATTACAGCTGTTATGTTAATTCTTTGGTTTTGATTACGACATGTTACCATGTTCACACGCTAATCTGAGAAGGTGAACATAATACCTGCTAAACATCAGCATTTTAAGCATTTTAGCATGCTGAAGTTATCATTTAGCTCAAATCCACGCTGTGCCCTTTACCTTGTGCAGCTTTAAAGACTAATCTAGGAATAAATGTCTGCCATTAGGTTGAAGGTGACCAAAGGAAGGTAGGCACCCATCCAGACTCAGTCATTTGTACATTAAAGCAGATAGGCGTGGTATTTTGGATGGGAAGTCATTAGTAGATCAGCTGATGAGGGGTTTTTATTACCTGCACTTGTCTCAAACACACATTGTGCTTTACTGTATTATGGTGGGTCTTATCTCAGACAGCAGCTTGTGGTCTTCCTCTGTGTTAAATGCCACCATGAATTATACTCCTTTCACTCTACATTCTCCGGCCATTTGCCTTCCTGCTTCAGCAAACCATAACCTTTTTGTCCACTTTGAAATAAATCAGCAGCTACTGTTTTTATCTATAATATTATCAATATCCACTCTCACTATCTTACATGCTACTGATATTTTCCATCATATTGACGCAGTACTGTGATTCTGTAAACTGGTATCCTGCTTCTTGCTGGCAGCGCGAGCTGGGATAGTCTCAAACCCTCAAATGAATGGGTTGATGGTATTGACCTCGTATTTTTGAAATATCAAATACTTGGAATCTGGCCTGCAGAAATACACAAACTGAAAAATATCATTCACTGTTGGTTCTCTTAGAAGAGCTGTTGAGGGTAAATGTTTGAACGGCTCTGAATTGAAAAAAAGCTTCTTCCTATTGGAAAACACCAAATAAATAGATAATTGTACAGACATACACTGCATGAACAACCAAGATATATTCTGAGACACAGTGTAGTACAAGGACAAGTGCACCTCACATGCACTCCCTCTCCGGTCACTGACTCAACCTAGAGGAAACTACAGAGCAGCTGAAACAAAAACCTGGTTGTTGAAGAAGAAAGGATGAAGAGAGGGTGCGGCTGGGCAAGAACACAGAGGTGGGGGAGGATAGGGTATCGGAGGGCCTTTCTCTTTTAGGGGAGCTTTTCTGTTTATACTATATTCCATCTGTATCGTGTTACAGCTCGGTGCCTGTGTCAGCCGAGAGAGGCTTAACTAAAAAAAAAGTCAAATAGAGAGAGCGGGAGAGGCCCAGCAGGGAATTCCAGGTCACAAAAGATTTACTTCACCCCTGTCCAGAAACCAGTTTTTCAAGCAAGAACAATGCATCCAGTAGAAAAAAGAAATGGAGCGATACAATCCCATTTCAAGAGAAAAGGGGGTCCCCCTGGTCACCAAAAACATTGTTTGCCTTCATCATTATGATTTCAAACTTGGTAGTTTGGAGTCCCTAGCAGTCTGCTGGTCGTAACAGTTTGTCTTTTTCTGTGACTCTGTAGTATTGCCAAACCAGCACCTGATGCAGAAGGTTAAAACATCTGTAGCATTCTCTTGTGGACATTAAAGAATGGTAATTTCTTTAAAAAGAAAACTCTTTGTTGAGTCTTGATGCTTATGAGGTCACTACACAATGCCAAGACACTTGTATCTGTAACAGATTGTATTGGCTCTCCACTGATAAAAGTAAGGTTAGAGGATTGCAGCCGAGAGCGAGATAGGTAGGGCCAGGTGGGGGTGGGAGGTGGTTGTGGGGGAGGATTGATGACACTGTAAGGAGAGGAGGGGAAAAAAAGGTAAGGAGTCCCAGAGTTCAGTCTTCTCTCGGCTGGCGTTGCCTTCAAAGTGTTTTGAAATTGAAAAAGCGAAAGCAGGATGGGTTGAGATGGAGAGGCAAGAGGGAGCGAGGGAGGGAAGCCTAGAAGAAAGAATGAGACAAAGAAAAGGGAAAGAAAGGTGAGGTTCCCCAAGGATGAGTTCTGCATTTGAATCTGAAATTGGAAACAGAGTGGCAGGTCACTGTTCAGCATTGCAGTTAATGCCACTATCTCTCTATGAGAATGCTCTCTCCTCCTCCTCCTCCTCCTCCTCCTCCTCCTCCTCCTCCTCCTCCTCCTCCGTGTTTTCTGAGCAGTGCAGATGGTGCAGTGTTTGCCCGCAGATATTAAGAAACCCAGGAGACCACTCATATTCACCAGAGAGCCACGCGTGCAGGCAAGTATCACTCAAATTGCTTGCGGGATGAATCCCATGATCTACGCTGTTTTACACACATAATGAACAAATGCTGGGGTACAAGTATTTGAACACAAGAGTAATCCCACCTTCTCTTACACACAAGCCTGCACCAAGGCACTGGAGTCTCGTGCCTCTGCTGGTAACGTGCAATTATGTGTGGCTATGATGTCATTGATTTCCTGCATTGGCTGGAAGCGCGCGATACCGAGCGATTAGAGAGGCTGGAAAGTGCCTCGCTGTGTGGAATACTAATATGCTCATTTGTGAGCAGTGGCTAAAAGTGAAATGTTTTTCCATGCAACCCCCCTGCTAATGTTTACCTCCACTGTTTTGTGCGAGTTGAGACTGAAGTAAAGACCGACTGACCGACCGACTGAGTGGCAGGCTGACTCAGCCCTGATGGACATGTCGGATCCTGGCTGCCTGACAGGCCGATAGACCGGTCCCGGGGCCCTGAGTGGACAGAAAGGAAGAGGAGGAAGAGAAAATAAACAAGAGGGGGAAGAAAAGGAATGATAAGCCTGTCTGCGGTGAAAGGCAGTGATGGGTTTCGTTCCAAATAAGATGTCCACCATTTGGAAAAAAAGTGACAGCTACTCTCACAAAATGATTGATAGTGCAAAAGGAAAGCAAATAATTGGATTTTCTGAAGGGTAGCAAATAAATAAAAGTCCTAGAGTGTAACACTTTGCTTGAGTCTATGATCAGTGCATCATGATCACAGTTTGTCATCAGTGTAAGCATTGGAGTATTCTGTGATGCAATAAAAGGTTAAATGACATAATATTACAATAAAAGCTATTTCGTTAAGCTTGTTTATACTGCCAGAAATCTATAGATGTGGTTTAAACTGGATACACTACTGATAACTAACCACAGGACACAACTATCAAGCATGCACTGTAATTCTTTGCATTTGGTTATGGTTGCATTGTTTGAAAATGGAACCCTTGATCATTATTTGAGGTACTAGGTCCAGTAAAAAATAAAATAAAAACAAAGCCAAATAAGTTTCATGCTATTCCCGTTTATGGGAAGCCTGCAGGAAGCCAGCCGGTTCAACCAGAAACCGAAGACCCACAGAAAGCCAGCCATTTAATTTTCATGGGACATGAGCAAATTGCTTCAAAAGGCAGTGTGGCATTCCAGGCGATATGGGACTGACCTGCAATATGCTGTACCTGTCCTTTGGGTTTTCAGTCCACACAGCACAGCCAACAGCTGACATACGGTCTGTAGGACTGCCCTGGATACGTGCATGCACGCAACAGCTTACACACGCCCTGCACAGTGCACCAAACACACAATTGGCACTTTTCATGGCAAGGCATCGCCTTACATTGTCATACAGCTGGGTGTGTTGGAGGCTGTGACAATCATGGCCATTCACTACTTTCATCCCCCTTTAAACACAAAGTTCTGCCTGACATGAGGCCCTGACAGTTTGGGAATCCTATGGAGAGTTTTCCTCAGAGCACACTTATTGTTTTTGGGACGATTACAGTTTAAAATAGGAATTCAGCAGAACATACTGCCAGTGACTTGTAAAAATAATTGCATAAATGAATCAATGAAATGCTTTCCTATTTAATCTTCATATTGCCACATAAGCCTGGGAATGATACACAAATGAATAAAAATTTCAACATAATGTTTCGTTTCTGAGAACAAAATTGAACCTGAAGAACCTTTTTATAACATCATGTAGCTGATCCCAACCACACATCTACCTGTGTTTTAGACATAAATGCAGAGCCCCAGGCGGTACCTTTGTCAGACTTGTAACAAAAAAAGGATGACGTGCGCAGCCATTGCTCCGGTTACACAGTATTATGGATGGAGATACTGGATAAAGAAAGGCAGGAACGGACTGTACTGATGGAGTTAATAGTGGAGAAAGTTTTAAGTGATCCACATTTTTTCCATGTCTCTAACATGCCTGTGGAGTTGCAGTAAGAAATGTGTACACATGAGCACGGAGAATGTTGTGGTTATTTTGCAACAGTTTGGTGCTTGTTGCACAAAATTCTACGAGCAGATCTGCTGCCTAATTGTGGCTTGACAGCGCACATCAGTCTAGTTAGAGACTGCAAACGAACAAACACCTGTTGAAGAGAGCTCAGGAGAGACTGAATTAAAAAGAGGCTCTCATGGTGCTTGCTAGTGCCCTATAAGAGTAGGATGCAGGTCTTGGTAAAAGGCTTTGAGAGCAATTTAATTAATTTATTGTACAAAATGCACAATGGGCCCTGCGATGGACTGGTGACCTGTCCAGGGTCCACCCCGCCTTTCGCCCGATGTCAGCTGGGATTGGCTCCAGCCCCCCGCGACCCTGTACGCAGGATAAGCGGTTGACGATGGATGGATGGATGGAAGTGCACAATGGGAAAATATAGTGATGCCATGAGCTGTGCAAGAATATACCCCGATGAGACACCAGTGGCGGTGGTGCAATGGCTGAAGATCTGGATGGATGACATGTGTAGTGGGACTCAGTGGAAAGATCACGAGGGCTGGATGTGATGAGAACCAGAGGGTTGCATCGATCTAAAACAGAAATGACAGCTGAGGAACCGATTTAAAGTTTGACAGCAACGTGGTAACTCCTTGGATGGCTCCAAAATCTGGTTTTATTAAAAGAGAGAACTCCCTCCGTCAGCTGATTATAGAGAGAGAGGTGTGAACACTTTCTTTTTGATAAAAAACTAAACCCAGCTATCATCATGCTACTTAGCTGTATATGTTTTTATGTCATTTTTAGTCAGGTGTTTAGATACAGAATGTGCACCAGCAATAAGAGCAGGTTATTTAAAACTTAGTAATGCAACAACACACGTCCATGTTGATTCCACATTCCGACTTGAGAGCACATGAACACACCAAAGTCAGAAGAACTACTTTACAACTCGGGAAATGGGACCGTCCGAGGAGCACGTGAATACACCGTGAGTCGTTGGTTGCAATTCACAACCCTCACCACTAGATGCCACTAAAACTTACACACTAAACCTTTAAGTCAACAAGTAATGATTGTATTTTTGTCTACAGGGAAAAATATGGTAAACTGAGATGATTGAGGGGGGAAATAATAAACGTGAGCAAAAGATAAAGAGAGGTGTGGATAGAGACCTCGCAGAGAATATATGGTAAATAGAGAGAGACGTAAATAACAGTACAGGTGGAGATCAGCATGTGGACTGCACTTGAACATGAGTGAGAGGAAACAGGAAAGAGAGGCAGACCAGACCGGAGCACGGTGATAAATGATTCGAACGCTGCACAGGATTCTCTTGCCTCTTCATCTTATGCAGCTGACCTTGGGCTTATGAGCTGTAATAAAACGTGGCCAAGCACTCCTGAAATTGGTCCACTCGTCGTAATGCTCGGCAGCCTTCTGGTGCATTAGCATATACTGCTTTTATAGAGTACAGTACATCCAACACATACAAATACTGCGCCTGGGGGACTGTGGGAGAGATGATGAGGGTGATGATGAGGATGATGAAGACAAGGAATGCAGCCAGGGGTCGATGGCGGTGACGGGAGATGAGGAGACGGGGAGGATGTAGAGAAAATGTAAGAGGAATGGTTAAGTAGGAATTAGAGAAGAGCAGTGATTTCTGTGATGGCAGGAGTGGAGGTGGTGATAGAGAAGAGGAGGATTAAGTGCTGTAATGGAAGAAGAGGAGATGATAAGGTGAGTGAATAACACGAGACCAGGGCATGGTAGATTGATGATGATCAAGAGAAGAGAGGAGGAGAGAAAATGTAAAGGAATGGTTGATTAGAAAATGAATAATGGTTGTTATGAAGATGGAGAGGAGGAAGAAATCGTAAAGAAAACACTAGTGATTTTCATGGTAGAAATAACAATATAGCTTGAGACATTTCCAGAGTTGTCTTAATGTTTATAAAGTTAACTGTGCTTTGCTGCTGTCGCATCAGTCAGGATGAAATTTGAAATGTCACTTTTCCAACACAACATGTTCTGTTCCTGCAGTGGAGGCAGCTGTGAGTGGGAAGATGAGGATGAAGAAGACCAAGAGAAAGATTATTCCATCACTTTTTTAACATGTTCAGAATCCTCTTCAGTGGCCTCTTAACACAGAGCCAACCCCCTCTCCATCATAATTACCTTCTTCTTCTCTTCGCAGGGACAAAAAGACAACCCACCTTCATATTATTTTGGGGCTAATAACGGCGGAACAAACAGCATGTCTCTCTCAGGGCCTGGCTGGTATTATCTTCAGCCATTATTATATTTCTGCAAGGTCTCAGTGCTCCTCTCTGGAGGCTCCTGGGCATGTAATGGAGCTGTGGCGCAGCAATCCTGGCCCGATAGAGATTAACTGGTCTGTTTGTTTGTTTGGACAAATAATGAATTAATTCTGGTGTAGGCCTGATTAAGTGAAAGATGGTGGGATGAGAAAAACAAGTAATCAGGAATAAATACCTGAGAGACAAAGGGAGGGGGGCCACTGGGCACTGAGCCTTGAAATAATACATTTCTGAAAGAAGTGACACCCAACTGGAAAGAAATATCTGATGCTGTTAAAATTTAAACAAAAAGGTGATCTATTAAACATTAATCACTTGATTCTATAGTCATGATCAGTATCTGATGAAAAACAATGGAACAACTCTGTGTAACAGTTGAATAAACAGCTATTTGGTCATTAACAGTAGGGATGTTCGGCCACCGAAATTAATCGTCCGAAAATAGTAACAAAAGCACTTTCGGTGTTCGGCCCAATAAGTCAAAAGAATAAATTTCACCGAACAATTACGTTGACACATCGGCAGTGTGGAAGCATTTTAAAGGGTCCGAGAAAGACGCAAAAATGGCCGCTTGCTGACACTGTTCTGCTGAATTGTCTCCTAGCACATCCACTCCATCTGTGGCTGACTTCTTAGAAAAGGTAAAAAAAAGGTCTGACCCACTTTGAGTGTTTCTGTCACGCGTTCATG
Source organism: Micropterus salmoides (assembly GCF_014851395.1). Classification (NCBI taxonomy): domain Eukaryota; kingdom Metazoa; phylum Chordata; class Actinopteri; order Centrarchiformes; family Centrarchidae; genus Micropterus; species Micropterus salmoides. The sequence continues at coordinate 34,630,261 of NW_024044459.1, read as the reverse complement.
AGAAGATGATTAAGCTAGCCACACATAAATTTGGAGTGCACACGTATTCAAACCTTTATGGTAACTGAAAAGGACCAGAGCAAGCTGCCAGGCAGGTTAGGGACTTTATCCTGTCAGTTTCTCTCTTTACAAAGACAAGTGTTGCAGTATGAGAGTCCTACCTGAAGAGAGGCTGTGAAGTCTTCATGTTACACAATACGAGAACCACATACAACATTATTCAAACTGGGTCGGACTTGATGAATTTAGCGCGAGGAGGATACACATGTGATAACGTACGGTTTTCAAAAAAAAGTGTCTATACAGGGTAGAAATAAGATTAATTTGATTATATTCACAGAAAGTATAAAACCATGTGTCCATTAAAAGTAAATGTACACATGCAATTTACTTTGCCCTCTCGGGCCTCGGACCCACCCACCATAGTCTCTCCAAATGCTGTGGGAAAAAGTAAAAAGCACATTTTAACTATTTAATTTATGCAATGGTAAAAAATAAGGCAAAATAAATGGACAAAATGTGAATGTACTTGTTCGGTGAATTCTATTATTATATTCGGTTTTGGCTTCGGCCAAGAATTTTCATTTTGTGCATCCCCTAATCAGCAGGATGCCGTTGTTTAGACTGTTAGACCTTTTTGCACCTTACTTTGCATCTCTGTCATGGAATTCTAACAATTCTGGATCTGAATATATTATCATGTTAATGACCCGCCCAATTAATTGTTATAATCTCTCCTTAGGTCCTTGTCTGGTCAAGCCAGGTTGTTGAGGTAGCAGTGGAGGTAAGAGACAGGGAGGAACAAGAAGCTGTAGACTACTTGACTACTTGACTACTTGACTGGATACTGTGTACTTCACAGCCACCTCTGATCATCAAGGAGTCAGAGCGAATGAGTACACTGGTCCACTTTTCCACGGCACTTACCACTCAGCTTTGTAGTGGTTTGGTGGAATAGTACAGTATGCATATTTAATGGGGACCGCAAGGATGGTTTACTTGAGGGGGTGCTCAACCGAATGTGGGGAGCTGGTAAGGGCCACAAATGCCAGGGTCAATTTCTTGTTCTGTTCCAGCCCTGCAGACAGTCACGGTTCACAGGCGAAACTTTCTATCTGGGACACTCAGCGAGCTTTCCTCTTACATGATATCTCCCTGACAAAGAAGCAGATTACTATAAAACTGACTGAACACTTTCATACCATTCAAAAAGAATTTCTTTTCTTGATACCATTCTTTGTGTCTTTTAAACATATCCATCCATCCACCGTCAACCGCTTAATCTACATACAAGGTCGCGGGGGGCTGTTCCAGGGTGTACCCCGCCTTTCGCCCGCTGTCAGCTGGGATTGGCTCCAGCCCCCCGCGACCCTGTACGCAGAATAAGCAGTTGACGATGGATGGATGGATGGATTAGACCTAATGGTTCCAATTATAATTCAAAGAGTAATTCAGTGTGACAACATTCTTCTTAGTTTCACACGTTTTTGAAATCAATGTTTATGGCAAGATCTGGTTGTAGCTCGCACAGTTCCACCTGTGGCCACTTTGGCAAAATCATCCCCAGGATTTTTACACATGCTCCCAAGTAAATACACACTTTGAATTTTTATTTACCCTCGTGGCATTTTTTGTAACACCACCTTGACAAACTTGGTATTTTTTAACTCCTAAAAGTAGAACATCTGTTGGGATGTTGTTACATCCAGTAATTTTTTATTGTTGTCGGGTTGAAGGTGCCACTAAAGTCCCTTTTCCCACGGATGGTACAAGCTCAATTCACCTCAACTCTATATGCCTCTGTACATCACTTTTTTATTATATTATTATAATGGCAACCTGCAAAACCGCGTCGTAATCAGATGAGGTGGTGCAGGCATTCCTCTGTTTGTTTGCTGGAAAAATGTAGTGGGTTGGAGGTGCTGCATCGCTATGACGACCAGCTACATTGGTACTACTGTGTGTGTGTATATACTGTATATATAAAAATGGGGGAAATAACTGAACTGACAGAAAGGTAGACACATCATCAAAGCAATAAAATATAATAATAATCATGTGTGACTGAGAGAAGCCAGAGACAACAGACACTTTTTATAACTCAACAGCAGGGGCTGAGCTGGAAGATAACTGAAGCTTTTAGTTTGAAATCATGGATGCTTGGGGGATCCAACAGTAAAGGAGTTGACAAGTCACAGATAGAAATAAGTGCCATGTCATATTAAGAACTTGTAGGTGATAAAAGGAGTCTTAGGATGTATTCTGAATTTAAAGGAAAACCAATGCAGAGAAGGTAAAAGAAGGGTTATATGTCAACTCTGATTAGGTTCAGGATTGTCGCTGCTGAACTTAAGACCAAGTGGGGAGTCAGGAGAACAAAATCACATTAATGAGCTTGTTAGATGACTACAGTCTACATTTTCCATTTAGAAAAATTCACATGATTATCGGCATATTTCTTATCTAGAAAGCAAGACTTAACCCAAGTGGTAAATGGGGGACATAATCAAATAAAATTTGATCTTGACACTTTTATTGTAGGCAGAAAACACAGTAAAAAACAACACAATAATTACATATGTAAAAACACCAGCAGGCTTTGTAAGTAATATGTGTGGGTACAGTGAGTCAAGAATCCAATCAATCGAGTTGAAAACAGAGATGGAAAAAGAAACACCTAATAAACAAGTTCTTGGTGGGTCAGAGCCACCTGTCTGAAGGAAGCATTCAAATTCAGAGTGAAGTGGGTGTGAAGTGTCAGATACAATTTGACGAGCCTTCTGCCTGGCCTGATCTGCATATATATTTGACATTTGTTTCCATGGCCTTCAAACAAATATGCTGCCTATTTCCTGTTTCCTGCCAATTGGTTCCTATATATCAAGCTGACAAGGTAAAAAGAAACAAACACACTTTAAACAAAACTGTTTTAAACTATGACTTTGAACAAAGCTGTTTAACTAACTTATATGAAAAGCCTATTTTCCTTAAAATAATATGTTGTAAAACTGCAATCCAACTCGTTCCTTCTACAGTGTGAGTTCAGGACACAGTGGGGCTGCACTGGTACTCATTACAAGTATTCAGATCCTTTACTTAAGTAAAAGTACTAATACTGTACTGTGAAAATAGTATAATCAGGAACAAGTACACAATGCAGAATGAAAAATCTCCCTTGTGACTGCATTATATATTAAATCATTAGATTATTATTACTCATGCATTAATGAAAAATCAGGATTGTACAGTTTGTTCAGGTTTTGCTTTTTTTGCCCAGAGCCCAGAGTGACAACTTCACAGTGCTTGTTTTGTCAGTGTTAACCTCAAAATGATTAAAAAATAATTTAAATAAATCCAAAGAAAAAGTAGAAATTCTTAACTTTTATTGACGTACAGAACTTACAAGAAATACATCGAATTACTGTTCAGTCAGGAAGGATATAAGCAGAGTTTCTTGCCTGGCTGAAAACAGCAGTCATGCCCAGTGTTAAATTCAAGATTTGATCCACAGCTATGCTGCAAGTAAGGTGAATTGTTATTTTGTTCTTTGATTCAAGTCCATCCACAGCACCCAGCGGGAGGTTCCTCTCTGTTCCCTCCCATTAGTAACAGTGAAATGTGTAGACACAGCCCAAGTGAATTAGAAGTGATGGAGAAGCATTGCAGAGTTCTTCAGTGCCAGAGATGTAAGTTTATTATCAGCTGTGGACATAAAGATAGTTACATATACTGTATATCATATCTAATTAGTATTTGTAGTCACCTTTCTGATTTATTTCATGTGCTTGATTTGTTTACTGCCATTCGACAAACCTGACATTATATTCACAAACACCTGGACTAAGCATACGTTTTTCCTTTCAAATTTAGAGTAATAAGTGTTTATTAGGTAACATAGTCATAGTGTAGTATTTACTCATTCAAAACTGTTAATCTAAAATCTGTTCTAAATTCTAAATACATAAACATACAAAATTTTGCGATTTAAAATGCGCAGTGTCGGCTTGGTGAAGCTTACTGTTCCATTTTGGCAGACACCTACCTAAGATGACTTACTTAGTACCACTATTGGTCCGTCTAGTTGAGTTCCTGTATCGAATACTAAATAAATAAAATAAAATAGGCCCAAGAACTGAGCCCTGAGGTATCCCATGTGCCAGTGGGGTTAAGGAGGACATTTACATTCTTGTGTCCTACAGTATAAACAGAAGGTGAACAATAATGGAACTACACAAATAAACCCCTTTTCAGAGCAAATTGTGTAAGAAAGTAGAAATGTGAGATGACTTTGACAAGCTATGATTTGTACAATACATTAGCTCAATTTAAAATTATTTTTGCAGGTTGATAAGTATGTACTGTGTGCTACGTTTTCAAACTGAATGCTTATTATCTGCCTTTTGAAAATGTTTTTTGTTAGGTTTTGAAAATATAAATTTTGAATGCTTTGCGTGTGTGTGTGTGTGTTGGTGTTTACACATTGGTTTGTGTGTGTCTGTGTTTGTGACTAAGTGTTGTTTGTGATAAGTCCAGCTAAATGGGCAGGAGGCACACAGTCACACATGGCTGCCTGCCTTGCCTTCCAGAGGAGGTGTGTGTTCGTCACACTTTCCTCTTCAGCAGCTATTGCCAAAAGACACAGAATTTGTCACCAACACAAATAAGTCCCATTTAGTATTCTTTCTGAGAAACAGCAAAGCCAGTTTATATACACTCTGTTCACCTACCTGCCAGTGATGCAACCACACACAAGCAGAACATGTTTTTGCACTGATTCCTCAAAGATGAAAATACTGAACTGCAGTAATTTATTGCAATGGTGCTGTACTGAATTCTTTCTGGCGATAGATGGCTTTTTGTGTACTTTTCCTTTTGGCTGAATGTATTGACTCTGTTGGAAATTGTGGACTTGTTTTATTGTTAATCCAAAACAGAGTAAGTACCAGAAAGTAAATGTCTACTCCAGGAATGTCAGTACCAGGTTATTGTCAGCTCAGTGATGATCAACAACCTTATTATCCACTAACATATTTTGGGTTGTATTTTTGTGATGGGATGTTTCCTACTGCATCTTTACATTTTTACAAAGGAAAGCTAAATGTTATCCTCTATGCTGACATTGTCTCTATATGTTGATTAGAATATTTTGACACTTGATTGCTAAATTTAACACCACCTATTACACTAATAAATGTTTACAGGCCATTTCATCAGTTGGTGTCCACGGGCATCACAAAAGCCAATTCAGATTTTTCAATAATCCACAAACAATTGTATTATTTGTGCAGTAATTAAAAATGAAATTTAAATAGTGTATTTGTAAATCACTTGTGAACATGTACTGTTAACCAATCAGCATTTAGCAGGGAATTTGCTTTTTCCAGAGGTTTATAAACATTCAAAATACTTACCACAAAAGGAGAAAAAAGAAAAAAGAAATTATTAAAATATATGAAAAACAATGGCACTTTCAGCAGGAAGATACAGGAAAACAAATGTTTGCAGAGGTATAAATGGAGGACCTCCTATTTCCCAACAACTTCTTTCTAGTTGCATCACACATTGAGCCATTTAATTGGACAAACTTGTTTCTGAAAAACTGCCATCAGCCTGGAGTCAAGCTGATTCTTACCTGGGCTGAATTACATGTTTGGTCTCTCTGGCTTTCACATTTTCCCTTTGAGCCTATATTTACAGTTCTTTTTTTTCCCTCTCTCTGTTTCTTTCTAATACCAAATGGTTTGAACCCTTTTTACACAGCATCATTTTTAGTCTGACTTGAAACTTCCTTTGACCTCCCCAACAACTGTTAACAATTCAAATAAGCCCTGCAGCGCAATCATTGCTGTTCAAGGTAAAATAGGCAACTGTCTGTTGCCAAAGATTTGTTTTAAATCAACCTAACTTGAAAGATACTTTTGCTTTTTTATAATTGGGATTTATTTTTGTAGTTTTCATTCCAATCTGTAATAATAACATCCTCACGAAGTTAATTGTTGAGATGTATGGCTTAAGCCTAGTTCACACTACATGATTTAAAGCCTGATTTGCTGGTCGGCGAGCTCGGAGACCGTCAGGCTGTGATCAGGGGTAAATCAGTGATTGATCGGCTGTCACCAGTCGTTATGTGTGAACTACTCAACGACGCATCGAAACAGTGACGCCACTCGACATACACATCCAGCCAATGTGGGCAGGCAGCTGGCAGAGCAGGTAGCTGCTTTTTCACAGCAAAACACTTTTTACTCACCTCCAGCTCTCTCTGTTGCACAGACGATCCCTGCTACCTGTGTGTGCTAATCCATTCTTTCACCCATACGCTTTGTATTTATAAGTGCTATCTTTATTATAACCTGGCGACCTGTCCAGGGTGTACCCTGGCACGTAGTGTGAACAGCACGGGGATCGGCAGCTGCTGAAAGTTGTGTAGTCTGCACGAGCCTTAAAACGTTAGCTGGAGCAAGGAACATGAGCAGATTTGGCCAGGATCACCAAATTTAATTAGAACTTAACTGTCTTGATTCAAGGCCGAGGCAAAACGATATAAAAATGGAGCTGGTATGAAACACAGTATGCAGGCAGGCAGGCAAACACTAACAGGATTTACACTCCAACGATTTAAAATTGCACTCCTTGTAACATTTCCTACACCACCCACTGTGTAACTCGACTGTCGTTCGTTTGTGATTCGGATGTGTTATGCTAGTAGTGGCTAATGTAGGCTCAAGGCTGCGAGGCTCAAGCAGAGATGAGGAGCGGGCTGCAGAGGTCAGGTTAGCTGACTTCTTTCTAATTCCACACAGATATTTTTCATTTTCAAACTTACAAGTCTTCAGACCCAATCAGTGCTGACTCACATGACATCACATGAAGTAACTTATCAGATGCACTCCCGAAGACCTGTAATCACACTTTTATGTATTAAATCGTGGGGTGTTTATGGTGTGGTTACATTACATTACGCTCACTGAAATTACGAAACAGGATGCAACGTCACAGCTCTGATATGGGTAATAAGGAAATGTTATAGTGCATGAGAGAAATACCACAGTTTGTAGGACTGGGATAGTATCTCTAGTAAAGGCAGGAATCTGTGTTGTGTGTGTGTGTTTGTATTCCACTTATGTCGAGAAGCGTTCATGCAGTCGACCTCACATGTGGCAGGTGTGTTGCTGCGGACTCAGTGTAGTGCAGTGCATGTTCAGAATTAATAAACATTGAATGAACTACAGTACAGCACGAACCACTCCACTCTGCAAAAGGGAGGGCGGGGTATGCTTGTTGTGCCGGGGCTTATATGCTTATGTAGTAATGAATTGTTGAAACTGATTCATGGTGATCACGCAGGTTTGATGCACGTTAGAAACGAATGTGTTGAAACGGAGTTGTAAGACTAATAAAGTTCTGAGGAAGCGCTGAAAATTCAGCAGTAACTCCGCCATTGTCATGTTGTTTTCAGTGTAATCAATGCTGTGTTATTAAGGCTGCAGGTGAAACTAATGTATCTGAAAAGCACAGTGGGCACTGCACTAGATGGTACGGCCAGAAAACACATTCATGAAATCATATATGACATTTTGTAATTATTCTGTGTTCTAGTACATATTTGTACGTTCAAAACTACATATAGCCTATTCCAGTCTAATTCCTGGGCTTCACGAGGAAACACTATCGGCATCACGTCCATAGAAATTCAACTTGCTGCACTAAAGTGTTGACGTTACTTTTTGCAGTGGGAGATGAAAGTTCATGAGTCAGTCGGGCGTTCAGAATTGAATATATATAATATTAGGTACTTGCTATTTTAAGTAGTAAAATCAAAGTAATTTTGATTGGAAAACTTTGTGGACAATGGTGTTCTTACTTCCAATTCTTATAATTCAATTTAAGATGAGGCGCAACCACAAGGCTTCAGACCAGTGAGTGAGGAGGAGCATGCTGAGCGGCAGGAGACACATCAGACAACATACCCAGTCCAGGCCTATTAGGGATACTATATTAGGGACTATGGTATTCTTTACAATTCTAAATTCTATGCGTGTCTGTGTCTTTGTGACAAACACTTTGTTAAAGCACTACAGAAATAAATGGAATTTGATTGAAAGCATTTTGCAAAAAACAAAATGGGTAGAAAATTACGAAGATGCCCCACAGAGAGAGTGGTTAAGTTAATACTCACACTCTGTTGTAAACATCCATCACACTTTAAAAGACCAACTTCCCAGTTAAACTTTGACCTGCTGTACAAGGTAGCCATAAAGTACTATGTGCTGAGGTTAGGAATATCACAGGTATTTCCTCCAAATAAAGCAGTCTGTCTGATATCTTAAGCAATGTCGTCGTGCTCCCAGATCCAAGCACTGTGGTGAGTAAATAGTTATCAGAACTGATAGAAATTATGTTCAAAACAGAAAGTATAGGTTGTTATACTTTTTGTTAAGATGATTAATATTATTGCTTTTATAAACAAGCTAGATTTCAGATTCACAACTGTACTTTGCAGCTATTCACTAAAATACCCAATTTGTATTTATGTCCTTTTTGCCTTTTATAACTAATTGTGCCTTCATCTCCTGCACACTGCAATTAAATGAGCTAGAGGCTGAGGGTTGAAGATAATGGAAATTTATTCCACCCAGTAAATTGAGAATTACAAGATAGTGCGCTGTGCTCAAACGTGACGAAATAAAAATGGACATCGGCATTTTGGAAGTGAGTGCACATTCACTTGAAGGTTTGCATCCTACGCTCTAGTGATCTATTGCTAATGCCTTAGCCTCAGACTGTCAACTTGGTCCTGTGTTTTAACTTGTTAGAACAGCAGAAGACAGAGCAAACCCTTACTCTGTCCTGTACAAATGCAAATGACTTCGATTCATTATTTTTCTAAAACCTCAAAGAAAATTTAAAAAAGGAAACACACATGTACATGCACCTATCTGCCACATCGATACCCTGAAGCAACACAGATACAGAGATCACACTCATACATAAGCCCATATGCGTGTGTCTGAATGAATGCACTTAAACAGATGCACAAAAATGCCGATCGAGGTTAGGGAATACACACAGAAAGAAGCATCAAATCTAATCATGCATATACACTTAAACGAACTGGCTCACGGGCATGCACACAGATGCATGGATCCCTCAAATTAACTCTCTGACTCACACACATAAACACAAACTGAAAATAATACACATCCTAATGCACAGACACATACGTACACACACGCACACGTCAGCTCATTTATCAGGAAATGACGACCATGGAGGGTGTCACAGATGTCAGCAGTGACTGTCAGGCCCCAGGGGATTGTGGGAAAAACTAAAACTGGGGGAGTCTGGCTTTTGCAGAGGAGAGAGAGATGTGAGTACAAGCCAAAGAGTAGAAGGTGGAGATGAAGGCGAGGGAAGAACAATCAATTCTCTGACATCTCTAAATGTGCACTTGATGATGCATACCTAAACAGGCCAGAAATGATCCGCAGGGAGAGTGGAAGGGAGTGGAAGGGAGTGAAAGAGGTGAACGAGAAAAATGGGGAAGGAGGGGGTATATAAGGAAAAATGAGAGAGTTGATTAATGAAGAGAAATTGAGAGCGAAGGAGATAAAGGAGGAACTACGCTGGAGAGACTGTTACGTCCGTCCATTTGGGCCTTAAACAGCAGTTGGTCCTCTAAGGACTCTGCTCTAAGCGAAGCGGTCAGCCTTGCAGGTCGTTCTTAGGCCCGCAGAGAATGAGGGGAGTGAAAGAGAGAGTGGAGGAGAGAGGAGATGAATACTGATGAGGAGGAGGTGAAAGAGCGGCCAGATATTGTCCATGGGACCTGTGAGCGCTAACCTCGCCACAGTTCATTTACTGCAAAGCCTAAAAAAGCTTTGGGTTACTCTGCATAAAAAGTGAGATAAGAAACTTTGGCTCAGCTTATTTTTCTTAAGATAATCTTTAAAGCATTTTTAACTTTCTAGAGAAAAAATGGGGAGGTGCAAGTAGGAGCTGAGTAAAAACACACCTACAAAGGTGGACAAATTAAGGAACAACCAATATACAGTAGCTCCTTAAATGAGATTGCTACGTATCATCAACTTTTGAACTGTGGATAGTGGATCTTTTTTAACTAGTGAAGGCAGTAATGATGTACTTCTCTGAAATATCCAATGCTATGTAAATCTGCTGATTAGGGGAAAGTATGGAAGTAGTTTGACCTCAGTGGGCCCATTCCATTAGAAAGTAAGTGCAGGCATTGAGGCTCCCCACCCACACACAATTCCTATCTCTGAAAAGGAAAATTAAACTTAATGTAGCACAATTACATCTTAAAACATCTCCTATGACCTTGAACAGGACAAGTGGGATGCAGATCTCTTCAGTATACAACATGCACTTCACTACGTAAATGTGATGGCAATTCCACGGGCTAGTCTCATGTTTGAATAATAAGTCAATGTAAAACTTGGTGACAGCAGCCTCACTAGACCTAGTAACAGTTACATAAAAAGTACATTGATATATTAAAATTTTTACATTTTTACAAATTGAATAAAATAAAAAACAACAAATAACAACCATGGGCAGTTACCAAACCACTCTTTGGCCGGTCCAAGTCATGAGTCCCGCCTCTCTTGCCTCACAGTGGTTTGGTCTACTGCCTGCTTTCCGCCTTACAGGAGTCCGGTGGCAGAAAACCAGTTCAAATCAAAAATCAAAGCAAAAAGTAAGCTGGCAGGGCTATTTTATGCACTTTAAAAATTGGATGAACTGATTCTTTTGTCTTTAATAAAGATGATGCTGAGTCATTAATAAATTAATCATGACAAAAAGTTAAGATAACTGATTATTTTTCTAATAATTTTTTTATTATTGCCTTTTTTGGTAGTTGTTTAACAGCTTATTGGACTGGAACTCATCTTCTACAGCTAGAGTTGCGCAGATTGATCAGATGGGAACTGAAATAGGCCGTTTATTTTTGCTTATCCGTGCTCCGACCAGTGACCGAGGCGAGCAGTGTCAAATTTCCAATTTTCTGCCGGTCACATTGAACGTTACAAACAGGCTGCACTGCGCCATGTTTCACATGTGTGCACAGAAAGTAACAGGCTAAAACGTCTTAGGTGTGTGGAAGTTATTCATGAGTGAAGAAGACGCAACATCTGCAGAGAAACACAGAAAGAGACGCGTTCTTGTGTCACGTTCAATTTATTTTCAGCTCCTTCCAGTGAAAACGCTAATGTTATTTTATAATCAGTGTTTCATTATGAGCATACAATTGAGACCAGTGAGAATAGCTAACAATTCCTATACTGGTGCTGATGGGGATCCTAATAAAAAGACATTTTTCCAATAAATATGAAAATGTTTGTGTATGCTGTCAGTTATAGATCTTAGAAATAAATGTAGCCGGGTGGTAAATCTAGTCATAGGTGATTTTCCCCCTTTATATTTATATAGTTCTAAAAGTTGTGTAAATGTGAATACATGTGTTCTTTGTTGTTTTGTTTGAGAGTAACATTGTTCAATGTAAAGTAAGTGTGAAGTAGATTGTAAGTGGATTTCCACAGTCGTACATGTGATGGCAGACTTTGGTCACAAGGCGGCAGCATTGAGTAGTATTGTTGTTGTTCCGCCAAGTGCATCATGGTCTTTCTTCCTGTTAATGTGCGATGAACGTACAAGGGATTGGTGCGGAGACTTCGTTGTGTAGAATAGTAGGTAAATGCATGCATGTCTTGTAAAATATTCATGTACAAGTGTATAAAATGTAATCACCTGTCAATATTTTAACTAGACAGTTTGATTTAGGCACTACTGGAATTGTATGCTGGGATTTTGGGCGCCAATCGTCGACCATTGTGTACTAAATTTCATGGTAATGCTAACATGCATTTAGTCAGACCCTGATATTGTATTTTGGTACTCGGAAACTGTTGCAGGTTTTACATAAAGTGTAACTCTGTTTGAAGGTAATTGACGTTGAAAGTACGTTGAGTTGTGCGATCTCCGGGAAGTTCCACGTGGGTTTGGTGGAACTTGGTGAAGTGTAAGTGTCATTTACAGTTGTACATTTTATACACTGATGTTGATATAAGTGGGTTTATGGTTGTTAACATGATTTATTTTATGTTTTCTGTCGATGGTCATAGCCCACTGCCGTATTTTGTATTGTGTTTTTTTTAATTTTATTTCTCTGCATTTTATTTTTATTTTGCCTCTTCATTCATTCCAACATTTGGGTGTTAGAGACTGTTACAAAATCCAGCATTTGAGCTGTTACGGGAACGACCCAGTAGCATACCACTCTGTAAATTGAACTGTACATGTGGTCAGGAATAAACCTGGAGCTACAGGAACCCCTGAAGTAATTGTGTCCTGGGTGGCATCTAATTCCACGGGCTACACAATTTTGGTACCAGGAGTGGGGTGTAGCTAGAACAAACTTTTTGCATTTGGCAACAGAGTGGCTTGATTTTTAGTTTTTATTTGAGAAATACGGCAGTGGTGAAGATTTCAGGTGTGATCCGTGGGTGTTGGAGCTGAGAGGCCAGCCAGCTGTGAAGGTGGTGACCAGCGGAATATGAGCTGAGGCATTCCATGGTGAACACGACTCATCCATACCTGCACAGAGGAGTTCAGCACGAACTTCACCAGCGAAAAGCAAGAGTCAGCCGGGCTCCAAGTTATAGACTGTTTCCACGTATCCTTAACACACATTTTGGACTAAATATTCACATTGGACTGACAACATTTCATTATGTCCAGTGAACCTGACGATGATGCAATAGTGGGCGATAATGATGGCGAGTTAAACCCTGTCTCAGGTGGGGCAATGGGTACAAGTAGAGACGCTATGGAAGAGATACAGATTCAGATGCAAGAGCTAACCAGATTGCGAGATGAGCTTACCAGGTTAAATGATGAAGCAAGGGCTCAGAGGGCAAGTGGTAACAGTGCACCCACCCGTTCATACATCTATGTCCCAAGAGAACGCCAGATCCAAGCATTTAGTGGGGGGGGTGGCACAGATGGTAGATCTGTGGAAGAGTTTATTGAAGAGGTTGAAAGAGTGTTACGGTCCAGAGAGCAGACATCAGAAGAGCAGTGTGACTACATACTATCTCTGTTACGTGGTCCTGCATTAGAAGAGGTGAGACTGTGCATGAGTGGTCAGTCAGTGAGGCCCAGTGATTTATACTCTTACCTGAGAAATGCATTTGGGGAAAAACGCAGCACTACACAGCTTTTGCAGACCTTTTACAACCGTAAACAAGCAGAAGGGGAAGACCTCCGTGACTACTCACATGCACTGTCCCAGATCTTGAGCTCAGTAGTAAAACAGTCCACAAATGTAATACCTAACGAGAAAACTGTTCTAAGGGATCAATTCATTGAAGGTTTAAGGGATGCAGTACTCCGACGTGAACTCCGAAGAGTGGTTAGGGACAAACCAGAATCCAGCCTTCTAGACGTGAGGAACGAAGCCCTCATGTGGGAAATGGAGGACAGCAGGTCCCACCGTCCCAGAGTTGTAAGGAGCAACCAAGTTGAGTCAGAGGTTTTAGCAAACCAGTGTTCAGCTATCCAAACAAACGATGACCGGTGTACTGTGTTAGATGATGTTCAGAGAGCAGTAGCCCTTCAGGAAAAACAGCTAGCAGAGTTAGGCAAAACACTCGCTCAGCTAGTTAGCACTGTAAGCGAACTGAGTAGACGTGGCACTCAACCGACATTCCCAGAGCCTAACCCCCGGACCAGATCACAGCCAAAGTTCACACCAGATGGCCAGCCTATCTGTTTCAAGTGTAGGGGTGTTGGTCACATTGCTAGGAAGTGCACGCAGGCTAAGAGGGGCCCAGAATTTGGCCCTGTTTCTTCAGTAGCACAGGAAAACTTGCACCCTCGGTTGTCATGAGCCAAACAACTCGAGGGGAAACAATTGGCTCATCAAAAGAGACACCAGACAGAAGTAAAATCTTAGAGCGTGCAGTTGGAGAATGCAAGACTGTTGAGGTAAAACTCCAGGGGGTTACAGTATCTTGCCTACTTGACACTGGTAGCCAGGTCAGCACAATTTCTGAGAGTTTTTTCAGGGAACACTTGTCAGTAAAAGATGAAGACATCCATCCTGCATTTGAGTGGTTAAAGATCACTGCAGCCAATGGGTTAGACATACCTTATATGGGCTATGTGGAGCTTGACGTAGAGGCCATGGGTCTGACTATCCCTGAGCGAGGTTTCCTTATAGTCAAGGATTCTGCACATTCGTCCTCTGTGCCAGGCCTCATAGGGATGAATATTGTTAAAAAATGCAGAGAGCTCATACACACTGAGTTTGACACCACACTGCAGGGTAGACTTGACTCACGTTGGAGGGAAGCTTTTCATCATCTTCATACAGCAAATGTGACAGACAGGCTCTCTTTTGCTAGGGTAGCTGGTAAGGATGTAGTCCATGTACCCGCTGCATCTGCTGCTACAGTCATGGCTAGGGGACTTAGGACTGTGGGTGAAAATGGCCCGTTACTGCTGGAGCCTGTAAATGCCCCCTTGCCTGGAGGTTTGGTTGTTGTGCCTACCTTGGTTTCAACAGAGAGTCACATTTTCCCAGTCCAAGTCATGAACATGTCCGATGAAGATATCTGGTTAAGGCCAAGGACTAGCTTAGGAGTTTTGACGCATGTGGACAGTGTGAAGAGTGATGAGCTTTGTGAGGTACAGTTCCAGAGGATCTCAGCAGATACTGAACAAGTGAGTGTAGACAGACACCCTGACACGCCTACCGATGTACAGTCCATCTTAGACAAGCTTGATGTTTGTGGTAGCCCAGAACAACAAGCACAGCTGGTCTTGTTGCTGGAGAAGTACTCTTTTGTGTTTGCTACAGAAGATGAAGATCTAGGTTACACTGATAAAGTACAGCATGAGATCCATCTTACCGATGATGTACCTGTGACACAGCCATACAGAAGGATCCCCCCCACACAGTACAGTGAAGTCAGGGAGCATATTGGCAAGCTTTTGAAAAGAGGAGTCATCAAAGAAAGCTCAAGTGCTTACGCTTCGCCGATAGTGCTGGTGAGGAAGGCGGATGGTAGTCTGAGGCTATGTGTCGATTATCGGAAACTTAACTCAAAGACGAGACGAGATGCTTTTCCCCTTCCAAGGATTGATGAGAGTTTTGATGCATTGAGGGGGGCCAAGTTCTTCTCAACCATAGATCTGGCGAGTGGGTATCACCAGGTGGCAATGCATGAAAGAGATAGGGACAAGACAGCGTTCACTACACCGTTTGGCTTATATGAGTATGTGAGAATGCCCTTTGGTGTTTGCAATGGACCAGCTACGTTCCAGAGGCTTATGCAAGTTACAATGAGTGATCTAATTTTTCAGATACTCCTTGTTTACCTAGATGACATCTTGGTGTTTTCAGAGACATTTGAGCAGCATCTGAAGAGACTGGAGACTGTGCTCAAGAGACTGGCAGAGACAGGCCTTAAGGTGAAGTTACAGAAGTGTGCTTTTCTACAGCAGTCAGTGAAGTTTTTGGGCCATCAGGTGTCAGCAGAAGGTGTGGGGACTGACCCCTCCAAGGTCTCTGCTGTTAAGAACTGGAAAGTCCCAACCACTGTTAAAGAGCTACAGTCATTCTTGGGTTTCTGTAGCTACTACAGGCGGTTCATTCGAGGCTTCTCACAGGTGGCCGGGCCACTGCACGACCTGGTCAACAAATGCTCAGGTGTGAAGAAAACAGGAAAAGTAGGTCACCAGTTTTGTGATATGTGGACACCCGAGTGTGACTCTTCTTTTGAACAGTTAAAGGGAAAACTTACCTCAGCCCCAGTTTTGGGATTTGCCGATTTCACACAGCCCTTTATAGTTGAGACAGATGCCAGTCTGCATGGATTAGGCGCTGTACTGTATCAGCAACAGTGTGACACCAAACGAGTCATTGCATATGCTAGCCGCAGACTACGCCATGCTGAGAAGAATGACCGAAATTACAGTAGTATGAAGTTGGAGTTGCTTGCCTTGAAATGGGCTGTTGCTGAAAAATTCAGGGGTTACTTACTGGGTTCAAAGTTTGTTGTCCTGACTGACAATAATCCCCTGTGCCACCTCAAGACAGCTAAGTTAGGTGCTGTAGAGCAGAGGTGGGTAGCACAGTTGTCTGTTTTTGAGTTTGAGGTTAAGTACCGTCCTGGTTGTAGCAATGCCGCAGCAGATGCACTCTCTAGGCAGGAGTTTGCAGGGGAGCCTGAAACTGACACTGACTCAGACTTTGACAATTGCATCTCTGTCTGTAACCTGATTGAACGAGGGACTGTTCTGGATGCTGATCTTGTCACTAAAGGTCTTGAGTGTTGCAAAGTGAGACAGATCCGTGCTGTGGAGTCTGGTTCCGGCGAGATAACGGCTGGACAAGGTAACACCCCCACGCTTCCCGGTTATACCAGGGAGGAGCTATTAGGTTTTCAGACCAGTGATCCCACCCTAAAAGAGTTTAAGACATTTTGGGATCGGGGGAGGAGGCCAAGCCCCAGAGAGAGAACAGCCCTCTCTAGCCAAGTGAAAAGACTGCTAAAACAGTGGAGCGGCATACAGCAAAGGGAAGGGTTGTTGTACAGGGTTATCAAAGACCCACGTCATGATGAAGTATGGCAGTTGCTGGTACCTGGTTGTTTAAAGGACCAAGTCTTAGAGAGTGTCCACAATAACATGGGACATCAGGGAATAGAGCGTACTATAAGCCTGCTAAGAGGGAGGTGTTTTTGGGTAGGGTTATGTGAGGATGTTGAAAACTGGGTTAAAAACTGTGAGCGCTGCATCTTGACCAAGATGCCTCAACCAAAAATCCAAGCTCCAGTTCAAGCATTCCTGGCTTCTCGGCCACTGGAAGTGGTAGCTGTTGATTTTACAGTGTTGGAGCCAGCCTCAGATGGGCGTGAAAATGTCCTCGTTGTTACTGATGTGTTTACAAAGTTCACGCAAGCATATCCTACCAAAGACCAAAAAGCCGACACTACAGCTAAAGTTTTGCTCAGGGAGTGGTTCATGAAATATGGGGTCCCTGAGAGGCTGCACTCTGACCAAGGCCGAAATTTCGAGAGTGAAGTTATAGCAGAGCTGTGCAAACTCTATGGGGTTAAAAAGACACGGACAACTCCTTACAGGCCACAAGGAAACGCTCAGTGTGAAAGATACAATCGAACACTACATGATTTGTTGAGGACACTTCCACCAGAGAAAAAAAGGCGTTGGACAGAGCATCTTCCTGAACTAGTGTATGCCTATAATGTCACTCCCCATTCCTCCACAGGGTACTCGCCCTATTATCTGCTTTTTGGGGTACAGCCGCATCTCCCCATAGATGCGCTACTAGGGCGTGAGTGTGTCTCAGACAGAAAGCAGGACTGGTTGTCTGTTCATCAGGAAAGACTCAGGCAGGCACATTTGAGGGCCCGAGAGTACTCAGAGCAGAAAGCCGCTGAAAGAATTGCACTGCAAAATGAGAAGGTGTATTGTCCAACTGTAGACATCGGTCAGTTGGTTTTCCTACGCCATAGACCTTTAGGTAGACATAAGATTCAAGACGCATGGAGTCCCACAGTCTACAAGGTTACTGACATTTATGGTACCACGCACACTGTTGAACCTTTGGAAGGAGGTCCCAGTAAGAGAGTCCATAGGTCGGAGTTGCGACCTTGTGCAAAACCTGTTCCCAAACCCAGAACTAAAACTAGGCTACAGAGCAGTATGCAGCCTCAGCCTGTAGTTATGGACATGCCAGAGTCATCAGGACCTGATTTTGTTGTCGTTGAGGAAGTCCTTCCTCCCCAGTCTGTGCAAACCGCTAATCTGCCCCAGGTGGCAGAAGGCGTTGGTTTATCTGTGACATCCACAGATCAGATTGATAGCGAAGAACCTGATGAACATTGTGCAGATATGAGAAATTGTGACGCAGAGGCTGAATGTGTAAATAGTGATGTGCATCCAGATGTTAGTGACACCGACTTGCCCATGACAAGAAACAGAAACAGGCATGCACTAACATACACAGCTGATGGGACAGGAAATAAAGCCTCTGCACCTAAACCTGCCATAAGAAAAAGCAAACGGGCAACGGCTGGGTCTCATTCAAACCCATTTCACTTGCCAAAGTCAGCCTGTAATGCTGTCTCCGTCAGCACAGACATGGTTTCCCAGGTTTTGACAAGCCTGGGTGCTGCTCTCTTTGAGAAGGCGTTGCAGGGAGCATTTGAGTCTGCTCATGGTTTGTAGTCACCGAGGACGTTGACTATATTGCAGGGGAGTATGTAGCCGGGTGGTAAATCTAGTCATAGGTGATTTTCCCCCTTTATATTTATATAGTTCTAAAAGTTGTGTAAATGTGAATACATGTGTTCTTTGTTGTTTTGTTTGAGAGTAACATTGTTCAATGTAAAGTAAGTGTGAAGTAGATTGTAAGTGGATTTCCACAGTCGTACATGTGATGGCAGACTTTGGTCACAAGGCGGCAGCATTGAGTAGTATTGTTGTTGTTCCGCCAAGTGCATCATGGTCTTTCTTCCTGTTAATGTGCGATGGACGTACAAGGGATTGGTGCGGAGACTTCGTTGTGTAGAATAGTAGGTAAATGCATGCATGTCTTGTAAAATATTCATGTACAAGTGTATAAAATGTAATCACCTGTCAATATTTTAACTAGACAGTTTGATTTAGGCACTACTGGAATTGTATGCTGGGATTTTGGGCGCCAATCGTCGACCATTGTGTACTAAATTTCATGGTAATGCTAACATGCATTTAGTCAGACCCTGATATTGTATTTTGGTACTCGGAAACTGTTGCAGGTTTTACATAAAGTGTAACTCTGTTTGAAGGTAATTGACGTTGAAAGTACGTTGAGTTGTGCGATCTCCGGGAAGTTCCACGTGGGTTTGGTGGAACTTGGTGAAGTGTAAGTGTCATTTACAGTTGTACATTTTATACACTGATGTTGATATAAGTGGGTTTATGGTTGTTAACATGATTTATTTTATGTTTTCTGTCGATGGTCATAGCCCACTGCCGTATTTTGTATTGTGTTTTTTTTAATTTTATTTCTCTGCATTTTATTTTTATTTTGCCTCTTCATTCATTCCAACATTTGGGTGTTAGAGACTGTTACAAAATCCAGCATTTGAGCTGTTACGGGAACGACCCAGTAGCATACCACTCTGTAAATTGAACTGTACATGTGGTCAGGAATAAACCTGGAGCTACAGGAACCCCTGAAGTAATTGTGTCCTGGGTGGCATCTAATTCCACGGGCTACATAAATAAAATCGGAATCGGCCAAAATTAGAATCAACAGGTCAGACCTTTTAAAAAATCAGTGACTGGAATCAGCCAGGAAAAATGTAATCTGTGCCTCTCTTACTACAACAATAATCCTGTGTGTGAACCGATATCAGGCTGATACCGTAGATCTACCGTTGTGGAGGCAGATCAGTTGGCCTGCTGCCGTTAAATATATATATATATATAGATATATATGTAAACAACTATTGCTTTGTGTTGTTGGTCAGAGAAATAGTAGACTTCTCTCTGTGTACACGTATCCTCCGTCTTATTTGTGCCCCCTTCAACAATTGCTCTTGAGAAATTTTACGTTTATTGTCCCCCCCTACTGTAAGATGATTGTTATGGACAAGCAAGGTTATCAAAATGTGTTCATCCTCACTGGTAGTATTAGCCCATAAGGGGAAAGACTACAAAACTTTTTTACAGTGCCCTCAAAAAGTATTGGAACGGTGAGGCAAATTCCTTTGTTTTGTTGTTCACTGAAGACATTTGGGTTTAAGATCAAAAGATGAGACAAGAGTTCAGAATTTCAGCTCTCATTTCATGGTATTCACATCTAGATGTGTTAAACAACTCATAACATACCACCGTTTGTTTGAACCCACATTTTTCAAGTGAGCAAAACTATTGGAACATGTGACAGACAGATGATTCTTGTTGCCCAGGTGTTATCTTTTAGGTTGATGGTCCAAACATTAAACAGCTCTGCATGACTAGTCTAAGTTTTCATCCTTGGTTCAAAGCTATAAAGACTGCATTTCCTGTTAAAGAGGATAAACCAACATGAAGACCAGAGAGCTGTCTATGGGAGAAAAACAAGCCACTGTCAAGCTGAGAAAAGAAGGAAAATCGACCAGAGCCATTGGACAAACATTGGGCAGAGCAAGCACAACAAGTTGGAATGTCTTGAAAAAGAAAGAAACTACTGGTGTACTGAGCAACAGACGTCGAACAGGTCGGCCAAGGAAAACAACAGTAGTTGATGACAGAAATATCATGAGAGCTGTGAAGAAAACCCCCAAAACATCAGTAAGTGACATCAGCAACGACCTCCACAGTGCAGGGTGAAGGTATCACAATCCACTGTTGGAAGAAGACTCAGAGAGCAGAAATATAGAGGCCACACCACAAGATGCAAACCACTCATCAGCAGGAAGAATCTGAAGGCCAGACTGAAATTTGTAAAGAAGTACAGAGATGAGCCGCAAAAGTTCTGCAACACAATCTTATGGACTGATGAGACCAAGATTAATCTGTACCAAAGTGATGGAAAGACCAAAGTGTGGAGAGAGAAAGAAACTGCTGATGATCCGAAGCGTACAAGCTCATCTGTGAAGCATGGTGGAGGTAATGTCATGGCTTGGGCGTGCATGGCTGCTTCTAGAACAGGCTCATTAATATTAATTGATGATGTAACTGATGATGGAAGAAGCAGAATGAATTCAGAAGTGGACAGAAACATTTTGTTTGCCAGTTCATGGAGAAATACATTGAAACTAATCGGGAGGAAATTTATCATGCAGCAGGACAATGAGCCAAAGCACACTGCCAACAAAACAAAGGACTTTATCAGGGGAAAAAAGGTTTTAGACTGGCCAAGTTAATCAGCTGACCTTAACCCAACAGAGCTGCATTTCACCTCCTTAAGAGGAGACTGAAGGGAGAAACACCCCGAAACAAACAGGAACTGAAAGAAGCTGCGGTAAAAGCCTGGAATAGCATCACAAATGAAGAATGCAACAGTTTGGTGATGTCGATGGGTCGCAGGCTTGAGGCAGTTATTGCAAGCAAGGGTTATGCCACCAAATATTAAATGTTATTTACTTTAAGATTATTTGTTCCTTTACCTTTGCTCACCTAAGAATGCTGTTGTCTAATACAAACAGTGATATGTCCTAAGTTGTTTAACACATCTAGATGTGAATAGCAGGAAATAAAAGCTGAAATTCTAAACTCTTGTCTCATCTGTTGATCTTAAACCCAAATGTCTTCAGTGAACAAAAACAAACAAAAGAATTTGCCTTACCGTACTTACTTACATACTTTTGAAGGGGACTGTATATCTGAATGAGAGTTGAGGAGTGAAATAGTTTAGTGACCAAATAAGTTGTGCGAAACATATTTAAGGTATTTTTTGATACTTTTGTTGAAAGTAAACTACGGAAAATTATTTTATTAACTTTCGATCATTAAACTGAATTGAAAGATCTCTGCGAGTGCTTTTTGTGAGTGGTGAGACCCAAACCAGTAAACAAGTCACTTAACTACACTAAAGACTCACAAACTGAGGAAAAAAGAGGCTGCACGTCCAGCCGGTCAAATCAATTACGCCTGAAGCAGCTGCAGCCAGAGGCTTCGTGAGTAAAATCAGCTGATCGCTGCTGCTCCACAAAAGTGTTTAGTTGATGTGATGATATGATCGATCAGTGACAAGTGATGTGAATAGCAAATACAAATGTACAGAGAAATGATACCAGAAGTTAAGCCAATGGAAAGCCAAGCTTGTGGTGATAAACTTGCAACAGTGACTAACATGCCTGAGACTGCACCCGAAGATGAGCGGCTGATAAAATCACACATGTGCTCGGCGCGTGCAGGACTCTTGCGTGTTTGGCTGCAAGTAAAACCATATAGTATACAAATAGTAATTTCGATCTGGTCACAAAAAGTATAAAAGATTGTAGTACTGGTTTGACTGGAGACGTTTCGATTCTACTCAATACTGGGCTGTTTCAGTCGACAACATAAAGGTATCGTGTAGCGATACTCATCCCTATTGTTGTCACATATTGGGCCTCATGCAAGAACACTTCCACGTTCTTATCCTAAACTTCCAAATGAGGTTTGCTCATGTGGAAGTTTAAAGTCAGATTCACCAAACTCTCTAAATCGCTCAGACTTGTCGTAAATTGTTCGTTTTAGCCTGATGAATATCACCTGATCATGAGAAGATGAACGTTTGTGAGATTGGACCATCACCTTAATCGATTTGCTGTAAAATTGCCATATAACGCTCTGTTGGTGGAGTATAATTCACAGTTAAGTTAGAATTAGTTAAAAGATTTTCACAATGTGGAAATATATATATATAAATATATGATCGCTTTAAACAGGCTATTGCCTGCTAATGCCACCAGATGGTTAAGCAGAACGTCGATCATTACCCTACCAATTTTATGGCCATGGCGTAGCCAGCATGTGAAGAAGTGTGGCAACTGGAGTCCAAGTCGCAAACTCGAGTCCCCATCTTGGGTTAGATGCTAAAAACCATCTCTAAAGCAAAGCAGTCTGTGAAGGGAGGCGGTAAAGGGGACGTGACAGTCACAGAGGTATTAGATGAGAGAGTATCATAGCCTACAGCATGTGATGTTACATGTCAGTTGCAACAGAAAATGATACTGGACAGAGATCTAGATAAAGACCCTGAGGCAGCTGTCGGAGTGAAAGAAAGTCTTCTAGCAACAACTAACCCATATAAGTTGCTGTGCCGAAATATGAGACTTGTGCATGTAAGTACCAGAAAATTGGTTCTTGGATGAGGAATTGCAGTTCGATCTGTAATGGTCCTGTCATACTTGAAGTGATTATCTAAAGGAGACCTATGTAATTGCAATGGATACCAGGTAGATGAAGCCAATAATGTTACATATTCCATGTAGAAAAGTGAAAAAAGTGTAAAATTCATTAGTTAAATTTGGTAATAGTTTGGGATGATTGCAATATGTAGCAGGCACACATGAATGTTAAAGGTAGGGTGTGCGATTCTGGAGAAATATTGTTGGTATTTGAACTAAACAGCCAAACAAATAACACCCCTCCCTTCAGTGCCCCTTCAGAAGCTCCGCCCCCCAAATTCATGGACATGAATAGCGAAGGCAACGACTATAGCAGCTGGGCAATATGGCGTTAGCCTCAATAAGGGAAAGCAATTTTATCGCTATGAATATACAGATAGCATTGACGCAATATTGACTGAATATGACAAATAGTATATTGGATTAGAATCAGTGAATATCTTTAATTGTTTGCCTTCAGTTCACTTCAACATGTTAAAACTTAATAATAAGGTGATCTGAGGATTGTACACTATGTCGTTTCAATGCTATGCAATCTGAAAATCTTATAAAAATACTATCTATACAAACTTCAGCATAACTGTCCACTCACAGGTTTGAGTGTTTTTCTCTGAGAAAAAGGTGATTAAGCACACTACTGTTACAGTAGGTCAGTGCATGCAGTCTCAAAGTGAACATGGGTTTTTCAAGACTATAACATATGTTTCTTTTAATAGACTGCTGGTTGTTAATATCCTGCGATGGACTGGCGACCTGTCCAGGGTGTAACCCGCCTTGCGCCCGATGTCAGCTGGGATTGGCTCCAGCCCCCCGTGACTCTGTACGCAGAGTCACGGGGGGCTGCGGTTGACGATGGATGTCTATGAAGATTCTCAGTCATCCAGGTCATAGTTATCCAACGAAGGTTAAAATCAAGGGCAACTGGACTTGGTTGAAGATATTGGAAGACGTTTCGTCCCTCATCCAAAGGACTTCTTCACTCAGTACTCCAGTCAGTCAGAACTGAAGAAGTCCTTTGGATGAGGGACGAAACGTCTTCCAATATCTTCAACCAAGTCCAGTTGCCCTTTAACCTTCGTTGGATGACGATGGATGGATGGATGGTTGTTAATATTTTCTCCCAATAGTATTGACCTTCAAATGCAGCCATTCATTTGTGCCAATGATTTAAAACGTTAACGTTACCCTATGGCTTCCAGTGTTGATCAATCATATTATAAATGCATGATGTAATGATGCAAGAAGCTGCATCAGATCCATGATGTCAGAGATGGATGACATTGATTAGTTGGAAGCTGATATTTTATTAAATGCCAACATCAGCCCATGTACAATAAAGCCTCACCACTCTTCGGCACAAAATCCACTTTGCTTCTACAAGTTGAGCAGGTTTAGCTGACTCTGATAGTATTCGTTTTGAAGTACTGTTTCATTAAGAATATGGCCTATGTCTGCCACGTATAAATATATCACTTGCTTTCCATCGTGTTCAAGGTTAAGTGCATGCACCATTTGCCTCCCCTGCTTCCCACCACCAGCCTCTATGCAGGTTCAGGGAGGTTCTCCACAGTCCTGTGGTGTATTATTGCCACTGCCTTGTGAGTGTACATAGACTGAGATGGCGGGGCTGCATGCAGTGTGTGTGTGTGACGAAGACCATCACCATATGATGTACTACGTACATAATGCTAGATTTGGAGACTGACAATAAAAGTAACCTAATAGCATAAAGAACCAAAAGGCTGAATATTTATCATGTTTACGTACATAATGCTTGCTTTATGAATGTTTTCATTGTCTTTAAAAAAAATCTGTTCTACAAGAGCATGAGAGGAGGTAGTTTAAACAAAGTGTACTATATGTTTGAAATATGGAATAGCATTGCATTTCTAGAAGAAAGGAAAGCACTACAAAGGTGATGCCAGAGAGTGCATAAAGTGTCCTGATTCTTTACATACTTTTCACAGCATCTATTTGCTATGTAACAAGGCAGGGGTCATCAAAACATCTACAATTTTGATTTCATGATGCACTGTAGTTTGATAGACTAGCTAATGTTACCTTATGTTAATGTTATTAGTAGTTAGTTATAGTAAGGATTTGAAGTAATAGTTAGAAGTGGTGGAGTTTAGAGCTAACAGGATTTTCAAAACTCTTCCAACACAGCTCATGTCTGAACTAAATGTAAGTGTATACAATGAGAAATAAATTACATTCATGTCTTGTTCCACCATCTCAAGAGTACTCTAATACATACATCTAATAGATTATCTATAATCATATGATAAGTGTAATGAAATATTTTCCCATAGCAGTGTTGGGCAACAGAGGAAAAAAATCATCATTCAGCCACAAAAACCATCTGAGATGACAATGCAATTAAGCACTTGTGGGAGCGGTAAATCAGGGTGTGACGTACAGTAAGGTAGTAAGCTCTGAACAAAGCAGATCCAAGGCAAACAGAACACATATTTTCAGAAAGTTAAAGTTAAAGAGGCGCTTCGAACAACTTGCCAAAATAACTAGTGTAAGATTGCTAAAGTTTGACGAAAAGCATGGCTGAAAATGCTGGAGAAACAGGGTGCTGTTGACCCTGCCCTATGCGATGAATGCAAACCATATACGGAAATGTGATCCTTCAAATAGATGGGTATAAAAAATACCAACTTTGGCTTCTTTTGGTGGACACACAATCGTATTTGGGTGAATATGTGCATTTTTCACAGTATTTGAAATGTGAAAATATGATTTTCCCAATGAATATGCTTGGTCTAAAATTTTCCATGAAGAATTCTGAATAAATGTGCTCTAGACCATGAACATTTCCTATTAGAAAAGGTCTTTATCATAGGTGGCCGTCACAGACCAGTTTCGATTCTGAACCTCTTCAAGTCAGTACAAACACAGGCCGCAGCCAAGCTTTGATTAAACAGACAAAAATTTATTTTACATTCTTGTGAATTTCTCTGAGGTTTCCAAAGATACCAAACATGTTTTAGGGAAATGTGGATAAAAAGATGTATGAGACCTCTGTAATGGAACTGTGCATCTTGCATCTTGCTTTGTTTCTGTAGTTTCATCAGCTTCAGAACTGGGACAATGATAAACAATTCATATGTGATATTCTTACACAGACCGAATCAAATAATTTTTTCCCAAAATTTAAAAACTGGACTGTATGTGTGTACAAGGTAGAAATGCCCCACTAATGAATCTACAGTGCTCAGCTGTATCACTGTAGTGTGCCTCACTGGAGGCCAATGTGCTAAAAGGCCACCCTGCCTGCATCTGTCTCAGAATGGTCCCTCAGGCTGTTCCACACCTCAGTGCCAAGTCGCATTGCTCAATCAGCAGTGAACGATCGATCACGTTGCTGTGCATGTACTTGCCATTTCTGATTGGACTTGGTCAATGCCACAAAAGATAGTTGCCTTGTCTTGAGCCATGTCAGTACAACCCTCTGCACCAAAAGCAATTACAACATGTTTTGTCCCCTATTTAAAAGACAATGAATAGTTATGTGATTAAGTTTTTTACACATGAAACATGATAAAAAAGAAAAATGGTGACAATTTAACAAAGAATGACACAAATGTGGCACACAAGACAATACTGAACGTTCATAATATCCTTATCCTCACGATTCTAAGGATCTATCACAACCTGATCTGAATATGGTCAACTGATGTGTCAAATCATGTGGTAGTAGTGGTGTTACACAGGGTAGCTACGTGTTAATCTTGATAAGCTGCAGAGCTATAGTCTCTGTTCATTACTCACTGTAATTTCCAGCTAAACTGAGGCTTATTGTTGACCCTTTCTTTCGTCTGCCATTTAACTGTCTTGTGCGGCATGCACGTCGCGGTCTATTTCAAGTAATATTACACAATATTCTTTGCGTGGTTCATCAATGGTAATTAAAGATCCGAACGTCCCGCGAAGTCCCAACTACTTGGCTCAGCTCAACACCAGCACAGCTGATGGTCTCTCTTCCTTGTCCAAAAAAATACTGTCAACAGCCTTATAGCTGACGTGGAGGCACTAGAGGTGGACCTGGTTCAAATGGCGTACCTCAAACAGCTCCATCACCAGTGCACAGTACGTATATCATAATCTGACGGGCTAAAGGGAAAGCTGGACAATTTGAAGGCCATGATTAAGAACCTATATTGACAAAGAGAGCGACAACAAGCATCCTACCTCAGGAGCTCTGCATAGAAACTGGAGAAGGACATGAAACAGCTGAAGGCTAAAAAAAACGAGAAAGAAGCAGAAATTGGCAAACCGACATCTGTAAGATCAGTCTGATGACCCGTGAGGCATGTTTGAGGACATGATGGGGCTCTTGTCCTCTTGGAAATCAAGAAGCCTCTTCAAGCTGGGTAGGATGAGCGTCATAACTGGGTCCTCAATTTGGCTAAGGAGGTGAGCAGGACACCTGGCTTTGATGAACATCAGCATTACATTTCCAGGTTTGTGCCCCTGGAAGGACATAAAAGCATTACTGCTCATTTTGTGACCCAGGACATGATGCAGTCTGATCAGCATGATGTCCCAGGTCAAAGGAACCTGTACGATTGAGACGTCAGCAAGAATTTGGATGTTGACATGAAGCTAAACAAGCTTTGTACCGGCAGAGAATGGCTGATGACACTGATGAGATCAGCTGGATGACCTGCAAGGCTTGCTGGAGGACATGATGGTGTCCTTGTCCTCTCTGCTATCCAGAAGCCTCCAGGATGATTGACATTAATAGGAAGCTTGGACCTATATTTAACACTACAAATAGCTGCAATGGGACACAGAGCTTCAAGTTGAGTGCATGAAGCCCCTTTCAGACTTAATGGTTTGCAATTTTACATGAAGTTGTCATGTCTGGCTGAGCCACAGAGTCACTTTCCTGCAAAAATCTTTTAGTCTTACTTAATCAGAACTAGTAACATTTCGTCTCTTCCTACACGGCTCAAGTCTGAATTTGAGAATGTGAACTGTGAAGTTAATTGGTGGAACATTATACTAGTTGGTGTTCGTGTTCTCTCTCTGTCAGGGTTTGTTTGGCCAACCACTTTTTGAATCCTTTCTAATTACCCTTAGATCTATTCGGATTGGACAAGACTGTCTCTTTTGATTGTGAATTAATTTATGCATGTTGAGTCAAGGTTCTTCTACATCCCATGTGCAGCATATTAAACATAATCTAAACGCATTTTACAGTACGCCCTTTCACTCCCTCTTCACTCCCCCTGTTGCTCCACTTTCCTATGTAGCATTTCCCAGACTATGCATGATGACAGCCCAGAATAGTTACACTCTGAAGAAATTCTGAGACTTTTTAACTTTTTCATGCTCTACACTTAAATGAGAAAGTATGATGAAGGACCTTAACTCTTTTCCTCTGGCCGTCTGGGTGGAAGGGAAAGCTGCACTCTGTGTCTGGACTCCTGCCGGGGACTCTGAAATATTCATGGCATAAATATTGCAAGACTCTGTGTCTAATAAAAGTGCTGGTCTTTATTAACGAGGTGACTGAGGGATCCATTGATCAAGCTTTCTGTTTTATGTCATGAAGATTTTATCCTCCGCCACTTCTCTCTTTGTATCACATTCCCACACTTTGTACAGCTCTTTCTCTCACCCGGAGTGACTCCCTCTTTAATGCACATATTTAGTGGCTCTCATACAAGCTTTCTCTCTCAAGATGTTTGCTGCTTTGCACACATCCCTTTTATTAGTGAATGACCCCCTCACTTTGTCTGTCTCTCCATCTTTTCATGTTTCTCTCGCCGCTCCACTTTTTCTCTCTCAGCTGCTTCGGCGGCAGCTCAATTAGCCAGCCTGTCTGAGAGAGAGCTGGAACTTTTTGAGGAGCACTTAACATCAGAGTTAAGTGACAAGTGAGAACAAAATGAGGATGAGTTTGCATTTTACTGATGTAATGGTGAGTCAAAAGCAAGTTGACTTATGACCTCTACTCAGGGAACGCCAAAGGCAAGACCTGTAAATCACTTGTTTTACTGTTACCTTTTTGCATGATTCAAATTCTAAATAAATAAGTATGCACTATATAGTGTCCTCATTTTTTTGACAGTGAGTTTTTTGCCATTTGTAATACTTCCTTATTGTATCATATAGCAGTGTTTGTCAGTGCGCCGCAATTGAGGCAGCTACTGCGAAACACCACAATAAAGGCAGCAACACAATTGAGTTATATAAAGTCGAAAATCTAATGGCATATGTGTTACGTTTAATAGAGGTTATTATAAGGCAGCAGAGGACTATTTACAGAGATTATTCTATCATTGCTGCCTGAATTTGTCAGTAACAGTAGTAGTATTCACATTGTATTGAAAGGTAGTGCAAGGTGAAATAAATTATTGAAGCACAGAAGAAAGACCCATTTGAAATGCTGGAAAGGCTCATCTTTTGTTTTGCTTTCTGATAGTACTGCACCCATGATATATACAGTTTTAGGCTGGTGTGGGATTACATGTTTATTTATCAATTAACAAAATACAAAGTAAATGACAGATTTTTTTTTAAATCAATTCATTATTTGGTCTGACCAACTTTTGCCTTCAAAGCAGCATCAGTTCTTCTAGGTACATCTTTTTTGAAAGAACTCAGCAGGTAGGTTGGGCCAAATAACTACCCACAGTGCCTCTCTCTCGTCAATCCGATGCCTCCCTGATGGTACCGCATGCCTATACTTCTCAGCATTGAGGAGACCATTCATTCTGACCAAATCCCCAACTCTGTTTGCAGTCCCAAACTTGCAAGCAACCTCCACCATGCTTCACTTTTGCCAGCAGACACTCATTCTTGTATCACTCTCTAGCCCTTTGGCAAACAAACTGCCTTCTGCTAAAACCAAATATTTCAAGAGCACCTGCTGTCATTTTTCTGCACCCCAGTTCCTTGGCCTTGTTTCCATGTCAGAGGTATGGCTTTTTGGCCACAAGTCTTTTATATACATGGTCAGGAACAATGTGCATTACAAAAGGGTCTGTTGGTCAATGTTGGTCACAGAACATGTCGTTGACATTATCAAACTAAGGGAGAGGAAGCACAAACATTTTGACAACGTAGTCTTTTGGTGGGATTTCATGAGGCATGTGGTGCCACAGTTGTCTTTCACTACGAGACACCCCAATTCTAAAGTCGAGCCATCATTGGGCTGATATTGTAGTCTGTCTTTATCTTTATTAGTGACAAAAGTCACTCTGATCAAACTATGTAAAAACAAAGATAGCCAGGATCTCTTACTAGATGTACTGCTGCTGAGCTACACTGTGCCCAGATGGATTGTCCTCCATCTGGTGTGTTCATATTTTCATCTTCATTTAACAAAACATTATTAATTCCTGAGTGATGTTCAAGTCTCCTCTGATAGCCATTGAAGATTTTGATACAGAGTATGACTGTCCTGGACCAGGGCTAGTTTCCAGGTTCCTCACTTCATTGGCTCACCCCAACCCCTCCCCCCCTTCCTTCCGTTCCTTCTCACTCCCATCCTACCCCATCATCATCGTCCAGCAGACTGCGTGTCACAGACGTTTGTCGTCCCACAGAAGTCTGTCAGTGACAAATTACCCTCATCAAGGATAATCCGAAGTATTCATTATGAGCTTCCTTCCAGTTTTAAGTGTCCATCTGTCATGGTGTGGCAAATAAGAAGGGCAGGTGGGGCGGTACAAAGGTTAGAAAATCCTTTACCATATGGACTTTGGGGTCATTACACCCACATACACAGGTATACTTTCTAATTTATTTTTAAAATAAAGTTCTTATGTTTTTTAATTTTCTTTTTACACAATTTATATTTCACATAACTTTTGCTGACCCAATTTGAGTGTTAGAAAAACATTAAAGTTCCAATATATTACCATTACCAACATTTTATTTGTTTTTTTAACAAGTATAATTCATAATAGCATGACATCCACTTAAAAGTTTAACGTCTGTCTATCTATTTTGTGTTTGCATGTTGGCAACACAACCTGTGTTCTTTGCTCTGTCCAATCCATCACTCTCAGGTGGAGGCAGGCGTTCTTAGTAGCTCAGGTGTTCCCTATTTTAGTAATTTTACTTGCACAAACAGGTTGTGAATGTCTTGGCTTGGTTATAATCTTTGGATTTGGCTTCTTGAGTTACATGGCATAAACTAAAATGACAACAAAAGAGATGTCTTTGATGGGAAGGCAAGTCATTAAAAAAATTATGTTACAGAGGTTTTTAGAGCAGTTGGACTTTAAAAAATCAATTATATTGAATGTCATGGAAATTAAAGAACTGCTGGAACTGCAATCAGCAATATCCAGGAATCTGAGGAAGATGGCAGCGATTGATGAAAGAAAAGCACATTACAGCTGTGAAAGAAAAAATTGAATCTGCCAAAACAAATTGCAGACAATCTCCAGATTCCAAGGGTGAAGCCGACATAATTCACCACTGAAAGAGGATTAATACAAGAGAAGTACAAAGATTCACTGCAGGATGCGAGCCTTTCATCTGCAGCAAGAACAGAGCCAAATACAAAGGAAGCCAGAAACAGCAGAGCACATCTCCTCACCTGTGAAGCATCTGGGAGGCAGCGTCATGATTGCAGCATGCATGGCTGCCTCTGGACCGGCTCAGTGGATTCTACTGATGTTACTGATAATGGCAGCCAAATGAACTCTGAAGCATACAGGAAGATCTTTTCTGCGCTGTCACATACAATTAAGGAGTTCGTTGGGAAGAAAAGGTGGGCAAAGTCAATTTGATAATGTAAAGATCCATTCA
Source organism: Micropterus salmoides (assembly GCF_014851395.1). NCBI lineage: Eukaryota > Metazoa > Chordata > Actinopteri > Centrarchiformes > Centrarchidae > Micropterus > Micropterus salmoides. Next base: position 34,598,564 of record NW_024044459.1, on the reverse strand, counting down.
CTCAGTGGTTGTGTTTCTTTTTCTACAAATGATCAGACACTAAATGCCTCACAATAAACTGGTATTATGAGAGAAATGAAATTGAATGTGTAAAGGATTTTGTAGATATCGATATGTCCAGTTACATTACATTTTCTGAACTATGCTCTTGATCTATGCTCTTTCTGTGCATACATGCCCATTTGAGTTAAGTCAAACAACTCTGGAAAAGCACACTAGTTGATCTTCCACTGTTCATTTATGGGCGCACTTTACCACTAGTGGCCATTTTCCAATAAGTGTGTATTTCCCAGGGGAACCATCTTTGGTTAGGCTAAGTACCTCTGACTCGTTTCCACAAAAGTCTGACTCTGACTGATCACAGCGGGAGGTGGCGCAGCTTCTTTCACTTTAGCAACTGTAGGAGTAGTATATTCTGATAAAAGCATTAAAAGCACAGCAGCACACCAATGATAGAGCCAGGGCTAAACTCAGGTCCTTCTTTTTCAGAGGTTTGCCCATGGAGGAGAGCTAGATTCAGTATGTAGTTAATGTCAAAACGTTTCTTACTGATATAGAATATATATATATATATATATATAATATGATTTTTATTGATCCGTTTATATTTATATGTTTACTTCCCGCTCAACACTGCACACCAGTCTGTTCAATAAAAAGTAAGCTTGTTAGCTTTGCTCAGTCATTAATGTGTCTATAGGTTCACACGGGGCGGCTGTGGCTCAGGTTCAATCCCCGGCTCCTCCAGGCCGCATGTCAAATTATCCTTGAACCCCAAATTGCCTCTGGTGGCTGTTCTGCCAGTGTATAAATGTGTGTGAACGTTAGTTTCTGTTTGAGCACTTAGGCTCAGTGTGTGAATGTGAATGAATGATGAATGCAGATGTAGTGTAAAAGCGCTTTGAGCGGTCGAAAACAATAGAAAAGCGCTATACAAGTACGGAACATTTACACAGTTTTATTCAAAAGATTTGTGGAGTGTTTTTTACTCTAAGAACAGAGGTTAAACAAAAGTGGATGGTGCAACACAGCAAACAAGCTACGATGGCTTGCTCCATTTTGGTGTGCAACTTTCCATTCCCTCGAAGGTCAGCACTTTCAAGACGACTTGCTATTGGTCAATGGCACAAATTCACCAAAGTGAGCTCTAAGTGGAATATTTATGCCTCCTCAAGCGTTCGAATGCACAAATATAAAACTATGCAGGTGGGCCTCTAAGCAAAAGGGGGGTTTGATTTTGGCATAACAGCATGAATGCACAAAGTACAAACTCCTGTCTCCAAAAAAAAGATTAAAGTGGCATCTGCAAGTTACCACTACAACATAATTAGAAGCTCATTTCTTTCTGACCCAATGGATTAAATAATATGCACTGCCTGGACAACAATGTCTGAGTCATAAAATCTGTTTTCCATGTTGGTACAAAGATGAACTAATGAAGACTCAAGTGCAGGTGCTCCTCAGTGATTTCCTGATCAATAATCCAGAGTCTGGGGTCTTTGTTGCTACATTCAGGTTTGATAGCGATGGCAGAATTTCTGTCTAACCTGCATGGGTGGAATTTAAAGAAGCATTTGAAGACCAACAAGACATTTAATAAATTACTGTTGTCCAGCACACTATAGACAATACATTTTTGAGTGACACACAGCTGAAAACACTCCAAAGGACTAAAATTCATTAAAGATTATATTCCATTTACCAAATATAATAGAAAATGATATTTTTGGTTTATTATTTATTTGGTATATGGAGTCTGTTAGACATCCTCTAATTTAAAAGAACATACATTCCTTACATTCCCTGTGGTTGTTGTTGTGTAAATTGTCTGGATATATTAATTTGCAAATGATTAATATTGTGAGCTTTTAAATGGCAGCTATAGAGAGCCAGAGTCCAACCCCCTCTCCATAACACAGTGCAGGTTCTCATAGTGGGTTGTTTTAATTGGTCTTTTTGGGATTTTATCTCCTCATTTTAAACTAAATAGGTAGCTACATCTACTGCTGGCATATGGGGGTAATATTTCTTGTAGTGGGGTGGGACTTATGCTGTCTAGTAATAATAATTAATGGATGCTCGGCTCCATATTATTTTTATGAATCATTAAATAAGTCCAGATTGATATTCTCGTTAAAACTATGCAAAGAGCAAGCCTTCATTTCAAACATAAAGCAGCATCAGTCCTTTTTTTAATAATGAAACAAACTCAAGGGAACATGGGCTTGATATAATAGGCTCACCAACCTACAGCAGACTCAGAGCAACATGAATCTCCTTGGAGTTGCGTTTCCGTTCACAGTCCAACATTCACACTACTTTTAACTCAAGTTTGGTCTCCACAGACAGCTGAGAATTAACTAAGATAAAGAGAGGTTCTAGGTTTGACTATGAAGTCAAGCCTAAAACTGCCTCCAGCTCAAACAGCTGTGTCTGAGTTTCTGGTTGCTTCGCTGGCAGGGGTTGTAGCACAAAATTCTGGACCCTGTATATTCTCTATGCTCCCCTCTTTGCCTTCCACTGCTTCTTGTATTTTTGTGTATCTTTCTCCTCACATGAGGAGCCCCCAGTCCTGCGCCCCTGATTACTAGCATTATGGCATTATGTTGATAAAAAATCACATACCTATATTGCCTAAGATAACTTCACAGATCACAGTATGTACCCATCTTGAACTTTATTAAACTTGGCTTGGTATTTTCCAGTAGATTCATTATATTTTTTTTTAATTAGGAAGTATGAATGGGGAGATGGATGGAGAGAGTGAGAGACTGACAGGCAGGCAGAGAGCGAGAACAATATAGCATTCGTCGGTACTCATCGTGTTTCCCGAAACCTTGATAAAGTGCGAGGCTTGGCATTTCGATACGGCCGTTAATTAGCTCTCTCTCCCTTGTGGGGGTCTGCCTGATTGAGCGACTAATGGTTTGCTTTAAAGTGCTGAATGAACAAATGTGTGTGTGTGTGTGTGCGTTTATCAACTGAGAGTGTGCATGTGTTTCAAAGTGCTTTGTTTGTTTTTGGTATGGCTAATTTCCTAATGTGTGTGAGTGTATGTGCTGATGAGAGCGTGTGTGTAGAGTGTGGAGTCTGAACTGTGCCTGCGTCAGCATTTCTAGACTCTTGACTAAGGTTGTTTCTGAGATTATGACGGCAACGGATTGGCACAGTACACCTTGAGTGAAATAATCCTATGTTTTCATCTAATTGCAGGGAATCGGATTAGTTGCACATTTTCATGGGTGGGGATTTTGGGCCTGGCTCGCTATTCCATTCATGAGCACACATCTACAGTGATGGTCACTTTGGCCTCGGCCGCACATACAGTACATGGATATTTTTCAAAGCGAATATGTTCCACTACATTTTGACCTCTCGTCCACACGCAAACTGAAAAACGCCTAAGGTGGCGATTTTTCATAGATCATGGTTTGGGTTAAAATAACTACGTATGTCAGCTAACACGTAATTTCAGTATCGTTACTTGCGTAACTTACACAATTTACGTAACCTAAGTAACGTAAATAAAATATTTTATGTTGACTTTTTGACAAAACCTTTATATGCACAAAAGAACACCTCCCCGTCTCCCTTTTGAAAGTCCGGTTTCTGGTCCCCCATCAACCTCAGCTACCTCCATCGTTGGGCATTTCTGTTAAATATCATATATGTACCTTTACCATCCAAAAGTGACACTGCAGGGCTTCTCCCACCGCCTTGAACTATGACACTATGGGGACCCCCACGCTGACGGGTCTTAACCCTGCGTCCAAATGCAAGAGCTGGGAGTGAGAACAGGTTGGTTGGTTAGCACGGCTAGTTGTAATTACAACTTACTGCATCACTAAAAATTAGGTGTCAAATAAATAAATACCTACTATTGTTTATTATTGTTTAAGTTATTACAGCTAAATGAAAATATGCTTACTACGCATGCTCAGAATGTTCTTCTCTACTATTATTATTTGACGTACCAGTGATGTAGACTGTATCTCACCTACCGGCCCGGCATGCTTGGAAGGAGGAGAAATGTTTGTTTAAAAAATATCTGTGTGTTTACAAAATCTTAAATTAGGTTTCAAGTGCACATTTTCCCTCCCACTTGTTTTGACCCGTTTGATCTTCTTTAAAGAATGGCCTGCATGTTTTTGTATTAATCTTCCATAAGGCTGCCAAAATCATCAAAATGGTTACACTGCTCGTTGATTTTATAGTATTTTATAGTATCCACAGTGAAATCATCCAGGGTGGATCAGGCATCGTCCTGATGCACTCTGAGCAACTTCAAACCTGTCAAGAAATATCAACATTAGTCACGACCCTAAACACAGTACCTCTGAATAATCAAATTCTTACCGTTATCTCAAGTGATTTATGTGTTAATGACCAAAATGTTGCTTTGCCTGTAGTACATGCAGCAGTGGGATTATTGTGCTGTAGATAAGAACCACATATAAGTAACTGACTGCAATCCGTTTAATCACTTTATAAAATGTCAACAAAACTGATCCTAAATTGATCCATTGATCCTCCTTCTGTTCCTAAAAATTATGTTTTGTGACGTAAATCCTGTGTCAATATTTAGACACATGCATTTGTCCCCTCCGATAAAACATTAAAACCTGTTTAAAACTATCCCTATCCCAAGGGGAAAAAGGAAAAAACAGGTATAACACCTCAAACATTAGGCCTATATGCATATTTATGGTCTCCTTTAATAGAAGCTAAGGAATATGAATCAATTATAAATAAACCCATTTATGTTACCATCCCAGCTGAGTATATGGAGATGCAGTAAAGGGAAAAAATTGATTTTCATCCTTGCCTAGTATAAAATCAAAATTTCAAAGGCAATGTCCCCATATTAATGCAACTGAATGTTTTCTCCTACACCTTGACTACAACTGTAACTGTAAACTGCTTAAAAAACAACATTTATGATACAATTTCTGAAGATATACCCAGGCGGTCTCCATGTTTACTATTTACATGTTGACAGCTTACTAGGAATTTTTCTTCAAAACACTGTTTATTTCCAAAAAATCATGTTACAAATAACATAAATCTCCCAAAAACATTAAAATATTAATACATGCAATGAGTATTGATCAATATTCCTATGACTGAAGAACTCCAAGTTATAAAAAGGTCCCACAGTGGTGTGCAAGACATAAAAAAAATTGAAAAATGCTAGAACGCCACTCGTGACTCCTGAAAAGAAGGTGGTGACAGTATACAAACTCATGCATGTAAGCCAGAGCAGCAGCCAGTCCTTTGGCAGATCTCCTCTCCCCAACACACAGCTCTGCATTGTGACTTTTATTTTCTTCTCTTTGGATTTACAACACAAGATCCATGCAGTATATTTTCAATCATCCACTCCCTCAACAGGTGACTTTGCCGATTCCTCCCACATCCCAACTATCTGTTTCTCAGATTTTGTTTTACTTTGTTATTTAGTACACCCATGTCTCTTGTTTTTGTCCCAGTATAAGAGCTGTGCTGTGACAGTTTGTAGGATTAACTTTGTTGCGTGATATATTTATAAATTATAATTAAAGGCTTATTGAACGCCAAAACACTGCATATAGTTTTATAATAATAATAATATAAGGCAGGAATAACAACAACAAAAATTTTCATATCACAAAGGGACATCTTCTGGCTTTCAAACAGGGAGTTTTTCATATTAATATTTTGATTACTTTAGTTTTCTCCTCAGACCAGCCGGCCAGGTATCTCCTCCGATTAAACTGTCTCCTGCTTTTACAGGGGATGACAGGAGCTGATGTGATTGGACTTTCACATGCTGATACTGAATTCCTCCTTTTAATAATGTATATATCTTCTTCTCCACATTGTTGTGCCAGGATTGTGCTAGTCTCTCTGCTCTCCAAAAATGAGTTGGTCACACTCACATGCACTGGCAATTGCTGTCATGCTGAATTTGAGGAAACTAGACACCTCAGAGTCCTTGGGTGCAATGCTCCTCTTCAGCTTTTTCAGTCACAAAGAGCTGGACTGTAATAGGGAGAGCAAGACTTCACACTTAACTTCTCTCCATCTCTCTTCCTCACTGTCTCTCAAAGCTGCAGTAGGTAACTTTTATAAAAAATAAAAAAAACTTTTGTCATATTTGCTGAAACTGTCAGTATATCCTGACAGTAGTACATGAGGCAGATAATCTGTGAACGAAATCAGGTTCCTCTGGCTCCTCGTTGTGCTCTTAAAGGCATTTGCAGGAATTCACTGCGCCTGTGTCAAAACAACCAATCAAGAGCCAGGAGGAGTCACATAGCAATTAAAAGACGGTCATTCCCTCCTTTGCCAACAACAGCTTATAGTACAACACATGTGTGATCACGTCCCGGCTTCACACTGAGCTTCAGGCTCCTTATGCTCGATGTCATGGTGGAAAAGAGGCATGATGACAAACAGTGGGGAGTAACTTTTGAGGGGGTGACAGTGGTGTACTAGCCTCTTATCCCGCTGTTAGACGGCGTCGCAGCTGCCTCTGAAACTGGGGGCACGCTGCCCTGGGTTTGACGAGTACTGGAGGAGCGTCTTTGAGAAGACGAGTCATGGCAAGAGAGACTGGGGTCCTGGCGAGACTCTTGTCTTGCAGAGCGAGACGTACGATGGATGAGGTTTTGCAGGGCAGCGGGCTCCTTCTGCTGCCGTACGAACTTGTGGGTTTGGTGGGAGGGGCTGAGCAGAGTGGCATGAGCAGCCGAGACGCAGGAGGTTCAACACTGTGTGTTAAATTTTTGCCAACTGCAGCTTTAACCTGCCTTTCTCAAACTCCTGCACTTAACCTTTCCCTTAACCTGTCTCTTTTAACACATCTCACCATCTCTATTAGCCTTGTTCTCACTGAAACTCTTCTCATCACATAATCGTTGAAAGAGAGAGAGGCCTTTCTGGAGTCGATGCCACGGCAGCAGAAGTAGGCATTTGGTTTCTGTCCTCTGGGCTTTTCTGTCTGTCTCATTCTATCTATTTCCCTGTCTCTTACTGGGCGCCTTCTGAAATCAGCTTTTCAAAAAAAATCTTTTTTTTGTTCCGTCAACTGGAGACAGACGTTTGGTCTTCATCGCCCTGTTTTCTCCTCACGTACACCAGCATCATTGTCTGTCTCCTTTGCCTTATGTCTGTTTCACCTTCCCAGCATCTTCTTTCCATCAAACGCACAACTGTTCTCTCTTTACCTCAGGGTTCTTCTGTTTTATTCAATTATTTCCTGACTGGTTTCATCGCCTCTTCCTTAGTAGTCCTTTCCTGTCACTCTCCTCTTACTCTTTTGGTCCACTATTTCTATAGTGTTTAATTTAGTAAGTTTGACGGTATTGACAGTACTGTCATTTGCTGGTGGAAATTGTGAGAAAAACTTTACACTCTACTATTTTATAGTTCACTAACTAATAACTGGATGTATTGTATTGTTCAGCCAAATCTCATAATCATAATTTTCTTAACCAAAAAATCTGATTCAAGCTTCTCAATTGTGAACTTTTGCTGTATTCCTTAGTCCTCTATGATAGGGAATGGAATATTTTTCAGCCAAAACAAGCAATTTCAATAAGTCAGCCTGGGCCATTAGCATAGCTTAGCATAAAGACCGGAAACAGCCGTTTTGGCTAGTTACCTGCCGGGGGTGGAAAAGGTTACTGGTTTTCACCTGTAGTGCCTGTTGTGTTTTTGTGGGGTGGTGATAATGTTAGCCTGGACAAAAGTAGTTAATTTTTGGATACTGATATTTCTGCAAATGTCAACATGTTATGAGCTGAACACAATCTCAGACACTCTTAAAGGACAATCAGAACACATGCAGCCCCTTTTCATTATTTACCTCTGCCTTTCATAGACAATCACACACACACACGTGCGCTCCTCTCACCTGCCCACGCATTTGGCCCTGCCGATCTTCCACTAGTATTGTTGTCAGTTACAAGCCAGACCCTGGGGGAGACCAAGAGGGGAGATGATAAAAGATTTCAAGGTTAGGGTAAGGGAACAGCAATCAACAAATTAAAATAAAACACTAATGGTCAGTTTTGCAGATTTTGGAAATAAGGCCGTGCCAGTACTCACAGACTCTGAGCTAAGGTGTTCTGCAATACCAGCATCAGCAGGTCCACTTGGGGCTTTCCACTTTACTGGACAACACATGCGATGCAGGACGCGAAAGCTGTCTCCAGCATCAAATACCTGTGAGCTGTGAGCGTAAATGTAGAAATCATGGTTGCAATAAGACCCATAAATTGTTAATAAAGAGGCACCAAAGTATAGATGTTTGTACCATAAATCCATTTTAAAATGAAGAAACTGTAATGATACAGATTCTTCAAATAATACAAAGGATATTTCAGTTAAAGTCGTTCTTTTTCCCGTGTCTATGTTCACACTTTAGCCATTTCCTTCCTCCTACTCCCTTCTCTTATTCTGGGATAAATATATGCAGGGCAAACATCTCTCATCTTTTTCAGTCAATTTGTTTCTCTCTCCTCTCTAATTTACCCCCATTCTTTACTCTTTCTGCTTCCCTCTCTATTTCTCTGTCTCTGTGGGGGATAGTTAGTGTGATGCAGCTCCTCTGCAGCCACATCACAAGATGAAGCAACAGCCAGTGTGGTTTTACTCCAGGGAGAGGGGTACACGTGTCTGTGTGTGTGAGGGGGAGAGTGAAAGGCATATTTTTTGTTGGTCAAATCAAAGGGTCTGTGTATCCTCAGAAGTGAGAATGGACAAGGAGACTGCGTTTCTTCACATGTGCATACATACTGTATAAAAGGATTGTGTATGTGTGTTGAACAAACGTGTGTCTGTGTATTAGTAAGTGAGAAAAAAATCTTGTGTGTCTGCTCTTGTGTAAAGAATATTTGGTGTGTGTGTGCCTCATTTCATTGGTCTACCACTTTTCAAAAGTGACAGTGAGAAAGCTTGATACTGAATGTGCGACAGAGGGTGAGAGAAACAGAAAGAAAGACACGAGAAGGAGAGTGTGAGAGAGGGAGAGAGAGTGCTGACACGTTGGTTGGACAAGTGCCATTTCTTTTTTCAGGAGGTCGTTTAGGAGCTCATCTGCTAAATGGCCGCTTCGATTCTTCAGCTCCAGCCGTCTCGTAATTATTATTATTGTCACGGCTAAAGCTCAGACATAATAGCTTGTAGCCTCGGCTGCTAAATGACTTAACAGAGGTGAGAACATTTCCTGGTACGACCCCCCCCCCCCCCCCCCCCGATCCCATCTTCACCTCTATATTGCTCCTCTTCTAAAGCCACACTAAGCTAAATCTGAAAATGCTGTTTGTGTGTGAAATGAGTCCACACTACAGTTTTTACTCAGTTTTGCAAAGATCTCGATCCATACTGAAAATCCGTAAACAACAAAAGAAGGCTAAATCTATTTTCTGTCTTGTTTTGTTTAGTAAACATCAAAACTGTGCATTACAGTCCATATCTGGCAAGGAGTGGCACAGACATACTGGATTTTGTTCTGCATTAATTTCTATGAGGAACTGAATGAGTCCGATTTGCTTCCACTTTGAACTGACTTATGAGTGCTGTTGTACGCCCATAAGCCATGATAGCTACCACAATTTGCTTACAGCCCTGCCCACATGATTTCCTGTATTGCCTTTTTTTGTCTCAGCACATGAGTGACTGCGCCTGGCGAATACCATTCTGACCAAATCATCTCTCTTCTGAGTCTCAGCTGGTGATCCTCCATTCTGTCCCCTTCTGCTCTCTGTGATGACCTACTGTGTATTTCTTCCCTTGTGCATATGTGATGGAAGCCAGCGAGGCTGTGCAGCGAGTAAACCCCTCTCCCTGACACCTTAAGAGATGCACTGGCAACAGACACCAGAGACTGTGGGTTTCAGCCTCCTCGTCAGGGTGTCCGCCTCCCGTATTCAAGGATGCCAGTTCAGGACCGTGCAGTACTCGTTCTCATGGAGGCCGGTTATGCATATACATTTTTTCTCTCAGCTATTCCTTTACATTTCTTTGTCCCTTCCCTTGTCTTTGTCCTCGTCAGTCGACCATGACCTCGTCTAATGTTATTCCCTGACCTTATCATCTCCTTTTCCACCATCACGATTTAGTTGTTCTCATTTATATTCATATTGTGTTTTTTCTGTGTCATTTCCAGACAACTGAACAAGCATAAAATAAGAGTCTGATCTGAGCTTTGCTTTCTGAATTCACACTGAGAATTTAGATTCATCCACTTTAGGGACAGTTTTTGAATTTATTTGGGGGGGGTTAGAAAAATACCAGCTAAGTTGGCATTCAGCCCCAAAACAAAGACAAGATGTTTATTAAAAGGGGAGCAGGGTATGGAGATGGTGTGAGCTCAGAGTATTGCTGGTGAAGCACAGAGGGTGGCAGGTAGTGGCTGGAGTGATTGGGGCTGGCACGATAGTTGATGTGGCTGGCTGGTGTAGCACCGGAGTGGCTGAGTCGTAACGAGCGGGCAGGTGGAAGAGTGTGGTCCTGGATGACAAGAGAGGAGATATTAGTCACAGGATACCTAGAGCAGGAAATTCACAAACACAAACAAGAGATTTCACTAGAGCCACCTGACAGGTACTAACAAGGTGGCTGACTGAACAATCCGGCAATAAGTGATTAGAGAACCAGGATAGATATACACCAGCTGATGGACTTGATGCCAGGAGTTAGAGTGCCTCAAACAACATAGACACATATAACACAGAGAGACCTACCAGACAAACCCAAGGGGAACAAACTCAAAGAGATCGAGGAGTCACAGCCGTGAAAGTGACAAAAGTCCCAGACACCAAAGATCTGCACAGAGGAAGGATTTTACAATTATGAAAGTTATCACTTTGAAGATGGTTTTATCTTTATTCATTTTACCAGGTAAACTTTGACATTCATGTTACAAAGTTAATTTACAGGTAATGTGCATTTGATTGGCCAACACAGTGCCTTGTCGGACGTTGCATTTTATTGAACCTGTTTGCCTTACAACCTCAGTAAAATGAATGAGGGGGCTACATTTTTTCACATATCTAAACTTAGTGTGGATGGAGGGCTAAAACAGAAAGGAAAGCTGCACAGTAGGATTTATCTGTCTTAGCCTGCATGCACACTTCATCCCTCAGTAAGGGGCCAATCAAATGAGGCCTGACCAGACAAGCCAAGATCCAATGTATAGCTGAAGCGAAAAATTCTGGTGAGAGAGAGTCACACACTCGCTGTGAGACTGGAGAGCCTTGCTGTTCTGACCAGCCTTCACACCACAGGAGGTGTACTCAGGATCTCATACTCATACTCTATACCCACGTGCACAATCTCACACACTCCGCCACATAGCCATACACTTCACCTTTTCACAAACACACACACAGTTCACTTCAAACACCTGCAGTCTCACTAATGCACCTCTCAGATGTAGACTCCCCTTCCCCTGTGTCACCACCCCTGGTGATGCCCAGTCTTGTTATCTCTCTATGTACCTCACTCACCCTATCTTCTCCCTCCTCCCACTCCTTTTCCAGCACTCCTCAGAGACTGGAGCACTCGTTTGATGGCACAGTGTGGGACCAACCGCACCGAAGCACCGGGGCTCATACCAATGAAGCCGGCCTATCTAGGCCACAGTAAGCACACACTCTAATCAAGTGCTCCCTAATTAGAATTCACTGATACGGTAGGTTTCCAGGCGAGAGGAGAGAGGAGCTCGAAGGAAAGCCTTCTATAGATAGTAATAAAAGAATGTCTAATTAAGGTCTCATTCTTCTTTGAGTCTGATTGCATTGCGTCCTCCTCTCCCCCTCATTCTCTCCAATTATGAAACCCGTGTTGGCCTTTCTTTGGTCCATGTGGGCTGGGGGTTTTATCTTGCCAGAAATGGGGTGTGAGGAGACTGACAACAATACTAGTGGAAGATCGGCAGGGCCAAATGCGTGGGCAGGTGAGAGGAGCGCACGTGTGTGTGTGTGATTGTCTATGAAAGGCAGAGGTAAATAATGAAAAGGGGCTGCATGTGTTCTGATTGTCCTTTAAGAGTGTCTTAGATTGTGTTCAGCTCATAACATGTTGACATTTGCAGAAATATCAGTATCCAAAAATTAACTACTTTTGTCCAGGCTAACATTATCACCACCCCACAAAAACACAACAGGCACTACAGGTGAAAACCAGTAACCTTTTCCACCCCCGGCAGGTAACTAGCCAAAAGCTTTGCAGCTAGCAACCATCAGACACCACAAAAATAACTGTTGCAAGAAGCCAACGCTGCAAAACAATAATTGAACACAACTACCAACTACAAACACCAAGAGCAACACCACAAATAATGCAACCACCATTTATTTTATTTCATTTTTAACCTTTATTTAATCAGGTAAGCCAATTGAGAACAGATTAGCATTTATAACAGCGATCTGGTCAAGACAGATAAAGCTGTGCAGTATAACGTGGTTTCACATAAAATACAAATTCAAATACAATGTAGGATAAACAGGTCAGAAGTTAATTAAATTAATTATACAGTGACACTGATACTATAGCAAAGAGCACTCCTATAAATTGATGTAAAAATCATGTCTGTTCACTTTGATCAAGTCATTATAAGTTTAATTTCTGAGCAAATGACATTCAGGCGAATACAGTATGTGCAATAAGGCTTGCGCCCAACTAGGTGGAGCACAGGACTCACAGACAAAGGGTTGCATGTTTGATCCCAACTTACAAACAATTTATTTCTTCCATTTTATCTTTTTTATAATCCTCTTCAACAAAGTTCTTATGAATACACTGTTTCATATGTTCCCAATAAAGCATGCCCTAACCCTAAACCTGAATGCCTTCATAACAATTTTGCTGAAGTGGATGATAAAAAACACACAAAGAAGAGTTGTATACACAGTCCTTGGATTACAAGTCCTGTGCTCTTCCAACTGCGCTAAACAGTGACACTGGAAAGTTTTCTGAAATTATCATTAAAAAATGCACCTGCCAACCCCTGTATTCTGCTATCGTTTGTTATCTCGAGATCTCAAGAGAATTATCCAATTATCACGGGAAAACGGAGTAAAAAAAGATTTGAATGGATGGCCGCTTAGGGCTTCTGTAGCAAATATATTAAAATAGAGAATATGTTTAAAAAATGACACATGCAATTAATATCACAGACAGAAGTTCCTTAAAAGCTGAGAGGGGAACATGAGTCTCGAGTTTCAGGTTTTTTTTTGTAATTGATTCCAGTCATTGGAAACACCAATAACCAGTAACACCATCAAGTTTTCAGCAACACCTTAGCAACAGCCTGCATCAGTCAAGCACTGTTAACTGCCCATGCGAAAGTGCGCTGTCAAGACTACAAAGTCTAATAATAATTATAATTTTACATTAAACGTTAAAAGTCTTGTCTTATACGAAAAGATGGATGTAAACTTCACTTCAAAGTCTTTTATCACAGAGATATGACAGAATCAACATTTGAAAGTCAAAAAAAGGTTCAACCTAGTTGTAATAAAGTGAAATGATTTGTTTTTTGACGGTCATGCCAAGCTTACTGAATTTAGTGCCCTGTCAGTTTTAATCAAATTATTCAGAGAAGAAGCGGGACCAATGCAAAGTTTTTTGTTGGTGGAAACCACCCAAATGGTAAAGTACTGCAAATTATCACAACCCACCCAAAATATTTTACCTGCCTTATTAAATAAGAAGTAGCCCAATTGTGTGGAAAAATCACACATTTTGACAGTTACACATTCAGCAGCAACCTAATCTAAATCTAAAACCACCTAATTTCAGCTGAATCCACCCCATAGACAGATTAATCAAATTCTTCACACTTCATGTTTTCAATCACTTTCATTCACTGTGTTATTTGCCTGCAGTTGGTGAAAGTAGTAGCCACTCTCATTGTTAGTCTCCTGTCATATAGTTGCAATCGAATTGGTCCACCCACTGTTGAACATCCAAATTGTTGTCAATTGATCGTGCACACTTGGACAAGTGAGGCAAGCCAGGCAGCAGTCAATCAATAAACAGGGCAATGTGATACGTGTCACTCAAACTTTGATTCATTAGAAGTACTATAATAATTATCATTCAACTATTTGTGGTTTAACCAACAATCAAAAGACATTTCCTTAATTTTGACAGTCAGTAGCTTTATTCATCATTTAAATGAAGGTTATTGAGTTCAATCAGGGACACTACATTCAGTTCTTCCTCCTCTACCTTTTTATCCATTACTCCCTGGAGCCATGCTTCCCCCTATTATTTTAAAGTTCAAGTGGGAACTCTCACCTGGCTCTCAGCATCCAGTCAAGTAAGCCTAAAATTACTATCTGTTATCTCTTGCTCAGAATGCAATCACTAACAAGCATGCCCAATTAGCTGCACCTGTGGCATGCAGTGTCCAACTCCCATACTAATGCCTAGACCCAGCAAGTGCAATAGGTAATGACTAAACGTAACATATATTTCCATAACTAAAGATGGAGTCTACTCTAAACATTGTGGCGACTTCACAAAGAATGGATTGTGGTCGTTGACGGCACCATCAATTTTGCATCACTTGCAACCTCGATCTGCCCCATCTCAAGGTCTGATTCACAAAACATATTGTGCTAATTATATCACAGCGCAGACACTCCCATAAAGTTTTGCAGCTGAGTGTTTGTTGGAGGTCTGTTAAATGTTCATCTGCAATTTTCCCTAGTGGTCCCTGTAGTATTTGTTCACAAGGTTTACTGAAGTAGCATATTATACAACATGATTAAGGAACGTCTAAGTCAAACAGCTGCAAGAACAAAACTTTCAACTCATATCTTAAAATGTTTGATCTGAAAGAGGACTTATTCTAATTGTAATTAAAAATATTCTAATGATCTATTAACTTCCCCCTGCTCTTTCATTATTTGTGGCTCTTATTTTGTCTCTCTGTATCACTCACTCTGTATTGACTGTTTTGTCGGAGTGATTGTTGGATGCTTTACCTGTACGCTGCCCTCGTGCCTCTGGGTGCATGGTGAGCTGTTTTCTCTCCTCTGCCCTGTGCTGGACTGCTACAGTGCACAATCATCATCTCCATTTCTCACAGCAGTAGGTTTTATGTTGTTTTCCAGTTTCGTTCTGTTGGGATGAATATCAGGTATTGGTACTGTGTGTGCCATCTGTGCGTATATGATGTGATGCGCTACTGCTTCGCCTGGCTATGATCACTGCTACCATGTTCACTGGAAATTCTGGGTGTGACACCCCTTAAAAATGTGCTTCAGTTACCACCACCTTTCTGAAATTGGACTTTTTTGCAATGAGGCTTTTGCATAGAAAGGGCCACATTTTGTGCAAAATGTGTGCATATTACTTAATTTAATTCAATTTCAATTTAATGTACAGCGTACTGTAAAACATTAACTTTACTATTTGATGCACTGTACCAGATTATAGCTTCAAGCTAATTTGCATCTGCAGTCCCTTGGCAGGTCATAGTGAAAAACAACACAATAAATATAGCTGCAAGCGGCAATGATCGTAGATTATAGTAAAGAAAGAATTTGGACTTATATATAATTGTGGAAACGCAAACTTGATTTTTACAGCATTACCTTGAGATCAGAGAGTGTCATTATATATACCTGACTACTGGGTGAAATGTTCAACCCACCTGCAACATTTTGTGTTTCCAAGATTTAAAGTTTAAGCTGCACAAACACTTTTAAGCAGAAAAAAATAAGAAGAAAGTGTCACAGGATCCAAATAAAATAGGAATCTTAAACTAATTATGATCTGGACACCCCGATTGTCAGCAAGTCTGACTTGGTCACTTGGGAGTTTGAGTCCTGGAACTTCAAATCTCCAGAGTAGGTGACTTACTGACTGAGCTAATGGAGCCCGTTTTCATCTGGAGCGTCCCGTACAGACCAGAAGTGCTAGCTAGCTAGCTAGCTACGTTCGTGATAAAGGTGTTGACAGCCCCCCGAAGCCCCTACCCTTACCACAACCATCAGAAATGTTAGTACCTAAACCCAAGTCACTGAATTTATGCATGTCGACTGGCTAACCCTACAGCTGCGCACATCGGCCTTATGGCTCCCTTGTGTTGCTGCAATGTAGCTTTCATATGGACGCTGAAGGGTACCTTTAGCGTAAAATCCTTACGCTTTGTCACGCTGTCTGAAAGTGTCAGTTATGACGCATTGAGATGAGAATGTGTTGGCTAATGGTGAGAGGCTTTTTCCACACACCTTCTCACAAACTGAGAAAGTGACGTCACATGTGCCACACCCGGATAGTTTTGTCAGTTTAAATTTTAAACACTTACAACAGTCAAAATGTTGGTGAGAAAATTCTGAAAAAAGTCATGCCGGTTTGGGGTGTGTTGTTAATTATTTTGGTGGCATTTGATCCAAAACTGAGTAAAAAAGAAAATGTAGTTTGTACTGTACACGTTACAGTAAGATACTGAATCTCACTGCAGACTCACCGTTTGGCCGATCTGAAAACCCTTTGAAACACTTGATATCGGCCATCTGGGGAACGACTCTGTCATGTTTGGTAGTGTTTGAAGAAAGACTTGTGGAGATATAGATGTTAATTGAATAAGCATATTCTGAAAAATGTAGAGTGACTGACTTCTGAGTTGACCATAGGTTGCAGTGAGGCAAACATTTGTCACATGTCAGTGGATGTGCTGAAAAAAATTCAGCTCTCTAGGACGTACGGATGATTTTCTTAGATTTTTTGAAGTTAGGAATGAGAAATGTCTGTAAATTTACATTTCGTGTAATAAACCACGCCCACTTGGCGCAATCATTACCAAATTTTATGCATCATCTGAGTAGTGACCCTCGATCATACATAGCGAATTACGTGATATAAACTTTTTGCAAGTGTAGTGACCCCCTAGTGGAAGAATATCCCAGGACTGCTCAGCGAAGCTCGGGCTGAGCATCTGACCTGATGCGTCAAGTTTGGTTACAATAGCTTAAGCCAATTTTGATTTATGGGCATTTATGTAAAATTGTACGTAAATACACAAAAGTAAAAATTTATTTAAAAAAAACCAGATTGACATATAAAAATTCTTTTGATAACTTTTGATCAGTGACGTCCGTAGATGATCCTGACAAAGTTTCAGGTCGACTGGTGAAACCGTCTTGAGACGTGTTGGCAAAAATAGGTTTTTGAGAAAAGTGATAATAAGTTGTACAATTTGACATTTTAGAGCAGAAGACCATTGCAGCAAAGATGCAGATGAATCCAGAGATTAACATAATGAAAGAAGTTCGACTCTAAACGAAGCCGTTTTCGAGATAATTGCAAAAACAAAACAAAAAAAGTTGATTGTTATAGCGCCACCATGAGGTCTATGAGGGCCATTTTTTTTTTGCCTGAGCAGTGGGTGGAATTTGCAACCTACGTGCCAATTTTGGTGAGTTTTCGTCCTGCAGTTTTTGCTGCCCAAACAGCAAGAAAAAGAAGAAAGAAAGAAAGAAAGAAAGGAGAAGAATCAGCACAAAAACAATAGGGCTCCAGCAGCTTCACTGCTTGGATGCCTAGTAAATGTACTTAGTCTGACCAGGTCAAGATCAGAACATCGTTAAATAGCATCCCAGTCATATCGCGAGCATAATACGAGTAAATAGCACCAGAGCACTAGACACTATTTGCTTGGCAGTGCAGTAACGGGCATTTCACCCCTCACGGATTCTTTAAGAATTACAGTTTGTTTTTGTCTTATTTGTGCATCTGCTTCATGTTTACACCGGCGCCAGCGTTTTCAGTCGTTTTGATATAGACGGAGATCAACTCTAAAACACATCGCTCTATGATTATAAATACAGCTTTGGTACCTAACTGCATCATAAAAAGTCAACACCCAATCTACATCTTTCTGACTGAGATGTTACTCTCTTTTTATAGTTTTAGGAAAGGCGTGTTCATGGTCACAAATTCAGAGCTGAACTAAGAACATAGGAATAACATTTAAATGAATTTATTTGAATGAAGGGTGGCTTTGCGCTATAAATTCAGCAGTTCTTATCTGCATAAGGAGCTTTATTTCCTTAGTAATCATTCTATTAATACGTGATTACACTGTATCCCCTGGAGTTTTCATTGTAAAAAGGCTGATAGTCTTTTAATTAGACCTAAAGGGGATTGGAGCAGTGCTTTTACATATTCCACTAGTGCAATGAATTATACAACACTGCTGTATGGACTCACATTACGTAACCACGTGCTAATTATTCAGGTCTTTATCTGAGCTGTGAATTCACAGCCTTGGCTTTCTCACATAATATCAGGGGCAAAAAACAAGAGTGTACCTCTGGCCACAGCAAGAATACACAAGTGCTCTCCACTTGACAGGCTCATCACACGCCACTATAGTCGATATACCGGGTCCCTGTAAACCAGCGGGTCATCTGCAGTAGAAGGTTTCTGTCATGAATTCTGGCCCCATGTTTATTTTATTTTAATCTGTAGGTATATTCTTTCTGTTTCTAGCACTGTTGTCAGGCTTTGGCACAGACGATGCTGGAGCAGTGCTGTTGTCCTGGTAACAAACCCTAATGACAAGATTTGAAATGATCCTCAGATTTAGAACAAAGCTGCAGTCTGCTGCTTGGCATTGTGAGACAGTGGGAAGACAAGGGCTGGTTTTATTGTGTGTGTGTGTGTGTGTGTGTGTGTACTGTACCGTGAAATGTTGTACCTTTTTCATTATGAAGACCAAATGTAGTCACAACAACACAAGAATGCAGAAGGGTCCTAGAACCAAGGATAAACTGAACTGCTGGTCCTTAGTCCTAATGTTGGTTTGAAGACTTGGGTTTTGGGTTAAGGTTCAGGTTAAGGCTATGGCTAAGATAAAATTTATGTCAGGTCAAGATAATTATTTACTGACAGAAAATCACACACAAAGGATGCAATTTAGCACTCTGGCACCCTGGGCTTTGCGATATGACAACATCTATCGTTTATTTTGTTGTGTGACAAATTCCACACTTTATCGTAATATGTTGGTGAGGTTTGCACCACTAATATCCAACTTGAAACTAGCTTCACCGCGGTCCATTCTTCCACACGTGCCGATGTTGCAGGGAGGAAATTTGAATAAAAAATAATGGAGTGCCAGCCATGATGTGTGTGCCATCCAGGTAACATTAAATAACTTCCCCGTGGACATACAGCTTACTTTATAGTTCACCAACACATGCAGTTGTTGTGATGTTAGCTATAGTAGCAGGAAAGTTGTGAGGATTGCAGTCTGGAGCTGCTGTGCTGCTCTAGGAATTCTATTTTGGGATATTTATCATGAATTTTTTCATGAATCGCACAGCCCTACTAGCACTTCACCCTCTCTGTTACCAACACATTTTGTCGGGAATAGAAATCAAGTAACAATATATTTTTTTAATTAAAGTCCCCCTTCAGCCGGTTTTAACTGCCGTTTTTGGTTAACGTTCTTTCTCAAACAGAGAATGGGGGTGTGGTTAATAGTCGGACATAATACGTTACCAGGGCTCTCAAGTCTCACGCATTCACCGTGAGACACACGCATTTCAGCCAGTTCACACGCTCACACCCCACACCTTGTATTTCTCACGCTGAGAAGTAAGTTTAGAGATAACGTCCTCGAAGTTGTTAATTAATGGCATTAATGACATTTCTGTGCCGAGTTCATAGCCATCTCTGTAGCCTACTAAATGCCAGAGCCATTTAGCCGATCAGAAGTTAAAATGTGTTGTTTCCGGGTAAACTCCGTTTGTTACCAGGCAACGTGGATGTGCGTGCACCATGCCGTGCACACACGGATTGGAAGTTGAAAGCGCAAGACCCGATGAATGTGGTAACTGTAGTTTGTTTTTGTTTTTTTATCATTTTGATTTTACGATTCCTGAACAAAATCACTTGTCTGTGATCAACGATAGTGAGAGTGGCTGATGTTGGGGAGGACAGCCAAATGCGTTCTAAATTATTATGGATGCAGTCAAAACCTCTTCAACCTTTTTGCAACCTGCAGCTTAGGCTTTTTTATCCAGTGGCGAGCAAAGTAACTTAGGCCTATTCAGATCCTTTAAAAAATATTTATTTATAAATATTATTAAAAATATTTCACTGTAAAAATGCTCTGCAAGTACTGCATTGAAAAAGTTAAGTAAAAGTATGTAAGTTGGCTATAAGCAGGAAAACTTAGAAGTAGGCAACTTAAGATAAAAGTATGGCCAACTATGTCCCCTATGACCATTATATTATATCGTTAGATTATTATTCCTTAGGCATTAATGTAGTTGGTTGAGGTTGAACTATTTTGTATCAGACTGCAATTTTTATTTATTATGTAGTACATTATTCCCCTTTGAGATGTGGTGAAGTAGAAGTAGAAAGTGGCATGAAAAGAAAATACTCAAGTTCAGTACAAATACTTCGTGTACTTAAGAACCCACCACTGGGCTTAGCTTTGGCTACCTGAAACTAAGGAAAGGACTAGAGATATTTTTCTATATTTTGGCTCTGGACGGAAAGCTATCATCCATCATGATGGTGAAAATGGCTGGCCTTGAGCCACAGTGCTTAAAGCGGGAGCCCCCTACCCCTTTCATCAAGGTGTTTAAATGTGCAACAAACAATTACAACACAAAACACCATTCATAAGCTTGGCACACAGTTATACACATACATGCGTAGGTTCTGCCATCCTGCTGTAGGCCTATGTGTACAGCACTGCTGTTCATTGGGCTTGTTTGAGGCCAAATTTCTTTTTAGTTTTGATACATTTGTATTTATGAAATACAAGTTTATATATAAATAGTCGTTTATCAGATTTACCTGTTCTAATTTCTATTTGTTCGGGTCAGTTATTAACTATAGGTAAAATCTAACTGCTAGTAAAAACTTGAGAGAATTGGCTGGGGCCGAGGGGCCGCTGCTGCAAATAATTGAGTGGCTCCTCCTCTAACACGCGTTATCTCACTCCAAACGTTTGATAAAACTTGAGAGCCCTGCATTACCATGACAACCAAAGACTGACCGGCTGGAGTGTTCACTAACGATATGCTGTTTTAACATCACTACACTGTAAGGTTTAGTACACTTTACTGTCTGGCAGGAGTAGCCGTTACTTACCCATGATAGAAACTAATGTGCGCGTATCAGCTGTTATCAATCATACAGTCGATGATCCTGTCACGTACTGCACACGATAAATCCCACTATGTTTTATGGTGAGCTTAATTTACGCAGGGGTGTGGGGGGTGCCTGCATTGGTAAAACGGCCGACAGTGACATGCATGTTGCAGACTGTGTATAAGACGTTGGCAGGTGAAAGTGCGACGAGTTTTCTGTCATCTGTCCTCCAACACCGCACGCACAAATGCCATAATGAAGAGAAGGAAACTAAAAAATAAAATGAAGATCCTCTGTTAGCTAACTTTCTGCAATAACTACGCTAGCTAACTACACCTGGCTAACTACAACTTTGTTAACTTAGCTAACTAAACTAGAAAGACAAACCAACAATCAGACACAGAGAGACATACCTACTGTAAGTTCTAAGAAATTACATGATAAATTGGTATTGGTATAATATGGAATTACTATAGTCATACGTAACAACTAAGCAATTTTTTTGCAACTTTGAGCACAAAATTGCTTCCTTGATAAAATGAAAAAATGAAGCTATTTGTCAAAAAAATATTTGGCGAACTATGTGGGTAATCAACATTGTAAGGAAATGACTCAGAGAAATATGAAATATCATAGAAATGTCAAAATACACTGGAGGGGGGCTTTAAATAAAAGAACAAAATGAATGTAACTGAAGGAAAAAAGAAATCAATAACAATATTAATAAAAAGGTTAAATAAAACGTTTTTTTTTTAAATGTCAAAATGTGTTGTCAAGGGATACAATATATACAGTACATTCAACATAAATGTTTGCGGTACATTGTGGTCAGACTAACAGCACGTTTCACAGTGTTTCATTTAGACAGCACCAGGAGAGAGATGACAGGAAACGTGGGAGAGAGAGACACACAAACCAGGAACATTAAGGTTCAAGGTCAGTGGCTTGACCACTAAGGAGTGCTCCACACCCAGAAGGATTATCTTTGCTAACTTCTCTTTAGAAGACTGAAGAGGTTGTTTTGAAGAACTTTAAATTGTGAAAGTCCATGAAACACTGAATGGTGAGGAATGGACCCTCTTTAGAATCAAATACCACGTATGCTTTAGATAAGTTTAGATTGAATAGATCAGGAGGAGCAATGAAGAAATTGCATTTTCTTACACATCTGAGTGACCACGCCATTTATGGGTTAATGTAAAGTAAGAATGTCAATAATTAATTTGAATTATTTCATGGATGAGGGAAGTGGATTAGATTAGTTTGAGCAATGTTTCTAATCGGGTTGTTAGCAAAATTGTATTTCTGTTTCGCTTCTGAACCAGATCGTTTGATCTTCCATGTTTTAAAGTTGTACATTTGGTAATGGGTTGAACCCTGTCATGGGCTGTATGTATACAGTTCTTCTGATATACCTTGAAATCACAAAAATTCACATTTTATCAAGGAAGCAAACATCTCAATGAAGTCATCCATTCAGTGCAAACAACGGTCATTTGCTGCATCACTTAGAGGGTCCGTGTAGTCATCACCATGTGACAGGAAGTCACGGTGAAGTCATTACCAGTGGTGATGGAACAATGAGGGCACAGTTGGCCTGAAAGCACCGTGTCTGAAATAGCACACATCCTGTCAGCCCTCCCCTCTTTTTCCTCCCCCATAGCTCCTTAAACTCTCCACCCCTTTCCTTTCTTCAACCGAAGGCCAATTTATACTTCTGCATCTCATCTACACCGTAGCCTACGCATAGCCACGTACCCTAGGTGGCATACGGCATAGATTCAACGCAGAAGTAAAAATTGGCCTTTACTTTGCACTACAAACAGGACTACAAACACATTTGCTCCTCCAGACTATCTGAACTAGCAGCTGTAGAAAATAACAGGTTGCATGACAATCTGAGCCTCAGAGTTTTTGTTTCTGCAAAGCGACGGGAGGAGTCGAAAGGTGAAAGAGAAGGGTCAGAGCTGCAATCACTGAAGCAGCCATTGACATACAGCACACTTCCCTCTTCACCCCATCTAACCTCTGCCTCCTTCACTCAGTATATAGAGAAAACAACACAAAAATTTAAATGCACACAAAAAATGAACGACTGACAAGCCTGCATTTCTCCAGTGCCTCACTTTAGCTGGCTCTGCCTAGTTATGGATGTAGCGTGCTGCTAACACAGGCTGTAAACAAAGTCTGGATAAACTGCTGGGGAGTGGAGACAATCAGTGGACCTTAATGAAGACCCAAAGAGCAGAAGGTGTGGCCTTGGTCTCTATAGAGGTTTCTTCCCTGCCAACAAGGCCCCAGTAGTTAAGATGATCCGGTAGAGGCAGACGGTGCTCGTTCCTCGTCTTCACTTCTTCCAGCGACTTAATTTATGCAGCATCTTGCAGTGCTGCTGAGCTTGAATAGCAGCCGCAACAAGAATTTGAATATGGGAGTTGGGGGGGCAATTTAAAGACTTGGAAATCATAGTGTTCTTCCAGGCTCCGCATGTGTGCAGAGTGCTCTGCTCCAGTAAATACAGACTGAGGACTTCAATTTGTGCACAGCTGTGTCATGTGTCTATTCCTTGATCCCGTTACTGAGATGGGACTTTCTCCAGGTGGTTGGGCGGGGAGCTCTACTGACCGCTCACACCTCAGCTCTCAGAGACTATTAACCAACAGCAGAAATAAGGGCAACTGCCTGCGTTATACATTTCACTACATATTCTTTTACTCTCTGCTCACTCCTTTCCATCTCGTGGAGAGAGCTGCTCAGTATGGCCCTGTTTCATCGTCCTCCTCCTCTCTTTCTGCCTTCTTATCTTATTTCTCCCTCTCCTCAGGAAGCAATTTGAAGCAAAAGATGCTTGGTTAGGGCTACGATGGCTCAGTCTGCTTTGATATGCTGCTTTGCCTTATGAGCTGTCAAGGCGTGCGGACAGGAATGGGATGGGATGGGAGGAGGAGTGAAGAAGGGGGGAGGCAAGGGGTATGAGGGAAGGAGCTCAGCCGAGATTTGGGATACGGATATGGGGAAGAGAGAAAAAGCTGAGCTAAGTGGCATCCTTCCAAGTGAGTCGCTGTTTGGAAACGCTAATTAACGTAGCCATAATTAGAGTTAGGCCTGAAACACAGAAAAAGGCTCCAATTCCTCTTTCTCCTCCATCCCCCACATCCACTATGGGTAAATTTGGGCTCATCTACCCGCCGTGCTGGTACAGTCACAGGCTTTTCATATTTTCAGCAGAAATCCCCTGCACTAGTTTTTATTTGACTTGAGGTACAAACGAATGGAGGGGAGGGAAGAAAATCACACCTTAACTAGGCCAGAGAATGTTCTTCCTAGCCAACCCTTCCTGGGTTTCCCATTACTCTTCTGCATTCTCTGAGTTTAGATTGTTTTCGTGTAAAGAATCACCACAATTTCATACTTGACTAATGATAGTGAAGACAACTCTACCAGCTGCAGTGCCTGTGGAGCTAAGGTGAATAATGTTATTCCACTGTCACTTCTGCTTGGATGTAATCATCAATCACATCGCCTCATAAACATTTTGTGTTCACACAAAAGATGTGATGCGTTTGTCCTAAATTAGATTGTGCCTCTCTGTCATTTATCAAGTCTTTCTCATATATAAAGGCCGCTGTACATAGCGAAACACAACAAAAGGGGATTGGAGCTCCGAGCAGTCAAAATGTCCTGCAGCTATGTCCTTCCTTGAATTACATTTCTGGAGACGGGGGTGGGGGGTGGGGATGGTATTGAGTTTCAAAGGACTAACGTTCCCAGCTCCTCTCATGTTGAGGAGAGTGAGCATCAAAGTGCGGTGGCGTTGAAAGTGAGTGTGTTTTTATGTGTGTGTGTTACAGTATGGGCATGTGCGGCTGAACAGTGCTTGAAATGAGCAGGAATCTGATTGACCACCCCACAATTTATTATTGTACAGAACCAGCACTAGAATTTGAGTCGATTTACTCGTTTTACAAAAGTGCCCCCCTTCTTTCAAACTGTGCCCCAGTCTGCCCCCCCCACCGCCACCTTCAAAAGTTTATGAACCGCCCCTGGAAATGAGAGGAGCTGCAAACTCTTACAGACCAGGAAATTGATGAAAATCAAATACAAATGAAAAGGGGGCACATTGTTATTTTGCATTACAAATTCACCAGCGCACTGTGCATAATCTGGGGTATGATTTAAATGCAAAGTACAAACACTCCTCCCCTCCCTTTCTCCCACTCTCACATACAACAAACAGAGCTCCATGGATAACAAGAATCATTGGTGTGCATGTGCTGCAGCAATAAGACAGAGGGTAGCTTTGTTGTCGGCCAGCCCAGTTGCTCCACCTCCTCCTTGTATCAGCACATCTTCTTCTCTAACTGCTTGGGGCAGGGGGCAGGAAGTGTGTCACTGCGTCTGGTCTCTTTGTGCCTACCTTGTAAGGAAGCCTCAGGAGTGTGTGTGCTCATGTGTTGAGAGTCATATGAATGGTTATATACAAGTCACAGTCCTAGACACTTAGTCCGATTAGCTGGTTAAATACAAACCTTCAAGCTCAGTACATAGACAGGGGGAAAAATAATGCAGCTGTTTACTGAATTGAGTTTAAACAGAGAATAATGAGAGTTGGCACATGTATAGCTTTGTTGGTGTGTGTGTGTGTGTGTGTGTGTGTGTGTGTGTGTGTTTCGGGGGAGGGGGTCTGGAGCAGAGCAGGAGATGACTATCAGCCAGGCAGTTTAGGTAGCTGCTTCCTGAGTGCTGATGTGGCCCCTGTGATTCAATTGGTTGGGCTGCTGAGTGACTGCAGGGCTACTGGTTCTCTGGTTGGTCAGCCGGACTGTGCTGCAGCACGGCAACGCCATCCTGTGGAGAGCAAGTGAAGTGCAGCAGAACGACGAAAGGATGCTGCCCCTGCAGCAGCTCCAGAAGCATCCCGTGGGACTGATCAGGGGGATAAAACACAGGAGTTCAGTGCCTAAACAGAGTGCTACTGGCTTTATTTGTCTCTGAGGATCACCCTGCTCCACATTTACTCAACAGGTTGGGTTTTGGGAAATATCCAGCCTGGCCCTGGTATTCTACTGTAGAATATCCCCTTATCCACTTAGAGAATGAAGTGCGTTTTAATATCAAGAAATGGAAAAGTCTATTCTGGAGGTTGAACATGAAATATGATTCATGTGATATAAGTAGTTTTAATAAATCCGGTATTGGCACTATCAAAACATAATTTGCAGCAAAACGGGTTACACAACATAATTTCCAAGTTGATTTATATTGTAAATATTTGTATGACACTTGATGTAAAATGTTCTCTAAAATTAGAAACGCTGAAAGTGTGGGGCCATTTCACACTTCTTGCAGTGAGTTCTGGATCCAGCCCTTCCTCAGTGCTCCTGACATTAGTATTGGCAGAGGGGTGTGCTTTCTGGGAGCCAATTCCCAAAGCCTGCACCCCCCTGCTGAGACGCTGTTACTAGCACTTACAGTAGATGGCGACAGATGTCTGAGGCAGGGGTGATAAGAGCCTCTCAGCATGGGGGTCCCTTTCAGAAATGCAGTCAGAACCTGTCAGGCTTTCTGCTTTCCGAGAAGGGAAGGAGGTCTTCTTTTGATCCCACCCTCACAGAATCCTTAAGTGGTCAGAGCCATGACAGACCAAAATAAACTGATCATTTGCAATGAATTAACAGGCAGTTCCTCAAAGAAAAGTCATTAGAAGGCAGATATAAAACAAATACTGTTAAATTATTTTATTCCAAACACAGCCTCTTGTCCATGTGTGCTGGTGTTCACGTTTTGCTAAAACATCATGAAGTGGGCCTTTTGTTAATGACAAATACTACTATAGTCAATATTTTATAACAATGGATGAAATGATTATGTATGTGACAGTAGAGAATTATTACTCAACTCTACATTTCCTCTCAGCTCTATGCAGTGTTTTACAATATTTTAACTCATTGTTTTGGTTTTGCAACCCACAACTTTACTTTTGATTCACTCTGTCATCAGCAGGCAGACGTTTTCAGTGACAAACTCTGATAAACCCACTGCACATGGCTAGATGGTGAACACCCCAAAGTTAAACATTTAGATTTAGAGGCTAAAGAGACAATTATCTTTCTCATGCTCAAACCAGAGATGAATATTGGTCACACGTTTGCCAGGTGGCCGCAAACACGGCTCCAATTGGATGTTAATATTTCTCCTAATACTACAAGTAACTGTTTGTGCTAACAAGTGAGTTAGCCTAGGTGATAATATGTCAGTGTTGTGTTTACTGAACTGTATAATATTTTCTGCTTGTCAGTATTTAAGAAGACATGATTGAGTACAGCAGAAGTGGCCAACATTTTGCACCATTTGTCATATGTGAATCATAACACCGTCTGCAGTAGTTCCTATCTGAGAGGGCATCTAGTGTTTCTGAATGGAAGAAAGGATGTTGAGCAAATGTAGAGCATTCTATTCCCAAATGGAAAGTTGGCAAAGAAAACCTGCATAAACTTTCATTTTGTTTTTATTTGTTCAGGAATGCTTAGTTTGGACTGCTGGTCCTTTACCCCTGCTAGAAATATGTGTAATAAATGTTTTAGGATTTGGGTTGAATTTACCCTCTGATATAAACACTGTTTTTGAGTGAGAAGGCTTTCACTCCTCGCATAATTTTTGTCCACAGTCTTTAGTGTGAGTAGTCAGGAGTTATGCCGTTGCGGGTGGAAGCAGTTTTACAAAATATTTCCATGCAGAACTCTAGGTTACAATCAAAGTGCAGCAACCCTCGAGACCCCCCCCTGTCACCGCCCTGCTGATTGTGGTGTTGACACACCGCTTGAGACAGAGTTCATTGTCACTTTGTTTGTTTGACAGTCTCACAGGCTGCTCATTGCTCATTGTTCCTCCCACAGTGTCATTTGTCTTCCATAATACTACATTATGCTAATTCTTTGCAGCATGGATACTGCAGTGCCAGACATCAGTGCTGTCATTCTTTGGATTGACAGCAACAGAACATCGATGGGTTGTCATCTCCTGCAGAAACACAGGTTCCTTTCAGACACGCTGCTCTGTTTATGCGTCACTCTGAGATTTAAACATGACACACACATCTCCCAACAGAAACCAAGAAAGATTAAGATTATAAAAGCAGTAGAAGTTCCAGTGTTTGTGTGAGGCAATGTATGGATTTATAGAAATGTGCACTCGGTCTGTTACTGTAACCCTACTTGTTGCCTACTTATGACCCCTGTGGCTTGCACAGAAGATTTTGTCTGCACCTGTCTTTTAGATGTTTTATTCCAGAAAGTGTATGAAGTCCATTACCAAAATAGTCATGCATTCAGTCACAATGTTACTTATGGATGGAATTACAGTGAAAATAAATGATTCCCCTTTTTGGAACCCCCTCAAGGACCCCTGCAGGTCCCCAGACCCCACTTTGAGAACCACTGGACTAAATGTCTTTAGTTTGTGTTGACTAAAACTGGACTGAAATGAACAAAAACTCTAATGACTAAAACTAAGGTCAAAGACAAGAACTAAATTAAAATCAGGTAACCAAATGAACACTGACCGCTACTGGTCCGACACCCAAAATGGTACCTCATTGACTTTCTAGCTGCTACACTGAGGCCAACTTGCCATGGGCCAAACGAGTTAATATCATTTTCATCTCTGCTTGAATTTTTTTTTGATCTACATAATTTTCAAGCAGACCTTAGAGCAGTGAAAGGTAATTTTGCAGCAGAACATTGAAAACTTTTCAGCATACTTTCTCCTGCTGCCCACGGGTTCATTCTCTGACTCATAGTGTAGTTTTAGTATCAAGATCTAACACCCAGGATCATGGTGCACTAAATCTGCTTAAGTGGATTCAGAAAGGTGCAGTCACTTAGTCTCCTTCTGACCCCAATTTCTTCAGGTTAATGATGGATACACATCAGCTCGGACTATCAAATGACAATTACAGTTGTTCATGTTTGAACTCATTTAAGTTGGAAGTTCATAATGTTTAATTTCTTACCTTGACAAACCTGCATTTGTATGAGCTTTTCGTTGTTGGTAATGTGTCAGAAAAATGAGAATCTGAGTGCCATATTCACAACTTGGAAGCTGTTATGGATGGCATTTTCTACAGTTCCCATCTGAGGTGAAAGCGTCCTCAGTGTGATCATTGCCTAGCCTTGAGCTTGTATCAGACGCTTCATGGGTTCCAGCCAACACGCCCAGTTCCCCCCAACCCAAAAATCTGTCACCACCAGCTGGAGTCATTACCCCAACTCTTCCCTGGGTAGGCGAGGGCCGCTCCTCCCTCATATCCTCGTAAGCCAGGGACAGATGTTCATTACAAGGCCATTTCCTCCCTCCAATATTATATCTATTAGCAATGGCTGCAGAGTTAGTAGAGTACAGAGATGCCTATTGTCTCTTATGACATTGGCATTGCTTCATATAGTAACAAGTGAATGGGATGAACGTATTTAGCGGTCACCTGCTGGCAGATCCTAGTTCAGAGCAATATGCTAAATGTAACTGAGATGATGGCTGACTGTGAAACGATGAGGCTCATTAACAGCCGATGGCCGATGGTGCTCAGTCCAGTAAATTGATGATCAGGAGCTTTTTTGGGGGACATATCTAGTTTGATACTTCCATAGCCAAGAGGCTGAATGCTAATTATCTAAATTACTCATCTTGTAAAAATCTCTTTGTAAAGGAAGGAAACTTACCAAGAGAACATGAAATATTATAAACATTGTATATAAAAGGAAGTTTGTCAATCATGTTGATCCTGTGTTCAAGTCATGTTCCAGTCACAACTATTCCCACTAATAGAGTCAGCTCTACTCTAGGACTGGTCAGTACCCTTTATCGTGCTCATTTTTAAAATGAGTCAGTCAGTCTCAAGGGCGTCACTTTGTTGTTGAAAAGTGGTGGGGACATTTAAGGGCTCAGATCAGAGTTGTGACAAAACACTTAGCCCATGAGAAGTGACAATGCAGAATATCGGGGTCACAAGAACAATACTAAATAAGAAATATTTACTGATGATATAAAGGATTGGGGAGTCTGGGAGCCGTCCCCCAGAAGATTTTGAGCATTAAACACTTAATTTCCTGCATTCTGGAGACATTTTCTGCACCAATTTATGGCGGAAATTAATTTATTTATTTAAAGGGGAACGCAAAATTCAGGTGTCAGGTGACAATGGAATATAATGCAGCAAATAAGTAAATTAGTAAGTAAGTAATCAGTAAATTGTTTTGTTTTTTTAGCATAAACAGCTTGTTTCAGACAGATGCTGAAATGAGGGCTGAGAGCATGAAGAGCCAGTATAAGATAGAAAATACTTTTTTGAACTTTGAATCATGCAAAGCCACCATACAGGAGTCACAGAACTACAATATAGGGCTGGAAATGCAGCATAATTGGTCCCCTTTAAGTAATTGTTTGGACAATGCAAATCTGTTTTTTTTTTTCATTGTTTTCTTATTGTGCCAAAAAAACTTTCTCATAGCGCTTACATTTGTTATTTAACTTTTCTTGCTGCAGGCTATTTTTCAGAACATTTTTAACAAATGCTTTCAAAAAGTGGTGGGGACATGTCCCATACTTTATTATGTTCCCTCTGGAAAAATTCCAAATCACAGGTGATTCAAAGCCTTAAACATTACCCAAGATTTGTATGAGCTGAAAAATAAATTCTACAAAACTAAACACAAATCCAATGAGCAGTGTCAAATGTTTAGTTAGTTAGTTTAGTTAAATCCATTTTAGCATTAAATAACCGCTAACATTCCTGATGTGTTATAGTAATGATACTCTACAATTTGTTGTTAGGAGTTTCCCTGAGAGCCTTGCTGCTTGCTCCAGGGGACGGGTGTAATTGCTGGTGTTTGAGACTGTATGGCGTGTACTGAGCATGCTTTATTGGATGGTGATACTTAAAATAAAAAACATTTGTTTGTGGTAGTTGCCGGTACAGGTTTTTGGCTTAGTTAACTGTGTACATCAGCAGTCTTGTTTGGACGATGAGTTGTGTTAGCCTAAGACTGCATCAGCCCCAAACATATTGTTACTATTTACCACAACTCTTTATCTTGAATGTTGTTGTTGCTGTTGATCTTTCACTTTCAGTGCCAAACATTTAAACCTTTTCTGTGAGGAAGCTTCTCTCTCCCGACTAACTATCCGACTTTTGATGCTAAAACAAAATGTGGTGTGTTTAGCAAACAAAATCAGCCTCACTCTGAATTTTGTTCCTAAAAGACATGTGCCATGTGATTGGTTCAACCTCTGTTTCTATAATTGGTTGTTAGAATGTTGTCAAGCTATGTAACTTATAAAAAATATATCGAAGTTTAAACTTTTCTGACTAAGCAAATGTTCTTATTGCCATCAGTGTTATATTTCCCAGCCCTGCTCTACTTATAAATAGAGGGAAGCATGCTATAATCTTACGATAGACTTTAAAGTCCCACAGCTGTTGACCTTACACCTGTCACCTTGAAAATGTAGATAAAAACAAGTTAATTATAGAGACACGGGCGAGATGAAGCAACCCAATGTAATCACTTCCTTCTACGTCTTCAAACTGAGTTGAATAGATATAAATGTGATGCTTCCCTTTGCTTTTTACAGTATGAATACAGAACAGTGCAGGGCTTCAAAGATGGAATGAAAGACTTGAGGATCAGGAAGTCACTGAGGTTTGATACTCAGTAAGGGGACACAGGCAGTCAAGCTCTGTCCATATCACTCAGCAGAAGGATCCAGTGCACCAAAGGAGGGGATCCGAGGTTTTGGATGGGGCGGGCGCCCCAGAGAGAAGGCCCTT
This sequence comes from Micropterus salmoides, assembly GCF_014851395.1. Classification (NCBI taxonomy): domain Eukaryota; kingdom Metazoa; phylum Chordata; class Actinopteri; order Centrarchiformes; family Centrarchidae; genus Micropterus; species Micropterus salmoides. Next base: position 34,566,619 of record NW_024044459.1, on the reverse strand, counting down.
GTTCCTGGGCAGCTAATGAGAGCTGGCCTGCTGACAGAGGGCCCTCAGCTGGAGGAAGATGCTATTGTGTGTGGGAGCTCTACACCACAGAGGAGCCACTTCCTCTGACTAATGTTTCATTCAGAGCTCCCTGCACTGCCTGGCACGTCTCTGTCTATACACCATATATCAGATAATGCAGCAGAGCTCATCACATCCATGTGTTGTAGGATGTATGGTTTGCAGAGTATTTCTATCTATCTATCCCGTGTGGCAATTTTTTTTCTTTCTGTGTGGGAATATGCGAGCATCTCTGCGTGTGCGTCTCCAGTTTATTTTCCATGCTGCCCTCTGTGTGTTTTTTATCTTCACGAGTGGGTGTTATAGCTCCACAGGGAGCATTCGCTCTATGAGTAGTGATTCCACTTGTCTTCACAGATAAACACTGTGAGACTCTGCGTTTAAAGTGGATATATTAAAACTGTCAATAGTGTTGCGCAAAGGAATGTTTTGTGTCTGCATGTAAATGAGCCTGAACTCCCACAAGGCAATATGTTGTGGGTAGGCAATTACCAAGGAAGGAGGCACTGCAGTGTATTTGTTCTTACAAAATGAAAAAATGTCCAAAGTAACACCTTTATTTTTCAGAGAAGTATCAAATCCCGTTCCAATCATGCCAATTTCCAAAATGTCAAACTGTTGCATTAAAAATGTGGTGTTTCCAGGAAAGGGTTCATCACCACCCTGATGGAATAAAGATAGCTGAAAATGATGTGTTAGAGATTGGAATTGCGGTGGCATTACTTACCATGACACAGTTGGTGTTGCTAGAACAAAAAAGTTTTAAAAATAGTAAAGTTTGGTTATGTTCAAATCTTTCTTCGATTATGTGCTGCCATTTGAAACCCTTTCAAGATCCAGTGAAAAAGCATACTTACCAACCTCTTGGAGAGTTATCATTTTGAAAATGAAAGATTTTTACCCAGCATCAGCGATGCTTTCTTGCTTCAGTCTTTCAAACTGTTTAATCTAAGGAAAATTCTCAAACATACCAAGACCATGGATGGCTTCTTAAGATGAGCATTTTTTTCAGTATATGTTATCTGGCAAATCTGGCAACCCAATACTGAGTGAACAGCCGGCAATGGTTTATTGGTGGTAATTGCTGCTTTTCTGGCATTTTATCAGCCCATCTGTTGCAGACGATTGGAGCATGTGGTGTAGTACTGTCCAAACACACACACATACAATGCATGCAAGCGGAACCCACACACCCACATGCATAAATCCAGACAGGTGGACAAACACAAACATGTGCACACATCTGTCATCTGCGTTGACACGCGCCAACACACCAACACACACACACACACACACACACACACCCAGACACCACAAATAAAAGTCTGCACCTGATCCCTTTATTCCACATTTTATATCAATCTGTGTATAAATGAACACACATATCCATGTACATACTGCGCCAGCACACACATGCACATACTTTTATACATTCTGCTACCAACAATGTTATCAATGTTATAGATCACACGGACACACACACACACACACACACACACACACAGAAATCAGCCTCCACTTGAGCCATACAATCTACTGGAAAGAACATAAACAAAACACAGACTGTGCACATATACATACATGCATATATGAATGCGGATACATTCATGCAGACACTCACACTGCTGCAATAAAAGCCTGTTTTATGACTTTGATGAATGGATTTTGGATATTGTATCCTTTTCAGTTGGTGCAGAAAAGGGGTACGAGAGGGCGCTGGGGGAGACAACACATACACACATGCACGCATACTGCTTACATATAAACTGACAAGTACAGATATATCAACAACATACCGTACATGTACTATAGTTACATGAATGCATGCAGAAATGTAAAAATACACACACAGGGATCCTGACTCTCTGTCTGGGGAAGCCCAGTCTGTGCCATGATTAATAGGGGTTGTGTGGCTCCTGCTCTTTACCTCATACTATCTCTGTGCTGAAGCTGAAAAAATAAGCAAGCAGTCAGCTTACATGACACTGACAAGAAAAACTCCCTTGCCGACCAGCCAGCCTGGATACAGTATGAGCAGGAAAGCGCTTAGCTATGCAATGTTCTGAGATCAGCAAGCCTTGGCACCAGAAATAAGGGCTAATTTGCAATAAGGTTTTGTACACTTTGCTTGTACTGCATTGGCCCAGATTACTAGGTTTGCAACTACCTTCTAATGTAATATTGATGATATTTTCTCTAGAAGTCCAACACACGACTTTTTATCTCTTTAGAGATATAATAATGCCCTCCAGCAACATTACACTGAAAAAACACCAACTTCTAACTTTCTTTAGCTGAATGCAGGAAGCTGAAAATCACTAACAGTGAAGACCGAGTGGAGGTGAGCAAATTGTCCAACGTCGCCATCTCTCACTCATCCCTGTGGGCCTGTCCATGTTCACAAGTTAGCATGTGTCTTGCTCATTAGCCAGTGTAAATAAGTAACATTTGACATTATCCAACAATTCATGTGACTTTGTGCCAAGTAGACTCTGCTATGTATCTGTCTGGGAGGCATGTGACGTACAAAAGAGGAATGCAATAACTACAGTAATGATCTTCTTCTCTACAGACATTAATCCATAGCAAGTAAAGACTCAACTTGCTGTGTTACATTACTTTTCGTTGTCAGTTCTTTGGCAAATCATTGCAAACTGCACTGTCATTGCTATTACTTATTTTTAAATACTTTTGATCCCTCCTTTTTTAATAATAATAATAAATATAACAATAATTTAATTGGGGCAACCTCCTATCATGGTCATTGGCCATGTTGTGAGGATGTAAGTAGACAGTGGTGCTTTATTGCCAAATTCCATCATTGCTGATGTTTAACAGGTGATGTTTACTTACCTAGTTTAGCATTTTAGCATTGGTAATTAGTACCAGATACAAAGAACCACTGAGGCTGATTGGAATGTAATTAGTAAGCGGTGAACAAAGTTACATACCTGAGGGCCATCCCTGGATTCACTCCGCAGCATGCTAGAAGATAATAAGAAAGGGCTCATTTGATATTTAATATATATAGCTAAAGTATCGTTTAAGACAATGCAGTGGACTGTTGTTGTACGCATAGTTAGATCTAAACAAACAGCATGACAGACACCATATTTGTTGTTTTGTTCTTTCTAATAATTAAATGTGACACGTTATCAACAAACCAGAAAGATGGGACAGAAATGCGTGAAAGAAATTAGTTTAATGCAATAAAGAGACAGATTTAAACACATGTTGCCACAGCTGCTTAAAGCTAGAACAGGTATTAAAGAGGCATGTTTTGTTGTATTTGTTGAAATTCACTTTACATCCCGACAGCAATCAATACATCAAATGCTCTGAAATAAAAGAAAACAATCCGGTTTCTGTGGCTGTCGAATGCCTGTAATAAGCCCTGGCAATCATTTCAATCGGTCTGAATGAAATAATTGGCTGATCTAACTGCCTGTCTATACCTACCTACCTTACCATCTAAAATGTGTTTTGGGAGAGTGGCTTTGGAGGGAGGCCTGAAGGGAGGAGGTTGGATTTTTTTCAGTTGGATACTTCAAAATCGAGCTGTCTTGCTAGTTTCTCCAATGTTACATACCCTAGCTTTAAGCTCTTTGTGTTAACACATCTGAAATCATAGGGACATTAAGTTCAGAGGTTCAGCAGAAAACGTATTGGGAGAGCTCTGTGGAGAATGGGCAGTGGAGCAACTGTCTACCAGCATCCAATCATGACTCACTGCCAGATCTGAGCAGAAAGCATGGCTGCACTCGTGTTTTTCCTCTGAGATTTCCAAACCAAACTGTCGAAGAAACCTAGTGAACCTCCCACGGACCAGGAGGTGAGATCATAAACTTGTAGTCAAAAGTGCAAACATTTCTAATCCCTGTGACACAAACATTTACTGTCACAGTTGCTTGTAAGAGTCCAGAGAGTATTTTCATATTGGTACTTTTTGGTTGTTTGCCTCAGTTGTGCGGTTCCATGGTTTCATTTTGGTATTTTTATTGGGTGCGCAGAGGACATATTTTAACTTAGGTCCAGGTGTTTGGCAGCTTACCCTGGGCTGTCAGTCCAGGCTTTCTCAAGAACATGCCTCTGAGCTGTTTATTTAACTTCACCCCATTAACTGGCACCAATTGACAAACTTTTTTGGAGGAGATGGGAGGAGAAGGTGAGGTCAGGAGACCTAAGTTGGGAGAGTAAATGTCTACATTCAAATGTTTCCCCATTCCTACTTAGCAGTGTGTTTTAGTTCTGTGAAATGACCATGTGGATTTTACTGATAAGAACATTTAATGTTGACATTCAGAATGTGTTTGTTTGGGAGCCGCCAATTGGTAGTTGATATTAACACTGGTATTCTCCCATTAGCAACAAAGCTAAGCTAACGAGGTAATGAGCTTGCTAACTGATAGCAGGCCAGTCTGGGGAGGTCAACTGGGGAAGAATTTTTACATTTTTAGGTGTGTTCACTTTATGTTTTATCTCAAAGTAAGGTGGTTTAGATTGTAATGAAACTCAACATCCGATTCATCTATTAGAGCAGAAGTGGTTTCCAACCAAAGATTCCACCGATTAATTAGCACTCTTTCAAATAGAGAGGCAGAAGTCTGCTGGGGGTGGTAGATTGAAGTGAAAATTGTTGGCTCTCAATGGCACATAGTTAGCCACTTTTTTATTACAAGGCACACTAGTTAGTCTTTATGTGGCTTTGAAGAAAAAGTCAATATCGCTCGGAAATCTGCATAGTGATACAGGGGTTAAATTCAAATTGATAGATCGATAATACTTCAGTGTTTTTCTGTGATGAAATGAATGATGACATTGGCAGTGTTGTGTGCTTAAAAATCGACAATGTTATAACGATAAGAGCCGTACACTCTTTCAGCCCTAACCGCAACCATCGCCTGGTTGACCTGTCACCAAGATTTGCCCATGGGTGCATTCTGCTTGTGCGCGATGTGTGAGAGGTGTGGTGACATGGCTAAAGGAGTGCACGCTGCACCCTGACATGAGTCTTTGTCCTTCCGACTGATGGATGGGTTCACGGCCTGAGTTTTAGAGTGGACACACATGCATACACACTCACACACACAGAACCTTTGATCTTATCTTGCAGTCAGTCATATAAGTGCCACTGGCAGCTAGTTATGAAGGCCCGAAACTTGATCCGCTGTGGGCAGTTAAGAGGTCCTGCTCTGTGATCAGGGATGAACAGACAGAAAGGTATTTGTTTTATTTAGTCGCTCAAGGAAAGACAGTGTGTTTCAGTTGCATTACACATTAACACACTCCTTACATTTAGAGCTGGGAACTGACTTCTAGAGCCATCGCCACTGCAATTGGATTTACTTGCTCAAGGGCATTTAGCCAGCTGATGGAGTGGAGAGTGCTATTCACTCACTTTCCCCATCGACATCTTCCCAGGCCACATCAAGATGTTGATCTTCCACTCACACTCACAAACTCCTGTTTATCACCTCCAGGCCACAGCCATCTGCACCCTTGTTTGATAAAACTTCACCAGCCGATAGAGGTCCGTACAAATCCAAACTCCAGCAGTGACCTCCAAAATGTTTAGCCGGCAGCAGGAGTGGTATAGCACTCGAGTCAGCTCGGTCTCTCCCACTAGTCGCTGTCAGTCCTCTGTCAGCTGCCATCCATCACAGTCCAGCTATTTGGGTTCACCTGCAGCCGACTGGGCCAAGACAAGAGGGCTTGTCAGTCTGTCAGTCACTGAGTAATGACACCAGGCCTGGGTGACCTCCAATACTCACTGACAAAGCACAAGCTGACTGCAGTAGAGTGGAGTAGAGTGGAGTAAAATAGACTGGACTAGATTAGAAGTGAAAGGTATGAACGTGCGATTCTTCAGTCAGAGGATGGTCCAACGTCGGTAGCAGAGGAAGAAATTTGCTTCTTGCAGTAGAAAAGTGTCAGACAGTGACAGGGAAAAGTTTGAAGGTTTTTAGTTTTGAGTGTGGTAGTGCAGAGGAGATGAACAGGCATGCTGAATGAAAAATGTATGACAGGCCCAGGTAATTATTCTAATCCCACTTGAGAAAGAGATACAGAGGCAGAAAAGGGAAATTAAAAATGTCATCATTAGGCTTTACTCTGATCAATAAACTAAATTAAAATAGTGAATCCAGCTCAAATTGGACCACATACACTGCCAACCCCTTCCTTTGTGCCTGTCATTAGGCTTGAGAATTGAACCCACCCTATCTGATTTCACAGTAGGTCCGATGCAGGCATCCACAGACAGTCACATCCTGCATGGAAAAATGATCAGCTGTGGAGCTGAACGCTGCTGGCCTCATAAATAAGACAGAGGCAACGGTTGAGAGGGTGTCCTGACAGGAGGTATCTGACTGTCCAGTTCCCTCAATTCAACCGAAGGTGTGTAAATCACACGTCTGCTGATCCGGGGACAGTGGTCATGAAGGGTAAAGGAAGGAGAACACAGGTCCAGGGGAGGTCCTACTCTGCTCTTTAGCTTTCATTTCTATGGAAAGGATTTACTGAACATAACGCCGATTAGTACAGGTATGCTGATTTACACCAGAGGCCTTCTGGGTAAAAACACGGTCCTCTTCTGTTGGCAATTGAGTAGCACCACATGCAAAGCTGGCGGTGAAGGAGAGGACAGCCAGAGCTTATCTGCAGGGAACAGAGACTGACAAACACTTCTGCCAGGGGCTAGCCAGAGGACTTCTGGTTCTCTGCTCAGCACACAAATGCAGATAAAAGTACAAGTTCTTATAGTTTCTGAAGGCTGTCTGCCCTCTCTGCCTCGCTTGGCTACCATCTTTCCCTTGATTTATCTCTCCCCTGGCTATCATCAATAATATCACTTGGGTGCACTGAATTTAATCCAGATAGCTTTAATTTGACATTGTGAATAACTGATACTGTGATCTAAACAATCATAAGATCTGATCTGATTTTTAGGCCAAGAAACTTCAAAAAAAGTATTTTAATTCAACGTTTTTCAATGTTGACTTGTACTGAAGGGTGGAAAAGGCAGTGGTCAGCTAAAAAATTTATTGAAACCTTATTTTCTGTTAATGTGACTAAAGTTAATCTTAACATTGATTAAACCTGCATTAACTAACAACTGTAAGCACAACACAATTATTAGCATTTAAATTAATGTGGCAAACTGTTGACACATCCCTTCCCCACAGAGCTGCAGAACTGGGTGAAAATTATCTGTGGGTTCAATGTTACAAACACCCCTTTTTATGCACAAGTAGTCATGTTATCCATTGTTAATATAAAAAAAACATTTTTGCCACTTTAAAATCATATTATGGATGCTTGTTTGAAAGTTTAGATGGTATTCAAATCAGCCTATGTGTATGTAATAGATACAACTTTACAAAATCAGTGCGGTATTATACATCACATAATGTAGTTGTAATTAAACAAACAGATACTGAGCTAATCAAAAATCTATCATACATTAACTGACACTTTTCCAATTTAAAACAGACATTAAAGGAAAAAAAACACCTGTAACTGAAAGTTCACACACAGATGCCAACCACAAGGTCCATCAGTGGATCTCCTCTGTTGAAGAATGAAAGAAAAATAAATTGAACATTGACCTTTGTGCAACAGCTGTATTGTAATACATCTTAGTTTACTGCGGGGCTTTTAGTCTTTGACCATTAGTAAAGCCTCTGGTGTAGCGTGGAAATAGATGAGAGCTCAACAAGCATAAAATCAAGATATATTACAATGCAGGTTCTACATGGCGTTTACACATAACATTTGAGGAATTATCTGACAACTGGTATCTTTGGAATAACTTTAAAGATTAAAGCAACAACGTAACTAGCCTTAGCACCAAATTCTGTTGTAACCCTTGAATATTTATTTTGTTTGGAGATATTTTTTCACTTAGTTTCCTTTTGCATCTGCACCTTAGATAAACTGGCTCTCCAGAAACTGCAGTTTTCTTGAGCCTTCCACCTAAAATATTTCAAACATCAATCAGCAGTGCAGGACGGGTCATTGGGAATTTAAAGTTGACAGATTGAGAAGAAAAGAACTTGAGAATCTTCTGCCAGTGCACCGTCTATACGCTGTAGGCCAACGCTGAGTTGACTCCGAGGAAGCAAAATCAACATGATTTCTAAATTTACTGGCCCAAGGTTAACAAGGTCTAGTTGTTAGGCAAACAGCCTGTCCCAGGGATGCAGTAAATAACAGTAAGCGGTCTGGTGTGAGACCACAGGGTCTGTGTATGTACAGTATATTTGCATCTGGCCAGTAGGTATTTCTATGCATCTGGGTGGGTGTGCATGTGTGGCCGTTTGGGTAAGAGTGCCTCAGCCAGTCTAAGATTGATATGGAGGATGAACAAATGTCAAGGAGTTTATTGTTCTTCCTGTATATCACTTTTAGACTCTGCAGTTCTACCTCCAGGCCGACCTACTGCCTGTTTTTCTGCATGTTTACATCAAATTCATTCATCCCTAAGTCATTTGTTAGGCTTGATTATACAGTGCAAAATTTTGGAAGGGTACAACAGTCATCTGGGAGTCAACGAATGAAGCCTGCCTTCCAGAACAATTCTCAAGGACTTACAGTCTGATCGACTACATATTTGTGCAGTTGGATGAGAATGTTACTTATTTATTTATGACATTAATTGAAAATTGTACTCTTCAAAGATATTTATAGTCGACTCAAAAATATCGACAGCTTCAGTAGAAACATATTTGTATGACCATTGTAAAACTCTTATGGATCGAAACATAATTTGAAACAACAGTGCCGAAGGCCCTCTGAGCTGTTTTGATGACGGCTACTGTGAAAATTGAAGATTCTGTTTATCGTTCCACTCATGCTGATCACCGCTCTTGCCCTTGTATTCATGCAGCAATCTGAAAACCACTGGGGGAGAGGGTTGGCATTGGCGAACAAGAGAGAAAAACAGAGATGACGAAGGACATACTCTCACCTAAGTATCTAGCTGATAGGAATCTGTGTGGCCAGATTCAATTGCAGGGCCTTCGCAATGTCTCTGACTTAATCACAGAGTCTGCCCCTTCCCAGATTATCCCTTCCTATCGTGGAATCAATTTGCCTGTCACTGAAACATGGCTCTTGCCTCGACTGGGTGGAGGGAAACCTCTTTGATGCAGGTAACTGGGATTCATTTATGTTCCAGTGGAGAAATCACATCTGGAATGTGCATATAAGAGGGATAAAGAAAGACAGACACATGACTGTCAATGTGCATGCCGGCCTATTGACTTTGATTTGACTTTGTAGTTTCTTGCCGTGCTAGTGATGACAGTGTCCCCAGAGACTAAATCTTTCTGACTTTGGTGATCACCTGACTTTCTGCCTTGACATCTATTGAATAGATTAGCGTGAAATTTTGTAAATGCTCCATATTTGTTTAGCGCCTTTCTATTCTAACCACTCAGAGCGCTTTTACACCATTCACACACATTCATACACTGGTGGAACAGCCACCAGGGGCAATTTGGGGTTCGGTATCTTGCCCAAGGACACTGACATACAGCCTGAAGGAGCCGGGGATTGAACCGCCAAGCGTTCGATTAACAAACAACCCGCTCTACCTCTTCCATAACTTTGATGATGTTTGATGTTTGCTTTAGTGCCACCAGCAGGTCAAAGTTGTTACTTATTTAGTGAAACATCTAAACATCTATTTGATGGATTAGCATACCATTTTGTACACACATTGCAACGCATTCTCATCTCAGTGAGTCATAACCGACGCTAACGTCATTGTGAGGATATTAGCATGATGATGTTAGCATGTATCTGAAAGCATTGCTGTCCCTAAGTACAGCCTTACAGAGCCACTCACGTGGCTCTAGACTCCTGTAGAGACTTAATTAATCCTTAGAAAAGAGAACATCTGAAACTCTTTGTAATCCATATCTCTCCCTCTTTGGTTTCCTACAGTGCCTCTAATAATGATTCACTCTGACAGTCCCTGTGCCACTTTGTTCTCATTAATGTAGTTCATCAATGTCTTGTTAAATGGAGGATAAATGGCTTTGTATTTTGCCAGGTAATGTCCTGCAATGAGACGTAAAGGTCTCTCAATAGTGACCCGTTGTTCAAGTGACTTCTAGTTGACCTGTTGCTGACCACTACCGGGCAATTAACATTTTCATGAGTCACTGGTGTCACTAACCCCCCACCACCCTGGCCCATCACCTGGCCCACTCATGCATGGGACACTTGGGGTCGACTACCAGTCCAATAAATCTGACCAGAAATAGGAGACCTGCTCACCCCTGTTTACCTTAAAGAGCTCTTTTTGACTTTCAGTCTCTCTCCCTCTCTCCCTTCAATTGATTCATAGCCCCGGGCGTGAAGGTTGATAGCAGCCTGACTGAACAATGAGCACCTGTGTGTGAATGTGTGCATGTGCATGTGCCTAACCAAGCAGGAAGTATGACCTTGCCACCCCTGATGTCTCCAGTGACTGTTCACTGACAGTCGTTCAGCTGCTGGAGCATCCATATGGGTATGTTCTGGTTAAGAGAGAAACCTCACAGCTCCATTTCACTCACATCACAATGTTCCTGAGTGTGTGCAGGCAGCACAAATGTGTATCTGTAGGCACACATTCACTGAACTAAGTATAATTTTGACATTTTTGTGAACAGCACTTTGTTTCATTCCTTAAAACAATGCAGATATCATGGGCAGAATAACAAGTTTTTACATAAGACAGTTTTACATCATTCAGTAGGAAAAGTACAGGTGTAAATAATAAAATGAATGAAGGCTGGATTCATTTTCATCCATTTAGGCTCGTGCAGCACCACCCACTACCTGTCACCTATTTCTAGGAAAAACGCTTAAAATCACATATCCAAAATAAATCAGTAATATCTCCTCAACCATTAGGCCTAGATGCATAATTCTGGTCTCCTTTGAAAGGTCTGAAGCTAAGGAATATAAATCCATTGTAGATTAACATATTTATTTTACCATTACAGACTACATGGATATGAAATACAGAAAAACTATAATATTTTCATCCTCGCCTGGTAAAAAAAAAGCTTTATTTTGATGCAATAAACCATCAAAACCATCCTAAGGTAGACTATAATGCACCTGAAAATCTTCTAATACACCTAGAATACAACTGTAACTGTAAATTTGATGAAAGGAAACTCATATACAACAGTTATTACACAATCTTTCAAAAATTTACCAGGCAAATGTCCATGTTTTTGGCCATATTTACTGTTTATATGTTCACTTTTATTGGTAGTTATCTTCAAAACATTATTTCTCTCCATTCAACCACGTTCCAAATAACATAAAGCTTTCAAAACATTAAAATATTGAAAAAAACAGTCAATATAAATGACCAAAAGCACTCCCATGCTTTACAGGCCCACAGCTTGAGAACAGAACACCCTACAGGGCTGTGGGTGGGCTCATTTCAGGCATATCCTGCATGTCTGTGTTGCTCCTACGGGTCGCCAGCAGAGACAGATAAAGATCGCCTCCGCCAAATTACGCTCTTCTTCTGCTCTCATACCTCGTGACACAAACTAAAGACCGCAGCCGACCTCACCAAGATGACGATCTCTGTGGACACAAAGCGCCGTCCCATTGCATTAATGGCTTTCAACATGGGCAGATTGCCGTGCTGTTCACACTGTACAACTTGTTGTCATGTAATGGGAGTCTTGAAGTCTTTGTGGCGTTCACACTATGTGACCAATCAGCAACAAGGGGTTACACACTACACGAGCTGACAACAACTCTGTCACCCGACAACCGGTCTTCAGACCACGTTTGGTCAACAAAACACACGGGGAAAGTGACACAAAACTACACACAAAACAAGACTTGTTTATTATTAACAAGATAAACAAAATATAAAGAATATAAGAATATGGGTGAAAGAATGGATTAGCACATGGGGGTAGCAGGGGTTGTCTGAATTACAGAGACAGAAGGAATTAAAAATGTTTGAAAAAATGAAAAAATAGCTGCCTGCTCTCATTGGCAGGATGTTGAGTCGCCGGAAATTTAGCTTGCTAGATATCGAGATGGCATCTGCAACGCGTCGGCAAGCCATTTTGATGCATCGTTGAGTTCACTTATAACAATTGGTGAGCTCTAATTGCCCCCAATCAGAACTTGGCAACTGGTAAATCGGGCCTTAAATCGTGTAGTGTGAACTGGGCTTTAGTTTGATGGTCCTGCTGGCTCACTATCACACTGTCAAGAGCTCACTGGGACACTTCAATAGAACCGAATCATTGCATTGTTAATGTTATTAACACATGTGCTTTACTTGCTGTGACAAGCCAAAATCATAATCTACGGTGAAAAAAGTGGGGTATTTTTCCTTGAACCTCCCTGAGTGACTGTGGGAAAATTCATGACCCTTCTTCCACCATCAATAACCATATTTTTATTATTTTCACACCAAAGGTGACTAGTATTGGAGAAAATAAAAAGCAAAGGCTGACCTTTTTCAGTGGCTCTTAAACCCTGGCTCTCTGACTCCCCTTCCATCGTTGGGAAAAAAGAAAACTACCAGCCCAACTTACTGTGTCCTCTCCTAATGTACTGCAAATCTTACCAATGACAATTCTAGCTCTGGAACAACAATATGATGCTTATTTGATCCGGCCAATGCAACAAGCAAACAGCACGTAGGGAGTGAGAGTTATTACCAAAACAAACTAAGCTAATTTCTTAAGCAAAATGCAAATCCTCCCTTTGAAATATCAACACAATCACACACACACACACACACACACACATCACACGCATACAGCCGACATTATGCATATTAATGACTGTTTTCCAAAACAAACATAACATCCACAACAGTGGCCAGAATTATGTAATGGCAGCCATGAAAATAAAAAATGGAAAACTGTTTCCCTCACAGTGTGCATTTTTTCACATTCACTGTGACCTTGCACTGCGTAGCCAATGTGCACTCTGGGTATGTCGGCCGCTGAGAATCGCAATGCAAGATAAATGTGGTATTTGGAGGGGCAGGTCTTTATGGTGATCAATATTTTCAGAATTCTGTCATGGAGATGGGATCGTCCAGCTGCACTGTGGCATGGCGGCAGTTAAAGTGGGACGTGAGTAACAGTGAGGTTCAGATCGAGGTGGGAGATAAAGTTTAAAACACATTTTTTGAAAAGAAAACACTTTCAAATAAATACAAAATACAACCATTTAAAGTTGTCCCTCCACCACTGCCAAAATAAAAAAAAGTCCCTTAGTGCTTAAAAATTATTTGGCGGGCCTCCCTATTTTGCCTCCCTGCTCCCATAAATAACAAACGGTCCCTTTGCATGCTCCTCATTATGACATTCACAGACAGCAGGAATTCTTAGCAGTTTGACAGATGATTCACTCTCTGGTGTGTTTCAGCTGTAAAGACATCGGGAGGTGCTTTTGACTTTCATTTCACATGCCGTAGAAATCGCCCGTTTCTCTTTCTGTTAATATGTAATATTGAAAGAAACAAACATAACTTGCAGAAAAAAAAGATATTCAGGCCAATCTTTGCAGCTACCAGTGATCGTCATTTGACAAAAAGTATAAAAACATGACAACACAAGTGCATTGAACTTGGGGAGAACCTTGACAAGTTGTGTTTGAAGGTACTGATTGATTTTATTATTCATCTCTTCTATCATTTATTTTTACCTGTCAGTTCTCTTTCACTTGGTACACTTGGTAAAACATAACGGGGACACATTAGAAAACACTACGGGTCAGTTTGGGAGGCAGTGTTGTCTCTAAGTATAAGGACTTTTCAGGATTCTCAAAGACATATTTGAGCTGATGTGCAGTGCCATAATTCATCGTTCATTCAAGTCCATATTCTGCAATTTAATTTTCATGTTTATGTGTAAGCAAGTAGGAACATTTGATGTAAGTTTGACATAGTCATGTATTTGCCCCTGTCTCCCTCTCCAGTCTTATTTCAACTGAAGTGCAGCTGACCCTCCTAACTCTTACTGTCATCACCCTCTCTAATGTCAGGTCCTTCGCTGTGCTAAACGAGGCCACATTTCACCACCGTACCGGGCCCCACGCCACGGACTCGGACGCCTGATGCTTTCAACTCTAAGACACCTGTGTGTCCCACAACATCACAGGCCATTTCCCCTGTCCTCTGACAAACAAGGACAACGACCCCCTCCACACACACACCTTCCCCGTGACAAATGGTGACTTAGTTTTCATTGGGAGGAGATGTTGTTGCTGCTGAAGGATGGAGCTTGACTCATCAGCAGGGTTAGAAGGATGCATTTCTTTGCTTTTATAGTAGTCTGGTTTTGAGTAGTCTAAACACTGTTTTAGATGTTACAGATAAAAACTGGGAAATCAATCAACTCAAAACATGCAATTTTTCGGAAGATTAAATCAAATTAAAAGTAAATGAATACTGGCAAAAAATATCAGCTATTATCAACTTTGTCACCCTTCAAGTCCCATGTGTTTTCAATTTACAATGTGTCTAGGATACACATGCACACATTGCTTTCACGGTAACTTATCCGTCAACATTTTCCGAATTTAGAAATAACATTTACTCATTTGGCAGAAATGACACAATACACACAATAAAATGTCTTCTTTTAGAGGTAAATACTGTATGCAAGTTTCCAATTTAAGGGTCTGGACACACCAAGGGGTCCACAGATAGATATGAGTAGACACCAGAGGATTAAAGAGATGGTAGGTTGAGATGGGACAGGGGGTGGCTAGCAATCATAGATCCAGACTCTATGCTATAGAGGCAGAAACACCTGCTGGGAGCAACAGAAGGAGAGACATTTCTTCATTTTGAGTTGCCACAAACCAAAACCAGTGGGAACCAAAACAACTGAAGGCTCCCTAATATGTCACATGAAATTCCAATGATCGCATAATCATTTGTGTAAATCACTAATTACTGTAGATCTGTTTGTGATTCTGGAAAATCAACAACATGATGCATCTTTAATCCAAAGCCATCATTCGGTATGGGAAACAACTGCAACCCCGCTTCGCTGCTCTATGAAGGTCACAAGTTTGTTTAAATCCTGTGATGCTGCAAGTGCGCAGTCGGCATCATAACAAGCTGAAAACACCAACATAATGTTCTTATTTCAGACACACTCCCTCCGTGTGCCTAATGCATTTTTGAAGAGCTTTAATTTTACCCACTGAATTAAACGACTCTGGATTTATACATGAAAGAAGGTCAACCAGAATTAAGGACGTTTTGACATTTAAGGAAAAAATATAATTTCCTTCACACACACACACACACACACACACACACACACACACACACACACACGTATAAACAGTTTCCTTGGCAGTCTATGAGGCTCTTTGCTTGGGTTAGATGTAACTTCAGAAAGGCCGGGGTGTGCAGGCCTCACAGTCTCCAGTTCAGCCCACATCATTCTCCATGCATCATTACCCCTGCAGAAACCTTGAGCCAATAAACAGCTCAGTGGCAATGCTCTTATTTAAAGGCAAGAGGGGAAATGGAAAAACACACATACACACACACATACAGAAATGCTCCGACTGCCAGGCTAGTTGACACACACTTGAAAAACCATAACACAGTTCAAAGTTCTGCATCAAAAACACTCAAAAAACTTGCACACACAAAAACAAGCCTGCACACACACTCTGTACACACATTAACACACACACACACACACACTCTTCGTTAAATTCCAAATGGACTGAATTTAGACCTAAGAGCTGTAATAAATAGTTGAAATATACACTCAACGCTATTAAAGTCACCCCTCAGGACTTTTCACTGTAGAGGAACTTTCAAATAATTAAAACCTGTAATCAGATACATGCACAAGTGGCCAGTGTGTGTCTAAAGATAGATGTTTCATTCTTATTTTCCCTCATCCCAAGACAATATTCAGCCCTGCAGAGGAAGGGAAATGAAGAATAAATAAGAGAAGACATTGGCAGCGCCGGAATAATTATACGCCACTCTATCCAATCTACATAAATAAACGCTCACGAGGCAAGAGAAAGAGAGAGAGAGCGCTTACAGTTACGGTTAAAGTCATTTTTCAGGCCGCTGCCCACCGTCTTTGAAGCGTGTTTATGGCTGCAAGCATGTTTTACATTGTAGATGAAATATTTGGTTTAGTTTGGCTGGTCTGTGGCCTGTGACTCACAGTGCAAGATTGATCCAAAGTGTGTATCCTATTGGGACATTAACCATTCATCTCTGACCTACAGCACAGCAACACCAGGAATACAACAAGCTTTCTTAAAGCATTATTGGATGTTCCAATTTGTGCCTCAAGGATCTGTTCTGACCTGCCATGTGATCATGGTTTTAGAAGATATGAATGGCCCTGAGGGTAACTTTGCAAAACAAACATATTACAAGGACAACGCATTATTCACAGTGCAAAATATAATTGTATATTCCAAAAATAATATAATTCAAAATATTAATGGTGCCATTAGCAATTAATTTGCAATAATCATGGGAGTCTAAAAGTTAATTCAGTTCCATTTATTAAAAAATAAATGAGCGTCGAGGGGTTCGGTTCGGTTCTTTCCTTAATCTGGATGGATTTATGTTTTTTTAAGAAGTCACTTCTTAATTTGTAACTAACTTTGTAATTTGTAGCCTTTCAGAAATAATTCAGATCAAATGAAACCAATGTCCCATCATTAGTTTTGACTTTTAACAGTGAGCTAGACCATGCAAAACCATGCAACTAAAAATACCATGTAGCGACTGCAAAGGCTGTGATTGGTCAGTTGGGCTGCTTGTGTTTCCCAACTCTGATGGAGATTGTTGAGAGTGGAGGCCACATTAATAAAGTTTAACAAATATATCTCCACTGAAAACCTTCTGCTCACGGCTCTCTATCAGTGAATGTAAGAATGTAAAGAAATTTTAAACATGACAGGATTGTAGTGACAAAGGACAACTGTGAGTCTAGTTGTGCTTCACAAATTACTGTGGTAAATATAATTAAAAGCACTTAAAGGCCCGGTCATGTACGGGACATCCATGGGATGTTGCTGTCAACAGGTGAAATCCTGCGCAACTATAAATCAGAAACTGAAGTTAACATCTTGTGTCGACTTTAAATCCGACGTCACCGCAAAAGAAATCCCCAGCAACCTGAAATTGATTCCGGGTTCTGCATGGTCTAAATCCCTGTGGGTGTATGTGATTGTCTGTCTGTCTGTCTGTCAGCTCTGTCGTAGACTGGCATTAACTACTTTGAAAAGTGTGTGAAGTGTGTAAATAGGATGAAACAGCGTAACAGCAGTGCAACACCAACTTCAAAGAGCCAATCCACATGTTCTTTCTGCATGGATTTTTAAAGACTTTACTGAGACTTCTGCATTAAAGCTCAGCTTTTCACAACTTTTTAAACAAAAGTTATCTTAAAAATAAACAGGTTTGACTCACTTTAAGTTCTTTCCACACACAAACTGTGTAAAATTAATTATTTTACAGTTAATATACCTCAAAATAATAAAAGATTACGGGAACACTAATAACTCTAATTTCTGTCTAAGACAAGCTGACTGCTAAATAAACCCCAGAAATACAGAAAGTGACGATACAAAGGCAGGGCTCCATGTTGCATTAGCCTCCCTGCTAGCACCACATGTCCAGTTTATCTGATAGGAAGCTATGAGTCAGAGTCCTTGTTCACAGCTGCTATCTGTTTGCCTGATCGAGACACGTGTTGCCCTTAGCTGTTTACACGTATTCTGCAAAGGCTGCTCCAGCTCCAAGGCTGTGTGGGGATACTAAGCTCCCCCAGGCTTAACAGGCCTTGATCAGATAGCACACCAAGACACACACACTGACACACACAAGCAGGCCAGCAGCTACACAAAAAGATATATGTGCATGTATAGACTCAAATACAAATGTACATATATTTAGACAAAAGCAAACATAAGCAATCTTGCAAATATATGCACTCACGCACTAATGCATGTGCATGCACTAATTCGAACACAAATGTCCATAATGTGTGCTTAGACACAAATCTACATGCAGACAGAATCAGACACAAGCTAGCAGGGGTCCTGATCAGCACCAGCATGCATCGGTAGATTTGTAAAGCAGGGCTAGTTTGGCTCGATGGTTCAATGGCCACCTCGCTCCATCAGCCCCTCCATCAGTCTGTCCGTCTGTCTGCTCGTCCGTCTGTCAGTGCTGAGATGAAATGCTCTGGCTTCCCGTCCTGAGCTCGGCTGACAGACTGAACAGGCTTCATTTCACTGCAGAACAACAATTTTGTAACACTGTTGCATGTAATACAGCTGTTCCACAACATAAATCAGGGTCACACTTAATGTCTAATCATTTTTTATGTGTTTGTGTTGGAAAGTGTGTGTGCAGAGTTCTGTAGAGAACTATGGAGATGCTTTCAATCTTTTATTTCCAACCTGGAAAAAAAAATAAAAGTAAAATAAATGTTTCCCCCCATTTCATCATAATTACATATTATTATTATTATTATTATTATGTACATTTAATTCCAATTTATATGACAATCTGTGATTACATCCTTAATTAATTTTTTTTCATAATGAAAAAAATTAATTAATCTCATAATTTTTCTTTACTGAGCCTTCTGCATTAAAGCTCAGCTTTTCACAACTTTTTAAACAAAAGTTATCTTAAAAATAAACATATGCAACTGAAGGTTTAACTCAGTTTAAGTTCTTTCCACACACAAACTGTGTAAAATCAATTAATTTTACAGATATGCCTCAAAATAATTGCCATTACATCAGATTACGGGAACACTAACAACACTAATTTCTGTCTAAGCCAATCTGCTCTGCTAAATGAACCCCAGAAATACAGAAAGTGAACATACAAACGCAGGGCTCCATGTTGCATTAGCCTCCCTGCTAGCACCACATGTCCAGTTTATCTGATAGGTCCTTGAGTATCTCATTATTATTAATAAGAAGTCATAATTTAATTTTTTCAAGTGGCAGTAATGGGATTTTCTTCAGACTTTGTTCTACTTTTTACTTTTTTGTTTTGAATTACCGGATAATTTCATGTTTTTTTAGCCTCTGTGAAAAGAACTCACAACTGACTGCATACTGCGAGTGATGAGGGGTAGCAAAGTTCTTTTAAGGGCTCACAAGTCAAAAAAGTTGGGAACCACAGCTTTAAATGATCCCAGTGTGATGACAGAATGCAGTGCAAGTTTAATTAGCAACCAGACACCCTACAGTTAAACAGATCACTGTATAAAGTGGATCCAGTTGCCTTTGGTACCCAGAACATTGTTTTGCAGGCTGTGTGTGTCCTGAAATGAAACGGCCTGCATAGCAAGAGAGAAGCAAGAAAAGCCTCAAAAAGAGCTCTTAAGTAATACGGACGTTTAATTAATTGTTACAAAAATGTTACCATCCCTGACCAGAAGGGGGTGTAAGTACCCCATGTGTGTCTCTGTCCCCTGACCTCTCATTCATCCACAAGGGCTCATCACGCCACTACGTCTGAGGTTTATGTGGAACACCCTCACCCATGACTATATAAGTATGTAAATCAGTGGTGATGGAGCCAGGTAGACTGGAGCTGCCCTACTGGTGAACCTCTACTTTTGATTGACACCAGCAGCCTGTGCCACTAGTTAGGAGTCCAGGCGGCTGTTCACTCAACTTTAAATTGCTGCCTTACTCATTACTGGAGCAAACAGACAGATATTTGTTAATGAATCCACATGCTCCAGTAATCCTAGCTTTCTCGGAGGCGCTTGGAGAGCACCCACACAGCAGTCCCTTCTCGGACCTCGTGGGGGTTGCGGTGGAGGGGGTCGGGGCAAAGGTCAAGGGCGGGGTTACAGAGTTTTTCAGATGCTAGGGTCCACCAGCCAGAGGTTATCAGGGCCTAATGGAGTAGTTAAAAGCTAAGAAATGCATACTGATTATCCCTGTAGCACTCAGTTCATCTCAGTTACACAGCATAGGAGAGGGAAAACACACATTTTGCAGTATTTGCACATAAACAAAGCATAAATATGTGACTCAATTTGGTTGAGAAAACATTTTAACGAACTGAATTTGATTGTTCACATTTATTCTGATCGTGTACTGTAACTGACGCTACTTTGGCAGCAGATGTTTCCTGTCAATACTGCAGATTTAAAATGAGTTGAAAGACAAGACAAGAAGAACTGATGCCATTCACACTAAGTTCATTTTCATTGTTGCTGTAATACATGTGTAATGACTTTCATGATGAGACGCTTGTGTGGTCTGGAATAGAAGAAGAACAAGATGAAAGATTCATTTCTGACACTACATTGTGGAAGGAGATTAAGCAAAGTGCTGATACTATCTCAAAGTGTGTGCTGCACTACACATCACTAACAAACTGCATTTGTAGCACCGGCTCATGTAAAGTGATCCTCAAAGACAAGGGCCTTTAATTCCAGCCTTTGAACTGAAGTGAGAATGTCTAATAATAAGCCATGCTGTTACGTGATTACATCTATTTCACTCAGCCAGTGCCAGGTGAGTATTTGTGGTGGTTGAATGTAATGGGATTACAAAATTGGATTGAAAGTAATCACAATGAGTTAATGAATGAGACACAGTGAATGTGACGACTTTTAGATGGTAGTGTCAGTTGCTCCACCTCTTTGGTCCAAACTGAAATATCTTGACAGCCATTAAATGGATTGTCATGAAATGAACAGTACAGACATTCATGGTCCCCAGAAGATGAATCATACTGACTTTACCTCTAGCACCACCATGATGCTGTGACTCCACTAACCAGGGCGGTGGTTCAATCCCCATCTCCTCCACTCTGCATGTCAAAGTTGCTCTGATTAAGATATTGAAACCCAAGATCCTCCCTCATCGTGGAAGGAGACTGAGCAAAGTGCTGATACTATCTGAAAGTATGGGCTGCACTGCACATCACAAACAAATTGTATTTGTAGCACCAGCTCATGTAAAGTGATCCTCAAAGACAAGGGCCTTTAATTCCAGCCGGTGAATGTGACATGTAGTGAAAAGTGCTTTGAGTGGTTGATAGACTAGAAAGATGCAGTCCTTGCTTTTGAGTGAAATATCTTGACAAATGTCTCTGCAATTTAACGGACTGCCAGGAAATTTGATGCATTTGGACATCTAGCACACCATCGTGCTTTAAAATAATAGTTTGTACAATACTTTGGTTTACACAAATTCCTGCAGATGTACCTTTTGTTTGGTACTGTTTAGCATGCAAATTAAGATGGTGAATGTTGAAAGTATTACACCTGACTTTGAATGCAATTGAGCGGCCTCTAAAACCCGTTTTGTGGTAAGTCTGGACACACATTTACATTTTTAAGCAGGTTCCAACCCTGACTACAACAAATTAATATAATGTAGAAGCAATACAAAGTGTTTTCTAGTCAAAGTAATAAAACATAACATTTTTATATTAAATAAAAGCACATGTTGGTGTTCTTAAATGTGGATTTACCGTAAAACTTTCAATTAATAGCCCAAATAGCCGCCTACCCCGTTTACTGGCCTGGTGAGGGAACACATTTTGACAAATAAACGCAGGTCTCTATTAGACGCCTGGTTTGGTTTTTATATAAGTTCTTTGGATGTATAAAACCTCTAAAGCCTGCAGGGTAGCCCGCTTTAGCTGCTTCTAAGCTGCTTAGATCGTTAATACAAATAATAATGTTTAAACTTATTATCAATATGTCAGTATGCACATGCCACACATCGTTAGATCAGTTAGATTCTCCACAATTCAATCGTTCAGTTCATTTAACGGACAACAACAAGCCCCAAAGTCTAATTCTTATAGATTTACAGGTGTAACTGCCATGGTACAAGAGAAAAAAGTGCGGACCCCCGTTACCTTTGAAGCGCTTGTTAAGTCCGAATATGTCCTTTCCTTACCAATCAAAAGAATCGAAACAATCAAAACAGCTTTTCATAAAAACCCTGGTCTATTAATCAGGTTTTACAGTATTTCTACTATCTAATAAGAGCTGCAGAACAACTAAAACACAGGAGAGTTAGGTTTTGAATCACCAGTCCAATCAAAGCTTTTTCAATTTTCTTTTTCATTTATCTTTAAAGCAATAAAAAACAAATGTATCCACAAACAGAAACCCAATAGAGACATTCTTTATTCTTTCTCTTTTGAACTCCAGTGTTCAATGTTAAACAGTGTCAACAAAACATCTGTTTTTGGAGGCGCACAGGGGAATAGTTTATTTCAGATCACATTTACTACATAATGAAAGTAACCTTTCCAACACTGGCTGGCACACAGCTTGGGAGAAGTGTGCAGGAAAAGGCTTTGGTCGAGGATAAGGCCAGTCATAAAAGGCTACTGTGTTGGTGCTGAGAGACACATCAAACTCTTGTGCCACCAGCAGGCTAAGTATCAAACAATGTTTTTTGTTTGGGCTTTTTTGGTCAAAATGTCCTGCAGTTTCCTTAAGCTTTTCCTTGCCATAAATCGTGCTGACACTCACACTGTGTCCCAAACACACACTAGGGTTGGCTCTTTTAATCTTTTGATCATTGGACCAAATAAATTCATGTTCACTGCTAGACCACAGGGTGAAAAATAATAGGAAATAGCCCAGAGGAACAGTGGGCCACAGCTCATTGCACACAGATACAGTGTGTCTATTTCATGTGGCTGTATTTGTGCATTTGTATATTTGTGTTACTCTGTGTGCTCTTTGAGTTTCTCTATTTGTGTGATCCAGAGGACGCCTCACAGAGCGCAGAGGCAGATTCATTTCAGAACACTTCCGAAATTACCAAAGCGTTTGTATAAGGCCCAGCAAAGACACTAAGCAATAAAAAATGGATATGGACAGCAGAATACTCTTCAGCGCTATCGCTGTGTAATGGCTCATAAACAACAGTGATCATCCACACCAGCAAAAATCTAGTTTGAGACTGATGAGAGCAGATTTATGCTACTTCGGGTTTGATATACAAGCAGGTTCGGAGGCTCCGTTGAAAAGGAAATTCATTACAAACATATTGATATGCCATAATAGAACAGTCTGCATGTCGAAGTGTCCTTGGGCAACATACTGAACCCCAAATTGTCAGTCCAGCAACTATTATCCAACAACCATCAAACAACTATGGAACTGATTGCCATTACATTTAGTACAATAGCCCACATAGGAGGAGTCCAACTTTGATTATCTCCTGAATCTCTTACCACCAGCAGGTTGACGTTTACAAGATCAACTGGCGAAAGACAATAACGTTCAGCAGAGGATGAACTCCACTGACTTTGAAGATCCTTTGGCAGTTCCTTAAGCATAATCCATCCAAAATGACCAATGACTGGAAGAACAAGTGACTTTCCCATCATCCCCTGGTGTACTTTGTGTTTGTTTTTTAATTAGCAAATATTAGCTTGTGTAAAGGGTTAAATAAAATAAATTCAGTGGGACTATACTACAGTTTATTATGGGACTATGGTGCAGGTTATTACTTAAATAACGTGTTTCAAAATATACACCCATATACAATTAATCACAATCAATTAATCACCAGTATATTGTGTCTCAAAGTGACAAATGCCAGTTTCACTGTAGGCTACACTGTTACTGTGGCAGGGTGGTACAGAAACAGTAGATGGCGCATAGTGCTTGGGAGGAGCTTAAAACCCTGTAGAGGCAAGTAGAAGCAGAAAAAAAAAATCCTGCTACTGAGCTGAAAGTTTTCTGCATCATTGTTTCTACTACAGGTGGGTTAATGTTGCCCAAAATCACATGCATGTACAGTATAGTAAGAGTGTTGTGAATCGTAGGTGATAACATGCAATGCTCAGAGTTGAGTGGTTTTGCAGTGATGTGTTGAAATAGAGATGTTTCGCTATACTAGGCCAAGCTAGGCTAGCGGACCTGTTGCTAATGTGTAACCTACACAGTTCAATAGAACTGCTAATGAGACATGCAAAAGTGGCTTGTTTTGTGCTGTTAACCAATTTGAAGATGAAGATGAAGATGCTAAGATGCTAATGTGTTTCTATCATTGTGTTAAACGGCTTTCCTGTGTACTATGTGTGTGTTCTTACTGATGTAAAGGAGTTGTAGTAATATGACAGGTAAAATAAGAGGTAAATTTAATAGTTACTCACTGTAATTTTGTATATTGCTGTTTTATGTGCAATGTGGTTAAAGTGTTGAACTTTGAAAAATGTTACAATAACCAAATGAGAACAAAATACTGGTGAAGATGTAATTCAAGTGCAACTGACGAGCATGGACACTTATGGAAATTCATATAGTTTATTTTGTGATGCTTCCATTTTCAATGTATTTACAATACTTACCCGATATCTCCTATAATTGAAGATACTGTAACTTACCTGATGCTACAACGACCATTTTATTGAGAACCTCAGGAAGTCATATTTTAGGTGCTTACTTTGTTGAGGCTGCAGAATAAATCCTGTAGTTGCCTCTTTGTTTCAACCATAAACTGTATAAAAGAAGAATTGGACGTAGTCACTGTGATGTCACCCATTGGTTTGTGGACTAGGCTACATTTTTGAAGCCTCACGTTTGCCATTTTGGCTGTTGCCATCTTGTTTTCTTAGGACCAGATGTGAGTGGACGTGACCATATTAGGATGAGAGGGTGGCGTTGCTAGCTAGCTTGGCTAGCAAGGTGCATGTGTTAAAACAGGTTAACACAAAATGTACTAACTGGAGAAAAAAAAATGTACTAACTGGAAAAAATTAACAGGCGGTTCATAATAAGCTTTTTCAATGGCGCTGTTTAAATGTTAGTGCAGTGGATACAAGTCACCTCTGTCCTGATTGACAGGTCACCAAGGCAGTGACTTGTGGATCTTAGATATCGACAGTATTGTCTTAAGAACAAAGATGGAATAACTTATCAGAGTTAACTTGAATGCATTAGTCTTGGACAAATTAGTGCATTGGTGTTCATGACACTTTACTCTGGCTTGATTCAGTGCGTGATCATGTTTTGATTCAGATCATGCACAAAGAGGAGGGGCTATTCATAGAGCGGTCTGTTGTCAATAGCCGCTCTCATACTGCCTTATTTTCAGGGAGTATTGCGCCAATTTGTTGTCTCCCTGTGCTGTATGAAAGGTACAGAACACACTGGTGTTGTGTTATTATACGTAACAGTGTTTTTCTGTGACGCTGGCTCCAGACAGCTGGAACGCTATGTGAAAGCACACACACAAGGTTGCTGGATTATTCCGCAAATGTTGGTTTAGTATGAATGAGCAAACGTGGTATACTGGCGGTACAAAAGCGGCTACTGTGTTTGTGAGAGACAGACAGGGAGCAAGTGAGCGAGGGGTGCCACAAATACTAAATCAATGTATGGGTAACACTGGGCATATATACACTTGAAAACGTACTCTGCCATGGCTTAGGAGATAAAGATGTTAAATAAGTAGGCCTGGGATAGGATGACTGTGTTAAAATGATAACATTAAATATTTCTTAAATAAATATATCTTAAATAGACATCATAAAAACAGCAGTAACAGTAGGCTATTACTATTCACCAATCACTAGTCATTTATTCATGTGGGATAAGATTAAAATGCCTGTAATTAATGTATTGTAATGCACTGTAATTAATTTAGATTAAGACTGACCTGCTTGGATTTCTTGTCCCAAGCACTTCACAGTACTGATGTCGCCATGTCTCCAGATCTCAAAAATTTTAATGAAATGGAAATTAAAATCTTCCATTAACATTCAGGCTCATTAAACATTTATACTGGATTGAAACTGTGTGAAGAGATTAAGATAGAAAACGAATCTGCTATTCATCAATTACACAATAAATGCATATTCAAACAAAGTTCTGCATTGTCTAATCAGAGATGGATTATGCTGATTAGCTGAAAATGTAAATTTGCATTAAAAGTCTGTTTGGTAAGTCAGTCTGTACTTGTCGGTTACTCTGCAGCTTTGGCTTTCAGCGTGATTTGTCTTGAATGTTAGTAGAGGTTGCTGCGGCCTGCATGAGAGAAGTTGGCCAGTTTGTCTTTGGTGCAGAAGGAAGGTGAGCCGGTGCTCTGAGGAGCAAGGCTCATCCATCCAGGTGGCTGCTGACAGGGCCAGATAAGCATCTCACCCTGGGCAAAAATAACACAGCGTCCCATTGAGACCTGATAATTACACGGGCCCACTGCCACACCAGCCCTGATGTATGGCCCCAGATAGCTATCTCACACCCGCTAAGCTGCTGCGCGCACGCACACACACACTCAAACACACACACACACACACTCAAACACTTCCACTTAACACGTGGGTTGAATGAACGCACAAACATACCCAGTGAGATGGCATATCCCTTCTATTATAGATCTGGAAAATGCCTCTACGGCTAACTTTAGCTGTTACAGAACAGATAGGTATGAGGTTTCACTTCACTGAGAGCATCAGTACAAGTGGTGAAAAAGAAAGTTTCAAAGTGCTATATTGTGCTGCGAGGCCACAGGTGTACAAGACTCTTTCAACACAGACTTTCACAAGATAAGAAATATCACCGACACCTAGCGTGACGGGGAGATGTTGGCGATGTTGCCGTTTCTTGTCACCAAACATACCACTTACTAACGCTATACACTCAACAACCTGTTCAAAGCCTTGTCCCAACAAATAACCCCCCCCCCCCCAGTCAAATATTAGCAACAGCAAGCATTAGTCAGCGTCTTTTTTTTGTTCAATCTTTCACTATTGCCTTGAATTGGAAAACCTTAAAATGAATTGTTTGAATAATTTCTTGAGCCTTTCAAAGAGAAATCGCTCCAAAATAAGACGCATCGGGAAGAACAGGCAGCAGCAAAATACCTACAGTCTGACAGATACGTATAAAGTTGGGTTTTGAATGGGCAGCCATTGTGAAAACTAATGTAAAATTTGTAGCTTTGTTAGCAATGCACAAGCTGGTTTTTTGTGCTCTCGGGGGCAGTGGAAACAAACTGTTAACAAAACACTGAATGAATGTAATCACTTTTACCAACTCCTCAGGGAAAATATGACTCCTTGGATACTAAATGATCCAGTTTCTTAAACAGCTAGTCTCTAACTTTTTTTCTCTGTTGTTTTATAGAAGTAGGAAAGTAGCTTACAGTATGTTTAACAGAGCTTTTTGGCTGAAGAAAGATGCCTGTTGCATCTGAAAACATGAGTGGGGAGAGTGAAACAAAACAGTAAAGTTGTGGGGCAGAAAACCAAAACAATTAGTTAAAAGATTGAGAGTCAGTGGATTTTAGGGGTAACAGTGTGAGCCTGTTGTTGCCGTCATTTTGACGGGCACAATTGCCCCAAAGGAATACGTTGCAGCTACTGCTGCCAGTTCACAGCTGCCAGCTGAAGCCATCTACTGCACAGATTCCAAATACCTAATACCTAAACCACAAAACACTGCAAACCTATTAACTTCCATAAAGCTAGTAGGGGCAAGTTGGTCACCTCTAGAGAGCTGATGTCAGCTGGCCTTGTGAGTGAAGTGACTGGCAGCCTTCACAGGATTAATACCAGTGTATTAAGAGTTCCCTCCCCATAGTGTGAAGTACAAGGCCGGGCTATTGTGCGAACATGCAGGTGATCCTTTCTTTTCTAAAGTTGCCATCCTTCATCTGATGAGCTGACGTGCTGACAGTGACAGCTGATATGGACCATTGTGTATCCCAGTGGGACCAGCAACATCTGATACGGCCACCTGGGGGCAAGTTCACGGAGAGGGGGAGAGTTCACGGCATGTCTGGCATTGTGTTGTTGTCCCCTGTGCACAAGTAGCTATGATTTATAGCGGGATACTGTACGGCTATCATGTAACTGGTCACTTCCTGATGTTCGCTACACTCTGGACAGTGAATCAGAGACATCAGTGATAAAACCCAACGAGGAGAGGTAGAGGTAGAAATCAATACAGTCCAGAATTAACTCACTTTTGAAGAATCCACCTTATATGATGTCACTAGATTCAGATCATACTGTTCAGTGTACTGTATATCTTTGTTATCTGTGCTGTCGTAGCATATAGTATTAGGAGCAGCATTTTCCCCTCTATTCTGTTCTTCCTTAATCTTGTTGCTAAATTCATCTAAACCATTAAATGCTTTTTGGAATAAATAACTGGATAGTTAGCAGGAGCAGCAATTGCCACCATGGCCTAGCAGATTAAGAAAAGAGGATTATCAATAGATGCAGAGACTCAAACGTTATCAACAGAAAATCTAAAGAAAAAGACATCTAAAGTACTGAAACACACAGTAATTACGACTTTGTGCTAAAAATAATCTGAAAATTAAAAACAAATAGAGACACGTGGTAATTTGATCAATCATTACACTTATGTTACCTAAATATATGTTATATTATACATACTGAGTTGTGTCCAGGCAGTGCATCAGACTGCCTTGTGTAGCCTGGGGTCAACACCTTCAGGCAGAGGGAACCTGCAGTAGAAAGGAGCCATCGGAGCCTCCCAGCCGCACAAACAGCCTTCATTAATCTCAGCCAGGCTGACAGCACCATTGTAACCTCATAAATAGTCCGGGCCCATATCTGATACTCCACAGTGATTGGTGGGGAGAGGGAACAGAGATGTATGATACTGATGTACGATATGTAGGTGATATCAATCTACACAAGTAGGTAAGCGCACACACAGAAAGTGATATCCCCAAGCTTTCTTACACAACAAACCTCTTGCCACTTGCCACCCAGTGCTGCTCATAAAAGAAGAGAGGATGACATTACTGTAGTGGAACCTGAACCTACAGGTTTGGCTTCTACAAACATGTTCTTAAACCTGAAACACATTGCTTTAGGAAATGGGAAACAATAATTGTACCTGTCAACAGCTTGTTCAGAAAAAAACACATTAATCATGAACTTATACACTGACAAATGCCTTCATTGTTTGAAGAATCATTTGAAGTGTATCGGTATGAGCATAATGTGATTAAATCTTAAATTATTTTCCTTAACACCACATTTTTATAATGAGATGTTTTGGCTCCCTGAAGCAAAGAAAACTGACTGCATATTTCCTACCTTAAGATGTCACTCATCTTGATTAGAGCAGCATGTAGCTCTATACAATGAGGTAATAACACCACAGGTGTTAGAGAAGCAGACAGTGAAGGCAGCCTGTCAATATGTTCACAACGTGGGCAATTTGTGTCCCATATGTTCGCTGTGTGATTTAAATAGGTCTTGTCTGCCACTCTTTTCAACTTTTTTCCTCATTACTCTCACTCGATAGCCATGATCCCTGTTCTCAACCCAACTGACCCAACTAGTCTGCAGCCACGCTAGCACAGGCACAGTGGTGCTTTGAGTCTAAATGCTTATGTTGGCATGCTGACACGATCAAACTGGTAAATCATTAACATGTTCACCACATTAACTATCTCAGTTGTGGAAAAAAGTCAAATTTTGACCTGGTGATGGTTAAATGATAAAGGAAAGGTCAAAGGATCATCAGCCAGTAGGATTCATCCTCTTGCGGACATGTATGACTTAACCTAAATTTGAGCCAATCTGCCTTGTAAATATACAGATATTTTATTGGATAAGTAAAAGTGCAACCTGCTGGTGGCTACAGGTGAAATGTTAGAGGATTATCTTCTTATCTTCTTTTAGAAAGCTTTCACTGACACTGAAATTATTATATTGTTATATTATGTTTGCCTCAGTGCTTCAGTGTTTCCTAAATGCTGAGTTGAATCATTCTTGGCTTTCTTTTTCCTGAAGACAGCCACTGTTGCTACTGTTGCTTTATCTCCCGCTGTTATCATCTTCTAGTTTAACTGACTGTAACAGCCTTTCCTCTACTAAAAGTTCCTCGCCTGCTGTGCCCTCCCCATCCTCTCAGCATCCCGTTCCTGGCCGATACACCTCAACACATGGATGCCAGCAGGGGAGGACATCCACACCACTGACCCGTGAACCTGTCAAACCAGCCCGGCAACCCTACCTCAATGGCAAACAAGGGCGGGATGTGCGTGTATGTAGCTCAATAGTCTTGTCAGCCCAGAACATGATCATCATCTTATTCTAGCTGATCTACCTTGGGGTTGCCTTTTAGTATTGGTTTATTATAAGTGGTCAGTGCAACCTACCTTAAACCCGCTTTATCCTGCCTGAAGACGCTGTGACCCAAAACAAACATTTGAAAGAAGAAAGAACACATTCTTTCTTTTATAAAGTTGATGAGCAATAAAAAACAGCATTTTATGGTACAGGTCCCTGGTACCACTTACATGGTCTGGTACACTATGATTGGTAGCTTATGGTGTTATCTGATGTCTGTATGGCGCATATTACAGAGTCAGTTCACTTTATGACTCTAATACTTGTGGCTCTCTAACACGACACATTACCATTTACCATGATTCTGTCATTGTCACTTGCTAAAGTGGCTGCAGCTCGACAATTATAATATTGGTTAGCTTTATGTAGGGATGACACTTGTAATACTATTTTTGGGGAATTTGGAATTTAATCTCATCACACACTTTCAATCCAGTGTAAATGTTTGATGAGCCTGAATGTTAATGGAAGATTGTAATTTCCATTTTATTTAAATGTTTGAGATCTGGAGACATGGTGACATCAGCACTGTGAAGTGCGTTGGGACAAGAAACCCAAGCAGGCCAGATGTTTAGACAGGTTACTGTATATGGAGGTAAAATGATTGCAGCTGAAATGCTTGTGTAAAACCTGAATGATCATCTGACTGCTTGTTATTTTCACCCCATTGAACTACTTTTTAGAGATGTCCCCACATTCTCAGATCTCCAGTGCAAATACAACACCAGTAAACATGAAAGGAATCGTGGCCTGAAGTACTAAATTAAGACACTCATTGTGCAAAACTAGAGTTTTCCTTTAATTCTGCACAGCTCATTTGCCCAAGCCAAACCTTTTCTACATATACTGTAATGTAAATACTTTAATCAGCTGTTTCTTTGGCTCTCATTAGGAGCCACAATTCACAGGCCTATAGTTAGCTAAAAGTGAGGCATGAGTAGCTTCCCAGAGACCTCCATCCCACTTTCATTTGATCTTTCCTAAATGTCTGTTGAAAGCAGATGAGGTCCATTTAGTATTTTTAATGGTAGAAGCCGGAGCTCCATGCAGACAAGGGTCAACTATGATGGAGGACTGTGCTACTCGGAGATGCAGACAGAAAAGGCCTGACTGCTCCGTGACAGGTCTCTGGCCCTCGACAGCCCCCCACCGCTCATCCCACCCTCCCCCTTCTCCCAGCAGTGTGTCAGGAGATGTTGATGAACTTGTTTTCCAGACAGCCGCGCTACCTTGGCCTGTGGTTTAGAGTGAGGGAATGCACCCAGTGGGACCTGAAACCGAACCACCTGCTGCCCTCGCCCCCTCCACTCTCTGACTCCCAGCCTTCTCCGTTTACCAAACACCAGTTTCTAGGAACACTCAGCCACCGCTATTTGCCATTTGGCATGGTTGGTGTGTGTTTGATAGGGGTGGCAGGGGCTGCTGTATTTGTGTTTGTGTATTGTATGTGTGTGTTTGTCTGTGCATGTGCGACTGTCCATCCGGAGCAGGGGTTATATGTGTATAAATGTGTGGGTGAGCGTGTTATGAGGGGTGAAGAGACAAGCAGCTGAGGTCTAATGAGCTATAATGAGGTCTAATAGTGGAAAAGCCATCTAGAAGCCATGACCTTGGCATTATGACTGATGCCCACAATCATAACACATCTAAAAACAGCCTGGGAAACAAGCTCAAACTCGCTGTCGTCTCACATGGTGGTAAGTCATCGTCCATATTTCATGGGTTGAATTACCTCAGAGTTAGCAGTGATTACAGATTTAATGGTACATCTGCAAATTGGACTTTGGTGGTTCGTTTTGATGAGAATACCATTTCCATTAGTGCATTTATGAGAATTACAAGGACAGTTTAGCATGTTAATCGTGTTAACGTTGACAGAGGAGAAGGTGTCTTGCTAATAACATCCGTAATGACATTTGGTGAGTGCTTTTGTCCAAAGCTCTGACTGCATATATATTTAGTGTGGGCGGCCGCTGTGGGAAATGAGCCCTCAGTATAGCTACTGTCATTGTTGGCTCCATATTCTGCCTATCAAACTACAGGAAACATTAATAGACTTTGTTTAGAGTACATGCTCCTGGAGTATATGCTGTAAAACTGAGAGCATTTGCAGATTGCAGTTTGAATGTTGTCGTTATGTTCATCTAAAAACTGTATGAAAGTGAATTCTTGTCCTTTTAAATAGTAGTTTATACTATAGTGACTCAAGATTCAACTCGAGTTTCCTCATTTGTCATAGAGATGTTGACAAAAGTGGTTTCAGGACTTCTCATCCATGTTGGCTTGAAGTATGAAAGTTAATTCTTGACCTTGGATATAGTAGTTTGACAAAACAATAGCTTTTTTCTGGAGTTTTCAACTGTATCTCAAACCTATAGCCAGACAAGAACATCAATAGCAGACAATTGTGCAAAATCCCAGAATAACGCTGTAACGTTAATGACATCCAATGCCAACATTATCTACTACATACTACAGTATGGTTACTGTTAGGGAAAGATTGTGGTTAAGCCAAATAAATTGTGGTTATGTAACCATGATGACAAGATCTACTAACCTTTGTTGTCACAAAACCGTTTTAAAAGGGAGACTCACCCATCTCACTCTGGATAAGTCGACTTTGAGCTGATATTATTTTTATATTTATATTTCAAACTGTTAGGAAATGATTTTTTAGTAGTATTCACTCTAAAGCTTTCTAAACTACTGCTCCCTGAATGGATTAGATGTTGGATTTATGACACTGTTAGATTACTATAAATGCCAGTCATTATTATCATTTAGTCCTGAATTTTCTGAGATTGCTGGGCATTTTGTCTTCCTCTTATTTTCTCTTATTTCTCATCTCACCATCTTACAGTTTTCTCTCGGTCCAGCAGCAGTTCAGACATTTGGCGAGAGGTGAGCTAAACGCCTGCCCATATGGACTGCAGCTGATTTTCAACACACACACTCATATACACACTCTGCCTTTCTCACTTTTAAGTCTGCACACTGCTGAAGCTGACAAGGTAATGCCTTTTATGGGGCAGCTAACACAAACAATTCACAGCCCATAAGTCCTTGTCTCAACGGTTTTTGTTTGACCATAAATTACAAACTAGAGCACCCATGGGACCTTATTAATTTAAAAAGAAATATAGAAGAGACACAACAGCAGAGCTGTCTGAGAGGTATGAGGGAGGTTATCTGTGTGCAGAGAAGTTATATTTTACTACACATTACAAATACACATTTTTTTGTGAATACTACCAATCAAGGGCGTCATTTTGTGTTGAAAAGTGATGGGGACATTTAGGGGCTCAGATTAGGGGAGTGATGAAACTCTTAGCACAATATTGGAGTACCGAGAACAAGACAAGAAGATACTCCAATGTTATTTATAAGAAATATTCATTAATGAACTATTTGATGGGGGGGGGGTCTGGGTGTCCTCCCCCAGAAGATTTTGAGCTTTAAACTCTTAATTTCCTGCTTTCTAGAGACATTTTCTGCACCAATTTATGGTGGAAATGTCTTTATTTAAATGAAGGGAAACAAAATTCATGTGGCCGGTGACAATTCAGAATATAAAAATATTATCAAATATAATAATAATAATAATAATACAGTAATCAGCAGCTTGTTTTTTTAGCCTAAGTTACTTTTTTGGGCAAGGCAGATCTGTTTCTTCTACATTGCATTTCATGTTTTCCTATTGTGCAAGTAAACCTTTGTCACAGAATTTTATTTTTATTAACGTTTCTTGTTACGAGCTAATTTTCAGAAAACTTTTAGCAAATGCTTTCAAAAAGTGGTGGGGACATGTCCCCAGCATTCCCAGTGTAAATGGCACCTATGCTACCAATACTAATTTATATTACTTATACTTAATGTTACATACTCATTGTGTAGATACACATACATATTGTTTGTTTTACATTTGTTCTCATACTAATTTTGAGTTTCCTCATAAAGAATTACATTGTAAGTGAAGTTTCAGATGCTTTTTTCACCCTGGAGCAGTATTAAAAAAACACCTATACTTTTATTTTTTGCATTAAAATTATACATTTTGAAACATGATACGTCTAACCATATTCTCCATCAATGACCCGTAACTCATCAACCTCTGTGTGTCTACCTAGCCTACAAACATAAATGTGAGAGTATATGTGTGTACTTGTGTCTGTGTGCTGTGGCTGGCTGCCTATAGGGACGCTGCTGGAAGAATAACAGAGGAGTTGCTGGTTTATCTGCACGCTGGGACTTATTAAGACTGGGAAGGTGTGTCGTTCACTGCAGTAGATGTGTAACAGCCCACTTCAAACTCTTTCAGACCCACTTGCACAAACACGGGCTGTATATGTGACTATACCTCCCTGCTGTTTCATAGCCCTGTCAGGGCCATTTAGCTCTCAGACATTCACTTTATTCTGTCTGTGCTGGCCAGGTATGTTGATCCCTGGGACCCCCCCCGCTTCAGGCTAGATAGGCACTTCCACTAAATTGTGTTTGACTGGCAGCTGCTTGTGTTCGATCCTCTCCTGACTGTTCAAACAGGTGAGCTAGTTGGTGCATCATCTTTAGCATCAAAGGTCTCTTTGCAACAGATCAGTCAGTCAGACTAACAGGAGGAATGTAGCTTCGGGATAGAGATATCTTCACTTCCTCCACCTATAAACTGCCTCCAGTGGTGGAGTCACATTGAAACTGTGACTTGAAGGCAGCAAAGTCAAACGATCACCAGGCCTGATCAGGTCAACTATCAACAGAAGAATCACTGAAACTGCATGACTGAAGCTGAATGTTGGTCATAAGAACAAACATTCTCAGGCAACTTTTCCAAAAAATGTAATGGTTAGATAAAATCTATGCAAACAGTGCTTTGCTTAAGCAAACCCTTATTTACCTTTTTAAATAGGTATTCCAAAAACCATTAATTAAAAAGAAACAAAAGAACATAGCTTCATAGCTTTAACCAAGGAGGGTTAAATCAAGGGCAACTGGACTTGGTTGAAAATACTTACCTCTCATCCAAGAGCAGAACTGTAGGAGTACCTTCAACCAAGTACAGTTGCCCTTGATTTAGCCATTTGGAGAACTATGACCTGGATGACTGAGAATCTTCACAGACAACTTTATAGCTTTAGAGAGAATAACAGTAAATTGAGAATTTTCCTCTTGAGAAACTGCAGATTTCGTAGCATGTTGTTTGTTTAGTTAATCTATATCTTACAGAAGCCCTTAGAGACAAATAAAAAATAAAAAATCTGGTAATCCATTTTCTAAATCAGGTCTAAATCGTTTTGTTTCCTGTGTTTATGACTTAAGAACAAGTAAAAAAATAAAAATAAAAGACTCAAGATAGATTACTCACTCTTACACCCCATATAAAATGACATATTGTTCACTGCTTTCTCAGAATTATGCCTTAAGGGGAAATCTCAGAGGACCCTTAAACATTTCCGCCTGGTTGTGTAAGAGTACGTGTTCAGCCCATAATAAAGGATGCCTTGGGCTTAATGTTTTGGAAAAGGGGAGAAAAAAATCTTCATGGAGCTGACCCGTGGTGCCTTGAGATTAAGGCCATTGATAATTAATGCTCCTATCCCACAGTCCTTTCTATCATCTGGCAGTATCTATGGACACCCCAGCTCTGGTCCCGGTCCTAGCCTGGTCCTATAGTAGACTCAGGATTTGGGGATGACAGGGGCCCCAGGGGTGCGTGATTGGCCCCCACAGTATTTCTGATTAATAGCCACGGGAACAGAAAGTTCTTGCAAGATAGTCAGCAGTACCTGTGGGGCCAGTTACTTATAGCACTCAGCTACTTCTCTGGGCCTGCTGGTTTTAAGGACAGACAGTGATTGAGATCCATGTGACTGCGCTCCTTCGTGCAATGGATGCAGTGTGTTTGATCTCTGGGCTTTGAACTTAAAGAGATTCTTTAGTGTCGTCCTTCAGACATACCAAAGAAAAAACAGATCCCTGAGGTGCTTAGATGTGACTGTGAACCCTAAAATAACCTCCAATCTCAGTGTATCCCCTTACGGTGAGAAAGCACAGTGACTTAAACCAGTGACTGGCACTTCATAACAATGTACTTTTTCTTTCAGGCTGTCACACACTCCTGAGACTCAGCTGTTTTGCAAAGTGGTCCATCAAAAGAGAAAAGTTATTTTAGCATTTCAGATGTTTTTTTTCCCCTCTCTGTGATGTTTGGAAAGGTAAACTACATGATGTCTGAGTGATCAGATGCTCTTTTGATCACTGGAAAATAGGTGTTAGTCAAGAACAGTGACAAAACAAGAAACAAGTGACAAATCACTGAAGGCTGTGTTCTATTAAATGATTTACAAAACGTGTAGAGCAGAGCCATGATTGGCTTCCAAAGTTGTCATATAATACATTTCTAAATAACATTGTGTAGTAATGGTTAGCAATGGTTAGTTTTAGGCACCAAACCCACTTGGTTAAGTTTAGGAAAACATTGTGTTTTGGGTTAAAATAACAATGTTACTTACATGACATTGGTTAAAAAAAGTTAAGTAACATAACTTATGGAGCACGACCGATTTATCAGCCGGCCGATATTATCGGCCAATATGAGCTAATTGCATTTAATTGGCATCGGTCGTTTGTAACGGCAGATATATGACTATTAAAAAAGAAACAGAGTCAGATCCTTCACTCATGTCATGGGTGTTGCACAGTTTGTCCACCAGAGGGCGACCAGCTGACCACCACAAAAAACACAGAAGAAAAAAATCAGCTGACCGGAGTTTACCAGAGCTTACTGCAACAAGTAGAAACCAAACACGCAGAGGGCTGTGTTAGCAGTGAGTCGGTCTTTTGTCACGTTAATTACATGACTTAAATAGTTATAATAAAAACAGACCCAGTCACGTCTCCTATCCTGAAAACATTCATGACTTGCTAACCCTCCCGTTTTTGACTGCACTACCCCGGCTTCCTAGCAGCTCACAGCAGGTTAATGTTACGGTAGCTGGGGGTTGGAAGCTGCTGACAGACATAACTGTACAATTATTTCAAACCGTGCGCCAATTCTAGCAAACGGTCCACATTTGTCGCTAGTTCATCACTTCTAAATATTTTCCAAAATCACATAACTTTACAGCAGCTAACGTTGCTAAATTAGCCGCAAAGCTAATGCCGTGTTTATCAGTGGAGGAGCGCTAACGTTAATGAGCCGTTAAACTATAGTTTCCGGTGTATTCTAAATATATCTCTGAGCTGCCTGTCTGCAGTTATAGTCTGCATGTCTGAAATTATTAAACCAGAGTGGACATGTAAAATAAACGTGAGCTGAACAAGAAAATAACACGACTTCCTGTAGCTCAGGCTCTTTGTGTGACGTTGTACGGCTCTGACTAAACGCTGTAGAGCCGTAACAGGAATTATAACAGTTATAACGTTAGTTAAATTAAATCTCAAAGTTGCAAGTCCTCGTTGTAGAGAGTCATGTTGTATTTGATGCATTCAACAGCAGCTCACTGTATCATAGAAGGCATGATTTAGATGATGAGAAATGGTTTGTCGTAGCTTTGGTTAGAATTAAAGAGTGCTGATAAAGGGATGGACTGGATGTGAATTTGCTACATTGGAATTATGGCGGATTATGTGTAAAGTGAAATACACATGCTCATTCTCTCTCTGTTTACAGACGGCTGAAAAAGTTGCACATTCCAGCGACAAATACTTATTGATGTGCTATTGTTTACATGTTCACTTTTAGAGACTGTTTTCTATTTTATTAACATAATCCATTTAGGAAAAGGTTTTATAGCCCACATACATACCAGCTTTCAATATCGGCCTGTTCTAAGTGTAGTTTATACAGTAAAGGGGTCTACTATCCAAATCATTCTCTAAATCTAAATATCAGCTCATAAATCGGCTCTTTTTCACTTAAATATCGGCATCGGCCCCCAAAAACCCATATCGGTCGGGCTCTAATAACTTGTAACTTATACTAATTACGTAACTAAAAACAATCAATGATGACTTTTTGTTTCACATGGGAAACAAACGAAACAAACACCGGCCTCCTGGGTTAGTAGGTAAGTCTGACTCACCTGTCCATCCCAACCACCTTCTTGCTCAAACTTTTCTGTTATTTCTATGCTAAACCTACTTTTAGCATTCATTAATTATGCTAAGGCCTTCCCCCAGTACGTTGAACTATGACGCTTAAGGGGCTTCCCGGTGCGTTACAAGCTGATGCAAAGGGGGCCTTGACCATTCGTCCATATGTGAAGCATGAACCGGTTGCTTTTCACAGTGAAGCTCAAACATCCCAATGAAGTAACAATAAGCCTAGCCAAGAAGGGGACTTTTACAGGCATGTACTGCTGTAATGAAGTGAGTCTGATGGATATTTGCGCACTAGCAACTAGCATTTTATCATAACGTACAGTAGTGAGGACAGAATCCTGTTTTCTCTCATAAGTTGTGTTTTTGTCAGTATGAGAAATATGCTGTCACCTTTTCATTGGATTTCTAAAGGGTGGCAATCTATTTCCTGTCATAGAGAATATTCTTACTCAGGCTATCTTTGCAGCTTCATCACACTGGAAACATAAAATGTCTTTCTTTCTAAGGATATTTTGCAGGAATGGCCAGCCGAACGCTGAGCGGTCATAAGAGCAAAGAGAAAATCCAGTCATCGTAATCAGGCAGTAGGTTGGATCACTGTTGTGTTGTACAAGCAATACATTTTTGAGATTTTTAGCTTAACCAAACCAAACTGCACAACACTATGGAAAAACATGCCACAGTGTGGTAGTCAGTGTGTGTCATGGTACACTTGCACAGTGGAAAATCCATATCTGAAGAATCCAGGATCAGGCCACGGGAGGCTGGCATCTGTCTGCTGCTCTGGCCATTCGCAACAATACGCTCCAATAGGATGTCTGTAATAATATTAGTTGGAAGGTTTTTCAAGGGCCCAGACAGCCCCCAAAATAATATGCTGTACAAAATAATACATGACCTCTAAACCATATCCACAACAATCCCTGTGTCTCTACACCAAGAATTACAAACCAAAACCTGATGTCTTCAGGAAAGAACACATTCTCTTTGTGTGAGATGCCAGTAAAATCACTTCAGTAGATGTGAAAATTTCTTTTCTGAGATGAGACACAGGCCATATCATCCAATTATTCAGGTTTTTGAATGAGTCATTGTGGCATTTTCAATTTCAGACTTTCAGACTTTTTGTTTAGCATAGCTTTGAATAATCACATCAGAATTCATTTGATTCATGTGAGACTTTACACATTAATCACTGAACAAAATTCAAAATGGACAAGGAGTGATAGATGCATAAATGAGCATATTACATGAACAACAGTTTTCTCTAAATGGGCATATTGCATTTTGGTAGGTATGTCCTTAATTGTACTTTTATACACTGATCCTAAAACAACTAAAATAGGAGGGAGTGGCAGGTCCAGAAGACATGCATGCCCCACCTCGCCAATTACCCGTCCATCCTCACCTCTTATGTCCCTGGTATCAAGACTCCACTGAGATTCTGATCATGAATCAGACCTTCAGTGCCTCTTCATCTAAATGACTTCCTCAGGTCAAGGGGTCAATGCCCCATCACTCAATAAACCCTGGCTAATTAGCTAGTTATGTCAAGGTCCCGGGATGGGTATGTGCTTAAATAAATCTTAGTGCAATATTAGATTTCCTGTTTCTCAGTAAATATAATGTTATCTGCATGCTATTCAGCAAAGTTCTCTGTATTATTTCCAGCTCCTTAAAATGTAGCTGATCGCAGCTGAAGTGATCACATTAGAGGATTATTGTGCTTGTTTTCTTTTAATCCAACAGAGAAAATTATCAACACTTCATCTATTTTTATACCATTTTCCATATGGCTTTTTAAAGTCTTCTCAATGCAGCAGGACATTCTCTGATTGCCTGTTTCCTGCAGTGCTTCAAAATCTTTCTCACAATTTCAGTCGACGGTTTTATTTTGCAAAAATGACTCAGCATCCATTGTCTGTGTTGCATCCCTCTTATTGGCTGCTCTGACTCTGACTTTTTCTCACATGAACATTTCATAGGAACAGCCTGCTGGCTAGATTACGGCTGCGTTCGTGCGCGATCTGAAAGGTCCTCGATGACACATTTGTGTCAGGAAGTCGCTCTGCTCATTGAATACTATTCAGAAACACAAAAGCAAAGCAGAAGGCAATATTTACATCAACAGCAACATTAAAGGCTGTAACAATGTAGCCCCCGTGCTGCAGCATGTGTCAACAAAGTAACGTTACAAGTCTAAATCCCAAGTTAATTTGCCCCCGTATAATGGCCAGTGGGGTGGGAAGAAAGAACTAGTGATTGTGTTTTGTTTTTGCCTCCAGCTTCACAAACAGTGGCACTAACAAAGTATCCTTTCTGTGCTGTTTCCTTCCACTCTGATTGGACTAATTGGGACCTGTTGACAGCGAATCCCATCCGTGCAGGAACAGGCCAATCACGTCTCGGCATCTGTCATCCCTGGCACACAGGGCTTCCACTCCCCTCATAAAGGCCTTTGTCTCTGTGACCTCAGTGACCTTTAGCATTTTTTAATATGGAAAGCCTGATTAAGTCTCCCAAAACAGGACGTGAAACATTTTGGTGAACAGTTTGGTACAAAGTACAAAGGATGTTCCCTTCATGATAGCTTTACAGCAGCTCCCATGCTCTGTAGAAATTGGAAAAGTGGGGAAAACTGAATTTTACGGCAACAGACTTCAATAAAGTTTTAAGTTTAAGTTAAAATTTGACTTAAGGTCTTAAATTTAGCCCTTGAGTTTGTCCACCACCAGTCCAAGTTGGACTAACCTTCAATTTTACACTGTACTGTTTAAACTTAGTATTTTTCAATAATTGACTGTGTCTCATTTAGATCCTGGTTTCTGCTTGTGCTATATAGCTCAAAGGCATGATCATTATCAAGTAGCACATTTATTTAGCTGACCTGTAGAGAGAGAGTATGGGGACTAGTTTAAGTGGACACCTGGTTTGACCATGTGACTCATCTGTGACATGTATTAAAAGAGACTCCATCACATAACTGTCTTTAAATTAGTATAAAGAGGGCTTCCTGGGGAATTTTAAGCTGAAAAACAATGCATGCTGGGAATTATATGCTGCTATGCAAAAATGTTTCTATCCAATTTAAACAAGTAAATTTGAATAGACAATCAGCCGGACATTTAGTCATCTCGTCCCTTTAAGTTACAAGACTGAACTCATGATTGTGAGTGACTGGACAACTTCAGTTAACCTGATTTCAACCTGAAAAAGATATCTAATTACACTGAGCTAATGATAAATTTTGAGTTAGTTTAATATTATTTATTATATAGAGAAATCATAGAGTAAATTCCACGTGAGTTAACAGAACTTTCTCCCTTTGTAATGAGTCGACAATCTAAAGGCGAGTTTAGGCAGAAAGCAAAGCAAATTTTTGCCTTGCGTCATTTGCACAAATACCACTGGACCCTCTGTGCAGTTTGTTTTTATTCGCCCCTAAACAGCCAGTGTACCAACTGTATCGACTTTAACTGTAAGGTAGCTAGCTGCAGGTGCACATTTTTTCATTCACACTGAGGCGTCTTCACATCAATTCATGCCGTCCTGAGCGAATTTCCATCAATCTGAGCACAAAGTTATCAGCACTAACTAACTTTTGTTTAATGATCTAATCTAAACAATTTGTTATCCTTATTTATATTTATTAGCCAAATGTTTACAGCTAGGGAAATAAAATGAGGGTAACATCAATAGTGAAAAAGATCTCTTACATAAGTTTTGAATTATTTGGACAACTTTGGTTCCACACATTTGATGATAAAAGTCTTCTAAACACAAAAGCTTGACCTATGAAAGTAGAAAGTTTTTGCACCAGTGTGACTAAACTGAGTTGGGGTTAGTTTAATCACACCACAAAGGAAACAGATACATCCTTACTACATGGTTATTTTTCTTTCCTTTGCTTTGAACATATGCAAAGTGACAAGGCACAACAACTCCTTTGCTCCAGCGGTTAGCCTGATACAAACGACCAGAGGAAGAGCGGCACTGGAGCAACTGAGGAAGCCACTGAGCTCCATCCAGAGTCTCTGAGAGCAACTTATCTGTCAGCACCATTATGAGCCTCTCATATCTTGGCCTGCACCTGTCTTTGGCAGTCCAGGAGTTTGGTGAGCCCCCCTCTCCAGACTCCCCACCACCCTCCGTCCTCAAGAGCTGAGGAGAGGCCTCGGGATCCCCATTCATGGAGGATGATCGACAGGGCAGCAGTCAGAAGAAAAGGCAGCTGTGATGAGAGACAGAAAGAAAGGAGAGTGTACCGGTGTCCCCTTTGTGCTTTTAACTACCTCCCCTCTTGTCTTCCATAGCCATGTCCACACAATAGAGTCTTAACAGGAGCTGTCAGCGGACCACACTAGTGTGACCACTGTGGGCACCGGGGTTAGCCGGCATCACATTAGCTCTGTGTTTGTACGGCACTGAAAGCCAGCTAGCTACAGTTTAAAGCAAGTTTTGTGGTGTTTTCTATAGGAGCTTTCAGCTCTGTGTTTACCCACACAGAACTCCAAAGAGGCAGAGCGCGTCACATCATTGAAGAAACGGGGAGGCTCTAAAATGCTTGACAAAAAAAAAAAGAAGTAAGGTGTCCAGCGGGGGCCTCTACTTTGCACCTGAGGTTTGATCAATATGGTCAAGTGATGACATGTCAATTTGCACTGACAGAAAAGAGATGGCGAAGCCATGAATGGAGGCGCTGAAAGATGGCAGCAGGTGAATTGTTCTGACAGCGGATAGAGTGTATCAACGTTCTGCCTTTAAGTGTGTGTTTACCTCCCCGCCGCCACTCAGTCAGTATTTCCTTACATTAGGAGCGCTGTTTAACCAGTGCTTGTGAAACCGATACTCTTTGCCGTCCCCATTGTGCTTTTTGCTGTTGGGATAATGCAATGTTTATGAGTTATTGCACTGTACACACAGCCACGAGCCAGCTGCAGCCATTATTTGATGTTTGATACATGTAATATGGCCACAAAGAGCTTTAAGCAGCTGATACAAAAGAGGTGGTGTGGCATGATCAGATAAGGTTGAATGAGCTCATGATTTTAATTGTTACCAAACAATGATTGGACAGGTGTCTGAGCAGAAAAGGATTAGGAACAGAAGAAAATGTTCTCAGTGAGAGACCACCTCTGTGGAGCAGTGTGCTTGGGATTTTGCTCATTATTTCTTTAATGCTCTACAAATAAACTTGCCTTGCCTTTAAACAACAATGCGTTTGTGGTTATTAAATGTAAAACATTAAATCATACCATTATTTTACAGGGCTACAGCTTATGTTCAGAGCTGACACAGTCACCAATACACTTTGTTGGAAGTGTGTAAAGTCAGTGTTTTATAGCTCTGTAACCATTAGATGGCAGTAATGCATAACCCAGCCATCTGATCTGCTGTGATGAGAGCAGTCTTTTTCTGCCTGCACCTCTCAGTTGGCCCAGTTTAGGTTCAAAACATTAAAGTCAGAGTGTTTCAAAGCCCCTGCCTGACACAGACAATCTGGGTATGTGCTTTTTGAAAAAAAAAGTTTCTGAGTAAGCGTTTTCCTTGGAAGTAAATCTGTTTCCTTGCAATTAGTCAAAATCACATAAACATAAGACGCATGCCACATGTACATGAATAGCAAACCATATTCAAACAATTTACAGTCACTGTCTCTTATTGAAAATACACTTTTACATAACATCTTACCTGTCGTAGTTGTCTATAATGAGAGTGAATTCCCTCTCTTAATCTTCACCTGTTACATCCAGACAACAAAATCAAACAGAGGAAAGCTGAACACTTTTCTCCCTTTGTCGCAGGGTTTACTGTAAGCGTAGGATCAGATCTCAAATTCCAAAGGGACAAACCACCAATAAACAAACAAGCAACTCAACAGAAACACATTTGACACAAGAGAATAACTCACTGTGGTAGCTGAATGCAGTGGCCTTATTGTGGTCTGGCTTTTATCTATAAGGCAACACAGAGACAGCATCGGAGGGCCTTTGGTCTGCAGTTCACACAGTGGATCAAACCAGCCTTATCTGCTTGCCAGTGTTTGTTTTACCTTAGCTTCCTATAGTTCCCTTTACAGTGAGCTTAGTCCACTTTATTATTGCTAAGGATTTACCCACATGCCCTTATTATTATATTATTATTATTTTTAAGAGATTATTTGTACATTCACAAGAGTTTACAGTTTAATACACCCATCTTCAACACATGCACATAAGGCCATAGCCATTTCTCCAAGAGCTGAAATTCTTACACTGGGCTTAAGGATCATGCTTGGTAAAATGAAAT
Source organism: Micropterus salmoides (assembly GCF_014851395.1). Taxonomy (NCBI): domain Eukaryota; kingdom Metazoa; phylum Chordata; class Actinopteri; order Centrarchiformes; family Centrarchidae; genus Micropterus; species Micropterus salmoides. The sequence goes on along the minus strand of NW_024044459.1, from coordinate 34,522,041 downwards.
TATAATGGTCTCTATAGATTGGAACTAATGTTAGGTATTTAATCAATATTTTCATAATGACAAAGATGAAATGGCTATAAATAATGTGAAAGGGGTCACTCCGCATCTTTGAAGTCCCCCCCAGCTCTGCAGAGCATTGTAGTGTCTTTCAGCTCATTGTTTTGGGTTTAAGCCCTGAAACTGGACTGGTTCAGGTCTCATCAGCAGCGGCAGATGTTTCTGACAAAAAAGCAAACAAAGTTAGCAGCTAGCTTGTGGACATGGTGGAGCATTTAGCAGCTAAAGAGACAGGTATTTCCCTGAGATATTTTTATGCAATAGAAATTCCATGTATTTGCATTCTTAGTTCCCTGTTTATAGTTGTCACTGTTACTGGCAGTACTGTATAACATTGTTGACTTTGTTTTTTTAGTGTGCCACTTAAAGTGGTGTCAGTGTGTTCACCTGGACTACCTACAGCTCACAATCTGCTGTATCAGCACTGGAAAAACAGGGCTGCACAAAATGACAATAAAGCACAGTGACACCATGACAGTAAAGATCGATACATAACAGCCTCTATAAGTTTCAATCAAACGGAACAAATATATAAATAAATGCTGAAATAAATTTTTCTCTCTCCATGGCCTCTCCAGCGCCGCATACCATTGAAAATATCCCAAGACCCTATATCATATAAATTATGTAACATTATATTATTGTACTGTTGTATTGTTGTCTGAATTAAAATAAAAAAAATGCATGACTAAACCACCAAAATAAATGTTGGTAAAATAAATGTATATGAATATATCATCCTCTTTACCTCAAAGGCAATCTGCTGCCTCAACCTGCTGTGCAGTTTATACCTTTACAGTTTTTATATTCAGCACATTTGGGTGTTGTGTTTATTTAAACATCATTACAGTACAGTACCATGAGCGCATGCATTTTCAGTCACCAAGGACCCAGAGGGAATGAAACGTAGCTCTGCATTGCATTATGTTTCATACACTGTGCATACAGTATTTATGTTCACATACACCTTTATGCTTGCAGGTAGAAGAAGAGGTTTGAAATTTTAGGAATGTCTGTTCAAAAGCACAATATGAGGTACCAGGACTTACTTAGTCAATAATCTGATTGACGTTAAAGCTTCTGCTTTTAGAGGAGCTCACCATTAAATGAGTCTTGCATAAAATCAAAGACGTCTGAAGGGCTGTAACAGGATCCCTCTGTTCAGCTGTACTTTACTACATGCCTCATACACACTGCTTTGACAAGAGTTCAGTCCGTGTGTGTTCAGGGGGTTCAAGGTGGGTCTATGTCATTGCATTCATTTCAGTAATCCTAGAGAAAAAGAGAGACCAGATTATCAAAATAACTTTTTTTCTTATATTATTAACAAAGCTCCATCAGGGAAACAGACAGGCAGAGTGACAGACAACGTGGCAGACAGACAGACAGATGGTCAGAGGGGGAGATGGGAGATGAGCAGCAGTGACTGACATCCAGCCCAGTGTGAGCCACAGTCATTCCCTCTGAGTTCTCTCAGCCAGGCAGAAAAGCACCACTCTTGTCTCTGCGGGCAGAGAGCTGCCAAACACTGCAGTGAACAGGGCTCTGAACCCAAACCCTTTGGCCAAGTGCAAGAGAGGTATTAGGGCCCATGTCAAAACAGCTTACAGCCAAACAGTGTGCTCTAAAAGGCCCAGGCCTATTCATGGAGTCATTCAAAGTGACAGCACCCTGAGCCTCCTGCTCTCTGACAACCCTGTGCACTGCAATGAGGAGGGCTGGTGCTTGGCTGATGTTAGGGAACATGGCATAGCTTTTTGTTAACGTTGGCAGCTGAGGCCAGGTTCTGAAAAACAGGAGTTTTACTTTAAGAGAAAAGCTCAGCACATGCTGCTGGCAGTGTTTACATGTGTGGAGGAGGGCAGGTATTGACAATGCTTTGGTTGATGTCTCATTCTGGTTAAACTGTTTGCTTCAATACAGCTGAGTTGTGTCTCTGTGTTGTCTTCGAAGAGCAAGTTACTTGCCACATCCTCAAGTGAGAACTGGGTAACCCCTGGAACAGAGGAAAGAACTAATCAACGTGGTCATGTGTGCAAGCTGTGCATCTGTTTGCCACCATGCAGTTTGTTGACATCAAACTGAGACTGAACAGAAAAACCTGACAGTGCAAAATGTTTCCGTGCCACTGTAACCCTTAATCACAATTCTCATAAACAGAGCACGCGCCTAACCTGGTTAACCAAGTTACGATGTGCACATATGCTGGCTCAAATTCAAGCTACCAAGTAAGGAAAAATATCTGCTTGTATTTACCGACCGTGCTGGCAGCTCTTTCTTGCTGGGAGGCATTTCTACAGGTGCAGTATCTGCAGTTGTGTATCACTGAATTACACCCAACAAGTAATCCTCTGGGGGGGTAACATCCAACCAAATATCTTTGATGCATGTCATTTCTCTCTCCCCCTTGTTTCCTTTCATCTCTCTCCTGTCTCCATAACAAAGGCACAAAATGCCCCAAATGTTAGTTTTCTAAGTTTATAGTTATCCAGGAATAAGTTGTTAAAAAATAAAATTTCATGATAGACAAAAAAACTATGGCTTAAAGATGCTGCAGTGATATAATATTACACTTCCATAATGATGGAGGACAGACAAAATAAAAAGGGAAGGGTGAAAATCAAAGCATCAGAGGCCAAGATATCCAAGCTTTTATCCAGTAGTATGGGGCAAACCTCTAAAATAGCAGATCCTACAGCTCTGTGAGATTTACAGTGAACACTTCAACACTTTTTGCTTGGTAAACGTACACCAATGTTGTTCAAAGTCTACACCCCCGCAGTTTTTGTTCCAAGCCCAAACCCTAAAACCCCTAACGACATCATCAGGGTTACTTTCTCAGATCAATTTAGAGTAAATTGAAATTGACCTGTGGAATTGGAGTAGTAATACTGTAAATGTCTAAAATACACTTTACTAATAAAGACAGTATAATATTGATGATCAAAATATGAAATATAGCATGTACACTACAGGAATGCACTCAATACAGTGCAGATCTCTGCTAGGTGTGTCTGGGGGGTAACAGGGAGCGCAGGGCAGGCTGTGTGTTCAGCTTGTAAGCATGAGTAGTGGAATGAAGGGGAGACATTTTTTGTAATATATAGTATAGTGTAGGTTTTCTTATATAGATGTATGCATCATTTTTAATAAAGCGGTTTTGTATACTATAGTCTCAGTTTTCTTTAAGAATGGAAACAATAAACATGACAATACGTCCAAACTGAATTAAAACATTGTTATTTATTTACAACACACCACACAAAATAAAGCCTCTATTTACCTTCTTCTACCCTCCCAAACAAAGAAGAGTTGAATGTCACTGAATTGTTCCTCCTGGCCTGGACAAAGGCCAAAATGTTGCCTACCTAAAGACCAAAGGAGGTTAAGAATTCAAAAGTGGGAAGGGTTTGCTGTCAATGGTAATCAAGTGGATTATCTTGGTAACAACATTTTGGAGGCAATCTATAATTTGTAGTGAAGTAAAATGTGAAAACAGTGATAATCTGTACCTAAAGGAAAGAGGCAAGAAGAAGCAGCAAATGTTTTCTTTATAAACACTTTTCTATTCTATTCATGAATATTCTCTGTAGTGTTTCTTCCATTCGTCATTATCCTGTGACTTTGACCCTTGACACTCTTGTCTACTTGTAATGTTGCCAAACAAGGTGTTGAAGCTTCTTCTACTAGTCACTCTTGTCACTGAATGAATGAAACAGGACACAAAGGCACCTGACAAGTAAGTTTTAGTGTGACATTACTGGTATGTACGGCAGAAAGGATCCAATATCACTCTCTGCTGAGCTAGAGACAGATTGTCCTGGCAAGCTAAATAAACAGTAGATTAATCTGTCTTCTTACTGCAAGCTGACAAAGTCAGTCATGGATGAAATCGAAGCTTTTGACAGGTAGTCTTTCAAGATGAAGCACTGATAGCGAGAACCTGAGAAGGAAACTCTGAAATGTGAGGCTTCAGTCAGACAGATAAGAACAACTTATGAGGTTCAGGGAGTCACTCGTGACATTGCTATTATGTAGGAGCAAATAATAAAGTGAATGAATTATGAACTTCGGGTGGACACTTTCATTTCATAACTTCCAACATTTTATGATTTTATTTTAAAAGAGCCAGTTTACACTTTACTCATAAGCACATCTCAGGTGGGTCCATGCCACAAAACATGTCTGCATTCGTAGCAGGAAATGTTGGTCAGATAATATCTATGTAAGGCTTTTGACACGGAGTCAGAGCAGCAGCAGGTGTCAGGGGAGCTGCACAGGGCCGCCCAGGCGAGCAGCAGGCTTGTCTTATCAGACAAGGCCTCCTGCTGTCAGCACAGCGAGTGTTGAGTCTGCTGCGTAACACTGACATCTTCCAGACGCCCACAAACTCCAAGAAGGAAGGAACAGTTAGTTGTATTCTTCAAACCTCATTTTTGTTATGAAACAGTCTCCTGTGTGCCATGCTGCCTGAGTGCACACTGTGACTGAAGGACACATTTAAAAGACAAACAGGAAGAGGGATACTTGTAGGTATTTTTAGGGACTGTATGAAAATGAATACAGCGCCCCATGCTGGTGAGCTCAGCTATACATTAATTTTCACATGGTGCACCACTGAGTTGCATCTCCTTATTGAAATATGCAAACTGCCTAACTTTTGGCAAACATAGCAAAAATATGCGTCCTGTTTTATCAAATATTCACAGTCACTGAATGAGAGAACCGATCGGCACTAATTCTGGCTTCTTTTCATGGCGGCATTACTACATGTTAGGGAAAAGATTTAATATAATAAATCTCACAAGGGAAGTTGAAATAAAATGGGAACCTGAGTTTAAAAAAATGTATTAATTAATCAATATTTTCATAATGACAAAAATGCACTACCCTACCTAAGGCAAATTTGTAAAGTACAAAACCCTCCCCCTCTCTTCCATAATTTTCCTTCAGTCCCTTACATTATGATACCTGTTTGTCCTACTACTGAGCACTTGGACATTATATATATTGACCTATGCATCTGTAGGAATAGGCAAATTCTTATGTATTTATTTTTAGGTCCTGTTGCTCTTAGAGTCAGTATAATTATTCCATGCACTGTTTTAAGCATCAGTATGGCAGCTTGTTCAATGTTACTTCAAATACCAACATATCTACTTGGGAAACAATAGGAATCCTTGTTCTAATGAAACGACACATGAGAGGGTTTGGAAAAATAAATATTTGCTCTGTATTATGCAGACACCTGTGCTTACATTAAGACAATATTTGACTTTTACCAGAACTGCGGTTCACCACCCGTATTATTACTCAATGAACTGGAAAAAATGCACGCATAAAAGATCTGAAGGTAACAAAATCCACTTACCAGAACCTTTAATGCTCACAAACACCTTATATCTCATTCGTTTAGTCTTTGCACAAATGTAAAATTAACTGTGGTTTTGCCGAGATTCATATGCCTATTTATAGCCGGGCACACACCTACTTCCAGGTTCCCCCTGGTTTTAGCCATTACGGTAAGCCTGGCTGCAGCTTCAAGTTAAACAGAAATGATAGTGTTATTGATCATCTCATCAAACTCTCAGCAAGAAATAACTATTCCTTTAAGGGAAATTCCTCTGAAAATCAACAACTACTAGTGATGTGAGATACGACTTAATTCCAATACGATCCAATACCAAGTAATACCGAGGCTGATATTGCCAATACCAATACCTTTTACATATTTTATTTCTAGTTTAATGTGACCTCCCCCTCCTGTTTCTGTATTTATGAGGAAAATAAAGAGTAGGCTGTAGCCTTACCAATTCCAAATAATAGCTGCATAATAAGACATCAAACTACTGTCATATTCTTTAATTATAATAAAAATATCCTGCTCAGAACCGCCGCTTCATAACATCATCATATTATTTCGACTTAATCTCAGATGTTTAGCGAAGTTTGCAGTATTTCACTGTCTTTGCACACACAGTGTCATTATTACCTTCACAGCTAAAACACAGCCACACCTGGCTGACTGTAAAAACAGCTCAATCGCTGGAAATGTAAAGGGAGGCAGCGGCTCACTTCAAAGAAGCGCCGTCACAGAGCCGTAGCTCAAGCATGACTTTGACAGTAAAAATATCAAGTATAAATAGACCATCCTGGTGACAGTAAGATACTTAAGATAAAACACACATTCACTCCAAATGATTGTGTTTAGGTATCGATCCTTTTATATGAGTTTCGATCCTGGAGCAGGAAACGTTGGTATCAGAAATATCGATACTTTAGTATGAATCCACACATCACTAACAACTACTGATAATAACAACACACCTAGACAACTAGAATCAAATACATTTGTCAATATTGTACATTTGCTAAGTACCAAGTTACAGAGAATTTCAAATCTCATTCTTATAATTGTTTAGCAATATTGAGCAACACACGCAGCAAATGCTTGGTTCTTTCTCAGTGCTGTCCTATAAGACACTGTCATTTGGAGGCTTAGCGGAAGGAAGAGGTGCATGTTACAAGCTAAATTCCACTGCTGAGGATGAGTAAAAATACCCAGCAGACTCACTGCACGGTACAGAACAACATGTGTGCTTCCCATCTGGTATGCGTGCTCACTGTAATCAGCATAGGAGCGTACACTGTGTTTCGAGGGCTCAACCTCTTATTTGGAGGGGTATCTGAGGAAGTGGTTTTCAGCTGTACATCCGAGGGATCCTCTGCACGCTCCCTGCCTTAAGTGTTGCTACCGGGTTTAAACCAGATGGCCTAAGGTCAGAACAGCAGCAGCCGCACAGAAGGTGAGTTGAGTGTGAGCACTGTACAGTATCTGATACTGCAGCTCAGACTTGCGTGAGGGGAATATTTAATATGATGGAATACATAGAAAGATTCAGTCCCACATACACTCTCCTGGTGTTGTAAATACTCACTAGCAGGATCATTGTGTGGGCTGTGCGAACTGTACAGCTGCACAGGGCCTCACACCTGGTTTGAAGGAACTTTGCCCAACAGTGGGATTGTCCTCAAAATCTTATTGACTATACCAGCAATGGTTGCTTTTCAAACTTGTACACCTCCATGTTGTAGGACAGACCATGTCTATGTGTATATGTTGCAGCCATATTGAGAGTTTTTTTTATTTAAACATGAAAATCTGTAAGAGGGATGTTTTGATTTATGAAATAAGAGGAAATGTGACTTTATTAACTGACCTGCTACTCCTGGATTCTGCGTCATTAGGTAGCCCTAAGATAGGTGATGGAAAATGGAAAGGGCCTGTGTGTGAGTTAAATAGGGAAGGGCAACAGTTTTGCATCATCATCATCAGTGTTTTTTAGAGAATGAACTTAAGTCGCGTGTTGATATTTTGATTTTTTGGTGGTAGAAAAGTCAACCAAAGTGAATAGAGAAATCAACAATATTTAGTTACTTTGAACAGACTATATCCCCGTGATTGCTTCTTGAGGTGTCTGTGTCTCCTCACCTAACTGCTGCAGGGAAGGCTGCTTCACATGCCTTTATGAGTCAATAACCAAAGTTCAAAGACTTTTATTAATACAGTACAGAATTCATTGGACACTTTTAGTGACCTATGGACCTTACACGATGACAAGACATTTATTGAATATTGAATAGATTTAGTCAAATAGTTCAAACACAAAATACCACCATGTGCTGTAGTACTAAAAGTATTGGCACAACCCTCAGAGACACTCACAGGCTGACCTCATTCTTGTTAAGTGAACAACCACCTATGGTGTAAAATGAAATATTTTAATGTCAAATTAAGTGTAAGTGAGGAGAACCGGAGTTGGAAGGCGATTCTCCTAGTGACGCCGGGCTGAAGGGGATGAACTGTCAAAACTATCAGGATTAACTTCGGCCTTGTCTGCTGTCTGTCTGTGTGCTGGCAAGCCGGTGGGTTTGACAAATTGACTGACAGACAGATGCAGCTCTGCGGGCCACACAAAAGACTGAGCAGGAAGAGAGGAATGAAGGAGAGTGAAATATTAGAATCATGAACACTGAAAATACAGAAAAGTGACACCTCTAGCTTTGTTTCTGTGTGTGTGTGAGACAATGTTGTGAATCCCTACATTATCAACTGTCTTTAGATCTCATACTTTTCTTCTCTGTATGTAATTACTTGAGGATTTCCATTTTATTCTAGTTAAAATTTCTACTCCACTACATCTCAGAGGGAAACATTTTAGTCCACCACAATTATCAGCTCTGATTTCTAGTTTTTCCGATTAAGATTTTACCATCCATCCATCGTCAACCGCTTATCCTGCGTACAGGGTCGCGTGGGACTAGAGCCAATCCCAGCTGACATCGCGGCGAAAGGCGGGGTACACCCTGGACAGGTCGCCAGTAGATTAAGATTTTACAGTAAAGAAAGAAACAAATGTATTAAACAACAATGCATTGTTAAAGATTAAACCAGTGGTTTCCAACCTTGTGACGTTTGCCCTGTTGCACTTTGTCATATTTCAGATGTGTATGAGTTGTTACTTACGACACAATGACAGATTTCCCCGCTTAACTTTGTTGATGGTTTCAGCTGTTTGGAGTAGATTAAGGAGGTAAAATTATTAATTGTCTTGCAAAAAAAGTTCAAAAAATTAATATGAATTTGTGTTGCAGAACTCAGCTTTTCACTCATTTTGTGGCAATATCATCTCATGACCCCTCACATTCATCTTGTGGCCCTTAGGAGGGGCCTGACCCCTGGGTTGAGAACCACTGGATTAAAATACCTAAATCTAAAATTATTGTTACTCTACTTCAACCAGCCACAACAGTAAAATGCTGCTTACACAGTGGTGCATTATTAACAATTCAATAATTTCATGTATAATAATATAACACTCAGACCATTTTTCTGCAGAATACAGAATATAGAGTACTTTTACTTTTGACACATTAAGCGCATTCACATTAGCTGATTATACTTTTACTAAAGTATGATTGAATAGAGGACTTTTACTTGGAATGGAGTATATAGGCAAGGATGTGAGTGCTTCTTTCACCACTGACCCCCCCCACCATCCCACACACATGTCTGCTGTTTCCCTTTAAGCCTCTCAGCCTACTGTATAAATAAATATATATATGTGTGTGTGTGTGTGTGTGTGTGTGTGTGTATAACTTTAAACCACCTCACAGACATGTTATAAAACAATGTAATGAGCCCATCTTTAGATTACATGCAGAGTAAATGACTTGGATGGATCGCTAAACTAACAAGAGACCCCTAAGCCATAGCCCAGTCTGAGGACCCCTGTTGTTGTGCCAAGTTCGGGTCCCTAGAGACAGAGTCTGTGGCGTCCAGTGTCGTTGTTCACTGGCTCTGACAAATCAGGACAGGTGGAGACATTTCTCTGTCTTTGTCCCCCCCCCACTCCCCACTTCCCCGCCCCCCGTCCTGAAACCAGATCGGGGAAGTCGAGTCATGCACCGCCATTCTTCATAACTCAATACTAGCGTTGCTTGAAGCCCTGTTGCCCCGCAACCAAATGTTTTGCCGCTGCACTTTTATTTTGGCCCTTTTTCTGTCTGCCCCACGCTCCCGCCCTCCGCACACACATTCATACACACTCAAGTATCCCAGGAATTGCATCAGTGAAATGCATTCAAGATCTCCTATGGATCATCACAAGGCTTATAATACCTTCCATCTTCTTTCTTTTTTTTTGCTTTCTTCCATCTGCATAGGAGATTATCTTGGACTGCAATTCACTTTCTCTCTGTCTTTCAATCCTCTGCTTCTTTCTTCATCTTTTTTGTCCTCCATTTCCATCTCTCTTGGTCTACACCTCAAGCCATTGATCACCAGGCGTGTCCAACCAGCCACACTTGTTGATCGACAGGTCTGAGAGTTGCGGCTAACAAATGGGAGTGATGGATGGGAGCCGCCTGGTAATAAACACAGAAGTTGTGCGATAAAAGACCAATTCCTCAATCTGCATCTCAGCGAGTCGGAGACGAGTTGAGAGGAGACGCGATGAGAGGAGAAGAGATGGGCTCGGTAAAAAAGCCCTCTAGCCTATAAATAGTCAGAGCCTGCCTCTCAGACAGTTCTTCAAACACAGTGGGCCTGTGCTAATGATAAAGACAAATATCTGGGGTAGACAGAGGCATTACTGATTCTATCCATCACGCCTCGGGAGAAGCCACGATGGGAGGGCGTGTTGATAGCTCGTTTTGCCTTCTGCAACAAAATCAAAAGAGCTGAGGGAACTTGAAATCCAATTCCAAAGAGCCAACCGCGAGCTGTCTTCCACTCATGCCAACAGCTTCTGTTTACTCAGAGGCAAACACAGGTGGAGGAAAACACAGCTCCTTTTTCTTCTCCCTTTCAATGGACTGGAAACAAGCTATATGCTACAGACTGATGCACATATACACAAAACAATATAGATGAAGAATGTAAAAAAAAAAAAAGAGTAGAAAAAAAATTAATGAAAGGAGTAGGTATTTGATATTTATAGTAGCAGGATTGCACGACTGTTGTTTGCTTTTTCCAAACAAATCTCTGTATGTGCTATCCAAATGACCTGGTTAATATATGTGGATGATGCTTAAAACCACACACCATCTACACAAGAGGACAGACTCTTAAAGGTGATATATTGTGAAAAGTAGTAAGTTTTTTGATTATAAAGAAGGTCCGGATGCTTTGTAAATACTGTGAAAGTATCAAAATCATCTAAAATCATGACATCTGTAAGGCTGTGATGTCCCAACAATACACTCTCAGCCATGCCCCCAGCACAGCCCACCCGGATATTAAGCAGAGGGCGATTGGTCACTGGGAAGTTCGGGAAGACTCCTGAACAGCTGGTCCATCCCAGGCCGAACCGGCCGGTGCTTGAAGAGTTTTTATTTTTCAATTTCTATATTGTACATTATTTCTATATAATACTTTCAAAATGGAAGGAAGCGTTTTTGCTGGAATTTGATTGGATCAGTGGAGCCAATCTAAGGAGATCAGTTTCCATTCGGTTGGGACAAATGGAACTTTAAATTTGGCAGAAAAAAAAAGAACAGAAATTAGGTGTCTATCCACTATTGCCTTTATTTTAATGGCCTGCTGAATTAGATACCTGTGTAACACTTTTAGTATTAAAATAATTCCAAAGAATCTAGGGGATGCATCTCCATCTCAAAGTCCTGGGCTGACTTTCAGTCCCAGTACTTTCCTGATTTTACCTGCACCCCTTCAGCCTTGTTTCCATTTTGCCCAGTGGAAACCTGTGGTATTGCAGCGCAAAATTCCCTTTCTGGCCAAAAAGCATCTTTCCTCAAGCTGAAAAAGAAGTCATCACAACTAAACATATTTAATGTTTTTTACTCACTTTATGTCTCTCCCACGACGTTAGTCCTCTCTCCTACAACGTCTATTACAATTACATACCAATTCTAGTGAATTTTTGAACAGCCAAAAGCTATTTTCTTTACTGAGGAGTTGGCAACACTTTTGAACGCTAAATGTAGGTGTAGGATATTTAACAGAAATGACCAAGTAAAGAGGTGATGAGGGTGGACGGGTGAGCCAGAAACAGGACTTTCAACCAGGAGACCGGTGTTTGTTTCAAAATAAAAGGTCAGCATTAATGTAGTTATGTTATGTAAGATGTATTCTTCTCTCACCACACTATTTTGTCCAAAAAACTGGTTTGTTTGTAAGTAAAAGTACATGTATTCGACTCCTTAATGGTTTTTAATCTGATGATACAGTACACTAAAAGCTTGTAGTTCTTCTGTTCCCCAGTATTCATCTTTTAAAACACACAAACATAAGTAGGATATAGCTGTAAAGGCACGCCCTTCTTCCCAGACATGTTTTGTTCCCAAGCAACAACAATAAACTACAGTATGTTCATAATAATAACCATATTTAAAAACATTTACCTTGTGATGAAGTTTTTTTGTAAATAAATCACAATTTTAGGTACCCAATAAGTATTTTACTGACAGACTGTGTATACCAAATAATTACACTGTAATTTGTGGGCTCTAATCTTAAGCATTACCCTTGTTTTGATTTCAGGCCAAGTTGTGCAGGCGCTCAGTAAGAAAAGGGGGTCTGTGCCTGAATGAAGGGGTATCAGGACGGAGCGATGGAGGGATGTTGTTGTGGAGGGAGGATGAGGTCAGAGGGAAACGGATCCATCCATTAGGGGGTATAATGAGAGGGAGCAGCTGCCTGCCGCTGGGTCAGACAGCACACAGATGTGAGGGAGCCTCAGGGCCCGACAGAGCCGAGGGGGGACGCTGCAGTCCCTGTGCCATGACATCATTCTCAGAGCCAGGGCTCCCACTAACACCAGCACCTCTCCTGGCGGTACCAGGCCCTCCACTGGCTGAAGACGGAGATCCTCCATGCCATCAACTCACCTAAGAAACCCCCTGCATGCAGAGCATTCTGGGTTGTTCTGCACCCGTGTTGGTTGGCTAAACTTTGGCCAACCTGGAGGAGCACAGCATGCCAAAGACTGATCTCAGCATCACCTCCACTGCCCAGCACTAGTAGCAGAATCAAATATTCTCATGGGTGGTTGAATTTTTTAAGCTTCAGTAGGGTTAAATGAGGTGTAGAGTACACGAAATCCTCCATATATTTTCATTTCATGTGAAGAGTTCAACAGAAGTAACAGTTGGTGTCATGGTGTCATTTTCACAAAATTGCTGCACAAAATCTGTTTTTAAAAGTCAGATCTCCAATCTGAAAAAGCTTTTAAGTCAGATCTATGGTACTTTATTATTGCTTTACAAACATTAAATCCACACTTGTTTGTTTACACACTGATCCAACTGATATTTGATATATTTTACTGCATGTATTGTGAATCTTTATGCTTGAAAGAACAACATGCGCAACTCATGCTCAAGTGTTGTGTCTTTATCAGAAGCATGTTTGTGCCAAGCTTTGCAGCCTGATTGAAGTGTGGGAATAGCAGCAGGATGAATTAACAATAATAAGTTAATGTCTGGTGTAAACAGGGCCTCAGTGTAAACATCATGTAGCAGTACATAGTATATTTATGAGTCTGTAGGGTGAGATAAGATACCTATGACAACCTTTAAATGGGAAAACAGGATTTTAAAGTATTGTATATGCAGGTTCTTTATGGTAACGTTAGAATACATTCATGTAGCTCACACAAGCATCTGTTAAACACACAGAGACATAAAAAGAATTGTAGATGATGACATACATGCATGCACGCACATGTACCCCTCTGCAAAACATACTGATTTATACCCTTCAGATCCCTCCGCCGCAAGTGCTGTACGCTCAGGTGACGACACTCAATTCACACACACTAAAGTAGGAACAGTGATTCTTGGAGGTGTTGACACACGTAGCCATTTCAGATGACTGTGTGGCTGACAGTCGGTGGTGAGTTGAGTGTTGTTCACGCTGTTGTTACAGGACCCTGCAGTCTCTCTCACCCTCTCTCTCTCTCTCTCTCTCTCCCAGACGATGACATCCAGCTTAGTCACTCAAGTGCTCCTGCTTTGTAATGCATGTTCCAGTGTAGCTGCAGCGCTCTCTAAACAACTGGAAGCTTTTCTTGGAGGAGTGGGACACTGTTTTAGCACTTTATCACACTGACATTTGAAGGATGCAGGTAGATAAATCCTTCTCTGCAGTCTCTTTTTGCATATGTCCCGCCTGCTTTTAATGTGGTGAATGAAATGTTTTATGTGTTAAAATAAGTGGTGTATCATATATAAAGACATCATTATATGCATACATGCATGTCATAAAAATGTACTCTTCTTCTTCTTCCTTACAAATAGATTTACAATAAGTTTGTTGCAGCTTGGACACAGTCCACCATGAATGAGAGAGCATATGATCCACTGGCTTTTGTCATGAAAAATACCCAGGTATGTTGTTACAATCGTTGCAGATGTAGTTGCGAGGCAACGTTACAATTCAGAGCGACACAAGCAAGAAACACAATCCGGGCTAAAAGAAACCCAGAGAGCACTGTTTGGGTCATTGAATACCTCTGTGTTTACCCTGAGCCTAGTGTGGGATTGACGCTTCGATCCCCACCTCCTCCTGGGAGTTTTTCCACTGTGATATGTGCGATGGGGAAACTTAAGCCTCAGCAGATCTCCCAAACAGGAATTTTCACTTCTCCTCTTTATAATCCTTTAACCCCCCCACTGCCTTAAACCACCATGTGTATGTGTGTGTGTGTGTGTGTGTGTGTGTGTGTGTGTGTGTGTGTGTGTGTGTGTGTGTGTGTGTGTGTGACAGGTCTAAATCTTCTCCAAACAGCAAATGAGCAGAGCCTACTTCTAAGTATGAGCACCCAACAATGAAGAGCGGGCAGCCAGCCAATCAGCACAAGGCTGAGCAATGATTGGGCATGCAGCTTTATGACCTTTAAGGTGAATCACACAAAGACTACTGAATATTTACTGAATAGCAATGGAAACCACCTCCATTGCTGCTCTTGGCTGGCCAGTATGAAATGTAAACGCAGAATAAACATGTTGACGATGTCATGTCTTAATGTGAGAACTTTATCATCGTCTTCTTGAGTAGAGCCCGCACACAGGGGTTATTCATCTGGGATCATTTGAGTCAGTGTATACTAACAGAGTGGGCATGCTAAAAAAAAAAAAAAACACTGCAAAAACAAATTTGGTTTCAAACTACACTGTTTTTGTGGAAAAATGATTTTTTCAAAGACCCTCTTAAATCAAGTTGTATTTTAACTGGAAACAAATAAAATTGTGTCTTTTACTTATTTATCTATCTGAAAAAACTTCCAAAAATCTTTTTTTTTTTAAACAATCAGTGTTTGTGTTTTTTGTAGTGTACGAGGCACTCAGACTGGCATGCACTCCATCTTTGCCATACAGGTTTATTTGCAGAGCGTAAATAGTAACATTGCACTGTAACCAAAGTAAAGGACATGCATTTGCTGCAGATGGCCATTTATCTCCCGGGGCCAGGGACCTTGAAAAGACAACTGTGATTTGGCAGCAGCGCAAGCAAATCCATCCTTCACATCTGCCCGGACTGGCAAGAGCTTATGCACCAGCTCAAGTATAAAAGCACACATCACAAACACCTACTTAAACCACAGAGTTCCCTTCTGAAAAACATTATTAGGCATAGAGGAGAGCAGTCCAGTAATGTTTCTTACAGGGTTTGCTGCAGCAGGTTTAATCAAGCTGTTGTTGCATTTATTTTGTTTAAGGTCGGCAACCGAAGGCTTTACAGTGAAAGATAGCTGACAGATCAGGCAGCAAGATGGTAGAGAGGAAATGAGGTGGAAAACAGGCTGCTCACACATTTTTACTGGCAAGCTACCACTACCTCCCCCCATCATCATAGACCACTATACCTCTGAATTACCTAAACAGAAGAGAGGGGTTATTATCACAGTCATTCTAGCAATATGGCATTTAAATCAAATCACTACACTGAAAACATGTCACCCACCTGTTGCAGGAAGTGGAAATTACACAGCAGGGTGAGAAACAGGTAATTGGTTGTTTCATCTGAATGGCTGCTGACAGGAGGCCCTTTGTGCTTACATGCAACATGTAGTTTTTTTAACATTATCTTTGAGAAATTAACTGTAATAACCAGTTTATTACAGTTCATTTCAATTTATAATACTACATTTTTTTTCTCATACCAGTGGCCATCACTCTATAGTAGGGATAGTAAGATGTGCAACGGTGCACCAGCATAAAAGTTCAAGATGCAAGTGGCCCGATTAAATAACTGTGCTTCAGTTACAATTCAGGATAAACTCGAGATGTATCCTTTGTAACATCTTTGCATCAGTAAAATCCAATTTATTTACATACAATTATTAGTAGTAATCGTTTTGTATCAAATGTGTAACATTAATTCTGCCCGAATGCTTATTCTTTTGCATCGCACTGAATCACATTTTGCTGAATAAAATCATGTCGAATCACAAGAGGGTTGAATCGTATCATACCTCATTGGTAGTTGCTTCATATTTATCTTTAATGTATTGAATCACTGGCAGTGGGCTTGTAAAATGGGCAGAGTGACAGAAATCTAGGTACTTTTTTTCTACTATATATTCACAAATAAGGTTTGCTTGTAATGATAAACCCAATGGGCCTCATGAAAGAGCCTGGCAAGCGATTTCACACATCAGGGTTTACTGTTTACTGCTGCATCAACTTGGATCTTTTTTTTTTTTTTAAACCTGTCCCAAAGCTTAATGGTGTAAAACTCTTAAGTGTGTTTTTATTTTGGTTTCCTCCTTTATGTCATCTTTTATGTGGCTTCATGTAGTTTTCACGTTGTTATTTTGCTTGCAAAAAATAGGGTGTTGATTGTGCTAATAAAAAGTGACATCACATGAGTGATTTACGTGTGCTGTTACGAGGATTTGCTATGTGCAACTTAACGCACTCATACGAGTAAGCCTTACGGATAACAAGCAAGACAGATTAAGGATAAGAATACAAAAAGCCCAAATGATCCTCAACACAGAAACACAACAGTCTTCTGGTGAATTTGTCATTAATACTACAGTACCCATGAGCCTCCGTGGCTGCGGTTGCATATACTGTGTCCAGACACTTGTTAATAGACGCACATTTGTCTATATACATCCACACATATGCCCACACACATTTTAACATATAAACAGCACCCAGAACACACAAACCTTGCACCCACATTTTGTTGAGTTAGTAAAGGTCCTCTCTGCACTGATCAATGAACCAATTGATATGTTAAGAAAGGATTATGAGGCTTTTAGGGCAAAAAAAACATCTCCCACAGTGCCTCAGAAGCTCCGGTTGTAGTGGAATGTGAACCTGCCATTACCAAGAGATTACCTGTAATCTCTTATTACTTAAAACAGGGTGGAGAGGCTTTCATGCGAGGCATCTTCAAAAATCAAATTGTGCTGTCAGCCGGGCTTAAGACTTCGTTTATACATAGACTCATATTTGTAGAGAAACATGCCTGCATTTGCACCCCGGGCTATTTAGTAGGACAGAGCCTGATATAACCACACAGACATCAGTTTCAGCTAAGACTTAAATGTCAACAGAACTCAAAATGAACTCCTGTTGTCTTTTGGGATAATAGCAGTCTCTCGCTGAGGGATCAGTCTATAAAGACCTTATGATCGTCAAAGTGTTAAAACGGTATTTATGCAAACACGAAAAACTGCATGGAGAAGTTTACAGCACAAATCCATACACATTTATCAGTAGCGGCAAACTGCCAACTGTGCCAAAAAAACAGAGGCAGGGAACATGTAAGGACAAAACAGTGGTGAACACAAAAATATTGGTGTGTCAACTACATTAGGTCTGTCTGTCTCTCTCTCTCTCTCTCTCTCTCCTGGATAATTGCTGTTTTGTCTTTGCTGCATGTGCTGTTATTTATTTGCACAGGAACTGAGACAGTTCCCTCGGGGCAGAAGATGTTTTTCGGCAAGGAGTGTTCCTGGTGTTGGCTGAAAAAGGGAACATTGGTGTTATTTTCAGCCCACATGACAAGAAGGATATCAACATTTCGCCAAAATATTAAAAGTTTTACTCTGAGATTACCTGATGCCTACCACAGAAAATCATTTAACAACTTGTAGCTGCAGGAGGACCGGTAGTTCCTGCAAAGTCAAACAGCAAACTTTCACAGCTGCTGCATTGGGAAATCTAGACAGCTAAAATATGGCCTGTTTTCCGCTTGAAGCCCGGTATATTGAATGCAAATACAAAGCGTCGCCCGTAGACATCAGCCACAGCAGTAGTATGAGCTCAAAGCGCTTCATGTGGTTGGAGAGGTCACATGTAACTTTCACTCTGCTCGATCCCCATTAAACTAGAAGACTGAAAGGGGAAAGGAAGGGGACACGAGTGGGCAAAGGGAGGAGATGAGCGAGAGCAGAGGGGGGGAAAGGAAGAAAAGGAGTTGTTGGAAACAGGTCTGTCACAAATTACAGAATCCCAACAACAATTTAGAAAAGACATTTATATGACAGCCTATAACAACAATGAAAACCTGCGTAGCAACAGAGGGAAAGATGAGATGATGTCTATAGCCTTTTATAGATGTCACCTCGATTGTTGTGTAATCTGATATACTTTATGATAGCAGAATTTTTATTTTCCAAACCTGTTTCAAGACCTACGCTCACCACACTAGCTGCATGCTGAGAAATGAGCTCCATTACCCTGCATGTATCAGTGCACTCCCATGTTTCACCTTTGTTTCCGCGGTCCAGATGTCAACTTTAGCTCCTACAAAGTGAGTGGATCATTGAGTCACGTCTATAAGGCCTGCAGGGCTGCACGGGGAAATGGGTGTCTCTGACAAGCAGGGCAGGAATTTGTGACAGGCAGCTCCCCAGACGAATGGCAGGGGGAGTGAGGATGAACAGGGCCGCAGATGAAAGGGCCAGTGAGGCTGGACCCACAATTCCATGTCCTACCAACTGTTCCCCAAATAATTCAGCTCCTTACAGGCTCTGTGAATGAAACATGCCACAGTGACATAAAGTGTGTTTGTGGGAGAAAGTATGCAAGTACAGTGTATTTCTATAGGACACATCTGTAGACTATTTTGGAAATATTTTGCATGTGTCTGTACATGCATGTGAGCATATGGGACTACTTTTTGTAGACTCATGACCACGTGTATGTCTGTAAGTGTGTGTGTTTGTGAGGACATATATCAAAGAGCAATGCCCCAGGTTAATCTCTAGGCCCCTAAAGCCCCTTTTCCACTGCATAGTACCAGCTCGACTCGACTCGCCTTTATTTGAGTTTTCCATTGTGGAGAAGTTGTACCTGGAGCTGCTTCCAGGTACTTTTTTTTGTATCACCTCCGTCAAGGTTCCAAGTGAGCTGAGGCGACACTAAAATGTGACGTTAAAACACAGCAGACTACTGATTGGTCAGAGAGAATCATCACTATTCACTGCATCATCATTGCGGGCGCCAGACAGAGGCCAGCAACAGAAAGTTTTATATTTTACAGTTTTCATATGTAATTTTATCACTAAATCCACTTCTGAGAAGTTTTGAAGTGAGAAGTCATCTGTGTAGATTTCAAATATTGACAGTTTTACGAAAAGTGATGGCGGAACAAAAATGTGCTTGAAAGTTTTCGGAGTTGAGGAGCTCCATAAGTGGCGGCGAGGGAAGGCTGCACCAGCCCGCGGGAGGAGCTCCTGAGGCCTGCAAAGCCGCCCGCTCACAGAGCCCTCTGCTCCCGCCGTCACACAGACCGCTGCAGCAACAACGGCAGAGGAAAACACAGCTGGAGGCTACCACTTATCTGTCTTTACATTCTGAGTAATGTTGAAACGTTTTAACTTAAACTTAAAGCTGTGTGGATCGCTGGTGTGTGTGTCGCATTGACCATTACGTCGCGGCAGTTGTGTGTGGCGTCGCTATGACTACCAGCTACACTGTTTTTGGGTACTGTCTGCAATAGAAACGGCCAAACCGAGTCGAGCAGAGTGGAGGTGAGGCGAGCTGGTACTGGTAATGGAAAAGCGTCATAAAAGTGCTTTGTGGCACTTGGATTGATTGATAAATAATACAAGGACAGTGATATGTTGATGTGCTGTACATCATCATAATAAAATATGTATATACAGACATATACAACATATTCTCCCGACTCATCACATATGGAAGCTTGGTCAAGGCCATTTGGCATTGCTTTTCAATGCCCTGGGTACTAGCGTAATTTTTAGACACTTAAGGCTCCACGATCAAGTTAGCTTAGCAACAACAAATAGTCAAATATTTGTTGTTTCAAAACATTGCCATTTTTAAATGGAATGTTATAAAAGTTATGAAACGTTGCAGTTTGGTTAGGTTTAGGCACAAAAATGTACTTGGTTAGGTTTAGGCAAGAAAACTACTGAAGATCACGGTTTGGGTTAAATTAACTCTGTATGTTTAAAATAACTACGTACGTCACGTTAACACTTAAGTTAACTTACTTAAGTTGCATATCTTACTCAATTTACATAACTCACACAACTTCAATAAAAATATTTAATGTTGACTTTTTGTTTCACAGGGGACACAAACACCGGTCTCCTGGTTCAGAGTCGGGGTTCTGGCCCACCATCCACCCCAACCACCTCCTTACTCAGTCTTTTCTGTTAAATATCATATACCTACCTTTACTGACAAAAGCTGACAAGCCTTTATTCAGGAATTACCTGAGTTATGTGCTGTGTAAATCTGGGGATTCTGGAGTGCTTTGTGCAGACTAACGTTAAGCTAGCTGTTGGTTTGATGGCTGGCTGGTTGTTAAACCACGCTGTGTGGTTTTCTTTTTTTCACTTGTTAATTACAGAATATGTGATGTGTGCTTGTGAATAATTTGGGTTCTTTAAAGGAATCTTTCAATGAGCTATGCTGAGTTACAAAAGTAATGTAACATTTTTCAGGTCAAATGAAGTGTAATCCATTAGAGCCAGCCAATTTCCCCAGGAACGGCCTAATGCTCGTAGTACTTACTGTTTGTCGTAACTTACTTACGACTTATTAAGGTTAAATTGCTACATGCAGCATCTTTAACCTGTAGAACTGTACAGTAAAAACACACACTGAGCAATACACAAAGAAACCTGCTCCACATTAAAATATCTATTCAACATTTCAGTTCCTATAATTACCAAACAATACATAAATCACACAAGGTTAAAATTGGGTAATATTCATTAACATTAAACCACTGAGCTGGGCTTGTTTAGGTTTCCCGCATGATTTATCATAATAACAGCTGCTTTGGTTAATGGTTTCAATTGAATAATCAGTTATATAATTTTGCCACGCCTCTGTTGACACTTCAGTCTCAGTGGGACGATTTTTCAATTAGGTGATTAATTTCAGCAGACAAATTAGTACCTCCTGTGAAGCACTTTACCAAATTTGTAAAGCTTATTTAAAAAGACCTAGGCTTTATTTCGCAATTCATTTGATCTTGATGAATGTATCACTCTGACCATCTGTTATCCAACGAGTGAGAGAGTGAGAGAAAGGGAGAGGTTGACTGTTCCACTGTAAATATGGATTGTGGGTCTTATTTTTCATAGTGTTAGTTAAGTTAGCGTCTGGAGTCTGAGAGAGACCACCTGGGCCAGAGTTTTGTAATCAGAGAAAAGGTTTACAACTCTGGGCACAACTAGTGTTTCGGATCTCATAACTCTCACATGCACTGTGCCAAGATATCAAAGCGGTAATAACTCTTATGTAAAAAGTGATGCGAGGACTTCCACATGGCCGTAGGGCAGTTGCCTTTTCCTGGTTGTCAACTAACTGTGCGTGTGTGTGAAAGAAAGAGACAGAGATAGAAAGATGCTTCATGTGCGTAAGGTCCTTAAAAAACATATTAAGTCTGTGTTTATGCTACATTAAAATAACCTGAATATCTCAAGTGTTGTCCACATTCACATGAGGTGTATTATTATTTCCTGTTATGAATGCTCTGTCCGTGTACAGTAAAATGTAACTTACGAGACAAGAGAATAAAGGCGTACTAGATCTCAAACACACAGTGGAAATGCCCTCAAGATGGTTGATGGCTCAGGTGTTAAAAGGGTGTTTTGTGACAGCATTTTATTTCCATCACACCTTAGACTGTTGGATAAAAAACAGTGTCCTTTTTTACTTCAGCCATGTAGTGAGTATGATAGTTCATCAACCAGACAAGTGAAAACACAGAGAAGTGTGTGTTTCTTCACAATGCCTGGAGCTTGTAGTTTGACCTTCTCCCCTCTCAATCTCCCCCTCACCTTCTCTCTCTCTCTCTCCTCTGCCCCGGGGCACCGATGGGTGGGGGCCTTTAGGAGGAGCGAGCGAGGGGCCCTCTGGCATCACCCATACCTAGGCTTGAAAAAAGAAACAAAAAAAACTAAAAGGATGATGACTAGCCTTGACATCGTTGAGACAGTGCTCGGGCGAGGAGAAATGAGGTAAATATCATTGGTGGTGGTCTCACATAGCCCATTAGTCAATGTCTGCAGCTCCCTGTCTGAGCATCAGCACAGAGCAGCCTCTGGGTTTGCACCACCACCACTGTCCTCCTGGAGAATTGTACCCAGGCGAAAATAAAGCAACCCGAGCCGGGCATAAATCATTAGGAACATTTGTTACCTCGGGTAATTGTGCTTCATTCATCTTCAGGCCTTTTTCCATTTGTCAACTCACAGAGGCTGCTGGGTGTCAGCTGTACAGGTCTGTGCGGCAGGATAGCCTGACTGTGCCTAACCAGAACTACACGAGAAGAGGCCTGCAGGAAACAGCGATACTCAATACACTTGGCCACTGTTCAGATCTTTTTTTTTTGAAGATCAGACACCTATGATACAGGTCATGGTCTTCGGTCATGGTTCATTGGTGCATCTGTGACAATGTAGGTCTTTACTGCAAACACATTTCTTTTCTTTTTTCTCAATGGAGCTGAGGTGGAGCAGGTAAACAGTTTTAGGTTCCTGGGAATCAGCATCATGGAGAACCTGACATGGTCATCTAAGGAAGCTTAAGAATGACCGTGCCAAGTTCTTGTCAGCTTTTACGGAGGAGCAATAGAAAGTATCCAGACTGGCATGTGATGTGCACGGCCCAGAACTGGAGGACTCTGCAGCGGGTGATTAAAACTGCTCAGAATATCATTGGGACCCATCTCCCGAGCATCCAAGAGCCCAAAGGATACTAAGACCCCATCCACTTTTCTACGTTTGCACCTCCCGTCCAGACCAAAATGGCGAAAACGAAGACCTAAACCAGAGAAGTTTGGAAACGCTGCGACCCCGTTTTGCGTGCATGCAAATGACACTTTGGCCTATCTGCCTACACTTGTCAGGCTACTGTGCATGTCGGCGTTTACTTCGCAACGACTCCCATGCTGTTTTCCGCCACCACAGTCCCGTTTTACATTCAGTAACAGTCCCAGCTAATTATTGGTGCATGCAAAAAAAAAAATCTGGTCTGATTCTATGTCTGCATTTCTTTATTCTTTCGCCGAATCTTCTGTAACTACGGAATAGACCATCTGCTTCATGTTTACACTGTCACGCACATGCCCAGTGTACCTGAACGGCCAAAAGATGTGCGTTTTCAGTCGTTTTAATGTAGACGGAGATCAACTCTGATACGCAGCTAAAACGCTGGTGTGGACGGAGATCGAATTCGTTTTAATTATCCGTTTGTAAACTAAAACGGAGTGGATGGGGCCTAAAGGATAGTACCCACCCCAGCCACAGCCTGCTCACCCTGCTGCCTTCTGGGAAGCAATATAGATGTTTCTGCTGCAGCTCCACCAGACTGCAGAGCAGCGATTTTTAGAATTGCTTTTATATTACTGTGTATTGTCTGCTAAATAGCAGAAGGGAGTTACAAACTTAATTTCACTTTACAACTTGTTGTAATGTGACAAAAAACTTACCTTGTACCTCGATATGTAGCAAGCTAAAGGAAAACTGCAATATGAACATAAACTGTATTTCTGTACGCTTACCTATGGTATTGTACTTTAAATAGCTTTCTTAGTTTGATTTATTATATTTTTCTACTAATTTATGGTAATCACCTCTTATTCGTTTCACCTTTGGCCTCTTTCTTGTGCTGCTGTAACCAGTGTTGGGCAGAAACACGTGACTGTAATATTATTACTTTTCCTAGTCTTGGCCTCTCTAGATGGACGACAGAGACACATCACTTCTGAGGATGATGATGATGTGTGTCAGTATGGGTCAGCTCATTTAAGTTCTTTGAACTTCTGAGTTTCCATATGAGATATTTCATTCTGGTCCAAAGTGGTGGACCGGCCGACACTTCCACTCCCAGAGCGCTTCTGCTTAGTGTGGCTAAAAACTGATAACATAAAGCCAAAAGGTAAGTGAAGGAGAAGAACAAAATTAAAATCAGAAATGACTCTTGATTTACTTTGACCCAAGGGTCATCTCTGTTTCTCCCAAATTTCAGCACTTAATACAAAACACACTGCCTTTTGCTAAGAAGCCTCATCTCACGCTGGCAAGAAAACAACTTCAATCCATTTGTGGTTGCAGCTTAAGACAACCAGAGAAAAAGCTGAATGAGCACAGGCTGGGGAGGTGTTTTAATGTGCATTGTGATCTGCTCTTTAGGAAGACATCTATTAACACCAAACACCTCAGTGCCTTGGAACCTGCCTCCAGCTGTTAGCACCCTGCCACCTCCATTCACTTTAGTGACACACACGTCTTTAACACACCGTCGTCTGGAACACACACACACTCACATGATTTACGTACGCACAGTGCCAACAGCGCTCTACTTAACAAAGGCAATCTTAGATCTGAAGACATTTGTTTTGTTTGTTTTTCCTTAAGGTTTCACTGCATCTGTTTTTAAAAGGAAGTAGCACAAAAAGAAGGACAGAAGAAGGTATGGAGGAAGAAAGAAACACTGAATGAAGTGATTGAACGCTGAACTGAATGGCTGTTTCATTGTAATCAATTGACAAAATTTCAAATGTGGGATGCGATTCTGAGGTCCGAAGCCAGGCTACATACCTAAAGGGATAGTCCAATGAGTGCCGCACTTCAGTAAAGTTGGCTGAACTCACAGGACACAGATTAACAAACAGGCTGGCAAACTCAAGAGATAAAGGCGACAGTTAACAAGATTTCAAGTGCTTGTTGTCGTTTCTTAGCCATGTGCCCCTTCCAACATTACCTAATAAAACTTAGTAGCATTGGGTTATTTAGCACTCATGAGATGCACCATACAGACAAATAGTAACAGTGTGATAAAAATGTGGGGAGTGGATATGAGTGGATAGTTTGTTTTCTGAAGCGATTCAACATTTTTCTTTGTGTGCGTCTCTCCAACACAGACACACTGCTGCTGCTGCATTTTCAGTACAGTAACCTCCCGAATCATGGCAACCACATTCCTGTTCGACAGAAATTATGGTGAATAAGAAAGACACAACACCATGTCCTGAAAACAGACCAGCTACGGCGCACACACAGTTTAAGACCCACAAGCACATCCACACAATTAAACCCGGTTACTGGAATCGTCTTGTCACATGATCAAGTACAAACTTATTGGTCATTCATTTACATATTACCCATCAATCATCTCTGCATATGTGGGCAATGTAACACGAATACCAAAGAAAATAAGACTAAATTCATTCTGTTGAATCTGTGGAATTTATTTTTTTATATTTTCACTTTTATATTTTTGTCGGTAAAATTACTGCCTGCTGTTTCACCCACAAAAGTCTATGACACCACGGCAAAGGGGGAAATGCACATATGAGGGAATATATACCACCTGATCTCTATAGGTACAACAGATTGTGGTGAATTAGGTGTTTCCTGTTGCGTGATAGGATTTCATGTAATGCCCCTGTCCAATCTACATAAATCTCATGTTTTTCATTCAAAATGCCAAATTCTGTTGAAAGGTAACCAGTTTGCAGATCTGAAAAAAAATGGTCAGAATCAATACAGCAGAAGCTGAGATATCTGGACTTTCATTCCTTAATACAGGTCAAGTTCCAAAAAGACTTGTTCCTATATTTCCTCCCTGCCATGCAAATGCCCAAATCTTTCAGACTCCGGGCACCCTATTTATGATAAAGGTTTTATGTTAATAAAATATTTTGTCCATAACTATGACATCATCAGGGTTATTTTCTCGGACTTGACAATGTTGTATAATGTTTTAGAAGACATTGTACAACTGTACAACTGCACAGTCTGAGAAGATTCCTCCATGACAAGAAAACTAAACGGTATGGGCACATTTGGTGGAGATTTCTTCCACAGTAGAATGTAACAATAAGATAAATGTCTCCCCCTAAATTATTTATTAAAATTGCACATGTTCATTTCTTAAACAAATTAAGACAATAAGACAAACCCAGAATAATATGTGCAATTAAGCAAGTAACTACAAATAGAGGGAGTGTTTTCGCCTCTTCTAAGGATCAGTCTCACGAATGGCTGGGTGGCTGCCACTGACAGGTGAGGATGTCGTTTATCAACAGGTGTTAGGAACCCAGTAAAGATATGAGGATAGATAACACAGACAGGCAGCACAAACAACCCAGGAATGGAGTGAGAGAGAGAGAGAAAGATGGAGAAAAACCGCAGACACATTCTCAGCCTGCACACACACCCTTTCACCACGTCCAGTCTCACCTCCCAAGCGCCTCCTCCACACACACTTATCTACCCCAAATCTGAAGGAGGCGGATGCTCTGAGGAACTACACATTGCCAGCTCCAGCATAATTAGTGGAAGACATGCAACCAGCCATTGCCCAAGCTCACTAACACACATTTGGTCCCAAAACAAACAAGCAGCAATCTAGAACAGTGGTAATGCCCTCGAGTCAACCATGCCTCTTATCAGGAACTCCTCTGACACACACTCCCAAGCTCTATGAATGGAAATTCATTATTAGGTTACATCCGAGAGTTGCAAAGCAACACACACACACACACACACACACACACTATGTAGACAGATGTGACATGTGCAAAATGCAAGCATGTAAACTTTATTAAATTTTAAAAGGTAACATGGAGCAGCCTTTTGAGTTCATGCTATTATCTGATTGTTATGGATTGTGCATTTGGAAAGAAGGCACACAGTGATTAGGGAAAGAATGGACATTTAATAATATATGAGAGACACAGACAAAGCTACATCTGTGATGGAGGTGATCCATGAAAGTTTTTTTGTAAAAATACAAAAACATGCTTTTGGAAATAGCAAGTAAAACATGAAAGACAAAAAATATGCAACATACCATGAAGAACATACTGTATTACAAAGGACAGGATGAATAGATCAGGACAGAGAACAAAGCTTCCTGTCTGCCCTGCCAGATGGGCACCTTCACTGTAGTGATACATCCAAGCTGGCTTCAGTCCAGATAACAGGCGCGACCGCAGTATCTGTCCCCAGGGAAACAGGGCTATCTCTTGGTGAACAGGTAGCGGAGGGGGGAATGCCGGGGGTCAGCATCCTACTTCTAAACCTGGAAGAGGAAACTAATCCCGGGTCAAAGAGGGCCACGGTGTTGAGTGAAACTTCACAAGTGTATTCCCTGCTCTAACTCCACTATCTTCATTAAAACCCTGCACCTGGGCCTAAGACTGATCCATGGGGATCCCCCTCATGGCCATCGCCAGTCAGGCCCCTAAATCTGTCCCCAGCCTCTTATTCACTCCCCACTTATCCCTCCTTCCTCCCTTTCTCTACCATTTCTACCGTTTTGGGTCAAGCTCAGAGCCACAATATTGAGCGAATGAGGACAGGAAAGGGATGAGATAGGATTAGGGAGATAGCAGGGGGTCCAAAGTCGGGTTTATCACCGGCCAAAAACAAAGCTACGAAAAATGATCGCTCTAGTCTCTGCTTGTTGCTCTCACAATTAATAATGGGTTGTAATCAGAGACAATTTCAACGCGTCTCCTGGGTTTCAGAAGCCCGGTTGCCAGTTGTCATCCAGTGTTGAGAGGGCAACACAGGCCCAGACCCAGCTACCACCACCTGATGACAAGCCTGTGGTGTTCGCCCACACACACACACACACACACACACACACACGTTTAAGTGCTCAGACAGAAAGGCAAAATCTTTAACCAGTTTCAGACATGGGATACATAACATGCTGGCTTCAACTAGCTGGTAAAGTGATAGCTGTTTTTTAATCAGTCATGGATATCTATGATGTCAATATTTATTGTGGCCCTAATCAGACATGACAGACCCATTACAGAAAGAGCCGCACAGCTTGCATAATATTTGGAGCTGTTCTCACACAGGCTGCATCAGTGGTGGATTTTTCAACTTAATTTTTGCTTCAAACCTTAAAGGTGCCCTGTGGCGTTGACTGTAAACAAACATAATAGTTTGTTTCATTCAGTGCTTATAACCCAAAATGCCCTGTGTTGAACATTTCCCTCCTCAGAACATAGGAACACAAACATTTGAAACCTACATTGTTTTACTAGCTAGAAGTAAAACAATGAAATAAATAATAAGGCAATTTATTTCTAGTTGCACGTAGGCAGCAACATTCATGTATGCGCATGCAAGAATGTGCATCCCAGTTTGCTTGTGCATGAGAGCAAAACAATTCATGACAACATTTCTCCATTGTGCTCCATTATTGGTCAAAACCTCCACAGGGAACCTTTAACTAATGACCGTTTGTTGCAGAGGACACTCGCCTTTTCACCAACTCCCCCAACCCCAATAAACTTCCTTTTACTAGAAACAGAAATCTGTTTCCTTGTTGGGATTTCTATTTGCAAACATACAGCGTTCATGTGGATATTTGAGACAGCTAATTTTTATAGCGGTTTAGAGTTTTTTGCTTAGTTTTGTTACCTCTTTACCACACTGCACTATGAGGGAAAACCTATTGTTAAGGACAGATCAGACATAAGAGTAATCCCCTCAGCAACTTAATTCACAAATCATTCATAATGTTTTATAATTTATTAAAGTAATTCAAATTTATTTTGTACTTTTGATATTATAAGAAAGTCATGCATTCATAGTCCCTTAATAAAGTGCACAAGGCGTGTATTTCATTTCTCTCACTTTAGGCCTGATGTTCTTTTACGTAAAAGTGACTCAGGCACTTTACAAGCAAGGCCGACTTGTTAAATTGCCATCATGTTTACATAATGAGGTGTATGTCTGACAGGAGCTTTAGGCTTTTGTGGCAGTTGCCTTCTGCTGGACCACTTTATTATTATTATTTATTATATATTGTATGATCACATTTATATGTATGTTAGTTAAAATTGTTGTCAATCAATCATTATTAATTGCCGTAAAGTTAGCAGCGTTATCTGGTACAGCCATTGCACTCTTTGGATAAAAGTATCTCCCACATCTGAAATTGAAATTTGTCCCAGTTGTGGATGTTTATTGTGAAGCATAATAACTCTTAAGTTATTTGTGCTATGAGGTTAATGTTATTTAACTGCCATTCCAGTAGGTTTGTCTGCAGGTCCATGCCTTATGTCCTGCCAAGAGTGTGTTTACACCAAGAACCATTCCCACTGAGTAGCTCTCTACAGCTAGCCAGGCCAGCAGTGGCGTCACACAGCTGCTCCAGCCACGGTTCATTCTGAATCTGTGTTATTGTTACTGGTAGCATTACCACGCTTAAGTGCGACAACATAATTTGTAACAATAAGAATAAATTAGCTGTATGCCATCTGTGAACAACATGTACTTATAGCTCTGTGAGCAGAGAGAGAGGGACACAAACCACACACACACACAGAGGAACGAGCCTGCACCCAAAGCACATGTGAGCAGCACGTCTCCCTACAGTTTGCCTCCCAAACACAAGTAGGCTCAGATTTCAGGCCTTGTGGTCTCCCGAATATATATCGAAGTACACATCAGGCTGTGTGTCACTACTGTTTACAGGAAAGTGATTTATGGGGCTTTTTGGAGAAAAGAGGGAAGGGTGATATGGTGTGAATGAGTTTCACAGAGAAAGTCTGAGGAGGTCAAGCTACCGTGGCCATTAAATAATCAGCAGAAAATTCATTAATAAAGATTATTTATCCAAGGAAAGAAAAGAGAGAACTTTCAGTATTTCATGTCCATTATGACACACAATCACATCAAAGAACCATTAGTGAATTAGTCTACCCGGTAAAGGTTTTTTTTGTCTTGTGGTTTGTTGGATGTGGAAACTCTGCATAATGCTTGTGTAAATGCCAGGCATAACTGCATGAGAGTAAGATAAACATAGTTTGCATGTTGTCAAATAAAGAAACCATACCAGACTGTGGAAGATCTATGTTCTGCTATGCTGTCTTCAAATGACAGGCTCTTTGTGTTGGATTTCACAAAGAGCAACTAGTCCAACTGGTAGGGTTCCATTTTATTTAGACTAAATGCGTGTATCCATGCGTGTGTAGGTTTGTATCTTTGCACATACAGCACATGGCCAGCCATAGCACACATACACACTTCACAGTTCCCTAACTGTGTATTCTCAAAACACTGACGTCTTGGGCAAATATGCCATTGTGGAGACATGGTGGTGTATTGTGACTAGAGATAGAGAGCGAGATAAAAGCTCTCGCACAGGAAAAACAAAAGATCTCCACTCACAGCTTAACAGATATAAGGGCATGTAGCTTTTCACATGCGGGGGGCTAAGACATTTAGGTCTGAGCCTTTAGAAATAGGTACATACTTTTGATACAAAAAAGTTAGAAGAGGTAGAAAGGTAATGATCTTTTTTGGTACAGCTAAGAAGGCTGCAAGACTGTTGACAGTGTATTTTGAATGGTTAAATACAAAGATAATCCAAACTGCAAAACATCAGTTCTGTGTTCCTGATGCACTTAAAGTCGGTCTGAATTTGAATTCTCCCCACTTTTTGTGTATGTAAATATGTATATAAACGATGGTAATACAGATAGATTATATACTTAGAAAAAAATGTGGAAACTGTCAAAGCTACAGGCCTCTGGGTGTGCTTTTCCCACGGCAGTGGTGGTTGAGTGACTTTGAAAGCCAGCATTGCTAGGAAACATTGCTTTACTGATTGGAGGACGTCATACTGTATAGCAGTGGTTGGCAATAGGTCGCCCGCGGGCCAGAACTGAAACAGATCTCAATCATGACAGCTACAGTTACTTACATTATCACTTCCTCTTGAGTGATTGTGCCTCCAAAATAAAAGCGCGAGAATGTTTTTGCAGCAATGCTTCATGTTGAGTTTATTGAGCTTTTACTTTGAAAATATGGAGCGCTTATTGGGTCAGAATTAAAACTAAAAGTCTAAATCAAAAACTAAAAGTCTAAATCAAAACTGCATTTTGCCATTTAGGATTATGAATTTGAGCATTTAGGATTGGGCTTTTGGGCATTTAGGTTTGGGGCGTGCAAATAAAGGGGCGTGGCCCAAAACTGGAAGCTGGGTTTGAAATGCAAGCAAGCCAGAGACTTACTTGACACACCTCTCAAAAAAGCCATCAGTAAACGTGTGGTTGGATTCCCCTGAATGTCCTCAGGCAAATGAAAGTAAGCGTCCATAAGTTTATCAATGCAGATCAAACACTGGGACGCACACACACTGCAGCACATGGTTATTGTGAGCATGTGCAAAAGTGTCCTTCAACACGGTCCCACACACTACCGACTAAGCGAAACGTACATGTCACTGGGAGCACTTACAATACAAAGGAAGTGGTGCTTTAGCTGAATTAGCTGTAGGGAGAGAAAAATTCTATAAAACTTAAATTTCGATTTGTTGTTAACGACAATTTTGACCTCCAACAATATCAAACACCATCTTGTATGCAAAACAAATTATCCTCTGTGATTATTGATTTTTCACATACAGATCCATTTTCGTTATAACAGTAATAATAGTAATAATAGTATAAATAGTCTCTATACACTGTTAACATGTTGGTATGTCATCAGGACAAATTTCGCTCTATTTATTGTACTTGGCGATTAAAGCAATTGTGCTTCTGATAATGAGTTTGATAGGGGTCAAAATGTGAACAGAACAATATAAGCCACATGTGCCTTGCAGTTACAAACCACATGAAACCAAAAGGAGGTGGGGGTGAGAGGAGGAGCGGGGCACCAATTCAATCCAGATATGTCCAGATTCAAACATTCAGCGGAAGGTGGCCTGGGCTCAAACACCAAACGACCACCCCAAAGTCACCCTGTGGTCTCACCAAAGACAAATGGACTGCTGAGCCTCAGTGGCATCGCA
Source organism: Micropterus salmoides (assembly GCF_014851395.1). Lineage (NCBI taxonomy): Eukaryota > Metazoa > Chordata > Actinopteri > Centrarchiformes > Centrarchidae > Micropterus > Micropterus salmoides. The sequence continues at coordinate 34,490,187 of NW_024044459.1, read as the reverse complement.
GGAAAATAGATCTAGTTTCAGTGATATATGGAATAGCTCAATCTTACTCTGCCTGGTGTTTGAGCTTTAATTGTGAAGTGGCACACTGCCTACTTCCAAGTATGCAAGGAATTTCAACAAAGAAGGAAAAGAATCGAATCAATCCATAGTGCCTTGTGTGCTTTGGCAAAGCAAGAATGGTCTTTTTTCTGTGTGTGTGTATGTGTGTGTGTGAGAGAGACAGAGAAGGAGGTATAAGGGTGGGAGTGTGGTGTTTATTGGTTTCTGCCAAGCAAGTCAGAGAAGCAAACACAAGCAGAGTGAAACCTGATCGACTGGCACCGTGCCTGGACCAGCGGCGGCCCAGTGAAGCGTCAGGGGAAAAACACTGACAAACATACACAAGCACAGGACCCAGGTCTCTAAATAATCACAAGATGCGCAGGCCAGACTACAAATAAAAAACCCAACACATCAGTGAATTTAGGGCAAGACCCAAAAATGTCTCAGCATGTTTTATAGAACAGACAGAGAACAGGAGCGATGTGGACGCTTGTGAAAGTCTGATCTAGGATGACTTTTAAGCATCTCCTCGGATGCGGGGAAGTTTTCCGATTGAAGTTTACTAATTCCATCCCCTTGATCCCATCCCACTTCGCTCTTCCAGCAACCCCCCCCCAACATACACACACAAACACACACTTTGGCCCAGCAGGAAAATCCCTCTGTGGCCAGGCATTTCTTTTTAACTTGATATGCTTGTGAATCACCCCCAGTGCTGCAGTGCTGCTCCACTAATGAACACAGGGCCCACAGACGGAGCTGTCCATGCCCTGCTACGCTTCCCGATTGCACTGGAAAACAGGATCCAGCTGCCCAGCACCCTGTCATTACAGATAAAAAACCCTCCCTGAACACCCTCTGCTTGCCCCTAGACCCGTCTCATCCCCTAACCACATCTCATACTCACCCATCATGCCTCCTGCTGCTAACCTTGGTAACCTGCCTTCATCTTCATCCCTGCCCCGGCTGTGGTAATAACCTCCATCTCACATTTTCTATGTCTTATCATGATCACTTGTTTTAATCACAACAGCACAACATGACACATGGCACTGAAATTCTTGCTCTGCAGTTGTTTGAGTAATCCTGGGCTGTCTAGGAATTCAAGCTTATTATGCTCCTGCCCTGGATGGGATCACTGCCTAAAATGCATTTTGTTTACATAGCAGGAGCATATGACTTCTGGTCAAAGACTATCTCTGCTTTCACGCGTACTACTGATTGTTGGCGTTGTTTGTGTTTATGCAGTTTCCTATAGTGAAAGCAGTAAATCTCCAGCGACAGTCTTGGATCTGTATCTGTGCCAGACACCAATATCAATATGAACGGGTTGTTGAAAGTGTGTGAAGGAGGAGGAGGAGGAGGAGGAGGAGGAGGAGGATGGAATCAGGGGGGTTGGCATGAAATTCCCATCTGATAAACTCATCAAAATGGTGTGTTTATGGCGTGTGAGTGTTGGTAGTGACATGGCATTGGAAACGGCACATGGACACACACACACAAGGATGTTTGTGCATGCGCACGCACAGATGCAGACAAAGGCATACACACACACGCACACACACACACACACACACTCCCAGCTGATACCAGCATCAGGGTAGAGTGAAGCCATATCTAATATGCTGAGTGAAACGTAAACACAGCAGTGTGGCATCGGGGCTTCCCGCTTATAGATTAACCATCTGACTCAAAACAAGCCCAGGGGCCAGGAGGCTTCCAGGAGTCCAGGGCGGGGCTGGGAGGATGAGGCTGGCTGGCCATAAAACACACGCGTGTACACATGCATACACACACAACAGGAACAAGAGTCAACTAGTTATAATTGCTCTGTTGTTGTTCTGTCAATAGAAATTATTTAAAACTGAAACTGTAAATTTGTAAGTCCAAAATTCCTCCACTGGGAAAGGCTGTAAGTTGGTGCTCGCTGTTTCATCTGCCAACCTTGCTGTGTCCTCAAGAATCGCTGTTGCTGTAGAACAGTGTGTTCTTTGTGGCGTGTGACCTTTTAAAGTGAAGCAGTGTTTGCTCACACAACCTACTTTTGTCAGTAGCCGTGTTTCCATCAACATTTTCTTATGCGCATTTTGAAGTATCGCATTACAAAAGGCTGATGGAAAAATTTATTTCACAAAGAAGTTTTTAAGCCCGCTTGAGGTGTTTTTTGCTTTTATCAAAAAAGATGCGCTAAATGGGAGATGGAAACACTTTTTCTGAATAAGTTCTGACATAGCACAATTGTAACTCACATCTGATCAGCTGTTTCTGCTGTCAGCGTCTTGCTGGATCTTCCCATAATGTGCGGAGACATGGCTGGTAGCAGCTTGCCCGCTTGAAACACATTTGTAAGGACCCCTCTCCATTTTTCTAAGATCAGTGGTCCTCAGGTCCATGTGACTGGTGTAGCCTGATTTGTTCACTCCAAACCAGCTGATGGAATTTTTTTGCTGTTCCTTTTTTTTTTCTTTTTTGCGACATTTCAAAAGTTTTAATCATATAACCCAAAATCACAAATTTGCTTCAAAGGGCCTTAAAACTTATGCCTCAGACAGTATCCTCTCTCGTTATGCTGTTTGTACACATATGTACAGAACAGAAAAAGAAAATAACAGTAAAAAGAAAATATGGAGAAAGAGAACGGTAACATTAGGTAGATAGATGGGAAACGTAAATGAAGAGGGTGTCAAGCAACATCCAGATGCCACACCTCCTACTCTATACCACAGGTCAAACTTTTCAATGTCTTTCATGTGAATGGTTTTTACAAGCTTGAAGAAGTTAAAGTATCCTGTGTTAAGAAAAGATTAGAGAAAAAAAACTTGCTAGCAACCAGCTTTCAACCATATCACATGGTTTTCATCAGGTCCATCATCATCAGCTGATGATGTGAGCCCAGTAGCTGTTTTAACTTCATTTGAACTTCATCTTAACTTAATCATCATTTGAACTTCATTTTTAACTTCATTTTAACTTCATTGCACTTTTTCTTAGGAGTTCTCTGCAGCTTATTAATAATTATATATCAACTGAATGATGTATTTTACTTTCTTCTTCTTTGTAATTCTTTCATTCACCCACCTGGGATCTGTCCTGTCATGGGAGTGCTCGTCTACATTTGTGCCGCGATATCATCTCATCTTGTTTGTTGATGTGTCAAGAGCAAACACCTCGCTGCTCTGTGTTATATTGACAATGAGCCTGTGTGTGTGGCTGACATTTAACATACTCTCCTGCTGGCTGTGTTGTAGACACAATAAAGGAACCATCAAACGTGGCACAGGGGGATCTGACGTCTTCTCCACCCACACAGGGTGCAACCCTCCGCTGCAGTCTGTCTTGTGGTATCAAAAGTTTCACAAATCATGTTAACAAATATCCCAGGCTGAGCATCCTGTGGTTTTTCACTCCCGAGTACAAGGACTCGTGTGCTTTTGTTGTGGCCACGGAAATTCAAGATGATCTCGGAGCATGTGAAAAATATTTGTAGCCATAAAGAAAGGCCAATTGGTATTAATGGTGTGGCAGCCACGGGAAGTGTGTGTTTGAGCCTGTGTGTGTGTGTGTGTGTGTGTGTGAGAGTGAGGGAGCATGTTTCGTCTGGGTCAGTCAGACACACTTGTTTCCCAGTTGGATGGATCTGATGGGGGCCACAGGGCAAGAAGCAGACAGATTCATCAGAGTCGTCATCTCAGGGTGTCCGGTATCCCAGAGTGCAGTGCTGCAGCTGCTAGGCCTGCAGTGGCAGCCATGATGGGCTCCAGGTGGACAGACAGGCAGCTTCACAGATACAGGACCTTCAGTTTGTGTGTTCTGCTCTGAAATGCAGCAGAACAGTAACTAAATCAGTTACAGTTTATCATATGTAATGACATTTGACCTTTGCATCTAATAGGCCATATGTGTCGTTGTTTACCTTTTACATGACAATCTTGTTCTGCACCATTCAGTGGCATATAGATTAAATTACAAACCCATTCAAATAGGATTGAAAAGTAAAACACGAAACGTTGTGCATTGGAAAGAGTTCATTATGCTCTTTTTTACATCCTGTGATTAAACACACAGAACCTTAATTTGAACCGCTTAACATACAGTTTTCCACTTTAGTTTTCCCTCAAGTAGCTTTGTTGTAACTTATTCCAACTCTTCACTGAAGTTACTATACGGGCTACGATGCATTTTAGGCTGCACCAGTGCATCAAAAGGTATTCTCAGCCTGTCCTCGCCAGAAAAACAGCCATATAGGTTGATTATTTTGTGTATGGATGATTGAAGTAAACTCAGTACTTCCACTCAGGAGACTGAGGTTTGAGTCATAGTCGATGTTTTAAGTTATATAACATTTTGTAGATGACTTAGATCATGTGACTTACGTAATGTACTTATTTTAACCCTAACCAAGTGGTTTCGTGGCCTAACTCTAACCAAACTTCGACCTTTTTCCACATATCATTTGACTTACATAACGTACTGAACGTCCGGTAAGCCTGTCACTGGACTGGTACTTGCCAACGCACGTACATGTCATTCATGTAGTGTTGACAATTTGTTGTTTAGGTATGAGGAAGTGTTGAATATTCTAGATCGTCCACACTTTCCCGTAATTCAGCATGACTCAAAAGGTGTAAACTTTGAGACATCCATTAGAGTTTAATTAAAGTTAAGTTCTGTGGGTTTCAGCAATTGGCTGCATCGTGAGTTTGTGGTTTCTTGCTGCTACTTTTATATGGGCTGCTGTAATTAATTAAATTAGTATACTATATAATTAATAGTGGTAAGTTTTAATTGTCTATCACAGATTGTCCTAGAAATTAAGATACGTGACTGTGGCATCAGGTATTATGTGTGCATTACCTAGTTTTTGACTAGTAAGATGATTCATCCTTTGGTCAGCTGCCGTATGAGCTTAATCATAAAGATTAATAGTAGTCAAAATAACCACAGGCTGGTGTTTTAAACAGAGTTCACCCAAACCCCCAGCTGGATTGTAAACAAGAGGAGCCTTCACTTGACCCCATTGAACCTGTGACAAAAAACAAATTGGTAATTTCTAACCAGTTATATCCACTTTACTCCCTACTGGTTTTCTAACAAGGAATACATATAGGAGAGCCTAAATATCTGTTTTTAAAAATTATTCATTGATCCTCAAAACCTTTGAGCAGCTAGCATTTAAAAAATCTGAGGCAGTCAGTTTAAATGCTTTCTTAGACAGGAGGTCCTCTAGGGTAATGTTTTACTCTCTACAACGTTTCTTTATCAGCTGCACTAAAATGGATCAATAAATACACAAGCTACATGTTAGTTTGCCAGCAGTGCGAGAATTTTTCTTAGATCCTTATCGCAGATTTGAAAAATAACCTTTTGCATAGATTTTTGTCTCTCCTCTCCTTCAGTCCAGAATGCCTTGTTAAATCCGGAAATTTGTGACAAGTTTGATTTAGGGGTGTTTGGACTGAAACAGCAGAAGCTCCTTTAAGCAATCAATCAAATCACACTGAAAGCAGTTATTTTTCTAACCTGACGTGTATTGCAAAGGTATGAAGGCAAAACCTATAAATATACCACTTAATTCACCTCAGAGACAACTTACACTCATGGAACGAGGTGCAAACACGGCTGTTATTCTTTTTCTCTGTTTTTCAGTTTCTCAACGTATGCAGCAGATTTAGGATTCAAAATTTACCAAAGCTGAGACAAATTTTTTACATCTAGATGTAAATGGTATCTCAAATAACAATCACCTCTTGGCTTTCTCCTGATGTGCACCACCAACAATGCGTTTCCCTCCCGTTTATCAAATGAGCGGGTTGTTTGATTGATTCAAAGTAAATCTGCTCTCAGGAAAATAGAAATGACTTTATTCACTCACTCAGGTGCACATAGTCAGAATGTACTAACAATTCAAGACATCTTAAATGCGAAACTATACTGCAAAGCTACAGGTAGTATACTCACATTAACTGAAAATGTATATTTTTGCTTAATGATGATTTGAAAAGGAGTAGGACTAGAGAATAAGCTGATAATGTGCTAACATCAGCATCACTGCTTTTGAATTTACTACCGTCATTCGTCATTTGACTGCAGGTGTTTGATCGCAGCACCCATTTAGGAACTCTCTTGGCTTGCAAACTGAAAAGACAAAGAGCAGCAAGCTTTCAGAAGAGGCAAGCTTTTTAGAGGCAAACTTCAAACCGACATCAAACAACTGATTAGATGATTAGGACAGCAGAGGTATTGTTTGAAGCAAAATCAACAGTATAGCAATTGACAGTTCCATCACTTTGGCACATATCAGGAGAAAAGATCCTGGCTTAAACCAACAACTGTGACGTGTGGATTCTCAAGGATATCCTGAAGAGTGACTTAGCTCGATTAGGGATGTGGCCTTTTTTTCTTTCACCATGTAGTTTTTATACACGGTTACACCTTGTACCTTGTGAAAGCATGAAATAGCGGCAGGGTATTAAAACAGTGCTAGTATTGCATGTCAAAGACCAGGCAGTGTGTAATGCTCTGTACAAGATGCTCATCTTCCCCTCCCTAAGCAGGTGCTGAGAGATGGCAAGTAGGTGTAAATGTGATCATTGTATTCTAAAGCAAGGCTTTGGAGAATGACAGTGAGTGAAATTGAGAAAGGCACCAATCCATTTCTTATGTTTGACACACAAAGAACAACATGAAAAATTCAATCTGATGACATCTTTGTTTTAAGTCTTAAACAACAATGTACATTAAACTGCAGAGGACAAGCTGTCAGTGCAGTGTTGATCAGGGCTTGACATTAACACCCACCAACCCGCCAAATGCGGATGGATTCCAGCCATGGCGACTAACGCTGCCACTGCCACAAACCACTTTGGCGTGTTCAAAAATTGTCTCGTCAATGCATCTGAAACAACAAACAAATTTTAATTTGACACTACGACACTACAACTCCCATGAGTAGGCTGCTACCTGCACATAGTGTTTGCTCATTGGCCCATTCGTGAAGCCTATTGTCTTGACCGACAACGCGGTAAACAAGTTGACACTGTGGAGATTAAACTAGCGGACTGATTAACTGCTGTTAATTATCAACTTGACCAGCGGCAGCGATAGCAAGCTTTTTTAATAGCAGGAGAATCCACACAACAGGCGCGTCTCACTCTCTCCTGCAGTGCAGCCGCTCGAGGTGCGCCACATCCAGAATTTTGTCAAACAAGAATAGGCCTATAAAAGTTAATTACAGATAGCTTCATGACTAAGGGACATGGTGGTGGTTAAATAAGAAAATAACATTAACTACTAGCAGGGCTGCTCTTATGTCCCATCATATCGTCATATCATAACTAGGCTACCTTTCCAAGTCAGTTTAGTTTTTATCTTTTCACTTCATCTTTTACACCCATGCAGCACTTTTATTATATACTATAACAAGCTACTCTTTCATGTGTTTATCTTAATAGACTACATGTTTTCAAAAATTAGCTTTACACGAAACCTTATCAGAGCAAATGATTGGGGTGCTAAAATGATAATATTAGTACATTTTAGCACACCGAAGTCAACTTTAACCATATAAAATGTAATTTTCCAACAACAAAAATGTGGCTAGTGAAAATGCTGTGTGGCTAGTAACTTTGGAAAACCACTAGCCACATTGGCTAGTGAGCAAAAAAGTTAATTTCAAGCCCTGGTGTTGATATAGCAAAACATAACTGCATAAATAAAACAGCTAACTAGTATTCAGTCATCAAGTAAAAACAAACTGAATTTCAAATTAGCATGGTTTGCACCAGTACAAGTAAATTCCAGCTCACTGTGATAATACCGACATCCAGACAGATGTGCTTCGACAGGTGGATAGTGAAATGACAAACATTGAATGAAAAACATTTTTTGAAATTCTGAGCACCAAAATGAACTTACTGGTGACAGTGCGTGATTAAAGACCAGCAGATGCAAGAAACTGTAACTCCAGCTGGCAGGCACCACTTCTTATTAAGGGACTGTATAAATAAAGCAAGAACCTCCCCATCATTATAATGTTTCTATTGGATCCCCTAGTCTAAGATAAAAACTGTCACTCTCCCAATTGACCCTTCGCTAAGCCACGCACCCCATAGTTACTGCTGACAAATTGTCGGACATGTCGGAATTTTATTACGGCGCTGCAACTGTCTGTTACTGCACTCCCTGGAGAAATATTGTCTAATTTTTGAAAACAAAGAGATCTCAGAAAGAAGCAGACAGTTTTGCAGTTGCATTGTGCATTTGAAGGTTGTATTCAGGCTGTGAAACTGACTCAAACTAAGGTGAAAAAAACAGACACAAGTGAACCACCGCATCACCTGATGATTGAGAAAGAGGACAATAATATTAAGGATTAACATTGTTCCTGTAAAGCTGGATAGGTCTCTATTCACTGTTACAATCATTAAAAAGCAGAACTGCAGGGCTACATAACGTTTCATAAAGTAGGAAGTTAGCTAGCGTTAGCTAACTAACCTTATATTAGGAACAATCCACAGGTTTTGGAAAGAGAATAATTTGTATTTCTCTTTTCAACCTCTCTGGGTAGCTATTACAAGTGTCCCAGGAACAGCTTTTGTTCATATCTTGAAAAAATACAGTAAAAAAAAGATAGAAAATGACTCCTTTTACATTAGAGTCAATGGAGCGCAGCAATGAAAGTGTCGGACCTCAGTTAGAGTGAGTCCTATACTGCACCGGGATTGGCCAACTAAAAGAGGCAAAGCATAAATCATTATAAATGGTGTAGCCCTGCTTAAATATTATATTTTAACAGTATCAAACGACAATGAGAAAACAATGTAACAAAAGGGGTCGCTTGGAGTGATGAACCTACAGAGAATTATAATGCGAATGCAGCTCCCCTTGGCTTTATAGCAATCTCCAATGATTCCTGTAGCTCCAGGCCTGAACTTTGAGAAACATTTTGACATACAACAAAGCAGTAAATATTCCAGTCAAGTTAAGCCCTGTCAGTAATTTTCTATGACAAGAAAAGATTATACAAATATTCAATAAGAAAGGAAATTAGTAATATATTAAAATGTTTTGTGGTATTTGTTGCGATGACAAATGTTTTCAGATCTGGGCTCAGTTCCTTGGCAGCTGTGGTGCACTGAGGCCAGCAGTTTTACAGCAGGAAAACATGCACTGACTTGTCAGTATACAAACACAAATGCGGTGCTAATTCAATAGCAGCTTGTATTTCTTCTCTTAACAGGCTGGATTTGTAGATCAGCTTTTCTGACCTAGAGCCGTGTGTGGGAGCAAAGACATATGCATGTGTGCATTTGTGTGAGTGCGAAAGGGAGTAGGAGAACATGAGAGAGAGAGAGTTAACGTGGGATCCTGATCTCTCTGGGACTTACTCAATCCCATCTGTAATGTAAAACCTATGGGACAATGAGGGGCTATACTGTGCTGAGCCTTAGCCGGGCCAGAAAGTCCACCCAACATGTTGTCAAACCATGAGGAATTTATTACTAATGTTGGTCAGCTGTAGCGACAGGGGGCGGGGTTTTTTTCCAGCGCGGAAAAAGAGAAATCATTAATTATCTCTACCGCCACCCTTGATCATTGCCTGAATTTCAGCTGAGTTTATCTCCTAAGCGTGCATTTCCATCCTGACTGAGTCTCTTCAGCTAGCGTGTCCATTTATAAAGCTTGTGGCTTAACAGCGGGGTCATCCACTGACCTAGCCATTGACAGCCAATGGTGTGAAGGATTGGAGGTAGAGAAGCCAGAACAAAGCGGACATGGCAGAAACACATGTGCTGTCATCCAGACCTTGGCCTTCACATTGGCCTCTTTCTTGATGGGAAAAAGGTTCTGGAGCACCAAAACAACAAACAATAGATAAATGTACAGATACAAGAACCACTGCTTCTGGCCTGAAAACCGGAACAACTACTTCGCAAGCAAAAGTACACTCACCTAAAAGATTATTAGGAACACCATACTAATACTGTGTTTGACCCCCTTTTGCCTTCAGAACTGCCCTAATTCTACGTGGCATTGATTCAACAAGGTGCTGAAAGCATTCTTTAGAAATGTTGGTAGGATAGCATCTTGCAGTTGATGGAGATTTGTGGGATGCACATCCAGGGCACGAAGCTCCCGTTCCACCGCATCCCAAAGATGCTCTATTGGGTTGAGATCTGGTGACTGTGGGGGCCATTTTAGTACAGTGAACTTATTGTCATGTTCAAGAAACCAATATGAAATGATTCGAGCTTTGTGACATGGTGCATTATCCTGCTGGAAGTAGCCATCAGAGGATGGGTACATGGTGGCCATAAAGGGATGGACATGGTCAGAAACAATGCTCAGGTAGGCCGTGGCATTTAAACGATGCCCAATTGGCACTAAGGGGCCTGAAGTGTGCCAAGAAAACATCCCCCACACCATTACACCACCACCACCAGCCTGCACAGTGGTAACAAGGCATGATGGATCCATGTTCTCATTCTGTTTACGCCAAATTCTGACTCTACCATCTGAATGTCTCAACAGAAATCGAGACTCATCAGACCAGGCAACATTTTTCCAGTCTTCAACTGTCCAATTTTGGTGAGCTCTTGCAAATTGTAGCCTCTTTTTCCTATTTGTAGTGGAGATGAGTGGTACCCGGTGGGGTCTTCTGCTGTTGTAGCCCATCCGCCTCAAGGTTGTGCGTGTTGTGGCTAGCTTGAATCGGTCGGCCCATTCTCCTCTGACCTCTAGCATCAACAAGGCATTTTTACCCACAGGACTGCCGCATACTGGATGTTTTCCCCTTTTCACACCATTCTTTGTAAACCCTAGAAATGGTTGTGCGTGAAAATCCCAGTAACTGAGCAGATTGTGAAATACTCAGACCGGCCCGTCTGGCACCAACAACCATGCCACGCTCAAAATTGCTTAAATCACCTTTCTTTCCCATTCTGACATTCAGTTTGGAGTTCAGGAGATTGTCTTGACCAGGACCACACCCCTAAATGCATTGAAGCAACTGCCATGTGATTGGTTGATTAGATAATTGCATTAATGAGAAATTGAACAGGTGTTCCTAACAATCCTTTAGGTGAGTGTAAATGAGCACTTTTAAATGGATTTGTTGAAGTGGCTGTTGTGTTTGTGCTGCCACACTGACATGATAGTGATGAAGAGGATGACGTTGTGCACCCTGCATTTAAAATATTCAAGGGGCTGCATTGGTGCGGGCATGTTGTTTCAAGTACTGGTGAGATGATGAAATACAATCCAGGAAGTTCAGGGTAATGATTCCTGTAGTTTGAAGAGATTTAGATGAGAAAATATTTCAAAATCACTTTTAATATCATGAGGAAGAATTTTACAACTTTGGGAAGTTATCAGTGTGGCAATCATTTTGTCTTTGACAATGGCAAGATGTAATAATAATAATACAACTGCGCTAAATCTACCTAGTATCTCGTTGACCAGTGCAGTGCATTCATTCCCTAATCTCTTCATCCCTTCCTATTCAGTTCAGGTGCACAGCTCTCTCATGCCTCATCTAGGTACCATCTGGGGGCCTTGAAATAAGCTCGGGTGAAAACACTTCTGAGACGGAAGCCCCACACTGAGTCTCCTCTGTCTGGTCTGCTTTACACCCTCCCAGACCAACCTATCAGACGACATCCTTCTTGCACCACCCTTCCCCTCTATATGCATTAATCCATCCTCCATAATCAATGCACATGTACCTCTAAATCATACATTGTTGTGGCATGGTCCTTGCTAGTGAAAGCAGCGCTGGTGTGTGTCTTCTTATTGAAGGAAATGGAATTGAGGGAATTCAATAAACTTACATTGAGGGAACAACTTTTTACATATGCACCTACTACTATAGATAGTATATAATAGTTTTTTGTTTAACCCTGCCTGCTGATGTAAGAGGAGAAGCAACAAGATAGACACCACCAGCTCTGACACTGTTCTGACACTGAACTGCACCACCGAGCTATTATATCAAGAAAGTAAGAAATATACTGTGTGTCAGTTAGCATACAGCAAACAACCTAAAGCTAACAAACCAACATATATCAGTCTGACAAGAACCAAACATTTAACCACACAATTTCTGTCTCATCATGTTCAGGACACTGTATATTTCTTATATTTATAAAGTTCAAGGCACCTTTCATCAGATAAGATTCCAAAATAACCTTTGCAGAAGAGATTATTTGTGCTCTCATCATTAGAAAAACACTTGATATAATAATGAAAATGCTGGGCCCATGGTCTAAAGATGATGAGCCAGGATTTGCCAGCAAGCAGTCTGTTGTACTTTAGTCATGTCAGAAATCATTTTCTGATGTACTCTATTTGTCATACCTACGAGTCAGTTGTCATCACTGACATGTCCGCTTTCACACTTTTCAAGTTTAGCTCTTTTTCAGAAGTGCTCAAATTGTCAAACACAAATTGTGGTGACAGTGTTAAGATGAAGCTTAAGTATAACTGGAATCAACTCTCAAATTGTGTGGTGTTGTCCTTTCACGTGAGTGTTACACTGTCAGTAAATGTGGTTTTGGTTTTTGCTGCTTAATGGACACTTTATCACCTATTTCATTATATTTGCCCATTTCAGCAGTTACTTGCTACAAGTTTTTTCTGCTCTGTGAATATAACGTAGGTCTTGTATGTAAAGGATAATTAACATTATCAATAAAAGCACTCTGTGAAATATCCCTTATATTTCTTGAAGATGCAGTGGGATGTATCATCCGTGGACGATGGTTATTTGGAGCAACTTCAAAGTACAGCAGTGAGTAGGGAAATTGGCAAAGGGCTCAGAACAGAGCAGCTGGATGTCGGCCTATTTATTTCACAACACCTTCTCATACCTAACCGACAAAATAGGTAGATTGTGAGTTGTCCCAAAATCAGAAATATGACCACTGGAAAGTACCAGCCCAGCGTTCTCATTAAGTTAAACGACAAAGTCAGGCGTACCGGACTGGAAGTCAGTTGATGCAAGTAACATGTGGTTAAGGTTGTAAAACCAAGCTGTTCTCACTCCCCAACTCGTCACATATGGACGCTTGGTCAAGACATATCAGCGTCTAACCGGACACTGCATATTTATAGTTTTTAACTTAACCGGACGTTGCATATTTGTTGTTGCTAAGCGTTGCTAACTTAACCGCAGAGCCTTAAACGTCTAAAAGTGACGCTAAAGGGGTACTGAAGGTGTTCAAAAGCGACGACAAAGGGCCTTGACAAAGCGTCAAAATGTTACGAGTCGGGAGTGAGAAGGTGTTGGTGAAACAGTTGCAGTTTGTTTAGGTTTGGCAAAAAAACTACTTGGTTAGGTTTAGGAAAAGATTGTGGTTTGGGTTAAAAGAAGTATGTTACGTACATCCCGTGATGTAAGTAAAGTAAGTCAAGTGAAATCACATGATGTTAAGTCACCATTTGACCATTCTCAGTCATCCAGACAAACAGGCAAGCAGGTAAGGTGCTGGCTGCTGTCCAAAAGCCATGAGTCACTGATCATAGATAACAGATGGTGTGATAGCAGTTGTGTGATCCTTGTTAACTTTGGCAGAGAACCACAGAGAATGTCAGTAGAACCCATCTCACCCAATCCTCCACGTTCCTCGTCAACGCCCAACAGCATCAACAGTATATCATAAAAACAGACTCGTAAATCACAAAAGGCCTAAATACAGTTTAACAAGATTATTTTTGCCCTCTAGACAGGAGACAAAGAAGAGTGGAAGAAAATTATCAGAGAGAGAGAAGACAATATTTTCTTAGCAAGTGTACATAGCTTGTGTGTTTATATCTTACGTTGCTATTGTTGTACATTGCAATATAATCTCTGTACAATCAAAAGACTTTTAACAAATGAGTCTGGAGCACACTGCCAAGCTCACTGCTCTCACTGCTGAGAAAATGGAAAAGCACGGAGCAGCAGCAGCATTACACTCTGCTGACACCTATATTTATGGCTATTTCCTCACTTGACATCTTTGAGAATAATAAGTCCAGATACAAGACAAATACTGTGCATAAATAAATATTGTGCTTCAGGCCAACACATTCCAAGTCAGACGACAAATAGCCATTACCAGCCCGTTATCAATCACGCAGGTACAGTGCATTGTCAATGCCTCTTTTCATGCATTTCCAATGACAGTCATAACTTTGACCTGACAAATCCAGCCAGCTTGAGCAACTTCCCCAATCTATCACAGCTGTCAGAGGCATAGCACAGCTTTGTTCTGATTAATTACACCCCTGCTGGTAGGAGCTGTCAGTCATCCCAACAGTTGATATATACACACTATCAAGATGTTGTGATTGAGCATGAATGAGTGCGGATGTCATGAGTCAGCAGCCAAATATTCAAATGAACATTATGAGACAGAGAAGGAGAGAGAGAGAGAGATAGAAACAAAAAAAGGAAACCATTTGGCTACCCTCGGGCAAAGCTATCCAGTTTTCACTGTCCAGGAAAGCAGCAGAAATGCTACCAGTGTCAGAGGATCAGAGCAGCGGCATTAGAGTGACGAGTGAATGCAATTTCCCCTGAGAGAGATTGTATCATAATGATGTCAGTGTCTTTCTGTACACATAATATGTTTGAATAAACCTGCAGGGGACCTCATGGGAACTCCAGCATGCAGCAGAGTTACAGTAATGTGTTTTAACTGGCAGAACGCACACTGAACCATGAGTTTCCTTGAGAAACATTTCAAAGCTCATAAACTAAACATTCCTCCACATACACGCCTGTCTTGCAGATCATGTTGGATTGTTCCAAATTGGACACATTAGCACAATAAACATCTATTCTTTGTGTGTTAGCAGATGAAGTAGTAGCAGTGCAGAACATACAGTGTGCGTGAGTGTGCATGTAGGAATCCAAGCTCTCTTGTAATTATTTTTACATTTGAGAATTTTGCACCAAAGAGTACATTGACGTCTTGATCATGCATGGCTTCACGCAATGGTTTATTATGCACCTAGTTGCCATTTGTAAGTATAAACTCTTCTTGACTGCACATTTAAGTATTTAAATGTTGTATTGACAAGTAGAAGTGTTTGTAGAATATGATTTGTGTTCAAACAAGATTAAAGTCTTACAGTCAACCTGCTAGTAGCGCTGTGATACTTTACTTAAGCAAAGAGTTGCTTTGAGCTAAATGCCAAAGCTATCAAGCTAACATGCTCACTGTGACAATGCTAACATGCTGAAGTTTGGTAGGTAAAGTGTATACCATGTTCACCATCTTAGTTTAGCGTTTCAGCATGCTAACATTTGCTGATCAGCACTAAACACAAAGTACAACTGAGACTGATGGATTGACATGAGGTTTGTAGGTATTTGGAAACAAAGCAAAGAATTGGAGCGTTGATCGCCCCAGGAGGAGAAGAAAGAGAGCCAGAATACCCTATGCTAATATAAATCTGTTATGTTCTACATGTGCCAGCTGAAACAATTGATTGTGAGGGTCAATTTTGTTTTCATTAATGCTAGGGGTTGCCTTTTGAGGGTGAACTGATAAACGGCAACCCATCTGTTGATGATCACTGTGGAATTTTTATTCATTGTAGACGAGTGTTTGGAAAGTGATGAACTAACAGCAGCCTCTCTGATCATGAAAATAATTTGTTAAAAGCACAAACACACAGCCTATAGAAATCTATTTAAGCATGATCCATCAGGGAAGCTACCATCTTGTTAAGAGGAGCTGAGCTCCCCTGTAGTTTGCACCCTTCCTACAGTCTTGACCATCGGATTCCCGCATCAGGAAATAACAATACTCTTTACTCATGGTTTTGTTTTTCTGGTGCCGAAATGTTTCTCAGTGTTAGTGAATGAATTACATAAAACACCCCTTAATTTGGGGGTTAAAATGCGTTGTAACACGCGTTACTGAGATTGTAACCAATATTTTTTTTAGTAATACGTTTTATTATTAATTATCCAAGCAATTTCCTTGTCCCCAGGATCCCGGGGATTTTTTGCTTCTTTTTTTCAGACCCTCACTTTCGGAGCTTGATTTTCCTTTGTGAGTTTCAGCGTTTCAGATCAGAGCTGCGTGTTAATATTATAAAAATTCACCTTTTTGAAAAGGAAGTTTCAATATTTCAAACCCTTATTGCCAATATATGCGCACCAGTTTTCAAATCACCATTTACAAGGTTTCAAACCCGGAAAACAAACTAATACAATGGGAGAGCAGGTTTACAGCAGGTCACACTCACCCTAATTCTCCTGTCAGTTATCCACAACATCCAAAGCTACTTAAACTAGAACTTCTTCTGAAACACAAAGCAGCCCACCGTAAAGCACAATACACTGCGCCAGGTGCAGCTGCACACAGGCTTAGCGTTTTACTCTCCACTGCACTTTCCAAAACAACACCATTCCTGCAATAACCATATTCGCATGCCAACACACTTTCCCCTCTTAATGTTTCATGGCTACTAGAAGGTTTCATTGAGGCAGCTGCTTAGGAAAAGGGACATGAACACTTCTGTCCAAGGACAATGTGTCTCAGTTAGCCATTGCACATTAATACCGTGGCCTCCAAAGGTTAAATGTAGACCACCTTGGTGCAGCGGCAGAGAGCTTCCAGTATTAAAACATGTCTGGGAGCAAACTGAGACACTTCAGTCTGTGTGCTCAGGTTGACTCGAGGGCCAGCAGGTTGTCTGCAGTACAATTATGCTCCCTGATCGCTATCTGAGCAACAGTGATGCACCCCGCACTTAGAAGCGTTACTGCGCTCTTCTCCACGAGCAAAAGCTTTTTAAAGATCGGCTTCTTCGTGGAGGGGGAAAGCTCTGAAGCTCAAAGAAGCAGCACTGGATGGTGTTTTATTACATTGTGTTTCTTCAAATGCCTAGCGCTTGAAAACAACTTTCCAGCTGAGCAATCCTAGCATTAACAAGTCGTTCATCTTTGATCAGCTCCATATGCAAAAAAACAGGAGGGGGAAAAAGAGCCTGTGATCAGAGAAATAAAATCATATGTATATTCTGTCACGCCTCACATCCTGTGGAGCGGTGCAAAATGTGGTGTGCTTGAAGGAAAACAAATAGCATGTCCCGGTACAAGGCTGTGTTTGTTTCTCCTGCTTTTATTGGAATCGCATAAGCAAATGTGAGCCACATCGAATGTGCAGCTAAAAACTGCGTTTAGATGATTTATTTCTTTTATGGTGGATTGCAGGAATACTTTGTCTTATCTTCAGGAAGTCTTCCAGCCTGCTGCAGGGACATGTCAGGAGCCAAGATTGCGCTTGCTCACAAGCTGTGTTGTTCCCTGCAGCTAAATTCTCAACCTTGGGTGGTCACTTTACATTTTCTTATGCCTTCTTTCCATTCGCAGAGTTTCAAACATTGCAACATGGTGACGATAAGCAGTGGTTTTCATCTCAGTTTGAAGGGCGTGTTTGTGTCTTTGTCTTAAATAAGAACCCCCCCCCACACACACACACACACACGCACACACACACACACTGTCTGCATGGAAGACAAACATTCATATCATATTGTATCTGCAAGACACAAAGCCTCCCATCTCCCAAACCCCGCCCAGATTTTCACAGTTGACAGTCAAGTTCTGGGTCAGTCAAGCTGGTCGGGAGCTCACATCCGTCTTGCCTTTTGACACACGTCACAAATGAAAAACGAGACAAACGAGATTTCCACATATAAGGGTTAGATGGCTCATCCTCAATTTCTGAAGCAGCTTGCAGTCCTGGGTTCACTAGAGCACGAAGGCACAGAGACACATGCACACATTTGGCTCACACAAGAAAAAGCCTTTTTTGACGATTTAATTTGCTGTATTTTCCACGGTTCTCACCAGTACCTATACAGTGTCAGATCACATTATTCCTTTCCACCGCCATTCAACCAGCTTCACCGCATACAGTATGTGCTATGTAGCGTGTATGTGCCAAGCCAGTGCAGCAGAGCCCAGGTCACAACAGTTCTGCTCAGTTTAGCTCAGCGATGTTAAAAGAACATCAGCACCCTGCGGTGAAGTTTATGCTTTGGTGGTGTATACTATGTGCAAGTGAAAGGGGAACTGGGGATAGAGTCATCAAGATTGTGGGATGACCCTGGGTTCATGGCATGCCCCCCCCCCCACTGCTCGCCCCTTTCATCAAGCAGCCCAGTTGTTGGTTTAGCTCAGGCCCTTCTCAGCATGTCTTGGCACAGGGGAGAGCCTGTGGCCAAAGAGGATTTGGTCAGAGGAGGAGGGAAGTCTGCTCACGCTCAGCAGCAGCTTTTCCAGCATCAAGCACCACCTACTTCCAATCATGCGTTACCCCCAAATCCTCTGTGTGCCTGCAAAACCGGCAGGGCCAGACCTAGCAGGGAAGAGTCTAAATATATCCTAAAGCTAGCACAAAGAAACAAACTCTCAATAATGCACTTCACACCTTTCAACCTATTCAACAAAGTTAGCAACATCAATCACATTTCCTAAGAGACGTCTTGATGTTATTGCAGCATTTATCTTTTTGTGGTGCGGTCGCACATCACAGGCAAGGAGATAATGACACGCTTTATTGAAATGGAGACGAATGCACCCTCTCCTCACCATGGGTGGTCTAGTCAGGAGCATTGCATGGAGAGGAGCGGCACAGGCAATTAGCATGCAAGCCAGACTGAACATCTCTGGTTTAAGCATTACACACAGCTGGGCTCAAGACATCCCTCGCATACAAGATACTATGGAGTGCGGGCTTGTTTTTAAGCACGTGTAACAGCATCTGTGTTTGTGAGTGCACGTGCTGTATGCAAGTGTAAGAGTGGTGGTGGAGAAGGTAAATGTGAAATCATGCTGTGTCTCAACCAGCAGAATCAGGGAGCCTAACTGGAAGACACAGGTAGACAGAAACTAATTAGGATTGCCAACATGAAGTCACACATGTTGCACAGTTCTTGTAGGTTAGAACGTTTGCCTTTTTACCTGCATTGTTGGAAATTAGTTCTTCAATCAGTCAAGATGCACTCCAATGATTTAGTTTTTCACCTTCATAAAGTTGGGGGACTTGCCAGAGACAGATTTATACAAGACTAACAGTCTTCAGCTATGCTAGCGGCTCTGTGAGGCTAAAAAGAATGTCGAGAAAGCCCAATCTGAGATCACTCAAGTGATGTACTTGACTTGACAAAGCTCCTCCAGAGCCACAGAAGACATTATACAACTATTTTCACAGGCAGTGTAGTACGGCCTGTCACTCACAATTGACTCTGACATGTAAAATCTGTTGAGTGCCCCTATAAGCATGCGGTGTGATTTGAGACCAGAACAGAATTGTAAAGACTGTTCCCCCTTTCCTTGCGATTTTTGACAAGGAATCAGGGCAAGATCAGATAATTCTGCAGTCTGAAGTGTGCCACCACCAGCTGGTAAGTACAAACATCGCTTAATGGATGGAAAAAGCATGTGAGTCTGCAACTCAAACTGTGTCCAAAGGTGTGCATGTTTAATTTACCTTCTAAATAAGTAAACTACTGCCAGAGGGAAGGAAAATCCAAAATATGATCTCTAATGTTTGTCTAGACAGTTTCTTTTAGGTAAAACTGATCCAATATGGGATTTTTTTTTCTGTTTTCTCATACTACTTCAGTTCCAAAATAAGAAAGAAGAAACCCTCCTCCTGTCTCACCCTGATCCTAATGTAACAATCTTAATCTCTGTACAATATTTTCCCCTTATAAATAAGAAATCAGAATATCAGAAATTTGTCTCAGTGATCAAATTCAAGCGTTACCAGCTGCATAGTCTCCAAGAAACAGCTTAAACAGATATAATCCAGAAAGGAGACTCTCTGTGGCATTAAATGTCACTTGAGACAGATACAGATAGAAACCAAAAGAAAAACTGTAGACAAACAACAGTAAAATATCTACATAACCAGCTGTGAATGTATAAATCCCAGGTAGTTGGTTTGTGTGTGTGGCCATCCTGCTGGGAGACACCACATCATTCATCATCTCATTAAAAAGGCTTAAAGGAAGGAAGAAAAATGGATGGTTGGAGATATTTTCTGGCGAGTCACCATCATTGGATGAAAATGCCAAATGGGTGGGACATTCTGAGCACGCACTCATCTTTATTGGTAGACTACAGCGGCTGCTGGTGACGACAGCTGATCTGGGGGATTGTGCACGGTCAGGTGCAGCAGTCAGTCAAAGCCCTGGCTCCCTCTCAGCAAGTTGGCAAGCCGCCCTGAAACTCTCACCCAAAGCCACAAGAGATACCTGCAATTTGTCACCCCTATAAAATAACATTCTCCATCTAAATTGAGGCAGTGGAGTTTGTGCTCCTTTGGGGAATGACACTTAACGCCAGCTCTGTGTTTCTTCCAAAGCATTGTATTATCAAGAACCCACCCTCCCATCCACCCCCATTTCTTCCAACTCCTAGCCTGTTGTTTTTGTACCAGTTGGCAGAGACAGAGGAAGGTTTTAAAGAAGACATGTAATCTTTCCTGGCTGCGAAGCCCAGAGGCCAGTGCATCAAGTCTTTGTTTGAGAACTGGCTTGGCAGATCGCCAGGGCCTGATTTCTCACACCATGCATGCCACGGCACACCTCAGGCTTAGGAGACGGAGAGACAGTCGGAAAGATTGACGACTGAATTAAGGTCTTTCGATCAAATTTCGATCTGTTACATTTACAAATGCTGTCAGTTGTCACTATAGAGCTATCATGTTATCTGAATTCAGAACACTTAATTCAAAATTTCTCTGGAATTAAGTTCTTTTGAATGCAATGTTTGCACATGTTTACAGTGTTTACTGCATGTTGGGTCTCAATGGGTTATCAGTTGGTAATTGGTAACACGTAAAAGCCAAGAACGCAGGACAGTGACAGTTTTTGTTGGAGTGCAAGGCTGTGCCTATTTCCTGGGAGCAGTACTTCCAGTGCAGACATCAAACTCTTTATTAGTTTATTAGTTTTTTGCCAGCACTACTTTTCAATACTGTTATATGCATTTGGTTATACACGGACCAATGGACAACCAGCTGCACAGTTCAAGTTTCAAACAAAGGAAGAGTAAGGAGATTGTCAGATTTACACAATCGGTATAACCACTAGATCAAATGGATAAGATGACACTGTTAATCCCTGCGGAGAAATTAGAATTCAAAATAAGCACTTAAATACTTTAAATATGCAAATACAAGATTAGTGCAGGATCTGCTGCATCATGCACAAGAATAAATAAAGACACTTGAATCTTTCCTGAGAAAGGAGGGCAGAGGGTCTGGTTAACAGCCTAAATCTGTGTAACCAGGGGATGTTTTTTTTTTCCCATATTGTCCTCGGTTTTGCCAGTCATCAGCCACCACTGGGTTGCACAGGGGATCAGTTACCAGTCTGTCACTGTGAGTGAGGTTACACGTGTTGTCATTCATCTGCATGAGAGCTCCCTCCCACATATGTCACAAAACATGCAGATGCAACGAACAGTAAGACTATTCAGTGGTGTTAAGTTATGTGACAGACCTCAATCAATGGATACTTCCCCGAGGGCATCTTTTCCTTACAGCTTAAATTTCATAAACTACTTTGCTAGTGGTTTTTGTACTGCATGTTTTTGTAAAATGCATCTTGCTTTTTGCTGTCTTTTGTGGCCGTGCTGTAATTTCTCTGTCAGATCTCTCATGTACTGGTATTATATCTCTAAATGTGTGTTTGTATTAGTGTTTCTCTGAGAGCACTCAGGTGTGACTCCTCTCTCCTGCAGGATTTCCTCCTTGGTGTCAACTGTATTGGGCATAATCAACATTTACACAACTAATTATCTGGTGTACACTCACCATTAGTCTATTTAACACATCACAGTCCACTGCATTGTACCAGAAGGCCATCTTTTAAATGGGAACAGTCATGTGTGCCATGGAAGTACAATAGGAACCTTTGAAATGCTAAGCAAACAACCGTGTCAGTCTCCAAACTGTCACACCAAAAAACAAACAGGCACTAGTCTGTGCAAATATAAAGTAAGTAGAAAGTAGATTGTGGGCAATGATGACAAAACAGGAGTTATTTTACCTGTGTACTGATTTGCCAAGTCTCCACATTGGCCTCAGCTCTTTTATGTTCTGGAGGGGGCATCTTTCACAGACAGTCTGACCCTGTGAAATATGGGAGGCTGATGTGTTTTCAGTTGTTGTCTTAGAAAGCCTAGTGTCTGCATTAATCGTGATTACTTCTCGTTCAAACACTGCAGCGTCCGGGTGTTCGGTGTTTGCCCAACACTGACGATGGGATCTTTCCATTTAGTTAATTATACATCTTACTCTTCTCCTGCATATAACCAGGAAGTCAACTGAGGTTCCCCACTTAGGATGTGGATGAAGCAAAGAGAGAGGAGGCCTCCAAAAGAGTTTGAAGGCCATCCTATCTAGATGGGTTGTTTGTTTTTTCTGTTTAGTCGGTCTGCTTATCTGATGTGGCAGTAAATGGAGTGACTGGGCTGCAGTGGACATTAATACTAATGGATCATTTCAGTTCTGTAGACTGGGGAAAGTTACCTGTGGTGTTTAGAAGACAGGAACCAACCACAGCACTAATGCTATTCATGATTTTTTATGTGCCATAAACATAAAAACGACTGGAAGCGTGTATAATCTGCATGATAAAAAAACACAACCTTGCTCACTCTCTGTTTATTTGACAAAAGGCTATTCTTTTCCTCTTTTTTTGTTTTTCCTCCAATGTGTCTTGGCTCTTTGCTAAGGCAGAATAATATTAATATAACGGATATTTGGAGATGCTTTGTGACGTCAGTAATTGCCATCTAGAATGCTAGCGTGAGCGAGGATGTCTGATTCCTCCATCCTCACGGTTTGCCTTGTACTCTCTCTCTCACAGGGCTGTAGCTACCATTGAGAATTTGAGAGTTTTAACAACCCGAGGTGGAGTTTAGATTCTACACAGAAATTACACATGGTGAGGTTTTTGGATCGCTTTCAGGCCAAAAGATGAATTCAAATAAAGACATTTGGCATTTTTATACCAGATAATTCACTGCCGTTGACTTTAGACAGTCATGTAGTTATTTAACATTTTCAGAAAATATAATTAGCAGTTAAATCAATCAAAAAGATATTGAGAAAATGATGCAGATTTTTTTTAGACTAGTTCTAAAATGGCCCTGCTTTAACATCTGTAATAAGAGGAGCTACTAGGAAAAGATGTGACTGGGGGAAGTGAGGAGGCATGTTAGCTGCACTGTAAAAGAAAACAAAATTAACTAATTTAAGAGAAATGATCAATTTACAGTAGTGTAGTAGTTTTAATTGTAAAATTATAGACTTTACCTCTAAATTAACAACCCAACTATTATTTTACCTATTATGCCAATATGACAAATTTCATTTATTTAAATAATTTTAATAATTTTCATACAGACAAATTACCATATTATATTTACAGTTTCATCTGTTTTTCTGAAATTTCCTACAAATGTAAGTAAAATGAGTAATTATCTGTAAACAAATATGTACGCTTATTTTATAAAGGATCATGTCCATACTAAAAATTTTACATTTTTTGTTGTAATCTTAAAGTAAATCTTATTATTTATATACTTCTGTGTTCTTTGTATGGAAATATATATGGTATATAGCCAACTGTAGGGGAGACCGGGGATGGAAGATTTTAACATTTCTCTAAACTAACGTAACTCGGAGCTCTTTAAGTCAGTGCATTCAAAGTGTGACACAGTTACACGCTAATAAATGGTGTAACTGTTATCTCCGCAACTCTGCAACAGAAAATGCCTGGTTTAGCCTCAGAAACAAGGAGTAAATTCACCCCATAGTGTAGACATGTCACATTACAAAAACAGGATTTGAAAGCAACACTTAAAATTTTTTTTAACATAATTGTTGCGTCTGTGTGTGTGTGTGTGTGTGTGTAGGGGTAATCCAATAATCAGTTATAGCAGTGACAAAGTAGTGAACATAATAATGAAATTTAACAAATATGCACCAACTGAATATTAGTGTGTGTGCTTGTTTGTCTTGCACAGTTTCAGTGGTGACAGACATATGGCATTCCTGGAATGCAGGTCTCATGGGCCCACAGAGAAGCCTAAAGGTCTTAACATTTGAACATAATAATACATCAAGTTACCATTACTGTGTGTGTGTCAGATACACAGAAAGAAAACATATATATACAACTGGCGATATCTGCTCTGAAAAAGGACTTTTAGACCAAGTGCCCACTAACAACATGACGAATTGTCCGGAATATTGTAAGTGAAGAACCCTTTTGTATAAACAAACGAGGATTCTGTCACTTTTTAAGAGAAAAATTTAAAGTCGCAGCCAAAACGATGTGCTAAATAAATGTTAAAATTTTAACTTTTTTAGTAGTTAAAGTCTTTTATTCACACTTTCACAAGGGAAGTGGTGGTATGTCGCATTTTCATGATTCCACATCAACTCATTTTCGAGTCCAAATAAACTTTTCGTCTTCAGGCGCACCCTTTCTGCTTAAATTAATTAATCTCTGCCATGCTGCTATACATTTTAATTATATATGTCGTTGTACAACTGGTTGAAGGTTAGGCTGCCGAAAATATGACTAGAGTTAGCCCCCACATGCGACAGGTGTAAACAAGGCCCTGCACACCTGATACATGTTTTGGTGAGGAGGAAAGAAGCTAATTAATCCATCCCCTCGCAATACTCTGTTTGGTGTTATATCACAGGATGTACATTTAGATAGTAATAAGTGTAAGATGCTAGCCTTTTGCACTTTCATGACAAGGCCACCCATTCTCTTCAGATGGAAGGACTCTACCTCCCTCGTATTTTATGTGGATTCAGGACGTTATGCAATATCTTAAACTAGAGAGGATAAGATACTCTCTTCAAGGGTCTGTTTTGAAGTTTCATGCTATTTGGCAGCCCTTCTGTAACCCCATAATACATTTTATCTTCCTATGTTGTTATTGATTGTTATTTATTTTATAATATTTACTTTATTTTTCTTTCATGGATAATATATAAAGCAAGTGGCTCTGATATTAGAGTCGCTGGTCTGGTAGGTGGATGGGTTGGTGGGCGGGTAGATGTTTGGGATTAGTGTGGCTTGTTTGTATTTTGTTTATGTCTTGTATACACTAAAAATCTTTAATAAACAGAACTTGATATAAACTTTAATCATATGGTGACACAGGATGGTAGTTATTGGCATTGGCCTTAGTATTCCTGATCAGACTGGCTGCATGAAAGTGAATTGCGAAAACGTAGAAATCAAGATGTTATCACACATTACCTTGTTGACACTGTACCATTAGCAGACACGAGTTAGAGGCATGAGTCTTTGGTAAAAAGCCAAGCAGTCAATCCGTGATTTTCTCTCCTCCTCAATAGTAATATTACGTGCACTCAGTGTATGTGAGATTATGAAACAAGGCACTGTCAAACAGAAGCAGGTGCACTCAGCAAACCTCCCTTTTGATGAAGAAAGGTTAAGAAAACACATACACAGTACACACAGACATGCAGTATACTGCAGATGTGTGCACAGGTGCAAACACATAGACTAACTGCTGCTGGTTGCTTCTGAATAATGAATTAACTGAAATGTATCACTTTTGATGTTACCTTCACCATATACTAATGATATTTTGTTAACGAATAAATCATTTTAAACACAGCATGATCATTTGTATTTATTAAGAGTATAAGAGTCTGTTCAATGACGCGTGTTGGTTATGTTTCCAAATTGTGCACAAATCAAGCATAGCATTAGTTTCGAGAAGGCAACAAAGTCAAGCCCAGCCCACAATCCAAGCGCATCAGTTGATAGCAACCCATGTCAAGTGAAGCCTCATCAGCTGACAGCTCAGCTGATTTCCCTCCAAGCACTACAGTATGGCCTTCCATGTAGGCATGTGGAAGGGCAGGGAGCTGCTCTCCCCGCCTCATGGCTCTCTGTGAAGGCACGCAGGAGAGGCAGGGGGTCCCAGAACAGAGCCACACCGCCAAATATAACTACTGCAAGCCATAAAGTATTTGATAAAGTTGTCCTGACTGAACTCAGTTTGGTACAACCCGGAAATAAAATTAAAAAAACATAAACAGGCCTTTTTAACCATTTCATCTTGATAAACATGGAATGCTTTGTGTTCTTCAGTACAGTCAACAAGTTTCTTAAACTATGGGAATCTTTACATCCCTGTTTTCTTTATGAATGCTTAGTATCAGCATGGCATATTTCTGTGAAAACGAACTGTATTGGTCCAACCCCAGGAGGTATATCATGGCACTTGTGCAATGGAAAGACTTGTTCAAAACAGCATGAGAAGAACCAGATGATGATTGGCAGGGCCCTCTGCAGGGCAGACTGGCCGGGCGACTGGCTGACGGGCTCGCTGGCCAACTGGTTTGGGGTTTTCCTCGCCTGCAGCTGGAAAAAAGAGAGACATAGGGGTTGAGGAGAATATACCAGGGTGAGTGAAGAAGAGAGAGACAGAGAGAGAGAGAGAGGCGGACATACCACAGTGCCAGCGATTTGCTCTGGTGTTGCCTTGGGCTCCTTAATAAACACATCCATACACTCGCTTAGTCCTCCACTTTCTTCACCTCTCGCCAGCCTGACCAAGTCAAGGCACTTAGTGCAGGGTTAAGACAAGCAAACTCTCTGTTGGTGCACATTTTTCATTTGAGTCTATATGGCTTACTCAGCTTGCTAAGGAAATCAAAGTCAACACTGATGGAGAAAAGAACCTCTTGAAAAGGTCAACCTTTCCAAAGGTAAAATCTATGAACCTCTCTCTGAGGAATTGATTGTCACCATCACATTTTGTCTTGTACATGTAACACAAAGTTTCTTCAGTTGAATCATTGGTGTTGTGAAAAGATACAAACAGCACTGGACTGCTGTGAAAAATGCTAATCAGAGCCAATGCTGCAATCACTGGCTTCCCTCAGCGTAATTACATCCAGTTACTAATACACCTGTGTGACTTTTTCACTTACGACAGCTGACCTGCTAAACAATGCAGGTCCTCCAGTACTGACTGTAACTGCTGCTAAAACATTGTCATTAATAAGATGTAATGTTAGTCCTTGTCTCAGGCTTTGTTATACATGTGTACACATCAAAACAACGTTTCACAACAAACACACGTCGACAGTACTGTAGAAAAAGTAAATGGAGTCATTATTTGGTAACATTCACTAACCCCCAAAAAATCCTGCCAATAATTCCAGTTTAACAGTAAACGCCTACCACTTGTTGGAAGACCGTATTTGCAGCAGGACAGAAAATTGTATTTGAGGTGGATTGTCACGTTTGGTCCATATTGGCGCCAACACCAATCAATTGCGGATCAGGCCAGGAGCCACTTAGTGGCTTCTGTCTTTCCTCTCTACAGCCTAGGCACAGGTGCAGAGATTATTTAATTTCTTGCAAGTGAAGCTCTGAAGCTCTGTACCACTCAGACGTCCTTGATAAGGTCTTTGCTTGCTTAGTTTCTGAGTTTCATGGGATACAACAAGCTCTAAAATGAGTCATGAAGTCATGGTCCAACTCAGGTCTACCTCTGACATCCACAGAAAGTTGTTGCAGTTAATGCCTTTCTCCACTTGCTTATGGCCTTGACCTGGAAACACCCTGTCTGCAACCTATGAACTCAATCTGTTCATTCCTCAACCTTCCCCCCCCCAACACCCACCCATACAAAGACACTGCAGCTGTCCAATCTCCCTCCGAGGTCAAAGGGAACATCCTAATGCTCATCCCACTTGAGACTGACACCTGTTGGCTCCGTCTTAGCCTGGCCTTCGTAAAGACAACAGAGAATTCAATAAAGGGGGCTTAGAGCCACGAGACCTGATCACCAAACTGTCTTCTTCCTCCTCACTTGTGATTTGAAAGACTGAGGGGGTCTAGCTTTTAGGGAATAGTACATGAATTGACGAGGATGATGAAGACTCCACTAATAAATGAATGAACCTTGTTAGATACCTTGGTGGAACCATTGTGGGTTTATGATCGCGAGTGAGGCTGAGTGCTGCTTCAGGGACTGTCCATGCTGGGACTTGTTAAGCAGTGGAAAAAGTTGTAGGGAATTTGGCGAGCAACTTGTCTTCCTGTGTATAAAATAATCACAATCTGTCTGTAGGGCTGGATTTTAAGATAAGATCATAAAAAGAAAATGTAAAACCCTCAATTTATACACCTGCTTGTCAGAGTCGATTTTTATGGGCTGGATTTCTCAAAACAGACATGTTGCCAACAACGATCTCTTTGGCAGTTTCTGTACCAACACATGCAATATATCATGTAGACACTTGGCAACCTTAGCAATATTGTGCATAGCTTGTACCAGGGACAGTAAAAACCAACATACCAACCTGCCAGCTTTCGCCCATTGAACCTGTCATTGCCAAAATGTGATGGTTCACTTCCTCATATCGCTCTCTTATTTTTAGATGAACATGCACTCAGCTGTCCAAGAGTCTAATTAGAGGGAATACAGAGCCTACTGTCAAGCATACACACTGAGGCTAGAGGAAAATTGGTCTGATTGTGACTTTGACAATGTGTGAGTCACTGCTCTGATCCTCTCATTCATTACAGCAAATCCCTGCCACAAAGACCAATGAAGAAGAGATTTACTGTAGTCTGGGAGGTCCGCCTAAAAAAGTCTAATGTGCCTGTTTGCATGCGTGTGCATATTGTATCTGTGATGTAACTTGAAATGTTTCCAGACATATTTTTTTTCTATATCGGCCTCTTCTCCCTGTCACTCACACTAAAGCACCCCACAGCCGCTTGACTTATAATTAACTGCAGTTGTTAATGGGCTCAAGAAGAATTTAGCTTGTAAGCTGATCCTACAATTAGGGCTTGTTGACTTTGCATAAATGTTGGGGGCTGCCCTCCCCAGGGGCGTGGGGCAAAAGAAGGGCGTCTTTGAGGGCCTGCCAGGCCTGGCCAGACCTCCTGAGATGTTGGAGGGGGAAGTGAGGTCTAAAACACACACAGAGGAAGCCCTTCCAACAGTCTTCCTCTGAATCCTTTGGGGTCACGCAGGACACCAGGTTAACCTCTGGAAATGTAGATGAGACCCTCAAGCATCCTCAAGAGGTTAACCATGCAGAATTATTTAAAAGAGGAAATGGGCTTGGAACAACTTGGATATATTGTAAGGGACTTCTTTTATGAAAAGGAAGTTATCCACATATTAATGACCAATGGGTTGAAATTTACATTGTTATTTTTTGCATTTTTTAACATTTAAAGACATTTTTTTTAAATCGCATTTTTATGCTGCACTCCCCCCAGACAGGACATTAATTTAATTAAATGTGTATGAATCACTATGTTAATCTCAGTCTTTACATACATTAAAGTTTAAACGGTTGAACATTTCAGTTTTAAATCATCCACAAGAATCTACATCTTCCATCTAGGCATGGAATTGGTGGTCCATGTCTCATTCACTAGATTTTGAAGGATTCTTAGTAATAATACAGTGTGAAATACTCCTATTTTGAATCACAAAGAGCTTATTTACATTTTCAGTTTTCTCAGTAACGTGACTGCTGGTGCTCAAATGGCCCCATGGGAAGACCCCTGCAAGCGTGAAAGATTGCATGGCCAAACAATATTTGCATTTTGATTAGGCATGCTTCTGTTAAGGCACTTAATGACTTAGGTCCCAGTCAGATGAACAAAAAGAAATGTCCATGTAAAGAGAAAAGGCCTTCACGCTAAACTACACCACTTTATTGTGACAACGTGTGGATGTGAATCTTCATCAAACAGATGTGATGCTTTTCTCCATCCTTTTGATGGTCACATGATTAGTCACATGACCCACCAACCCAACTGTTACAAAAGAAGCAAAGTGTGAAATGCAATCACCTTCTCATGAATAATTTGACTAAATATAAACAACAATCCATTTATTACAGCATTATTGGACAATTATGTAGAACTATTGTATCATGTGAAATATATGCATGCACAGTATGTCTGTGTCCAACATATTGTCTTTGAACTTTATTTAATTTAAAACAAGGGAAAACTCTTACTATAAATTTAAATAATATCACAAAGTTTATAATAAAAGTCAACTTGTTCTTTTTGAATCAACTTGAATCAAGTGCCCTTTTGTGAAGGCTTGTCCAATCAAACTATTAGTAAAATGAATGAATAATAATTTCACAGTACTAAATAAAATGACCCACATGATGACCTTTCACCTGATGACCTCATGTGTGACGAGCCCTCCCGTTCAGACACCGTTAGCGATTCAGCAGCACTACAAGACACCTTTGATACCGCCGGTTAGTGGGGTTTTCTTGTTGTGGGTTGTTGGATGTATTTTACAAGAAAGAGACACAAAGAGAGCAGCACAGTTGTTTTGTATATTGCTGTGTGTCACCTGTAACGTTAGCTGCCGGCTAACACAGTGCCGACAGCTAACGTTACTTCTACATGCAGATAAATAAAGGAGCTCTGTTCACTTAGTTCTTGCTGTTTGAGGGAGAAAAGTTTCACGGGCGTCGAGAGGTGTGGTCACTTGAATTAGGATTATTACAGTTACTTAATAAAAAATGTAGCTTGCCGTAAAATAATTACAACAACATCGGTAAAACAGGCTTATACTGATACTTATTCCTCCGAATTAGGCTTTAGCCTACTTAGAAGCCCTTTTAACATTTTCATTTAATTTAGAACAGCATTGCAAATATTTACATTTTAACAGCAATAGTGGTGTTTACAACAGCAAAACTACTATATAAACTCAATAACTGGAAGTACATATAAAAATGTCAGTGTAAAATAAATAATATTCTTGACATCACAGTAGAGTAAAGAGTGAAGAAGAGCTCTAGGAGATTTAAGGAAAAGGTATGAAATGATAAGGTGGAAGATCTGGTTAGCTAGATTATTTATTTAGATTTATGATTAGAGATATAGTCAATCAAAATCCAAATATATCTCAGAATCCAATGCAACATACAAAATCATTATCACAACATTGCATACTGTAGACACACACGCTCACACACCTCTGTCTATAGATTTGTCTGTCTCACTCTTACCCCTGCCATGGCCACCATCCTTTACCCCATTAAAGTTTCCTTCTCAGATTATTTCCCACACTTTTCTGAATTTGGTATCTTACTTTCTCTATCTGCTGCTCTTGGTGTGCAGTTCCAAACACGGTCAGCAAACTTTACATCTTGTCATGGTCGCATAACAATTGTTGTTGTTCAGCTAATATATATCCTATGTTTGTTTTAATATCACTAGTCACAGATCACATTAAGTAGTATCAGCAGCAACAACAATAGCAACATCCCCAGCAACCCCCTCAACAGCAAATGTTCCCTGTAAGTTCTGTCAGCTCACAGTGTTTTAAAGCTGGAGCTGGGTATTCCCTGTGTTTGTTTCAAGAGTGCATCACAGCATTTGCTGATTTGCTCGGCAAGGAATACATAATTTAATAATAATTTATTTCTGTATTAATATTGTGAGAACAGCCCTATTTAAATCCTTGTTCCATGTGCCCATTTTATACTTTGAGCACTTGCCCTTCCAAAGGTCTCTCCACAGGCCTGCTATTGCATATGTGAAAACATTTGTATGAAGCCTTTTGTGGCTCCAGAGAAGGCGGCACAAAGTCTCTCATCTCTGCTGGAGGCTCGCTGCTGGAGGCTACATTAGCCGCTACTAGCATAACACACTCGGTTTTGACAAGGAAGAGGGAATAAAAAAGATATCTTCTGCTGCATCGACTTCTTTTGTCCATCGTCTGTCTGACATTACTCTATTAAGATATGTTGAGTTTAAATAAATTTATCATATTTAAATATTGTCTTTTTTGGTGCAGGCATGGAAACCATTGTGGTATCTTCACACAGAGTTGTTTTCTACAGAAAACCAAGCTCTGTAATTTCCTCTTTCCTTTTACTGGATGCTGCGAGTCGCAACAAGCGCCGGAGCTCCTTCTCTTTTTTCTCTTCTTCCCTGTTGCTTAACAGGGAAAATGATTCAGCAACACAGAGAGAACATGCTACAAAGTAAGAGACTAAATGATCAACGTGGCTCTGGGCACATGTCAACACAGCTTCCAGACAGAGATTATTCATTGTGTCTAGGACTCAATGGTGCTTCAAAAGGAATAATTAGATTCTAACTCAAGTAACTAAAAATCATTATATTAAACTAAAATGTGTTTGATTCTTATCACTGTTTTAATGCTTTAAAGAAAGTAACTTGAAAGACGAAATAATCATTCTCGTACAAATGTCAAAAACAATAAACTGCACCTTCCTCACTTCAATACACTCAGGGGGTATTGCTGCTATAACCTTGGTCTGGTAACCTATGATGAAAATCTTAGCTAATGTTTGGCAAACTTTAGGTAGAAATTGCTGAACGATGGACATTACTGTAATAATATCACATAACTGTCACTTGTGGCCACTGTGGCTGCTCCTCAGTGTACAGGGGCTCAATTTAACGTTACAGAATACAATTCCTGAAAGGGTGACCATATTTTGGTAAGGGCAGGAGGCAGACAGACACCCGCAGTGGGTGGAAGGTTGGGGCTGGGGGGGATTCAAGTAAATGCTAGAACCTTTATTTGACACTGACACATACAATACCAGCATTTTTTAGGTCCCAAAAATAGGACGTGTCCGGAAGTATGGTCAACATATATAAAGTTAGTGAAAATACAGGATGTACACAGGTACAGTAATAGCTACTGTGTCCACTGCTACATATTACTGGCATCGTCCTTTAAAAACAACATGACGAATATATACTTTATACATATACACTTTTTTATATGTAATATAGCTCAATCCTGATTAGTGCAGCAGCAGCAGTGAGTTGTGGAACTGGACTATGATTACTTGGAGTGAACTCTTTCTGTCTTTCATGCCTTCAGGGAGGTCATGGGTCAGGGTCAGCCAGAAAACAACAACCCTACCTACCCCTACCCCTAACCTCACATAGACAGATTTGTTTGTCATGTCATTTTAATTTTACACAAACCAGGATCACTTCACTTTGGATGATCAGCAATTTATGAGGAGGTCTTGCTGTGCTGTCAGACCAGAGTTCAGAGCTACAACAGAGATATGTGTGTACTTATGTGCACTTCCTGGTTCCACTGCAAGCAAAATCAAAGTCTTAAAGACCATTATTTTGCTAAATAGCCAGAGTTCCGCTATCTAAGTGACTCAAAGAGACTTCTAATCCTACTGGTAGAGAGGGAGGACTGCTGTATGCTGGCACTGACAAATTGTTTAGCAGCCTGCCATGATCTCCACAGCCCTTTGAGCCCCCTCTCCTAAATGGCAAGTAATGAAAGTTTATTAATTAATAATTTATCTGATGTAGGTTTAAATCCTAAAGTACTCTTACCTACCTTCCATAACCCCTCTTGTTCTCCATGCCCTTTTGTATTGTTATTGCTTATTTAGGTTCATTATGATAGTATAGTTGTACCCCGCTTCTCTCCTGGTGCCAGCTGGGATTGGCTCCATTCCAATAAAGTCACTTGAATTGAAATTAAAATTGGCAGCGAATCAGTACAAGAGGACTCTGAATCAAACTCTCAATACACAAACACACACACACACATACACACGCACACTAATGATTAAAGTCAAATCCCTCCATCTTCAAACACTACCCCAGCTGCCTGTAAATCAATTTTCTCAGCCAACTCAAAAGGGCATGAGAGGCAGTGTTGGTGGAAATAAATAAATACAAATAACTTGTGGATCAAAAGAGTTTTTGATGTGCCAACACCCTTGAGTATTGTTACACTATGCTGCAGCTCAAGCAGATGCATTCTTCACCACTGTTTAACTCAGACAGAAGCAAGTTTGTCAGGGTGGTTGTGTCTGTTAATCTGGTTCATGGTCTGTTTGAGTTTGTGAGTTTTGTGTTGTCATGCATGATGATATGATGCACTGTTGCATAATCGCTCATTTTCTCATCTTTTTGTGGCTCCTCATACCTGAGCACAATTTCTTCACATGAACATGGAGAAACAATCAGCATGCTACCAGTGTGCAAGATATTGCAAGTCTGAACAACTCATCTGTGATTCTTCAGCTTGTTTTATGTTTTGGTCAAGTGATTTCAGCGATAAGCACACCTTGACAAGAGAGTGAAATCACCTGCTGCAGTGTCTGAGTGGAATGAAACCCTGCAAGTTGCCCAGCTCTCCATACCACATGACAAGCTCATCCCTGCAGAGCAATCATGAGAACGGATGTCTCCCAGTCGAGTACTGCAATATCTTTCCAGATATTTACAAAAACAACAGCTGGAAGCAGACATTACAGGCTGAAGGCTTTCTTTGGCTTCTGCTAAATATTAACCTGTCTTGATACAGTCAAAAAACAAAAGATGCATTAAACCGTTTTATGTTTTCCAGAGCTGCAGGGTTTGTGCTCCTCCCAGGTGATGAGGCTTCTGCGTGCACTAGTCTGGGAGGCAAGCTGTGTTGAATGCGATGTGATAGAAATACTGTCTCAGAGGATTTAAATCACTTTTTTCTGGTCATTTCTGAGGCCTTACTTTAAAGGAAAACTCCTATTTTTGTAGTTTTGGGTATCATTTACATCTGTAATATAACAGTGTACTCACCAAGTTAATTGCTGGGATCTGGGAAAACAGATACACAAGCTGTCAGACGATCAGACAGGCCAGCGGTTTAGTCAAATGATCTAAACCTCTCTATTTAGGGATAAAACTAATGGTAAGCATACCCAAAATGTGATTTATTGCACAAAAAAAACGTTAGTTAAAGTTGAACAAAAAAGCTGATCTGCAAACTGTGATAGACGTCACCACAGACAGTCTGGGGACAAGAATTTTACCCTTTTTTGACTTATTAGTGATGTTGCCACATTCCCAGAACTCAGCAATTAACTTGGTGAGTGTACTGTTGTATAGGACTAATGGCCTACACCTGTTGCCACGAAATTGCATGTTTATATTTCTAAATTGTTTTCCTAATTATGTTGTATGTACGACAAATGTAATTACCTGGGAGATTGGGGTTTGGTTCCTGTGTGACCCTGAAAGTTAATGTTGACTTATTGACCCAAACTTTGATCTTTTCCTAAACCTCGCCTAAGGCTTTTTAAAGGCGTGTTAACACTATCCTTGTTGGAACCGAACCCTGGAGTGTTTACCCACTTGGTGCGCAAACCGGACCAGTTGGAAAATTTAAACAATGTATCATCCTGGCATTGGTTTGATTCAGGAACCGGACACATGGTAAACATTGTGAAACAGTCGCAGCTTGGTTATGTTTCTGCACCAAAACTACTTGGTTAGGCTTTGCTGAAAAACACTGGTGAGATGCTTTAGTACACGTTTGCTTTATTTTTGATACAGCAGTCATCCATGGAGGAAAACGCACCAGCCGCCACTGTCACCTATTCTAGCTTCCAGTTTCTAAGTA
Source organism: Micropterus salmoides (assembly GCF_014851395.1). Classification (NCBI taxonomy): domain Eukaryota; kingdom Metazoa; phylum Chordata; class Actinopteri; order Centrarchiformes; family Centrarchidae; genus Micropterus; species Micropterus salmoides. The sequence goes on along the minus strand of NW_024044459.1, from coordinate 34,454,657 downwards.
CAAGTTCCAATACAAGGCATCAGGATCAGCATCATAGTAGGTATTCCCAAGTGTGGAATGTCAAAAAGCGACAGACATCTTAAATCACTATAGTTTATATTTCCTCACACAAAAAGTGAGGAGAATTCAAATTTCAGTTCAACTTCAAGCAATTATTCTGTCAGATTTCTGTTTCTCGAATGGGAAACCTCAACTGTGTCCAGGCTTCACTCAGTTTTTGTGGCTGATGATCTGCTGGACGTTGAGCCTCTTACAAACTTCACTAATTGCCTCATATTTCTCTGAAGACATATAATTTTAAAGCTAACACAAAGTTAGCAGCGTGCAACGTTAAAGTACGTGTCATGTTGATTCCGGCGTTTTGTCCACCCCTTTGCATGCTTTAACATGTGTATGGAAGACAGATGAACAGTTAGTCCAGCCATCATATTACATCTCCCAGAGAGACACATGTTTACAGGACAGCAAATCGAGCTCTAATGAAGTCATCGCCAAGAGAAATGCTGGGATAGGCTCGCAGCGAGCGTGTGTGTCCGATGCCAAGTGCTGCTGTACAGTGATGAACGACTGCAGCCGAATTTTGCTAATGATCATTTTGGAAAAGTAAATAGATGTATCCAGCATCAATATTTCTTAATTACCGTCGTTTCCTGTGGAATTCTCTGTTGACGAAAACAGGACGAAACAATCCATCAAGCAAGAGAGAGAAAGAAAGACTCTGGGAAGAAGGAAAGTAAACCTCAAAGGATGGATTTCATCATTCGCAATGGATTTTCACCTTTTTGAAAGTGTCTAAGTGTGTGTGCGCACATGTCTGAGAACAGTAAAGGGTGTGACACCCACATTAAAGAAGGGAAGTGTGTGTGGGGCAACCAAGAGAAAAACATAGTGACTTTCTCTGCCCTCTAAATCCCCTGCAGACTACTTGCCAGTGGCTACATGCCGCTCAGAGTTGTTTAATGCCCTGTCAGCTGTGCCGCTGGGAGAGAACACACGCACAGTGAATCACAAACACACACACTGCTAACGCCACAGTACAAAGGGCTGCAGCTGCTGCCAAGAAGTACATATGAATCCTGAGAGAGAGTGTGTGAGAACAATGGTGGTACCCTAAAAACTCAATGTAAAGTGAGTTGTTATGGGTATGGACACACTTAACACACACATATGCACACTAACCATCTCCCCTCTGCCCTCCTTTCTTCACACTCCTTCTCCCGTTTTAGGTAAATAAAGTTGCAATAGATAATATGAACTGACTTACAGTTGGAGCGCTGCCTGAGGATGGATGTGCTAGAAACATGAAAGCAGTTGAGGTACTGTGTTGGAAAACATCTGGTTGTGTGATAAAAGTCAAAGCTAACACTGCTTTAATCAATATTTTTCTTTTAAAGATGGATAAATCAGAAAGGTGTCACTCGTGGTGACAAACCCACACAGAATTATCCCCTTGCAGTTTCCCACATGTGGGCTAAAGTTATTACGTCTTTCAGCTCGTTGTTTTGGTTTTACGGCCCTCCACATCATAGGGTTTTTCCATTTACCAAGACCGGGTCAGTCCGCTTTAGCCGCGCCGTGCCAAGCCGGACTGTGATGACATTCCACTACAGCCTCACTGCAGTGGATAGCTGCGCCAAGCTGCACTGCTGGGGTTCTGCTTGGTAGCAGGGCCAAGCAGGAGTGCTGTGAACCCTCTGCTTTTTTATGTCAGTGACTTCCCACACATGATCAAGGTGAGCAAGATAAGCAGCGTCTTCTACCACGCCACTACACGGCAGAACCAATCAAGTCGTGCCACTTATGCCTGGTGCACACCAGAGGATTTTCAAATCTTAATCGATTTAAAAAATGTTGGATACTACAGACATAACAACAGAAGTAACCGATTTTTTAATATATGAATCTTAAGAACAGACACACCAGATGATTCAGTCAGGGCTAAACGATTTCAGAATGGCGGTTACGGGGACTTAGGATCTCACAGAAACTTGCATGATCAAACGCGACTTCAGACGTAAACAAACATGGCTCGCTCGGTCAGCTCGCTGTCATTGGCTGTTGCAGGTTTCTGATCAGAGGCACCCTGATTTTGAATCGTAAATATCAGTGGGTTTAGGGTTTTGTCTGTAAACCTTTTAGTCTACAGGATCATTTGGTATGATAATCATCTCCAACCAGCCTCGGACCGGGAACACCCCTGCAATTGTGGAGAGAGCAATTATCCTCTTGTGTGTGGCCAGCATTAAGAGCATGACTCAGCGACTCAACTACCCAAGGAGCATTTTGGTAAAACTATTGCACAGTTTTGTTCCCATGTGTAACAGCACATTCATTTGCTACAGCTCTGATTCACACCTCTGACAGGCTTCGGCTGTGGTTCAAGTAGTATTTCAAGCTGTCTGCTAGACCAAATGGACAGAATTTTCAACATAAATTATAGTACAGTTACATTATCTATGAGGCTGTTTCCGTATTTAGGAACATTAAGAATGTTATTAACAGGAAACTTTAAAATGGGAATTCACATTATGGAAAAATACTCACTGACTTTGCAACTTTACCGGCTTGAAGCGGTTTTGCACATGTGATGGAAAATGCTAATTGTCATAAACCAAAACAAACTTAATTCTTTCAAATCTTCACTATGTTTTCAAACATGCACTATCCAATCATAGGTTATCTTTCTGCCACTTGATTCCCAACCCACCCACCACGCTCTCTGTTAACTAGACTCTCCAGTGTGAAAGGCCAGGATTAACCTTGGATTTGAAACAGGCCGCAAGCCCACACACTCACCAATCCCTCCGTTGGACCCACCCTCGTGAGCTCATCTCTTTCTAATGAATAGCCACGGTCACAGGTGAACACACACACAGATAGACAGGGACACACACACAACAAATAGGGGCTTATGTGTGCCTTTACACATGCTCATCTCTCTTTTTGTATGTGAGTGTCTTGAGTCAGATTTGTTGGCATTGTTGCTCTGTTGCTCTTAGAAGGAAGCAGCAACGTCAAACCCAGAGCAGTGCTGACAGGGAGCATGCCCTAACCTCACACTGCTTAAACACAGAGCCAGGCTGAATATGAAAGCATTTCAGCTGCAGTGTCTTTATTAGAGCCATGCCTCTGAGAAATAAGTGTTCAGAGCAGAGAAGCCTGATCTGTCAAAAAGGCCTTTTGGGAGGAGAAGGCTTAGCAAGTCACTGCTGCAAAACTGTATGTGTAACGCTGCAATAGAAATAGGCAGTGTCTGGCCTCATGAATCTGTAGCTCTGTGGATATGTTGCACTGAACACGTCATTTACATACTCTGCTCCTACTGGACAGTTGCTTCTGTTGCGACCTTTTACAACGAGTAGCAGCCTATCGCTGTCTCAGTTTTTGAGTCTGTATGTGTTGCTACATTACTGCATTTTCTTTTTAAAAAGCCGCATTTTTGCTTTTTTTGCACCTCACCATCCAGACTAAAACGGTGAATCTGAAGACATAAGATAAAGAATTTTAAAAAACGCAGTTGACCCTGTTTTCAAACTTCGGGGTAGCGTATTACTGCGGTCAGGAGAAAACAGAGGAAACAATGAAACATACACTCACATTTGGCTTCCTAATTAGATCTTATCAGTAGTGTTGTATAGAACTGGTATTAAGACCACTTTTTGATGGTCTTGGATGGTATGCAAACTATACCATAGATTTCAGGGGGTTAAAATTCTTTCACTGCGGATGGTCTGTGATCGTTCCCACTGGCTGGATGAAGTCTGATGCTCCACATCATCCATGATGATAGAGAAATATAGAGATTATTATCAATAAAACATGCTGTCATTATATCACAAATCATGCTTTTAGGGGAGCTGATGTCTTAATAAGAGGAGCTAAGCTCCCCCTGGCTCCCCCATAGTTCGCACCCTGGTACTCGGCCTTGTCTCGGTCTCGGAAATTGAGAACTTGGGATTTTATTTCAAGACCAGTCAAGACCATAACTTTGGGAATATCAATAAATTACTTTTGCATTGTGTGATTTATTTGTTGACATCCTAACTTTGATTGGATGTAAAAATGTATCACTTCAAATGCAACCAATAACCGTAATTAAAAATATGATGTTCCCGTTAACAACTGTGCCCCCTCCGCACGATGCATGAAGCATGGAAAAGGAGTGTTGAATAAAGATGTTCACGTTGATTTCAGCTCTAAGTGTTTGTATGTGGGTGCTTTAATGGGAATGTGGATCTTTCAGATCAATTTGAGAAATGCCTATGATCTCATTCCACATTTTTTTGTGTCATGTAATGTGGGGAACTGGTTTTGGTCTTTCGACTTGGTCTCAGCAACTAAAAGTCTTGGTCTTTACTCGGTCTTGTTAAACTCTGGTCTTGGTCTTGACTTGGTCTTGACTTGATCTTGACTTGGTCTCGGTTTGGGCGGTCTTGACTATAACACTACTTTTCAATCATGCAAATCAAAAACATAATGCTACTGACAGTGTTTGTTTAGGTATTTTTTATTAAAATATTTTGTACTGTGCAAACAACACTTATAAACTTGTACTGTGCATGCCGCCTTATTTGCTTTGTGACGACTCCCCATCTATTTTCCACCTTTCCACAGTTTCTTTGTTCTCCCGTGTCACTGTCAGGAACAAAAACTTAGTATTGTGGATGTAGCCTAAGTGTGTCTACCTACTTTCTGCACTCACCTATAATCCCACATTCTCTCCAATAGTGCAAACTGAAACTCGCTATGACATCTGTGAAAAAATGTTAATGCAATCCATAAAATATATCAGCAGCACAGCAAATATACACATTTTCACTGGTGTGATGCAAGCAAGCCAACAAACTACCTGTCCTGACGCGATTAATATAATCTGATGATCAGGGTCATCAGGGTGCTGTCAGTTTGGGATTGGAGACATTTTCCACAGAAATCCTCTCTTACAAACCATAATGCATAATTGGACAGATAATAATAATGCATAATTTATTACAAAGGATATCAACAGCAACATCTCACATGTCAATCAGTTTTTTGCCTTCTGTCAACTAATTTAAAAATGCCTAAATGTATATATTAACCATCCTGAAATATTTATCATATCATACACATTATGTGCATCTTATTAACAGCGTACACACTTTCATTAATTTTTCTTTCTTGTCTCCTTTACCTGTTACCCTGTGCACTTTCATAAACTGACAGAAAAAAATGTCCAATCTATAATTGTAATATTTTCACTTCATGTGTTTTTTATATTTGAGTTATTATGTCGTCCTCTGCTGTGTAGTCACAGTTATTTACTATTTATTTTTGTGTATGCTGTCATTTCACTGCTCTACATTCCAGTTTCCCCAAGTAAATGATAAAAATGTCATATTATATTACATTACCTTAGACCACAGACACACTGTGTGTATCCCCCCCCTCTCTCACTTACTCACCCACATTGTATTCTTGTGTGATCTGCTGAGGAGATAGCGCTTATTAGTGTCCAATAAATCTTTTCTACCTCCCAGCGGGACCCTAAGCCGTAATTTACAGCAGCACGTGCTGCTGTTGTTCAGGCATCAGCCAGTGAAGGTTGTTGGCTGCTGATGGCCAACTTTAACTTTATGCCAAAGATGATAACATCATCATGGGGCACTAAACCTCGGTGAAATCTGTAGTCATCACAATAATTATACTGAATATGTGTAATCAATTACTGATGCAATATAGGTTTAATGCAGGTTTTCATCACATCAGAGGGTTTGTAATAAAAGCATTATATAGGCCTCATTCATGTGAATGACATATCAGTATAATCATGGTTCTGTTCTCCAAGGGTGAACCCTCAACAGCAAAATTACTACAATCAACACATACCACCACCTTTTTGAGAGGATGTAGGAAAATGGTAAAGAGAAAAAAGGAGAGGTAAATAGAAGGGGAAAAGATGAGGAGAGGAAGGTGGAGAGGAGATAAATCTTGTCTTGTGTTCACAGCAGACTCGTCAAGGTTGAACCATGACATTTATGTGGACTGGTATTGGTCATAACTCTAATAATGGCTCCAGAAAACGCAGACTATTTGTAAAATGACATTTGGAGGGAACCATTGTAAAGTGTGAGTGACAGTAAAGCGGCGCACAAAGCCTGCGAATGACCCTGTAATCTGGGGTATCGGATTCAACGTGCTGGTAAAACGCCATGCTGGGAGTGAATGGAGCCTTTGTGGAGGCTGCAGCTTACAGGCTCATTTGCATGCAGTGATAAACGTTGTTTACACTGGACATACAGCTCTGTGAAGTGGTAGGTAAACGCAGCAGGAATGATAGATTTACTGCCTCACATGGGAGCCAGACGGTTATGTAGTAAGCACACACACACACACACACACACAGACCAATTCATGCAACAGGTATGTAAACATAAGCTACACAGAGACAGATATGCAAACACACACACACATTCAGATGGATCAGTTCATGCAACAGGGATGTAACATAGACACACACACATACAGAACAGTATCCATCCTCCAGGTGATAAATGCCCACTTCTTTCCACTGTGGCTGATGTTCATATTTCCAGCCAATCTGTCAACATCACGCTCAAACAATGTTTATTTTCCCCATGTAGATTTGATAAACACATAGATATAAGCTAGAGCTCTTGTGGGTGAAGGGGGTGGAGGGGAGGTGTAGGTCTGACCTGGTCGGCTGCCTCATTCCAGGATGAGGAATCTCCTCTCTAAGCAGACAGGGCAGGCTGTAGGGAGGGGACCAGGGGCCATGCGGGGTCTTAGCCCCATTTACGAAGCTGAGGGTGATTTGTCATCTTCTGGAGGCGACGGACAGGAGGGTGGCGGTGCGTCGTTGGGGAGAGGTGGAGGTGGGGGTGGCGGACAGGAGCAGCGATTTAAGGCAGTAAACGGGTTTCGGGTCACTAGCAGCGCACAGTGGGCCAGTCACTCAGCTCCGTAACTGGACAAGGGCGGGGAGGGGTGTCACCCTCCGCCTCCCTCACCCTCCCACAACACCCTTCCAGAATCTCCAGGTCTTTGAAATAAAGTTCCTTCTTCAGTTCAAAGCCAGGCTGGGTGCGTTTGTTTTACAGTGCCAGGTAATGTTGTTTGCACCGTGATAGGTGGAGGGCAGGATGTGTGCCATGAAACGAGATTGACACCGGAGATGGTGCATGGGAGCTCTTCGATGTGCCAAGTCTGTCTGTTTTTCTGACGACCACAGAAGCCCACCAACATCAAGCCACCCGACCCCCTTGCATTAAGCGCATCCCTCTGTTGGTGGGAGAAATAATATTGAGTTTCCCTGTTTCCCACAGAGATTCGTAGCGGCGGAACAGTGCGGGGGACAGACATTTTTCTCATGTGCTGCCAGCCAGCTACTGCAGTGAAGGGCCAATAAATCAGCTGAGGGTAAACACACAGCCTGTGACTGAGTGAATAAGAACAACAAATGACAGCAGAATTTACCCTCTGTAAAATGCTTTGTGTTTTGGCTTGTAAGGTCAAAGCACAAGTGATGACTGCAGGTTTTAAGCCAGCAGATAATGCAGTCGTGACTAGAGATTTAAATGTAATAGCATTAGGTTACAATAACTGGTCCTGACTGTAACAGATCTCTTATTGAACCTTTTATCCATTTAGTAACAAAGACCAATGTGGTCACATTTGCCGGATAAAATGCGAAATCCTGCCAATATCGGATGATATAAGTTACATCTGTTTGAAACTTTTGGTCTTTGGCTCCATTCTGTCACACCACTTTAAGATTACGAGATTTTTGCAGCTCAACAAAAGTAACAGAATGAGGAGTCTTTACATAAATTTCAGGAGTCAGAATCTCCTAGTTAAACTTTTATTCGCACTTAAATGTTGCAGTAAAATAATAAAAAAAACAATGTTTGTATCTAGGCAACAGCTGTTATTTAAGAGAATGCATCTTTAATCAACATTTCTTTTTTATGCTGCTCATTAACAGCATGTAACAGCCTTCTATTTTATGCTTATCATTTCTTTAACACTGAAAGCTAAACCTAATTAGATTCAGTAAGGGATTTGAAATACACACACACACACACACACACACACACACACACTCTCGGGTGACAGACAAGAAAACATTGACATTATCTTGTCATTATCACAGCCAGCTCTGACCACCCTCTCTTGGAGGAATTTTTCTTCTCCCCTCTGGGCGGAGATACAGATTCTCCTGGATAAAAACTAACAGATACAAATTTTCCTTTACACCCACAGAAATTAATGCCCTAAATTGGCACTGAGCTTGAGCTGCTGCTCAGAAGCATCCTACAGTGTTGAGGCTAGCATTTCAACTTTTTGAGTACTCTTAGACGAACAAATAGATGTTGTACGCGGTAATAGCTGTTCTTGTCTTTGTTCATGTCTCATGTAGGTTTGTTTCAACCCTATTGCAAACCAAATTTCCCTGGTGGGACGATAAAGATTGAATTGAATTGAATTGATGTTCTGTGATACTAGGGTGTTGATGGTGCAATGGATAAGACACATACCTTTGGTATGAGAGACCTGGGTTCAATTCCCACTGTGACCCATCCACCATTGTGTCCCTGAGCAAGACACTTAACCCCTAGTTGCTCCAGAGGTGTGCGACCTCTGACATATATAGCAATTGTAAGTCACTTTGGATAAAAGTGTCAGCTAAATGAATAAATGTACTTGAGTCATGACAGTTATGTAGCGTGTCATGATTCATTTGATCCAATTCAAACCAGGCCCAAAAAAGCACTTTAAAACACTTTAACTGGAATTACAAGTTTTTACATGATAGAAGCAAGTCCAGTCCCTCACCGCTGCTTTCATTGTTTTACATACCGCCACAAACCTTGGACACTTGTATGCTTGCACAGACAAATAGCCAAACACACTGATTCCTTTATAATGTGTTTGTTTGTTAACATTGTCACATTTTAATTTATTGCTTCCATGTTTATTCATGGTATCTATACATGACATTTCGACTCTTAGGACTGGCTGTGTGATGACAGTGATGGTGATGATATTGAACGCCGGCTTGTAAATGAGTGAGCTGGATGGCTCTGAGATCCAGTGACATACATTTTCAGGCACACGTGTGCAAAAACACACACACACACACACACACGGACAGATGCACATGCACGCACAAACACACTTGACTTGACTTGATTTAGTCGGGTCTGACAGAGGTCTGATTGGTGTCTCTGTCTCTGGGTGGGCTGATTTAAAGTGTCCCTGAGGTCTCGTTCCAGGTAGGGAGACAGACAGGGTTGGAATCCCCCGCTTCCCTCACACCCGATCCTACTGCGGCTCTCAGCGAGTAGACCCAACCCCCACACCATACACACACACACTCACACACACTTGCTCAACCTAGATTCCTCTTCATACACACAGCATCCATGCTTTCTCACACTGGCCCGAGCCGTCTGGGTCTTGGGGTTGCGTGGATTTCTCACCCCCCAACCCGTCTCGTCACCAACGAGCTGCCACACATTCCAGCAGCACCCGGGCTTATTATTGGAGGAAATTTATAGGGCCATTTATTTAACTGGATCTGAATGACATTGGTTCTGGATGACCGGCGCTAGGGCAAACTGCCGGGCCATGTGGTCCAGGGAAAACAGAGCAGGGGATAAATCAACTGACTGAGGGGGAAGAGGAGAGAGAGGTGGTGGGTGGGAAGCTGGGAGACAGATAGAGAGAGGGAAACAGAGTAAAAGTAATAAGCAAAGCCAGAGACACAAGAGAAAAGAAAGTGAAATAAGATTAAATGATAGTGGGGTTGGGCCATGCTGACCTCTGAAACAACACTAAGACCATGAGCATGGACATATTAACCAGTTAAGGGGCAAAAATAGTCCACAACTGACTCTCCCCAACAAGCATTTATTCAGGAATACACACCATGTGAGCACAATATAAACATAAATGATGTTGTCTTAATACTTAATTTTCACACAGGGACCATTTACAAATGATATGAAACGCTTTTGAGGAATCAAATCAAAATGTGGTAACAGAGACTATTCCTGTTCTCAATGGTGTACTATATCAATTAGAAAATAAAGAAGTAATCAAAGGACTTGATTTATATATACTGGGGTCTAATTTCTGGTTGTTACACTGCTCTATTTGCTATTAGAAGTTGGGAGTATGAAGTGCAAAGTGACATTATGTCTTCCCAAATCTTTGCTTTAACATGTGCAACTGAAGAATGGCTTCTTACTGCACAAATCACACTTACAGAGACACTAACTCTGTTCAGGAATGTCTAAATGTAAAGAGAGGAAACACATTACATAGCCAGGGGGATCTCGCAAGCGTGTGTGTGTGTAGCTCACTTGCCTGTGCTCACAGGTGTCGTGGTGATAATCACAGAGCTGACAGGGATCAGCCATAGAGGACACCATGAAAAAATAGTTGCTTTAAAATAACTGTTGTAATGTGGCTGTGGGTTATTTTTGAAATGGTGTAAAATGAATAGCTTGAAAAGATGAACTCGCAGTAATAACCGAGCTGAGACGCATCTGTTCCAGTTGGAACTGTTTCAACTTCAGCTGAACTTACTCAAAAGCCGTATGACTGCACTTTATGGATGTACAGCAGGAGCAACATTGAGGGGATGTGAAGGAAAATGTGAGAAACAACTAGAGTTTCTGGAAAGTTTTAAACATTTTCTCACACACACACACACGGAGTGCCACTTCTCAGCCAGCTATAACAAACATCTGTACTGTCAAGTTCTTTTGCTTTTTTAGGTAAGAAACAGACTGCATAAATACTCCATTGGTCAAATCCAGGTGAAAAATTGGCAGGTGAATAAATTCTGCTTTGCATTCGATCTGGCCTCTTGTTTAGAGTGCATCATGTCACATGGATGCCCTCCTCGTCTGGTCTTTATCTCCTGCCTGTTATTCTGCACACTGTATTGGCAGCTGTTGCTTGTCTAATTGTCCAACTCTTTTTCCTAAAGAAGCCTGAAACATAAAAAGCAGAACTTCTTTTCAAAGACACTGACAAATGATTGTCATTATGGTCAGCCTCTTTTCGTTAGATTTTCGCAGACATGGCAGATGTACTTCCACCTAGAAGCCAACTTTCGCTCACTTCGAATCAAACCATAAAACTGTTTGACTATGGCCCTGTATGGCCTTCCTTCAAATCACTATCTAATACTTATCCAACAACAGAAACAGAAGGACATAAGTCTCATATTCCTAAATTTGAGGCATGATTAAAGTGCATATCAAACCCATTAAAAGTCCCAGACAGCATGTCGAGTTTCATCCATGGATGTATTAAGAGTTTCATCACATGCCAACATGCGATCTGACCCCTCGTTATACGTGAAAATGAATGTGATCTGGTGCTACCAAGTAATGTACTCCCCTGTCACCCATGTGATATTTTTCCACATTTAAATTGGAATGAATGATATGGAAAAGCCCTTAGGGGTAACCTGAGCCCTGTTTACTCAGCCAGCCCTAATGCAAACAATGTAACACGCACACACTGCACCAAGTGACTGACACTGACGGCTGTCACAAGCCGCCGTGGGGGTGGAAGTAGCAGGTCGGGGACGGACAGATAATCCATGTCCACAATAATGACCTGTCTTCAAATGAAAGTCTTCTTTACCCACAGACACACACACACACACACACTCATGCAGATGCAGAAACCTCATCCTGGATCCATAACACACACAAACCCTGTACGTCAGTAACGGTCCACTAGTTAGAAATCTGCATGCAGCTGATTACAGCTTGACAAAACTGTGACTAAAATGAGCAATGCTCTGTTTTAACTTGTTCAATACTTCACCGCTTGGCCTAAAGGGGGTGCTAGAATATTTGTTTAAGTCACACACTGTAACTTGTATGCATCGACTGTGCATTCACAAGATGTGATGGAATGATGTGTCTCATCACCCATTAGTTGGGGCCGGGCTACTTGTTTACTTGTTGTGGATATGTTGACATTTCAACAGATCATTGCTTTTCTACAAAACGTAGCTGCACACACACACACATCAATCAGAAAGTGGTAGCCAAACACAAAACATGTTTAAATTAATTAATTATTATAGAAAAAAAAAATTCAGCACACAAACAAATACACACACAACTTAACACACAGCTGGATTTATCATTCACACACAAACACAATGCAAGTAGCTGTAAATGGTAGGGCAGTGCGTTTCGGTCAGTAAGTGGGAAAAGGTGGAGTGTGGCGTTCTCACCATTGAAAGCTGCAGCAGCAGCAGGGTTCCCAGCGGACTGAGTCCTATTTGGTCAAGCAAATGTCCAGTATGAAATTGGAAAACATGTGTTACTGCTTTTCGGTAATTTTGTGTTCTGCACAACTTTTACAACCATCTATTTTCACTCTCATGATGTAAGTTAGGAAGTTAGATAACAAATGGCAAGCTGCTCCAGGCCAGGCCAGCTGAGTTCTACTCAGTTCGGCCTCCAGAGGCCCTTCTACCAGGTGAGTCCAGCTGAAAGCATTCCTTCACTGGGGGGGGGGGTGTGGAGGCAGAGAGTGGAATGGATGGAAGAAGATGAGTTGGGGTGTTAGACTGAAGACTTGCCACCCACGATGCTGCCACGCTCTCTGCTCCTCTGAAGATGCAATACCTGCTAATTTGCATCAGTAAACAAGCAGCCGACAACTTCAAAGTGTCGACACCAATGAGGCCTGACATGGAAATGGACTTGTATTTAAGCATGTGTGCAGGTATGGTGGTGTGTGTGTGTGTGTGTGTGTGTGTGTTCGTAATGATCTACCAGTGTATGTATTGGAAACTTATTCATTTAAATGTGCAGTGGACGGTTAAAGACTCGCTTGGTGATCTGCTGTTTCAGAGGATTTATAACCTTTACAATTTAAAAAAACAAAAGTTGTACATTTCTGTACATGTTTTTATATGAAAGTGGCAAAGTAAAAATACTGAATATTATCTGGCTGCTGACAGCTTCAGCCCAAACAGCATCGATATCAGCTTTCAAAACACAAAATCAGTAAAACTCTGGTGTGTATATCTGTTTGCTAAAAAAAATCCATCAATGTGAATGTGTGTATACATGTTTCTTTAGATGGGCCGCCACCCACGGAGACATGTCAGGTAAATATTTGGAGTGGGCGGTGAAGTGTCCAGTGTCCAGAGAGGGCACATGCCATCTGAAGCTATCCATCCACTCCACACAGGCATCTGATATGGACAGAGACACCTGATCCTGCATTAGGTCGCCTCTGAAGCTACGCACAGCTCACCCAAAACATCAACTTGAACCAAAGGCCCTCTGGCCAAATAACTCTGTGTGTATATATGAGGCAGAATCTGAACTTGCACGTGCGTATTCCTGCGTGTACATCATATTAGCTAAAGAAACTTAGAAGACATGGAAACTGGCAAGAAAAAGTTGAGTAATTCTTTTCAGCCCTAGTTATTCCTGTGTGGATGTGGATGCATGCAGACATGTGTGTCTATTGGGGGTATTGTTGTCCTATGTCATTTGGAGAGATGGGCAATAACAGAGGCTTTTCTGGGTGTGTTTTCAACAGCAACACAAGCTGAAGGAAAAAACACGGAGTATTTCCACGCTAAATCATTTGCTACCTCACTGCAGCAGACTAGATTCTAAAGGATCGACAGCGACACTTCACTCGCCCACTTCACTGTTAAGTGGCTCTTTTTATCCAGGTACATTACAGTAGAGTAATTGTATTTATCAATGTCCGTGCCTCATCACTGGAGTCGAAGTCCTGCCCCTTGCTGTGCCAGTGGAGCTGTGCAGGTTATGTCTTTGTACCCAGATGCCCACCTCTCCCCCGGTGGTGCCAGGTGCTCTTACAACAGCAAACCACAGAGGGGAGCTACTGCTTTTTCCAAGGTCTGTAACAAAGACACAAAGACACACACACACACACACACACACACACACTCATACTGTCTCTCCAGCCAAACATTCTCTTCAGTCAACCTGCTGCACGGAGTTCAGCCCAGATCAGCAGTCGAGCTCGAGGCGTGAAAGGCAGTGGTTACTGTTAGCAGCCAGTAGAAGACTAACATTTTATAAAGAGTATGCAAACATTACATCTGCTGTCTTCAGTTTTTTTTAATAAGTTAACTTGTGTCAAAATAGATGATGGCTGTCAAACAGGAACTCATCACTACTGAATCACTAAATAATGACTTTTGCTACTGAAATATCAATTACTGAAAAATATCTTGCGTATTTAAATTATACTCTATTTAGTACGTAAAAGTGGGCTAAATATACCCTGTAAATGTTCCATGTATCCTTGTATATCTACAGTTTGCCCTAACTAATAATAAAATTCTGGTTGTATTTATATTTTAAATTAATATTTATATTTTCTTAAAAAGCTATTTAGACGTTTGATATTGTGTTGCTCTCACAGGCAGATGAGCAACACAAGGTTTTATTAATTTTCTACAGTGTAGAATATTTAGTGTGTAAGATTTGAGGGTTATGTATTTGGTGAATTTTAATTTTGTGTATATAATTTTATTCTTATATACATAGCTGTTTAATACAAGTTTGAAAACATGTTTCCTTTATAGGCAGGTCAGCAAAAATGATTTTAGCCTTCAAAAAGACAAAAAGATTAAATAAATAAAATATCTTAGCAAAACGAAAAAAAACAATGAACAATAACGATGTCCAACCCTGTTCCTCTTAGTCATATGTAAACACAACTGGTATCTAGGACAATGATGTCAGATACGGTAAGAGACACCCAGCAAGCGAGGACATGTTCTAATAAATATCATTACATTCAAGCTGGCTGAAAATGTGCCAGCCTGCGAGATGTACTGTATGACAACAGTCAAGATTAATGAGCTGAGAAATCATACCCAAACACAAGGCCTAAGTTTTTTTTTCCACGTCCAATGTTTAGGTCCTCTCAGCGAAAGCCACATGGAGGTTGCTGCAAGACGCATGACGAGAAAGATTTCTGCTTGTCTGTGCTGCTTCGCTCTTCTGTCAGAGGGTCCACCCACATCTTACCTTGGGCCTGGGGAATACCTATGAAAGTATGTGTGAGGTGGAGTAACATCAGTGTAAATTAAGGTATTTAAAACTGTGGCACTTAAGGAACTTTGAACCGGCAGCAAACATGGGCCAGTACTTCTGGATTATAAAACAATTATGAAAATGTTTCTTGGGAGAATAAACTCATTTTAGTTCATTATAGTTTCTGTGGGTGTATGGTCCTTTTTCACTGTTTTTATTGTTTGGTTTTTTTTATAATACCAACAGCATGTATTGTTTGTCATGCAGGTTTATCTTTAATGCCATCTGAAAAAAAGAAAGTATTTTTTTTATTTTCAAATAATTAAAAATATTTATTATATAGTGATTTAGTTAGACGTCAGTATATGAGGTTTAATGTATAGTTACGTAGGCATTCTTTGTACATGTTTTACACATTAATCACTCCACTTTTATGTTTCAATTATTTTATTAATAAAATAAATCAGTGGTAGTATAATTTAATTTGTTTATGAACCACAAATTATTGGTGAATATAATGTTAAGATACCACATTTATTATTTGTTACCACATTTTCCATTTAAAATCTATATTTTTAGGATAGATTACGAAAGACTAAAATTTGATTAGGTTATTTTAAACTGAAACAAACATTTAATTAAATTTTCAATATTAACAGTAGTAGTTAAAATCATAAAAGTAGATTTAAAAAAATATATGATTTCTACTTATTTATAAATATTTTTTAAATTTGTTCAAGAATTCTCAATAAACTAATGTGGGTATAAACAGTGTATTTTAAAAATTATATGTTAGAAACTGTGTGATTTCTTCTGATTGGATGTTATAAATTATACTAATAGCAATATACCACTCCATGCTAACAGAAAAGCTTATCAATATTTCCAAAATGAATACATTCCTTCAGTAAATTCTTTGACTGCTTCAGTACAATGGGTGAGGGAACTTTTTCATTATACAAGGCCCTCGCAATCTCTGGACCCTTTGTTTTTCTTCAGCTCTCAAATGCTCCTCGCCGCCTCGAGAGCTGGCTAATGGATGCAGATGGAGGAAGTGTTTGACATTATGGACACAGCAGTGCTTGTTTTAGAGGAGCTGGTCATGTGGTCTGCCCTAACAGGCCACACAGTACCCCCTTAATGTGACCCAGACCCCCCAGCCAACTCCAGGGGGTTTCAGGAACTGTCCGCTCTGGGGGAACTGAGTGTCAGTTTAGCCCCCCAGTGAACACAAGTCAACATGCCTTAATCCCCCCCATCACCTAAAGTTACACTTTTGGGTCAGCAATTAGCTGGCCAGCCAAATCTCCCCCACACCCAATATGGAGCTCCAAGCTGGGACTGCGGCCAGAGCTCAGAGCTCTGTGTTGGGACCCAGAGCCGCCGCTGCTTGTGCTGCCGGTTTCCATGGCACAGCGCCGGCCCAGGCCACATGGTCCCTCATCTTTCACTGTCACTGTGCTGGAGAGGAAGAGATCAAAACAAACATGTGGTGGCAGGGAGCGCCTGACATGATGAATCGCTGTAATCAGTATCAGACAGCCCAGCGCTCACTCTGATTGGTGGAAGTTCAGAGAAAGATTCTTAGAGTGACTGAGTGACAAGATGCACAGAGCAAGATCTGTGACCTGAAGCACGGCCTAAAGATCCAAGCACCACCCAGCCAAGTCTGCAGGTCATTCTACTCTGAGCGACGCTGAATGTAAACATTTTCTAAGGCGGGGAAATGTTTGCAACACGGAAGCTGGGTGTTCGGTGGGCGCCGTGTCCATTATGAACTGACACAGAGGCATGGCAACAGGAATGATGGGGGTGTAAATTCCATTGCTTGGTATCGGCTCCATTCACATTGTTTGCCTCCTTTGTGACTTCCTGCCTCTTCATCTTGGAAGAGGAGCACAGGAAAGCCCGAAAGTCCCCCATCAACCCAAATCTCCTGTACGCCCAAACAAAAAGCCACATTGTAGCTCATTTTCCTGTCTCTTCCACTGCGCATTTCCAGCCAGGGGGGTGTGGTAACGGCATTCCTCAAGGTCAAATCTTTTCTGTACGCCTCTGATCCCCTAATTTCACTGTCTGGGGTTGGTGTGGGGGCTTCTCTAATGGACATGTTACCCTCTTCCTGCTGCTGGTAAGAGGTGATCCTGATCCTGCTGTCACAGAAAGGACTGCCACGTTAAAACCACACTAAACACCTTCAGTGTTTCAAATTGGAGACCTACTGGAGGACTTTGTCATCCGACCGACCCCTGAGATTAGAGCCTTTCTTCAGGTGGGCCAAAGGGAACGAAACTAGTGCGCAAGCAAAAATGAGGAAGAGGAAGAAACAGGATCAGCCCATGAAAGGTGCTTTTACTGACCGGAGTGATTTTGAAGGAAATATTCACTCATTTTTTGGAAGTAAAGGAGCAGACTCTGGCCACCCCGCCGGGCTTGGACATTACCTCCACTAACACGGCTATTAATTTCAGCTAGTGAGGGAAAGTAGTTAATGGGATATGCACACATGCACTCAAACACACACACACTTGTACACATTCACAGTGGGCCTGTCTGTAATGGCCTTTGACTAGAGGTCTGTGGTTCAAGTTCACGAAAGCAGAGGATGGTGAAGAGGGAACAAGCCAGGGTGGCTGAGGAGGGACAGATGGGGCTACTGGGACGGAGGGATGGAAGGAGTTGGGGGGTTGAGGGACGTGAGGTGGTGGTGGGGAGGGTAGTCTCAGTCTCGAGCCCCCTCTGCCAGAAACAACAAGCAGGCCTTCTCATATTCAAATAAATACCAAACCAGTGGGGAGCATGGAGGGTCTGCAGATAAGGAGGAGGCAAGGGGCGAGAGCCAAGCTGGAGGATGGCTTCTCTGCTACACTGAAGACTTTTTGGGATCACAGGCCGAGCCGAGAAGAGCAAAGCAGGCAGTGACAGATTTATAATAAGCGTAGACTCGTCCCTTGCATTTAATACCGGGCTTAAGATGTATTAGAGAGACAAAGGCAGCAGATCCTGCTTGGGGGAGAAGAAAGGCCTTAATTAATTTGGGGAGATCACTGAGGCCCGGGCCCACATCATCGGTCCTTTGTGGCAGGAATGCCAGCTATTTACTGGTGCTCCAATAGGGCTGCGGGGAGAGGTGAGGTGATGACGACTGGGGCGGCCGTGCAACAGATAGGGAAAGGATACTTTTCAAAAGCTAAAAGCTTCCCAGTTTTAAAACAAAGACGGGAGGGAAAGAGAAGAAGTGATTTTGAAAAGGGATCTGACTCTCAGCAACCCCCTCCTCGCCCCACCCTTCCTATGGCCTACACAGACATTCCTAACTGTTTTTGCGCTCTCTTGGCCTTTTCATGAGAAATTCAACTTGATTAATACTGATAACAACTCTGAAAGGAAGATTCAGAATATTCAGTGGTATAACAGTACCGAACATACTGTAAATACACACAAACACATGTATGTATTTTAGTATTTTCCTGTCCGGATGAAATAAAGAAATCCTATGCGATAGGTTAGACAGTGTCATACAGTAATCTAGTTGGATGATAACTGCCCGCTCCCCGCTTTCTCCTTTACAGTGTTGCTTCAGGTGCAGTGGGGCCAAGGCGAGCAGAGTGTCGAGGCCGGCCTGCATCGACCGGGCTGCAGAGAGCCTGTTGAAGGGCACAGTTGGCAGCTGTCAGGCCTATGTTCGTTAACTCAGAGAAGACATGTGGAGAGAGGACCTTCCTTCCCAAAATAAACAAATAGTGGTGGCACACATCTTCCCAGGCAACTGCAAAGGGGGAGGGAGAAAGTGAAAATTGTGCTTTTCTTTCTTTGTCTCTTTTTATTTCTGCATGGCGGCTTGGACAAATAGATTGTCAGGCCTCAGAATCCACGAAGACGAAAAACTGGGCTGCAAGCACAAAACACACATCTGACATTGCGGATGATGTATAAATGTATAAAGAGTCTGCACTTAGGAAGGCAAGGAAAGCCTGTGACTGCCCCAGCCAACTGCAAGAAGTCATATCAGTAGGAACAGTTTTGTGTTACAATGTCATTTAAAAACATTTAGATATTCCATTATGTGTAGTGTTCTTTCTAAAACACGTTTGTGCTTCCTCTGAGATTTTTAAATGAATAATATTAAAAGGCGGCCTACAGCCTGTTTCCCCATGTTTTAACAATGTGTGTGGGAATATATGTTGGAATTTTTCTGGGCCAGACACGAGGGAATCGTGATTTTCACCTTTGCTCAGCCATTGTGTTCATTTCCATTGTGTTTTTTATGCACATGTCCTTTTATGATGACCCCCAAAATACAAAGAGAACAGGGCTGAACAGGAAAACCACATTTATATGCCAACAAGGAAATGTGTTTGGGCTCATTTGTTTTGTTTTGTTTTTTTTCTTCAGAAAATAGAGGAATGTAAAGATGGCTATAGACTCACACTCCAAATAAATCTCCCAGTCACAAAACAGATTTACCAACAATTCTGACCTATTTGTAAAATCATATACAAACAAAAAGGAGGCACACTAGACTAAATCTTGTTGTGACTGTATAGTGATTTGTTTTGTATTTTAGTATCTTCTTATCTTCTTCATATCATTCCAATGGCCTGTAGCTTCGCTGTGATATTTGTATTATTACTGTATCTGTTGCAGTTTACTGTAGGATTACTGTACTATGGTCGGCTTCACGGAAGACTGAAGGGCTACTGAAGAAGGATGCGGATCTGCAAACATCAGTAACGCAATGTGAGCACAAGCTCCATCACTGTTTATCTACCCCGCTGCAAACGCACACGTGCACAAATACACTGGGATTTTATCTTTTTCTTTATTTGCGTGCATTTTTGGACATGATAATAGGGTTATACATCATTAGAGCGACTTTTTAATTTTTTTTTATTCATGATGGTAACCAACCAACGCCCGGAAAAAGCCTTCTAAATATCCAACTAACCACTCAATGACAGATGATAGAAATTAATTTACAAATATACGGAAAAACAAATACTGATAGACATCCAAATATTCAACACTGTGGTCAAATGTTTGGACATTTTTTACTGAAAAACTCTAATTAGTATTCGCGCTGATGTGGACATTTCATTTCGGGAAGGAGGTGGCCATATTTTTCACGTTGGGGTGAATGAAGGCATTCACAAATTTAACCAGCAGACAAAATTAGACTGCTACTTGTGCTGCAAGGCAGCAGAAGGCTTGCACCTGTACAAAACGTAAAACACTTTATGTTTTTGACCATAAAAGGTTTATATAGGCTACTACTATCTATTTTATATAGCATATTATATCTATCGACTACTCATCCGAAAGAAAACAATAATTAAATAAGAATTAAATTAAAAATAGCGCAAAACTCCAGTAGACGACTAGAATAATTTAATCTATTTTTAGCATTATTTAAATGCCTATTTAGGTCATTATTCACCACCACAGTCCTCTGTAGAAATATTAACGAAATGGTATAGGGACTTTTCATTGATTGCTTCAATAGCTACGTAGCCTAAATAAATATATACTGTTAACATTAAAAAAAAAAATGAAATATGAATTACACCAAAGAATATTCATGATAAGATTACTCAATTTTTCATTTCCGTTTATTAACCAATGTTATTTATGCGGTGTAAATCCAATACTAATTTATAACTTATTTAAGGTCTTTATCCAAGGACTCTAATAAAAATGTTCTGGTGTCTCTAGAATAGATTTTTATTCATATGAATTTTGGCCCCATAATGACTACCGGCCGGAGGTCCTATAGATAGCTGAGGCACCTTTTTGAACACTTCCTCCTGCATACCTGCGTCTCTCCGTGCATTTCCTAAAGCCCCGCGGAGAGAGGGGACACCCCGGGCCCTCTGCTGTCAGCGGTCAACTGCTCACTTCCTCTCCTTCTTATTCAGGGATTTACACTAATATTTAGATAGGATAGAGTTTTATACGTGGAGTGCGCCGCCGCGTCCCCCAGCTGCAGTCACGCAACATGAATGTGAAAATCATTGTTTTTATGATCAGTGGAATAGCGCGTGATTTATTATCTGTTAAATGATGTGAGCGTGTAATTAATAATTGCATCAGCCTGGCTGCCGCAGAGACAGGCTCGTTAAATTAAAGACAACACAGTGATAAAAACATCAAAGGGCATTGGATGCAGTTTTATTGTGTGTCTGAGGGAAGCAGGCAGAGTACAAGAACAAAAGACTACCGATGACCTAATCACATCTCTGTTTATTAATAATACAAAAAGTGCAGCAGCCGAGCCTCGAAGTTTTACGAGATCAGCGCCATTTAATGAGGCATGGCACGGGCGGTTTTTGGTGTGGTGATTTGTCATGTTACCACATCAGGACACACACGAGACCACACAGGCCTCTCCTGCAGTACATGAGCAGGAACAGAAGCATCCGACAGTGGTGTAAAAGACAACAGAAAGAAAACCAACAGCGCGTGCTGTGTGTGACTGACTGCCAAAATGTCTCCAACAAATGTCACACAGCTGCAATCAGACTGGTGCTTTTTGTTTGTTATATTTTTTTTATCAAACAGTGCGTTCCTGCGCTTTTTCGTGCGTAAAAGCACAATGACAACGAAGGCCCTGTTGGCCCTGTCATCCGTGCGCATTAGCCTGTCAGCTGACTTCTGTGGGGCCACGCTGTGCGGGCCGGAGGTAAGCAAGGTAGGCTAATAGAAAAGAGAATAACGCGTGCAGAGGGTGTATAGGCTTCACTTTTCAGCTGTGAAATAAAAGTGTACACATTTCCAACATTTAAAGTCATAAAAAAAAATCAAATCTTCTAAACTCATAGTATAGGCCTACTTTCAGTTTCTTCAGGGACAGAGAATGTATTTGGCTTTTGCACGTCGCAATTAATATTACTCCACATCAGCAGGGCCACAAGGCGTATGGGCACCTAATGTGTACCTGGACAACATCAAGTGCTGGTGTTCCTACCAAAATGCTGACTTAAATCGATTTTAAAAAGACGTCGGTTCAGCAGAAGCCTAACTGATAGCCTGTCACGATCAATAAATCCAAGGCTGTTTCCCTCTACACGAACAATATGAAGGCATCATAAATGAAATCCCCACACCGACCACTGTGTGAATAATGATTACAACATCGTCACGTGTTCAATAAAAGCAATTCAGAGATGTGGGTCGATATTGACAACAGAGCAGCAGAGAGAGGGAGAGTCACTGTGTACCAGCGCTGTGTTCTGTATCCATCAGTCAGTGAATGCCTGTATCCTCTAATCAGTGAGGGCCGTACTTTGCTCACTTCGTCTAGTTGTTGTCAGCTTTTGGCGTTTGACTCCAGGATGCAGGGTCCCACAGAGCAAAGACGTGTCAAACAACGTCAAAGATGTGCGTAAAAAACATACAACTTTATTTTGTGGCTGCTTCTGCTGCTTCTTGAATGTTGTATCGAACACTGACTATTATATTATGGTAGTAACCACGCTATTAATACATGCGGCGCTCAAATGTCCTTGTTGTCCATCTTCATGGAAAGAGTACAGCTGTTGTTTACATTTTATGGAAACTTCTACCTCCTCAGTTACTAACAGGCTGTAGCTGCACAGGTTTTGTTTGCTTGTGTGATTCGTTGCTTTGTCGCTTCCCTATAGTGACAGAAATCGCATTCATAACAAGCTTTAAAGTGTTTATTTTACACAGTGAATCAATCCTTAATATTGTTACTGTGAGCATGTCGATTCAAATGCTGCTCCGGCCCTTTCTCTAACTCCACAGCACTTTTCAAAAATGTGTTACTATATTTTTCATAGGGGGAAATGCAGCTCGTTGGAAAATATTTATTGACATTTTAAAGTTAGTCTTTATGTCCACATGTGCAATGCTGAATGCCTCCGCTGTGCTTTGGCCGCTGCTGAGGCCTGCGAGCGCATTCCAACACAGTGTCTTCCCATTTTGATCTGCTCCTGTATTTTGTCTGTTATCACCTGAGTATTTACAAAGGAGGCTTCCAACTTGGCAATGATGAAGTGGAGTCGGTATCGATGGCATCATATCTGATAAAAAGGCCGGCATACACTGGGAGGAATATATCACCTGGGCGACGGTTTACACTGGTTTTGAAAGCGCCATGCCTGATTTATTTTATAGAGTAATCAATGCGCGAGGCCACATTGGAGTTTCCCCACTTTATTAATAAACAGAGTGCTACGAGTGTGAGTTATAAGTCACATCTATCTATCTATCTATCTATCTATTTGCCCTAAAGAACAAATTGCAGGAGTTTATTTATGCTCACTGCCTCCCACGGAGAAACATCCAAAACAAATAGGGCTAATCCTCTAACTGCTTTATCCCATTAGATCCCCGCTGCTGCCTTCACACTTAATTCAGTGACTCCAGTGTAAATTAGACTATCCGCTCGCTATCGCAGCAGCTCCAACAAAACACATCGTTGGTTGCTGCACATTAAAAGCTGAACCTCGATAAGCTGAGGACCAACAAGGCGATAGTGGAGGCGCGAGGCGGAGAGGTCAAGTCCAGCTCCGGTCTGCAGTGCCACGTGTGTCTCTGTTTGCTGGCTGCACGAAAGGCGTTTTGCTCAGTGAAATGTCTGTCTTTCTCTGTGTAGGTACACAAGAAGTAAGGGGCTGCGCAAATCGGGTTACACATTACGCTATAATTGATACTGCTTTTGGCAGAGTGTGCTCAGTAGACAAATACATAAGCGCACGGGTGGATGGCTGGTGTGAGAGTGAGTCATTCCTTAAATTAAATGAATTAAATCTGCCACTTCTTGTCCATTTGTGCATTTCTTTGATCCATATTTTCTTTTTTGCTAAAATCAATATTCATATTTATGTGTTACTTGACTCAGAAAACACCCAAAACAATTTAAACTAATGTGAATTAACTTCATTTATGTTTTCCCAACCTGTAATTCAGTGGGGCTGTATTGGGATGGGAAGCAGAGCTTACATTGCCATTGCCAGAGCAAGTGTGAAATAAAAACAACAGGGACTTAAACAGAATATGTGTGCGATATATATACAGATAAGTAAAATAAGTTAAAAGTTTAAAGAAAACTAAATTTTTCAGAATGAACTCCTGCGTAAAAGACGCAACTTCTGTTCTCCCTGATGTTCCAGACAACCTCGAGGCAGGATCAGCTCTATCTGGGCTAGAACAGCTAAAACGTGCAAAACGCATATAAATACATATATATATATATATATGCCCATTATTTACTGGAAAATTGGCGCACTTTGAAGCCGGACATTGCAATGACGTTGGAGTTGAATTCAAATGACTGACACGGTCTTATTGAAATAAAACATCCAGTGCAGAGCGCAGACACTTTTTTCCTGGTGGTGTAGGGGAGGCGTGGATTTCGCTCACTTTTGACATTCTCATAGCAGTAGTAGCTTCTCCTCAAGGCAGGACTCAGATGACACCACCCCGCCACCGACCGGAGGAGAAACAAGGGAAGCTCTCTCTCTCCTCTGTGCGGACGAACTGTTTTGACATCAGGACACGTTCAGAGGTTCATCAAATCAATCTGACCACCGGGGAGCTTTTCGCGCCTTCACGATAGCCGTGGGAATACTTTAAGAACAGACTACCACAGACTCTCGCACCTACGGAGCGCCGGTGGCGGAATGTGAAAACCCCATTTTGGCGCATGTTCTTCTCCATTGTGCGCAGCCTTCTCCTGCTTTCTGCTCGGTTGGAAAGCGGAGGAGGGACAGCTTTTCCCGACTCGATTCCTTGCCTATGGACGACGGCGGTCCCCTCTCTCCAAAGGCAAATGCTTTCAGTATTGCCTCTCTGATTTCGGCTGCAGAGCAAGCAGGAAACGCAGCGTTTGACAAACAGAGCACCGGCCTGAACAAGCTAGACCTGCACAACCACAGTTCCTTTAAAATGCACTACAGCACTGTCACCCGGGAAATGGAAGGTAAATCTGTTTGTTGATGCCCACAGAGCTGCTGTAGCGTGTACACGTCTCATCTGAAATTACATAACGCCCTTGCATTTCCTCGGTTAATCGGCATTCGTGAAGTGCACAATTGAAATCAAAGCGCAAAACCACATATGGTGCGTTATTTTTAAATGCATGAATGAAATGGTTGTGAAAATAAAATTTGGCACAGTTAGAGCTCAATGAAAAACAATACAAATTCAGTCCCGGTAATCACCATCAGGGAGGAGAAGCCTGCATACAAAGCAGCCAGTGGAAAAAAAGGTTCCCATTAGAAAACCACAAAGCGCTGAACAAAGAGTCAACTTTAATTCGCGGACAGGATCACATACATTGAAATGAAGCCAATAGGAGGAGGGTTTACATGGGCACCCTGTGCATAATGGTAAAAAAAAATACCATAATATGCATATCCAGCTCGGAGGGGGTGTATATCCATTCCATACATCTATTTGTCCATTAAGGAGAACGCAACAGTCACATGCGGAATGTTTGTTTGTTCATGCAAATCAATGTGTGTTTACCTGGTATACCGTTTACACTCAGCTCTGCCGGCCAGGTCCTCTATTGTTTGCTAACGGGGTGATGTGGGCGATACCCTTATCCAAAAGTTAAATGGGTCCCGGAAAGCCCATTAAAAAGGGACGCACTTCTCTGTCAATCAGTCTCGTCCCAAGGCAAGGAAAAGACACATTACCTGCAGTTCCTTATCTAAATAGAAATAAGAACCGGTTTTATCGCAAAGGGGAGGCCCTCTGCGTCAGATAAGAGAGGAGACTGCGTCGCAGTGTAACACACAGCAGCAGCGCACAGCAGAGGCCGCTCAGAGCAAAAACTATTTCACACGCACTCGAAGCTCCTTTCTGCGAATAGCTCAGAGATTATCCGCGAGCCCCGCCGTTTTTTGGAAACATTTCATCACTTTTCAGACGATTGCTATTTTAGATCAGGCAGACTGTAGTATGTTGGCAGTGGACGCAACCTCAGGGATTAATAAGCAGTCGAGACGGAAACTTTTAAACCGAAACGGGGGCATTTGTGCATGACATCTTCATCTGGAGCTCACTGAATGCTGCTTCTGTTTTTACCATCTGTCTTATAACCGACTTAAAGTGCAAGGCATATTTAGTAAATCCAGTTTTTTGGGATGATTTCAGCCATATCCAGTCCGTGGCTGACGCAGCTGTCCCATTTTTGCGATGTTGCAGCCTTCACGACGAGCAGCCTGAGCAGCCTCAACACGCAGGGGGGCTACCACCTCTCTCCGTCCCCCGGGGACCCCTACAGCCAGCATGAATCCCACTTCGAGCCCTGCCCGGCCGCGCAGCACAACTACTATCCGGGGTCTAACCCGGGCCAGGCCCCGCCGAGTGACAACGGGACTCCCAACTGCTCCTCCTCTTCGTCCAACTCCACACCGAACAGCAAAACAATAGTGAAGAAGAACCCCAAAGTGGCCAACATTAACGTCCAGCTGGAGATGAAAGCTTTATGGGACGAATTTAATCAGCTGGGCACGGAGATGATAGTTACCAAGGCTGGCAGGTGAGCACAAATTATTCACAAAAGTAAAGTTACTTTTCTCCTCATGCAGATTTGGTAGACCGGACAAATAAACGGAGTAGCTTCATTGTAACATTTATTTTGAGCAACAACAAACAGAGGGCTACCAAATTAAATAAGGATAAAGGAGTCTGATTAAAAATATTTTTTATTCTTCTGGAGGTCAAAATGAACAATCTTATTTCACTATTCACAGTTTTTCTTAAATCAGAAAACATAGGCCTATGTGTGGGTGTAGAGTGGTAAAACTGTCTGCATTGTAGAATAATTAACAGAAACCATCATCTTGCTTTTTGCACATTAAGGCCTAAAATGTTTATTTACAAGCCGGATGAATTAAATAAAAAAACACACTATTTATGTCGGCTGTGTGGATAAAATACATCCTATTTAATTTAAAGCTGTGCAGGTGAGCAGTTCAGTCCTGTTGCGGGATGTTTTAAACGAGGTCAAACGCATGGAGGCTTGTGCTTGAGTGTGTGTGTGTGTGTGGGGGGGGGGGGGGGGGGGGGGGGTAAACAGCTGTAAACATGTTGATATGATCCTGCTGCGTTTTATAGATCCAAAACGAAAAACCGTGACTCTCGGCTGGTTTTCTTCACCGTCAATTTCAGTTTTACGCACCGCTATTCTGGTGCATTATGGAACATTTCATCCATGCGCCTTTACATGTGTGGACAAAGACCAGCTCCCACACACGCTGACTGCAGTCTTGTTTTTAGTCGGGCCTCGACACGTGTTTACCGTTTGTCCTATTTCCTCATTATAAGAGTGTCTGTCTGATTCACTCCCTTCCCACTTCAAAAACAATTTTTGGCTAGGCTAAATTACACGGAGACACTGGCTGTGATTTGGTTAATAGATAAAACAGAATATGGCAACATAAGGAGTTCTGATTGGCCGATTTTGCCTTTTTAATTTCCAAAGTTTAGATGAATTCTAAGTGCCATTTTTGTTGCAGAATTTATAGGGCACTTAACTCTGCTTGTATCCTTGTGAAAGACAAAATTCAACCAGGGTTGACCTCTGATCCTCCAACAAAATGTTACACTAATATTCAATATACTATTATTGTCCACCAGTAAACACTAAATATACCATGCATATGCGTCTTCAAGTGCCCTCCTGAGTTGTTTTATATTATAGTAAAATAAAGAGGCACGGGATAGTTGATTTAATCCTGAAAGCCAGGGCTCTGAACTGTCTGACAGGAGAAATGAGATCTGCAACAGAGCACTTTAAAAGCTCCTTCAGCCTCACCTAGCCACAACACTGACGTTAATTGAGCGTTGATTTTAGGATCCCTTTCACTGACTCGCGGATTACTCAACTTTCCGCTGATGTTCTTGGTGGATTTGGATGTGCCCCATACATTAACCTAGATGAGGTGGAGGGGGAAACAAGTGTTTGTGTGCAGAGGCGCTGCCCGGCCGCCGCATATAAAACCAACAATTAGAGCAAAACTTCCAAATTTCTAGGGACAAAGCAGATTAATGATTGTTTAAATATGAATATTTCAGTACGCAGAGAACACTGCTTCTATTTTCCTCGCTGTATTTTATTTTATTTTTCAAACAAATTGAATTGTGGATATGTTTTCCTCTCGATCCTGATGGTACAAAGTTCAAATTCAAAACGGAACTACACACCTCGCCTACCCAAATAACGCCCGTGTTTCCACTACATGTGTGTGTAGGCCTTCATGTGTCTGGAAGTCATCAAAAGAGCTGAAAAGACGTTAAAGCATCATGCCAGAAATTACAAAAGCGGAGCTATAAAGCAACAAACGCGAGCTCCATTCAGATCAGGGGGAGTTTTATCTGGTTACGCATGGGCTGAATCACATCATTCCCAATAGCGTGAAGCCTCTGTCTCATTGTAGCCTCCTGCTCGGGCCAAATTAAGCTCTCTAGGCCTGGAGGTGCATGTCTTTCTGCAATCAAAATACTGTGTTGGCTCCTTTGGCGATTTCCAACTGAACACCACTGTCCACACACACACACACACATAGAGAGAGACTATTCAGGTTTTAAAAAGCAGGGCATAAAAACTAAATTTGCACCCATGCAACCATTTCAAGCCTAGATTTAACACTCGCCTTTTTTGTTTACCAGGAGAATGTTCCCAACTTTCCAAGTGAAAATATTTGGGATGGATCCCATGGCAGACTACATGCTCCTGATGGACTTCCTGCCTGTAGACGACAAACGTTACAGGTAAATTTTGGGTGTCTTTAAACAACTGCTCGTGTCAGCAGGACACAGGACCGTAACTCCGGAGGCTTTTACTGAGCTGCACAATCCACACTTTGCAGCAACAAATTCCATTAGCAAAAATAAACAATAAAAACCCAGTATAAATACATATATAAATATATGTATGAATTCATACATTCATTATCATTATGCATGTTTAGAGGAGAACATTTATAAATATTTCCACACTTTATGCCCGAAATATGTTGGTGACATGCTGTCATATTTTGACCTCAACTCATCCATGAAAATTCTGTGGACCGTGCGTGAGTAGGCGACTTTTCTGTAAGCCTAAGTGAATAATGTCGGACTAATTGACTGTGTTCGGTCTTACAGGTATGCTTTCCACAGCTCATCTTGGCTGGTTGCCGGTAAAGCCGATCCCGCCACACCGGGTAGGGTCCACTACCACCCGGACTCTCCGGCCAAAGGCGCCCAGTGGATGAAGCAGATTGTCTCTTTCGACAAACTTAAGCTCACAAACAACCTGCTGGATGACAACGGCCATGTGAGTAGGCCCACGCGACTGGAATAAATGCATGTAAAAACAAAAACAAACGAACAAAAAACTACGCAGATAATTTAGTAAAATATGGAAAAATTGAGATTTACCGACACCTTAAGGGCTCAGAAATAGGCCTACTGTAAACTCACCACGGACACAAACAAATCCCAGGAGAAGGGGAATTACCATTAAAGAGAGGTTGAGCGTTTTTATTCGCCCTCACATTGATTGATACAAGTAATTTAACTAATAAACCTTGATATTTTGACTAACAGTCAGATGTTGCCTAAAGGGTATTTTCAGTCTACACAAATCTGCACTGAACATCAGGCTTTCCTCCAAAAATGACGCCAAGGACGTGGAATATTTCACCACTGGAAATCATTTCAGCCCTTCCCGCTTGATCTTCCACTCCGTGTGTTCCACTGAGTGTTTCCGTGTGTCAGTGCGTTAGGCCTAGTTGTGAAATCAGAAAGAAAACGAGTTTGGGGGGAATGTTTCAAAAAAAATATTGAAAAGTGTGAGACTGCTGGATGCAAGTGTCCACCATGACCCTGAGAGATTAGTTAACGAGTGTTAGGCTTTGAAATGAGAATTTTGTTGATAAAATGTTCTCAGGCGGCCTTACACATTTAGAGAGACGTGTTTTAAAAGGCTCTGCGCATTTAATAGGAGCGTCAGGGTATTTCTGCATTTAATGCCATTTACCAAACCTGGTTATATCCACAAATATGTATGCTGGAAATGGTTGAGAGGGTTTTAATATTTAATAAAAAGATAATCACTAAACTACCTCGATCGTTACTAAATTAAGCAAAATCTTCTTATTTATTAAAGCCTAATAAAACATCGAAAATAGTCTTACTTGCAGAATGTAAGCCTTCAAGCCTTAATCCTATAACTCTAAGAGTGATGATGAATCCTCTGTCTTTTACAGATCATCCTGAACTCCATGCACCGATACCAGCCCAGGTTTCATGTGGTTTATGTGGACCCCCGCAAGGACAGCGAGAAATACGCCGAAGAGAATTACAAAACTTTTGTTTTCGAGGAAACCCGCTTCACCGCGGTCACGGCGTACCAGAACCACCGGGTAAGAAGCATTTGTTAGCCTATATGAAGCTCACATGGCCTGATGTGCAGAAACGAACCGCAGCTATGTGCGGGAGTGGCCTGATTCTACAGGAAACATTATGGGTACAGATGAGAACACTGTGACCACAGAGTAAGCCTAGAAAAGGGTCGCTGATAATAAATAAACATTAGAAATAGTTTGTTTTGCGATTGTCGCGCTATTTTGTGTAAAAATAGAATTAATCAGCAATATCCAGTTGTGCACAATCTCTTCCATTACGCGCTTTTTGTGCGTAAATGGCGCCTCTGCTCTGCGCTTCCTTTTCCTGCGTCGTCCCTGCTCTGTTTCCCATCCGTTGTGTTTAAATTTACACATCAACGTATTCATCGGTTATTCAGAGCGACTCCTAACGAGTGACACATTACAACAGAATCCGTTTCCTATCAGCAATTGTATAGAGAAGAGCGAGGGAGTTGGTGCCTTGCTGTAATATTCCGTGATGATCAGGCTAGAAATAATTCCATTTGATGTTAAATGTCAGGTTTTTATTTTTTTACAGTGGGTTGATTATTGCCTTTATAATGTAACTCACAAAATGTTACTTATTAGCTGATGTGAACATTAAACCTAGTGACATTATGAAGATGATTGTGAGAAACGTATTCAAGGTCTGATTCTGAATAATTTATGACTGGGACTGTATCTATATGGGGAACTACAAATGAGACGTTTTGCTGCTGCAAATGTCACAAAAGAGTTCAGAATTAAACGAAGTCAACAACTATATGTATTAACTTGCAGTCATGTGAGTTTACTAGTTTTTTAAATAACACTGAATTGACATGAGGCTGTAGCCCTGAACAACAGACCTGTGACTGTTGGCTTACATGTTTTATTAAAGACAGCAGTGTGTTCAAATGTGATTTGAAGACAGAGCAAGCTCTCCTAAACGTTTCAGTCCATGCTGCTGGCCTATCACTGCTGTCCTTTCTAATAGAAATCAAATGCAACGACTAACAGAAATGGAAATGGAATTGTGTGTATGACTACAGTATACAGCACAGAGCTTTATTTTATGTTGTGCTCTGGATTTCAGATCACACAGCTGAAGATAGCCAGCAATCCCTTTGCAAAGGGCTTCAGGGACTGTGACCCAGAGGACTGGTGAGCGCTTACACTTAAACAATACTGTCTTATTGGCTTGTTTCCACATGGTTTAAGAATGCCAGAAAGTCTTTGCAAAATAGTTTTGCTGTTTGTTTTATCTCACGCAGGTGCCAGGTGGGTGGAGTTTACCATATAAAAGAAGTTTAGAAAGTACTGGATATTGTTTAAAAGTCAAGACTCTGTGCTTTTCTGTCACTGACGAATTACCAGACACTCTCGTAATTGTCACAATGGAGTAAACCCCACCCATCTGGTACAGTCAGGCAACTAAAACCAATGCAAAGACTCAGACTCTGTTCAACCAGCTCTGTAATTTAACTTTTCTGTTTTCTTAAAAAGCATCGACTGAAGCGATTATGCTCAAGTTTATGGGAGTTTTTCATTATTTTATAGAATAGACCAATCAGAGTCACGTAAAGGCTTACTTCACATTTCATTCACTGTGAATTGGCAGCCTGTCAATGTGTAAATGCTCATTACATGCATCAGTGTAAACTCTTAAATGTGCATTCATCATTTTAATATATAATAAAGAAATTGTGCCCTTGACATTCATTAAATGAGTATGTAACTGAATCCATTCTCCCTGCTTCAGGCCCAGGAATCACAGGCCAGGCTCTCTGCCAATAATGAGTGCCTTTGCCAGAACAAGAAACCCAATGTCATCTCCACCTCAGCAGAACGGCACAGAGAAAGGTCTGCAGCTCGCTCTTTGTTTCATTTCAAAACTCATGCCTGCTATCAAACGAGAAACATAGTCACATTAAGTTATTCAGCCTTTAAATACAAATATTTGTCTTTAAGTTGTTGATATATTTCTCCTCATTTTCTCTTAATTCAGTCTCCTTAACTTAATCGCAGTGGTGCAATCTCAGTATCAGGCCAAAACTGGCTTTTAATTAAACATCAAATATCAATGTCATTGCCAACATAAACACAATAAAACCTGCAATGAAAATTTAATTTTCTTGACATTGTGATTTTAATTTAATAGTTTCCCCTGGGCTTTAAAAAGCTTCTTATCCATCTGCAGGGATTTTGTAACTGTTTTACAATACAACCTATTTGGAATTTAAACTGCAACATTTTTAAGTGAAATGCATCTTTAAAATTTTATATGCATGAATATATTTAATATTGAATGAGCATTTTTTAATGATAACTGATAATTGATATTTATAGTTTTTCTCAGCTTCAATGCAGACTTTTGTTATGTAGTGTTCCAAGTACTGCTTTCATCTTGCCAATAATATATGAATACTGCTCATTTTGGGGGTATTACAACTGTCAAATGAGTCTTTATCAAATATCAGTGCATGGTGCAAACAGTTTCTGGCTTTAACCCAGAAACATTCAGCATCAGAGCAGTGAAAAACTATTTTGTCGTAAACTGCTGTAGTTTGGAGCGCAGAACTGAACACACTCACTGTTTAGAAAAAATATACTGTATGGCATGAAGTATGCACAGCACACTAGCTAGCTCTGACTGTTCTCATGTCTCTTCCTGCACAGAGGACAGTAGGCGGGAGTACGAGCGAGACCCCAGCGGCACGCCTATACACGCCGACCCAGCTCACCAACTGATGTCCCGAGTCCTCAGCCCCGCCTTGCCTGTCCCGGGAGGCCTCCACGCCGTCCCACTCACCAGCGGCCGACCCAGCCCTCCTCACGACCTTCGGTCAGACCCCCACCCTCTACCCCCGGACACCCTGCACCACCACCCTTACAAGTACCCCACCACCTATGAACACTACCTGGGAGCCAAGACCAGGCCGTCGCCCTATCCTTTACCCAGCATCAGAGGACACACGTACCACCACCACATGAACCCAGCCACAGCTAACATGTACTCAGCCACCAGCGGCCCCTCTAACTATGACTACGGGCCCAGATAATGACTGCTGTCCACCAGGGCTAACGGCGCACAGCACTATGGGAATGGAAACAGGCAGGAAAGGCAGCACAGTCCTGTCTATTGATGACTTATGCAACCTGCGGGGTGCATTCACGGGCTCAAACTGCTTTCTGCTGGATAATCCCTGCCGTATTTATTTAAAGGAAATGCATCTTTGGGCACCTGCTCTGAGTCCTTGAAGAGGTCTGCTTTGACCTTTAAACCCAAATGGCAATAGCTCCACACCAGGGCACCACTTACCTGAGCGGTGCAGACATTGAGCCAGCAAACAGAGGAGGCAGGAGTGACCTCTCCTTAACACGGACAATACCTTTTGATCACAGACTGGAATTTAATTCTTTTTTTTGTGTGTGTGTTGGATGCACTTTTTGATTTGCCTTGTTTTTATTGCTTTCAAAAAAGCCATATGTTATATAGTCCATCAAACTTCTAGGTAGACGAGATGTTTGCATGTTGAGCTCATCAGAGAGAGGGTGTCGAAACACATCGAAATGTTTTTGTTTGAGGAAAGAAAAATAACAACATTTGATTTTGAAACATGAACATCTCCAGCCGCCCTGAGAAGCTTGTACCCTGGCACTGACTTGCAGCAATTCAAAGTAAAGAAATGAAGCAGAATGACTGTTCTGTATCTGTAAAATAAACATTAAATTCTTGTAATTCATAAAAAACAAACTGTCTATGAGCAGCTCTTCCATTCAATTCTGTCTGCTGTTGCACTGCTGGAGGGGGAGGGGTTAAAGAAAGCCTACCTCACTGACAGCATTGTTCAGGTTTCTCCAACAGGATTTGCCCTGTTGAATTGAGGTGAGGTGTCCGCTGCTCCTGGAGTCACTGTCAGGACGGCTGTCTAAACATTAGACTGCACTGTAGTTCATATGTTGAAATCTGCACCTGGTTCCGTGAAAAAAAGCATATGTACGCATAAATGCACTCATTGACCATGCTTCCTACTATACACACTTCTGTTTTAGTTCTGATAAACCATGTGCGCAATAGCTGACCGCAAGTTTCTGTTAAAGTCTCCAACTGATTAATGAACAAAAGCTGTAGCAAGAGGTCACTACTGCAGTGACTTTTAAAATAATTTCCATTAAAAAAAACTGATAAGTGCTTCAAACCATAAGGTGATAATGTTAAGTAACTGGAATAGACCTACTGGGACATATTGGACATTTAATTAGCATTTAATAATATATTGATCATTTGGTAAAAATGTATTTAATTAAATTCTGATTAATAGAAAATAACTTACTTCCCAGAAAATAAGAAACTATGTCATGTCATTTAAACTGGAAAAAAGATCTCCCCCCTCCCCATTGCTCATATTTAATGGGACAAATAAAGAAAACATATCGGTGATATTTTAAGAAAGTCACGTCTCTTATCTGTGCAGTCACTTCAATCTCCTATTTGAAGTCCAATGAGGAATGCATTGTTGTCAAGGTTAATCTGGTCGAAGAAAAAACAGTCTGCTTTGGGATTTGCGCCTGTCACGATACAAAGGGAAACGTTGCGTAATGATTCATTTCAATAATGTATTTTTTTCTCCTTGAACCCAGCAGCCATTGAGCGCAGAGCAGGGGGAAAGGATGCCCGAGGGCGCCTGACCTCTGACTGTTTAATGGCTTGTAAAGGTGTCAAAGGTTAAATAATGTTTCCACACATTTAAACGCCGACTAATTGGCTATACGTTTTTGTTGTTGTTGTTGTTGTTTGTTTGAGCGGTGACTAAAGCTCGACGGTATTTACAGCTTTCTTAGGCCTATTGTTAAAATTACGTTTTTATAAACATCATTTTCAGCTAGCCTAAAGGGTCTATGCTACGTTAGCTTTATTAAAAAAGCTGATATTTAACTAGAAAGTGCTATTTTTAATTTTTACTATAGCCAATTAATGATCTGTTTTTCGTCAACTTAATTCAGACGATTCATAAAGTGTGTCTAATCGGGATTTCAGCAATTAAAACTACTTAGAAAAAATTAATTAGGCTATAGGCCTACAAATTGAACTGTTTTCCTAAGTGTTATAAAATTCGCCCACGCAAATATCCCACACAACCTGTAGCCTCCATTCCGTGTCCCTGATGAGTCTGGTGAGGAAGCCGCCAGTTGGAGGACGAGAAGATGGGGGGGGGGGGGGGGGGGGGGGGGGTCCAATGTCCAAGCACCGCTGAGGAGCCACTATAAGGTTTGTAGTGGCCAACTGGCATAGCAAGGAAATCTTTATTATCCAAGATAATTTACAGTTAGGTAACAATTACGCAGTTGTGGAGGAAGCATTTAGATAATTTACATGGATCAGATAAGAAAGAGTTTTTCTGCCAAGTATTTTACACGTAGGAGGAATTTGCTTTGGTCATAAGGTGCAACAGAGCTAAATGTAGAAATATAAAAATATGGAATAACCGGATGCAAGTTATAAAATAATAGTAAAATAATAATACAACAATAATAATATTAATAATAATAATACAACTATGAGAAAAAATAGCAACAGCCTACTGCAATAGGATATAGAAATGCATCTCCATCTCTATAGAAATGCAAATCCATCTCAAGAGCTCTGAAGTGAAAATGCAACTAGAGTAAGCCAGGTATTATAAGCAAAATGCATTTATGAATCAAAAGTAAAAGTGAATATTCAAAAGTGCCAGTACATTATCGGATTATGACTGATTTACAGTTGTAGTTTGTCAAGGTGGGCCTAATTTTAACTAGTTTAATAGTTTTGCATGTTAATCTGTAAACAAACTAAATTACAATATTTGCCATGTCTTATTGTAGTGAAGTTTACAGTAGCATCAAACGCAAACACTAGTAATACTACTAAAATGCAAGTACATTAAATATGTAATTAAGTAGAGTTCTTGAGTAAATGTAGGCTACCTATCTCTCAGCACTGTAATAAAGAAACAGTTTTCTGGTTTTCTCTCCTCATGCGCAACAGCTGTCCAATTTTGTACCAAACTACATGCAGCAATGAAAATGTTCTTCATATGTTGTGCTCTCAGAAACACTTAATAAATGGTGTGTACCCTGGTGTGGTATGCATCGGTACGGGGGAGACTTGACATGCCTGAGGTTGCCCTCATTTTCTAACTCTGCCCTACAGTCTATAGTAGTAATACATTAAGGAACAGAAGATTTTTTTTAGTCTGTAGAACCTTAATGAAGCTTAGTTTTACAGAATTAAGATTGTTTTTTAAAAAAGATATCGTTTAATAGGCTGAGATTATTAATATTTTAAATACTTGCAAACTAAACAAGTGGCAGATAAGGGAAATTGCGCCTACTGGAGGAATTCTAATGAATTGCACCTCAATATAAACTAATGTGATCAGCATGGTGCCTATAGAAAATATCCTCCACATTACCTTTCTACACATGCTCCTGAATAAGCTCCTGCATGCTTTCAGCAGGCATCTGCCGTATTTCAA
Organism: Micropterus salmoides; assembly: GCF_014851395.1. NCBI lineage: Eukaryota > Metazoa > Chordata > Actinopteri > Centrarchiformes > Centrarchidae > Micropterus > Micropterus salmoides. Next base: position 34,417,700 of record NW_024044459.1, on the reverse strand, counting down.
TGTATCCTTCATTTTACACAGAGTTTAAAAAAAAAGAGCTACCTGCTTAGGCCCAGTTACATTGCAGAACAGTTCATATGCCCAGATGTCTCAGGCTCCAGGAGACACGGTGCCAAGGACTTGCCATTAAAGTATGGAGAGGTAGAGGATGGATGATAATGCGACCTGAGGTATCATTTGACACTCAGCTGCATCTGGAACATCTGTTGTGACAGGCCTATCACAGTCTCGATTCGTTCTCCTCACCTCTGTGTACATTTCTGCCGCTGAGCATAGCCTGCCTGGTGTATCTGGGGACGGTTATTAAACCAACCAGAGTCCTCCACCTAAACAACAGAACATGTGTTTCGCATGTTCCCCCCCTACGGCCTCTCGACGAATACAAAAGGTGCTATGGTTTATGGTGCGCATGAGGTTGCTGACGGACATTTTATGTGAGTCATCAAAGCACATCACCACCACTGGGCAAGAGTACATTTGTATTAAGTCACATTTAAAACAAAATAAATAAAACCAATTTAACAGTGAGGCGGAACATTGGTTTTGGCCTAGAGAGACGGGATTATTCTCCTCAAATCATTCTTTTCCACCATTTATGTTTTCTAAATAACCAGGCTCAGTGTGACGTCTTACATGTCAATGAATACCCCCAAAAGGCTCAGGGAGTGACAGCATCAACCACATGCACAACCACAAACCAATGGATTAGGTCCTATCCCAAAGCCAGGCTGACCTCTGACCCTCCAGGCGAAGGAGGACACACGTAAGGTGATAAGTGAAGCACAGGGTCTATTGTGCAGAAGGTCTCTGTCCATTTATTGACTTCCTAAATGATCCATTATGAAGTGATTTACGAGGTCCACCGCCACCCCACCAGACACTTCTAAGTCCGGTGGGTTGCTGTCTGCTCTATTCAGCAGACATCTGCACCATTGGACCCAGCATTTGATTTATCAGAGAATGGACGGAAGCTGGCCCACGCCACCTATAGTGTTTGCTCAAAGCCAACAGGAGAGTTAGGAAGCTGTTATGAATGCAATATGTCACCAGCGGGGTCAGGGACAAAAGGTATAGACGGAGCTCTGCGGAGAGAACAAGGTAAGCATGTCATTAAAACCACGTTCTTGAAGAAACAAGTAAGCAAAGATTTCTTAAAAAAATAAAAAGGTTTTCAACAATTTCCAAGTATGAACATCCAAAAACGTAACTTTGAATACAAGCAAGTACCAAACCTGCACTTTACACACTTTTTTTCAGTGACAGTAGTGTCACGGCAGGGCAGCTTGTCGAGCACATGACCTTGTCTTTCCTCTGTTCACTAATGATTCGTGGCCATTATGCTAGTCTGGCTCTTTGATTTCTCAGGCCTTTCCTGTACAGCATGATGAGCTTCTCAACTTGGGGTCATCCCGGGAGACAAAGCCTTTATGAAGCAGAACGTCTGGCGTTTGAAGACCCTGGCCCCCTGGCCTCCGGGCACCGTGTTGTAACACACGAGCTCCCATGCTGCTCATTGACTCACAGAGATATTATTAGAGACAGTGGACAGAAAAACAACACCTCTCTATTTTCTCTGGGACTTTCACAACAAAACCCTTTGCCTCGGTCATGACAAATGCCTGTTTCTCATAAAGACATCTGTATTTGGGATTGCATGTGAAGTAAATGTACAAGTTAACAATGGTCGTATTTTAACATGCAAATGCTGATGAATCCTCTCACAAAGCACATTAAAACATAGGATTTTCTTTTTACATCCCGATGGTTACGTTAATGTAGATTTCTTCATTTTTTTCCTAAGCCTTTTTTATTTACAAAAAAGGTCATACTTTAAAAAATAAAATCAGCTCTTGAACAGTTAATACTGACCAGGGAGCGCATCTACAGATCAGCACTTCCTCTAAACCAACATCTCTGTTCTTTATGTCCCCGCTGTGATTAACCTTGTTTGACAAATACAGCTCGGGTCAGGCTGGAGGGCCGCTGTGTTAAGCCGAAGCCTGCTAGAAAAACAACACGGGATTACATAGCTGCTCAGGTGCGTCGTATACCTCAAATTCAAATCCACTGGAGCAAATCTCCTATCAGATAAGTCAACACAATCACATCACAAAAGGGCTTTAGCAAAAGGTGGCCTGCCTTCTTCCGTGCCTACTTAACTATTTGAAATATATCAGACATTTTAACTGGCCCTACATCGTAGGTTAGACTGTGCCAGATATATACACAGGTGTATATTTATTTGTATACACAGTAGGAATACTTTGTCATGAAAATAAGGGTAATCAGGGTGATCTTTGCATGCGGTTGATGCTAGAGCTTCTAACAGCCGTTCTAGCATGAAGATGCATTAAGTGCAACCTTACTAAAGACAATTTACACTATGGCAGACACGCTGTGTAAAAAAAACACATCCATATTAGTACCAAACCCAGAGTTAACAAGGCAAATATTTATTATATTATATTTTATTTATTTATTATATATTTTATATTTCATATGTTAAGATTAGACAATGCAGAAATGGCATTTTAGATCTGTTAAAGCTTTGGTAGGCAATGTTGAAGAAACTAATAAGAGACATTTTGAAAGTATTCAGGCCTCCCTCTAGTTTCATGTACAGTGATGGCAAGGGATTTTTTTTGGATTTATTGATTGCTGTTGGGATGTTAAGAGGACTTCAACAAATATAACAAAAAATGCTTGTGAAATACATTAACTACCCTATCTGTAAGGAAAGAATAGTATCATGAGTCAATAAACGTTGGCTATTCATGAAGTCACTAATGTAATTTTAGTTTGAAATCAGTTAAGATTGATTTCAAACACCAGTCCTTACTCAAGTGAGAATATGCTGAGCGGCAGACCAGTGTCTATTTTTGGGAATAATGTAGCAGGACGCAGACATTGTGTGAGATGAAGTTGAACTCATTTTGGACAAATATGGACAAAAGTAACCACTCGCTATATATATATTTTTTTTTTTTTATTATTATTATTTTTTTCCTTAGCATGTATACACCAGGTTTTTAGATCCAGATGTCACTATATTCAAGATCAGGTTCCATGTGGACGCTACTATTTTAGCAAAGGCAAGTGTCACACAAATATATTTCCCCTATTTTTATACTCTCCGTCTGTCCTCAGGGCTCAGAGCTGAGGTGAGCCCTGTGGTCAGAAGGTGGAAACCAGATGAATTTGATTCATGACAACTTTGAATTAGCCATTGCTAATTCATCCACCCGTCAATATCATTTGGCACTAGGTGGTGAGATCACTGCAGGACCTAAATATCAAGACACTAGTAAAGCTAAACATAATATACACAGTCCAGATGTTCAAATATAAAACCATTGCTGTAGACTATTTCTGAATTGTTGGCCACTGACACCAGTTTGGTTGCACCAACATCAGTCCAGATGAGGTTAATATTAGCAGTAATATTAAAAGTCCTTCCAAAGCTCAGAGGCTCAGCCGGTGTCAGCTCCCTCGTTGTATATTGACCACAAGCTGACCCGCTGGTCCTTGGATCCAGCAGCCAACAGTCTTTGTCTAGGGTCTTGGTGGTCAGAGAAGGCCACGCTCAGCACCATGTCAGTGTGGTACTGAAGCACCGCCAGTGGTCGCAGCTTCTTCCACCCAAAAACCCGCACCCGATGGTCCCAGCCCGCTGACGCCAGAAGCTTACTGTCCCCCCTGATGCACAGCTGGGAAACCCCAGGGTTGACCAGCATCACACAGTCCTGGAGCTGTAAAATCACGAAGAGGAAGAAATCTTAGCAGGTGGTCAAAGCAGGTTAGAACCATGTATCAAGAATAAAAATCTCAAACCAAATGAACCTATTGTTCATGCAAACAATGAGACACAAATAATCAGACAAACTAATTAGATCAGTGAGTCGATTAATCTCTGCCAGCTAAGAAACTAAGGCCAACACAAACACGTACAGGGAGACTACAGAGAGACTATCAGCTGATCTGATGACTGAGGTCCAAGTGTGAGGCTGGACGTCTGTTGAACCTGGCCGTAGACTCCTGGGACTCAATCATCGGCCATAAAACATTATGGCACGAGGGCTGCACGCAAATCTCTCTGCGTCCCCCTATTTGGTTTGGAGTAATGGAGGCCTATTCTGGAAGCACGATTTGAGTTACCTTTGTCACAGTTTGCAAGAAAGAGAGAGAGAGCATCTCGCTGAAATGCTTGTTTGCAGAGGCCTTGTTGCTTTAAGCGCCTCTGATGAATTACATTCACACTGAAAGGTCTGGTCAGCGGGAGAAGAGACCCGATAAATACACGGCTGTAACGTCTGCCTGCTAAAGATTAGCCACAGCTCCCTCTCCCTGTGATCTACAGTGTCCCAATGACTGTATCAATCTCTCTAAAGGGGCAACATTCTGACATATTATAATGAATGGCGGCTAAGATCACTTTCTAAAGGGCCTGCTGCGGTGGGCATTCCTGGGGAGCGAACGTGCTCTTCCTGCAGACTAGGGATCTCTGCTGGACCTGTAGATGGGATACAAACATCTGGACATGGGAGCTGAAATCAAACTGGACAGCGTAAAAATTGACTTCATAAGTTGTGTCTAGGGAGACTAATGGCCTTGAATGGGAGGAGACTTTGGGGGAATTTATCTGCATGCTCCTGTTCCGGGCAGGAACCATCCACAAGCTGCATGTGGAAGATATAAGCCAGGTACTCATAGCCCAAGTGGATAAAGTGGAATGCAAGGGAGAGAGGGAGCAGGGAGGAATGTCATTGATCAAAACAGAGCAAGAAAGCTAAGGTCAGAGCAGGCAGTGATGGGATTGTCTTTTTATTTTTTTGTTAATCAAACCATCATCGCTGGCACCACTAGTGTGAAACAGAGTGTGGCTGGTTAGACCAAACAAGCCAGATACGCTGATACAAAGAAACCCGGGGGGTGAAAGATTGTTTGGAGCTTTGTTATTACCTCAAGAAGTCGGTATGCCCCTTCCTCTCTCCATCTGGTTTGCATTAGAGGCCTGATAATGATGGGTTTAAGTGTCTGTTTTTGTTTGTTTTGCTTCCCATAGTTTGTGTCAGGAAATGGCATTTGTTTCATTAGAGGGTCAGTTGTAAGCAGTAAATGGCTAATGATGCAGTAATGGTCATTCAACAGGGCAGGCTGGCTAATTGTTTTTACTTTCTACAGTCTGAGAAAGCACAAAGAAAATCGGTGTCCGGTGCTATAATTTTAAAGTAATGGTGCTCTTGTGCAACTATGCTGGTTCCCGAGCTGCCCGTGATCCGTGTTTACTCTGTGATTTCATGTGGCCGTGGCGGTTGAGCGTATTAGTGCTGAAACGATTGACGGATTAATTTATCAACACAAAAGTAATCATCGACTATTTTGAATCGTTTTAACTCATTCATCAAATAAAAATTCCCAACATTGGCTTGTTCTGCTGCTTTAATTCAGTTTTATCTTCAGGTTTTTAATTGTTTATTGTAAAAAAAATCTTAAGAGCACTGTTCACTACTTTCTTACATTTTAACTAATTCATCTATTAATCACAGAAACAGCAACACATGAATGTTAGTCTTCATACATCAGAAGTAAATGGATCATATTTGACAAATACAATGATTTTATATAGTAAATGACTAATCGACGGAGAAACTGATAGATGAATGGATAATAAAAATGACTATTAGTTGCAGCCCATGAAAATGTTTTGTCTCCAGATTAAAATAACTATTTGTTCTACAAAAGGAAATTGTGCTGTCATTTTATTTCCATGTTCTACAGCAGCAGCACTGTTGTTATTGCCGTAAAGCCTCACAACTGCTGAATAAATAGATAAATAAATAACCAGGTCTCAATATGTAATGAAATCCATTAGCTATAACCGGGGAGTGTTGGATCGCTGTAGTCGCTTGCTTCCTTACAACCTTATCAGACAGAATTTGTCTTTGGGCTTCAACATTTTTTTTCTTTGAACACTCCTTACTGGCCTGTGTTGCAGCATGCAGATACACACACACACACACACACACACACACACACAGCAAGACTGCTGTCTAAACGCCAGCTTTCTCAGCTGTCAGGAGGATACTAGCTCTGCTCAGCAGCTGGGCCCACTACCGCTTTTGTGCCCTACGACAGATCCAACACAAACCCACACTTCGGGATCCTCTTTTGTAGCATTTCGCCGACAGAGGAGACTTCAAAAGGAGCGTCCACTTGGCAGGTCTCACTCAAGCCTCGCTCCACTTTTCTCCCTGTCTTTCCCTCAGTCTTGGCACGGATCTTGGCGTTCACGCTCATCTACTGAAACGTCCCATCATCGCTCACTCACTCGAGCCGAGCGGGTGGGAGGCTTTTCGCAAGGTATTTCTGACACACCCTGTCCCTGAATCACACTCAGCAGCGGGGAGATTACAGCCTTTTGTCACCTTGCCTGTCAGAGCTTGGCTCCGGCTGACAGGAGATGGATGTGTCAAACAGGTGAGCAGACCAATCTACTAAAAAGAGGGGGGGCTCCATCATTTTTATGACAGCAGTTCATACATGCATCAGTCCAGAATGGTGTATGTAAAGCAGACGGAAGTTGGACCTGAAATGACCTGACCCATAATCACGACTGGCTGACAGGTACAAGAATACTGAGATGCAGGTGACTACTGGTTGGAGACCTTAGGTATATCTTCACATTGTAGTGAGGATGAGGGTCAGGGGTTTTACCTGTACAAAACTGTCATCAGTCTCAGCTTGCTGTCAGCCATGCTTGATTTACACTGCTAATCTTCCTCAGTCTATACCTGCTTTCCCTTTTCCTGTCCGCGACCTCTGTCTTTGTCTTTGTCCTGGAGGAGCCCGTCACTGCACTTGTCAATACATTTTAGTGGCCGCCTAAATATACGTCCATCTGGCTTAACAGCTTGTAAAGCCCAACGCCCACGCCCTCATAGTCTCACCCTGACACATTCACAAAAATGCACGCTAGAAGGAAAGGAGAAAAAGGGGCTGAAGATGATGCCTCATTACTATGAGAAGATATCAGGCCAGCCAGGTCAAACAGCAGATAAAGGCCTCTGGGAGCCATGTGTAATATATTAACCTCCATTCCTGAGGCTATCTGTCTTTATCTGGGCTTGATAAGCTCACTTCACAGCCCTTCAGCTTCACTAAATCATAACTCCACTGCGTTGTGTCACATTCAGTTTCCCCTACAGTTCACAAAAAGCATCTATCTGCCTTCCCAGCCAGCTCCGCTACACTGGGGTGTATCGCAGGGGTAATTTGTGGGAAGTGGGATGCTGTGGCACTTATAGCCTCCTCAGCCTTTATTGCACCCTCCCACTGTGAACTACTGTTCCCTTTACTGCAGATGTGTTTTTTGTTTGGTTAAGGGGCCTCCGAGGTTTTGATATTTTTATTACCTCTCACGGGTCATCCGTCAGGACGGGGTCCCGGGTCCACCACCAGGCAGGTCCCCCCGCCCCCTCACTGCTGCCACACAAAAATACTTTTGTGGGAAGAACTGAGGATAGCTGTCTGGACGTCACACTGAGCTGCACTTCAGGATAATTTAAAAGCCCCTGTTGGATCTTTTCCTTCTCCTTGTGCTTTTTTCCTGTCATCCTCATCCTGGATTACATGCTGAATCAATATTTTGTTGCTTGAGCAAAATAAACCAAATAACCACTCTCCTCCTGTTTTTGGTATATTGAATCAAATCCTTCGTGGTGTTTTTCTAGACGCATTTTCAGAGGGAGGAAAAAAAATGTGCTTTGCAAATATTTCTAATTCAAGCATTCATTTGTAAAAAAAAAAAAAAGCCTTGGAAAGAATAATACCCCTTCACTGTGCAGGAGTGTACTATATCAGCTTCAGGTTCCTTTCTGCTCTGATTCATAAGGGTTGGCCGCTAAATGGGAGCATTGCCTTTTGTTCATGAAATCAAGAGAAAATATAGCTTCAAATGAGGCGTTAAGTCTCTGGAGCGATGGCTGTTATGTAAAATGAATCATGGTACAAGGCTGATGTGATCTATTTTGGTGTGACATAAGATGCTCTAGTATGGACTTTAGTGTGTAGTTTAGTTTTATGTATTTGTGTGTGAGAATCTGTATGTCCTGTATTTTCAAGGTAAGTATGCATTAGTATCCCGGTAAAGAATAACATTTTATTAGTTGCTGAACTGCTAAATGAGATAAGTAAAGGATTTTTCCTAGTTGTTACACTTACAAGTACAATTGCATTTCCTGATGTGTTTTTAAAATGTAATGTGTGACTATATGTCAGTGTGTGGGTGGGTGGGTTAAATCTGGAGTGACAGATCCAGCCCGGCCCTTGGCCCCTGGCCCTGCCAATGCTGTGTAACCAGCAGCTGATTTATGGCCCCTGGAGCCCCGCTGAGCCTCTTCCTCTTTGGCCCCTGATGTTTTCCAAGAGAGCCTGGAGAAAGGCAACACTCGTCTCTTCCCATCTCCACCATTACCTTTTTTTAAGATTCCGTGGCATTTAGCTGGCTCTCTTGTGAAACAATTAGTTAGCAGTTTGGGGGTCCAGGAACTTAACGAGGGACACCTCAGTAGGAACGTGAACATTATAATGATTACTGGGTACATGGACTCCAGAAGGTACTTCTGCAGCTGGCAAGTCGTAGTTTGACATAACAACCAAAATAACTACCAGTAATTTGAAAAATATAGGTATTGTGATTTGATTAAAAACATATATGCACACACTGAGTCACTACATGTTGTGACTGAGAAAATCGTAGCACAACAGCAGATACGTCTTTTAGCGACAAGAAATAATAATAATAAAGGTGGAATAAATAGCTAAAAAAAATGCATAATCAATTAAAATAATAAGGTAAATGCAATAGATAGATAAAATGTTTAAATATTTATCTAAAAAATGGATAAATGGTTTAAATGTCCAATTGTATGGAAGAAATATAATAATAATATTAATAATAATATACACTTAATACTGGGCTTTAATAGTACTGCTCACCCAGCTTTTGGCACATTTTACTGTGTATGGATAACTGTCATAGTTAAATAAAAGAAACTGTTTAAAAATACTTGACATTTGGAACATGATGGGTGAAGGCGTACATTAGTTCATCTTACATGACTGTGGGGGTTCATCAGACAAAAAAACGTTTGGGGACCTCTGGACTAGACAACACCACTGTCCTCTGTTCTCTGCTGACCTGCAGGTTGTTCTGTCTGTCCAGCACCCAGGAGGAGAGTTTCTTCTCAGAAGAGCCTGATATGCCCCTCAGACGCTTGGTGTCAAAGGTCAGACACATTACAGGCTCAGGGTGGGCTTTGGCTTGGCTCAGCTGGGACCTCTGGGTTACATCCCAGAGCAACAGGGAACCGTCCTCGTATCCAGCCACCAGGAGAGGTCCGGGACCCGAGTCTGGCTGGAAGTGAGGGAGAATGATAAGAGAAAGGAGGAGGGACAGCGAGATGGGAAGAGAGAGCACAAAGAGTAACGTGAGGTATGATGTGAGATGAGAGCTGTGAGGTAAAAAACCACAGAAACCGCTGTGTGGTGCTGGAAGCTGAGTGGAGCAGGAGGTTATCATCCTGGAAGCTCCCGCTGACACTCGGAAAGACGCTGTGGGCTCCATTCGTCAGCCTGCTGCTCTCTCTTTCCAGCGCTCCATTACATCCCTCCTCACTTTGCTCCTCATCTATATTACTGAGCCACAGGCCTTGCTGCCGGCGAGGATAGAATAGTGACTCTCTTCAAAGCTACAGCAGTTTTGATTTAGATTTTTTAATATATTTTTTAAATTCATTATATTTTGTTTTGGTATATTTTATATGAAACCAATTTTACATTTACTTATTTAGCTGACGCTTTTATCCATAGCGGCTTACAATTGCTATGTGTGTCAAAGGTCGCACACTTCTGGAGCAACAGTGTCTTGCTCAGGGACACATTGGTGGATATGTCACAGTGGGGAATTGAACCCTGGTCACCCAATTTTCTTTAATGTGCTACTTTTTTATTATTTTTACAAACCTTCTCTCTCTCCTTCAGGACCTTTACTATAATCCACAATTACTGAGGCACAACATTAGGGCTGTAAAATTAAAAACATAACTAATGTACAGCACTCAAAAGTTTTACAACACCCCCATTTTTCTAGTTTGTAGTGAAATATAAGTAGTTTTCACTGGACTTGAACTACTAGTATTTCAGTACAAACTAGAAAAATGGGGGGTTTCTAAAACCTTTGACCAGTAGTGTATTTTAATAATCTAGAAATTGTTGCATCATTTGGTCTATAAAATGTCAGAAAAATGCAACGTCGAAAATTCCCAGAGCTCAAGGGGCAACTTTAAAAATTAAACTCATAAACAAAAAAACACACTAGAATTACTTCATGCCCATTTCACCCCGGGACATTACAGATCCAGCTGCAATGTTTACAACTGGTGAAACCATAAGAGTAAATCTTTCAAACCCCGTGAAATGAAATGAAACCAGGTGTACCAACAGGCATCCAATGCAAAACCTAAACTACACCACCTCTGTTAAATATACATGTACCAAGCAAACTGTACCAAGCACAACATGCAGTAATATGCATAAAAGAAGAGAAAAGTAAGCAACATAACATTTAAAACGAATGATAAAGCGGTGCCTCCCCACTGTTGGGAGTCACAGATAACCTCTCAGTGCTAGCTAGCTCCTTCTAAATGAGTGTGTTTGATCAAACAGGCGCAGAGGCTGTGTGGTTCTGTGAAGGAGAACATAAAGGGGAACTGATAAAAACTGGGGGCTTCATATATCTTTGCACTGCTGGAGGAAAGAAAGGAAGGACTGAAGGATCGAGAGAACAGAAGGTGGTATGGACAAAAATCCTCCCTATCACATTCACACATATGCCTGGACTGTTATCCAAACAATGACTGAAACTTTTCCAAGCTTAAAAGACTTCACACGGGCCTGTGGAACAGAAGAATACCTATGAACACACAGCACAGATATACACTTAGTCTCGACTCGTGCCTTTGCTTTAAAATACCATCAGGCCCCCAGCAGCAAGAGCACTGTGCCCTGCAGAAGCAAGGAGGGAAAGAAATGTTTTCCATATGTGCGAGGGGGCCATGTCTGCCATTTCTTCATCCATCTTCAAGTCCTCTTCTCACTTAACGCTCTATATTTCTCTTCTTCTAGCTTTAAAACAAATTATAGACAGAGTCGTGTATTCCTTCCAAACACATCAGCGAGGACTAACACTAAGGGATTATGAAAACAAATAAAAACAAGTGAAAATCAGTGGCCCCCTGCTTGCCGGCAGGGCCTGGGCTAAGCGTTCCAGGCTTGGGGCCCACCGTTTCACTTAAGTGGAGGACCTTCTTGATTGATGATGTCATGGGTCGGAGGTCGGGGAACCCTGGGTAGACACCTAATTCATTATATCCTCCACGGGCCTTTCTACAAGAGGGCTCTCTGCTGGAGTGGGGCTGGGGCTCTGAGAGGAGATTCATCACCACAGAACAGCTGGAAAGACAGATGAATGGGAGCTGGTTGAAGAGGCAGGATGGAGCCGTGAACCTGGCTCTTTTCTACAATGGCTACTAGTTGGGGTTCAACCTGTTAACAAGCATCTGACAGGTCGGTATCTGAGTACATAACGTGTTAAAATGCATTTTGAACAATTGCGATCAATGTCATTCTGTAATTTCATCACGTAAACAGCATTTTCATTATTAACAATGCAACTATTTCAAGCTTGTCTCCAGTCTTTTGGTCGCTCAGGCAGTTGGTTCAGACCACAATGGTCCAGATAGGTCATCAACGTGGCCTCTAAGTTCTCGTTACTTTTCTTCCTTCTTATAAAACAATCACATTTGTTGGAGAGGTTTAAAATCCCCCTGCTGCTGAGGCAACAAAAAAATACAAACATGTAAAGACCCTTTGGAAGACACTAAAAACAAGCTCGAACAAATAGAGACAACATAACTATAATTCCTGAACCATCAGAACTAAATCAGCTGTAGTTCCTCCAAGTTTCCAACTCAAAACAAATTCACTGCGCAAGCAGACTTCAGTTCCATGCACCGCTGAACTCCATGAAACTAAGTATTATTTTCATTGGCGATTTAATTTGCCAATTACCTCTTGAATAATCCATTAATCGCTTGGTCTATAAAATGTGTAAAAATGCCCAAAATGATATCGTCAAATTGCTGTCCACAGTCCAAAACTCAAAGATATCGAATGTAATGTCACATAAGACAAAGAAAAGCAGCAGATGCTTACAATTGAAAACATGGAACTAGTTAAAAAAGCTGAGGTTAAAAAGGACTTAAAGGATTAATTGAATTATTAAAAATGTTACTAAGTCACTCCATTACTTGCCATTTCTTAAACCATGTTTTTCCTCTTTCTCACTTTCATGATTTTTGAGTCAATGAATCAACAGACTTTCCATATGCCCTGTATGCTTCTACACTCATTACAAGTCCTTGAATTCAGCTGCACTATAATTTACTGCAACATGTTGACTAGATTTCCACTCTGGTCCAGTATGCACCAACACACATCTATGAGAGAATGTGATCATTACAAGCATTTGTCTCAACATTACAAGAGAAAAATAAAATTTGATTAAATCATGATTAAAAAGTCATGATTGTGAAATGTGTCACTAGGGAAGGATTGTCCATATCAGGCCTGTGGGCAGATTAGATCACCGTTTTGAAATGAACCAGTTTGTGTACATCTTCTGACATTGGAGAAAGGAAAAAGTCACTTATCATGTTTTAGGTTAGGGTTTTTTCATTTTTATGGAAGAAAGTCAGATTACTATAAGCACTCTAATACTGTTACAATGGCCTTTATTCATTTACAGCACAGATTCCAAAATTAAAATGCTTATATTGTATATAGCCTGTTAACAAAAAAAAAGTAGTAAGGCAAAACAGAAACTAATCAGTATAAATAAAGGCCTCCACAAGTGCCTGCTGATAGTGTCCATCTTTTTAATCATTATCATCTTGTATAGATTGCAGACAACTGCCGTGTATTGTACTTTGGCATTACTTATTGGTGGATGTGTGCTGTGCTATTTTGTGTATTTATGATACTCTTTTATGTTTCCTTTTTTTTATCTGACCAGGAGCAAAGGCAGAATATTAGGAGTTTAGGATAATTCTGGCTCATGTAAATATGTGGCTGACAACCTGAATTAGCCAGAAATACGTGGGTGACATCCTGAACTTATTGTATATTCAGCAAACCCTTCTGTGTCATTCATTTCCTTCTGTGGTAAGTCCTTCCAAAATCAGGAAGAACCCAGAGACCAACAGCTTGTTTGCTGATGTGGCCGCCACAGGCCTCAGGCAGGCACTGCTTCAACATAAGGAACCAATAGTTTCCTCCGGTCCGCCATGATGTCATGGCCACGAGGCAGCAAGGTGATGAGCTGAGAGTGATGGATATCTGTATAGGAACATTTCCTTTCCCCCGCCAGCCTCTGTTCACATTAAAAGCCTTGCACATCATACATCAATACTGTCCCCTTGGCCAGGCCCTACATCCCCGCACACGTCAAACCCACATGTGGAGGCACTTTCTTCCTCCACGTCTGCTGTAGTCTTCAGTTCATTGTCAGATTCAGAGACATCAGATAGTAAAGCTCTGTCACCTTTTTAGACATACCCCAGCATATGAACTAAGAGCTGGGTGGGACATCGCTGAAGGGAAGCTGAATTGAGAAGAAAGTGCAGTTTAACACCGCGTTTAATCTTTTCCATACACTCCAGCAGAGAGGGGCTTAAAGGCCGACAATAAATCTGTTGGTGAGTCTGTCTTGGAAATAATGAAGGATAATCATTTCTCGTCTCAACGGTGGGGAGAAAAGAGGGAGGGACGGGTGAGAGGGAAGACAGAGAAGGGAGATAATTGTCAGTGGACTTTTTCATGGCGTGCGTGTGATAGAGAGAGACAGAGTGGAGAGAGAGGGTGACGGTGTCAGCTGTTGCCTCCTGCTGTGTGAGGTAAAGGAGACAGTGGGTAGCATATGAGCATTTGAGGTGAAAGACATGATGATCATTTTTTTTTTCTTATGACTGACAGAATGTGTGCATAGAGTTTCCAATATGCCCGTGTGTGTGTGTATAAAAGAGATTTCACACACACTCAAAAACACACTGGGTTTTCTGTCTTTTCCCAGTGCACTCTCAGTGTAACAGATGAACATGCCTCGGCCTTGACAGGAATCAGGCTGAAATGATTTAGAATCACCTGGGCCCTTCGGCTTTGAAGTCAGACAGCTGCCTGTACTGTATTACAATGATATTATATAATTTATAATGATATAATTGATCATTATGTTTCCTGGCACTCAACGCTGAACCAGCATTGGTTCATAAATCAGATGATGAAAGGTTGGTGTAACAATGAAATCAAAGGGAGAGAAAGAAAAACAAAAATACAATGTCAGCATGCACTGTGAGACTTTACTTATCACACATGTCTCTTTAATAATTTCACAAATACTGTCACCTATATGGCTTTTGTAGTTAACTTAAATTAAACTAGCTGTAATTAGTATTACAGGAAAACAGAACTGAATGCACTCGAGCCAGCAACACGCCTCAAGCTGGCTTTAAATAATAAGCCGTGTTTTGATTTCTGTGGCCTGTACAGCCCATAAAATGTATTCAAACCATCCTCAGTCTTGCATGAATCCCACTCTGTCCCCCAAAGCCCTAAACCCAAAGAGTTAATAATTAACCATGACAATAATTACAGGGTCTCTTAACTTTCGACAGCATTTACAAAACAGAAAGCAAACTTTTTGTTCGGATCAGATTGGATGTACAGCTGCAGGCTGATATATGGCTGTGAACCCCCGGCCCTTCCAAACGCTCTAATTACAGTGTTGGGACTCGTTGCCAGCTGAGAAGAAACGCTTGGAAACATGGCCCACGACGAGTTGTTGGGCTGTATATCATGTGCCACGTCTCTCATGCGCATTTGTGTTGACTTTTCTTTTACTGCGTTTTGTTATGGGCTGCTGGCCAATCTATATAAAACAGGTAAGTTTTGAAAAAAACAGTACCATTTAAAACAAGGAGGAGAGAGAAGATAGAAGTTCTCCTGCTTTAAATAATGGCTGCCAAGGTGAACTCGTGGAACTTCAGACGTAGTTATACAGTAGAGGACACTTGAACCCTTTTTGGGGGGTTAGGGTAAAAGAAATGCAACCATTTCTGTTAAAATTACACTTACCTGCCACAGTTGGATACACATGACCATCCCCAGCTTTGCGTCTGGTACCAGCGTGCAGACTGGGGTCTTACTGGGTAGCTCAATAATCTTGATCTGCAGAAAACACATGACAATTAAGGGCTTGAAACTCATTACAGATAGCTGACCTGTTCACCTCCACCTTCTACAACCACGCTAGCGGCTTTGTGAGTCTGTACACAGTGACACAGCTTTGAGCTAAATGCTAACATCAGCATGCTAAAGTGCTGACAGTACAATGCTAACGATAATCAGGTTTGATGTTTATTGTGTTTGCCATCTTAGTTTAGTAGTGTGAGCGTGCGTGCTAATGTAGGCACCAGAATGCATAGAATTAAAAAAAATTGATTGATTTTGAACCTTTTGTTTTTTTGGTTTTGGAAATAATTTTGGCTGGATATTACGTCATAAACCAAAAGTATTGCAAAAGTGTAAATTTCGACCTGACGAAGGCGCCAAATGAAACCGTGATCCTGAGGGACGCGTGAACGTCTGTACCAAATGAATGACAATCAGCCGATAGTTGTAAAGAAATGTTTCTTAAAACCACAAATATGAATCACGGTGGCGCTAAAGGAAAAGTTTCACCCAAGTCAGTAGGTTTCGTCCTCTCAGACACAGCTGTTATAGAAAGTGGTGGACAGACTAAGAGACAGAACAACATTGCGATCCCTGTCGTACTAAAAAATGTTGTCAATGTGTTAAAATGCCTTGCCCAGATTCAATTTAGGTAACTTAGGTAACTCTCCGGCCGTTTCGTTTTTTAGGTTAACCTCAACTGTGATCATTTCTTTGCCTTCTCAGCGTCTAAGGCCGCTACTTAAAACCCTCAGCTCTTAACTTTTTTTTTTTTTTTTAGGAATATAGCAAATATGTAATGTATTTTGTTTTAATGAATCTGTTTTCATTACTTTTGCTTTAATGTTGTTTGCATTATTGATACCCAGTTACAAATTGCCATTGGACATAGATACGTCTACATGCTCTCTGCCAAGTCATGATTTGTTTGTTTTCAGAATTCAAATAACAAAGCAGCAACCTGAATCTGTCATTGTGGTTCAGGACCTCCGCAGATCAGAGTGCCTCTGACCAGCAGTACAGTACCATCCATCAGTGCAGAGCAGCCGCCTCACTGTCTATAATAAATCCTGCTAAAGCCCGACCCCGTGACATGAATGGTGTTTTCCTGCACACATTGGCACTGATTCTGATAAAATACACAGCTTAATGAAGCCATTGATAAAGTGTCTGCCTTTGTATGTGTGTACACACACACATATCACTACCAAAACTAATTTCTTCGACTTCCTCCGCACTGATGATCCACATATTCATCCTCATTAGGCCTCAGATTAAACAGCCCTTTAAGGGAGTGATCTGTATTTTAGCGCTAGGCCACATCTGTCCTGCATGTTTACCTCTGCTTGCCTGACAAAGACCTGTGAGGACTTCTCTGTGCCTCAGGTGATCACTGTTCCTGTGTGGCATCACACTGCCCATAAATAAAAGACCCACACTATTAATTACGGTTTCTGCCATGGCAGCAATCTGCTGGCAAGAACGTCATTGTCAGCAGTAAACAGTAAAACTATCTTAAATAGCTAACAGGAAAATGTAATTCTGTTCTCTTTGTAACATACCTAAATATTGACCTGCCTGAATACTGCCTATGGCACTAAATCTCGCCATTGTGCATTTTATGTGGTGTATTGTGTTCGTGTGGGAATTCATGTATGTGGGTGTTTTATAAGCGGATACATGATAAGCATTTGTCTTGGCTAGTTATGTCTGTGGAATGGGGTGGGGAGACCAAATGACAAAATCGGCTGTGGCCTGTTTTGGTCTACTTTCTATGGGTGTTTCTGTCTGTCGGTGTCTGTTGGGACAATGGCATTATTGAGGTGCTGGGAGTCACAGGCGCCCTGATGCCTGGCCTGCTGGACTGGGGTTAGCAGAGGCACGTTTGGCTGGATCAGGTGACTGCTCTGTCTCTTTCAAGTGTGGCTCCTCCACAGCGGAGCAAGTAACATGAATCTGGAGGCAATAAAAGATGGCTGGATCGCTGGCTGCCCTCTCCGCCATCCCGCCTCACTCCACACAAAACCCTACAGGCTTGTGTTGGGTGTTGAGCATTAAATTCGAGACACTCTGTGCAGACAGAACTGTGATTTCATTCCAGTGCTCAATCTCTTCAGTCCTGGGAATTCTCCTTTTAACCCACCAGTCAAAGATTTAAAAATGTGAACAGCTACTTTGACTATTTCATCAGCCAAAACAGCAATTTGATTTACTGAATGGCATGTTACAAGACAAAGCCAAAATGAACCGACATTCAGCTGGCGGCTGGTATTAGGTTCCGATCTTTGCAATGTGCATGATGATTAACCCTGAATGCTGGTTTGTTGATGATGCAGTTTAGATTCATGCTTGACAGTTCCAGGCTGCAAACTGCACGCTAACATGTCACGATGACTTACGACACATTCATTGACAATCGGCTAAAAATATTACCACCTCCACCTGAATTCCAGCCATTTCATTTTAATGACTCAGAAGACACGCAAACAATCACAGAGTGGTAATAGGAAAAAGTGATTGGGTTTTGATGCAAGAGAACGACTTGTGCTGTGGGTCTTCCAATTTTCCACTAACCTACTAAACAGTACTAAAAGCCACAAATATGTGTGAACGCTTAAAGTCAATCCAGCAAACTGGCAACAGCAAGTCTGGTCAGGTTCAAACAGGTTGGCATGTTTTATACAAAAGTCAGACTGTTTAACTAATTAACCATCCCACCTGCCAATACATGGATGTTTCCTCCTGCTAAACATAGAACAACACTGACAGTGGACACTTCATTTCCTATCTTCCTTTAAAATTAAAATAAAACCCCCTTCTTAAATGTTTAAAGGTTAACTAATTATAAAAGCATGAAAATTGAGCCACTTATACATATTATTGTAGAACTTTCAGTTTTATACTGGCTGTCTGATCAAAGTCTTTAACTTGACACTGCAGCATTTAGGCAAAAGTATGCATGTGAACTTTTTGATACAATTTAACAAATGACCACAAATACATACTGTCATTATTTTTATATATTATCCCAAGCCAAAATCTGAAATAAAATACTAAAATTTTGCAGCTTTGGTGAGTGTTTGGTGAGCTTACAAAGTGACATTCCCTGTAACCTAGAGCACATCCCAGCATGCACTGGGTCAGAGGCAGGGTACATAACGGATTGGTCGCAAATTTATAAATGGGCTAAAGCACACAGACGCCTGCACACTAACCTCTTCTGTCTGTTGTCCAGCAAAGGCCAGCAGAAACGTCCCAGGGCCCGTCTCCAGCAAGGAGCACTGACAGAATCCCACGCTGTCTGTCCACACAGAGTCCACCACCTCACTACGACCTTCACTCAGATCCCAGAGACAGACCCGCATGTCCCGTCCCTGACTGCGTCATCAACAAAAAGAACAAAACAAGACAAAAGCTGCAGTTATTTGCATATTTCAAAACACATGCTTACTATTAAATCATTTTATCCCCACAGGTTAATGTCATTGAAAAGCTCAGTTAATAAGAAAACCCTAAATTCTGTGGTCAAAAAATAATATTTTACTTTCCCAAACGCTCCACCAGAATGTAAGAGAAGACGTGTTGTAAAAAATATTAAAACAAACTGTCTTCCTCACCTGATCAGGGTATCGGTCGCCTGCAGTGTGTTGACCCAGAGGATCGAGCTACCAGAATGACCTTCTATGATCTTCTGAGCCCTCCTGGTGTTCAGGTTCCAGATATGGATCGCACCCTTCTCTGACCTGCAAAACCCAAGAGGGAGCTTTATAAATATAAATTGCTCATACTGTATATATAACATATCATTCCACATGGCTCTGCTCTTTCCTATGCCTATAAAAGAAGATTTTCTCTTGTCGTACTAACCAACACTGAAACAACACTAAAGCTTTTGTTGCATGGTGCTTTAACAGCCGGTCTTACACCTCCAAAGTCTACCTGTTTTAAAAACTAAAACGAATCCTAATTGGCTGACTTGGTATCTACTAATCCTGTCTGTGTGTCTCAACATAATCATTACAAAAAGAGGAAAAGATAAACAAAAAATATCTTCACTGTTTGAGGATGATGAAGAGTCAAAATATGAATGAGATAAAAGACTCACCCAGAAAACAGGAGGGGAGTGTCCCCTCCATGGCAGCTAAAGTGGAGGGTGTTGAGGGACCCACCAGCCCCCCTCAGGGTGTAGATTGGGGTCGGAGCAGGACGAGACATCCCTGGATCATGCAATCAATGTATGGACGCAAGAAGGCCACAAACCCATGTAATGCCTAGCTGAAACAGACTAAAAGAAAAGAGAGCCAAGTAACTAGCAGTTATTTCTGTGACTGATCTGAAGAACTGGAAAAGACGCAGTTGGAGCCAAAAAAAACGACACTGTGCCGTTTCAGCAGAAAAGATAAATGTTCCATTACAATCAGGTTAATTGGACTCTTTTGAAAGAATACAATAAGATGAAAGTTAAGTGTAGGCCTGAACTCCAAAGTCATCAGAAACCTAGTCATCTCATTTTGTTTTTGCACAAACACTGAGCAAAGACAGAAAGTAGCTCCATTTTGCCTTGAAGCCTTTCTCTCCCAAACAGCAGACAGTTACGTTTAATGCACTGTCTGTACTTTCTCTATTGTTAGTAGCTACAAACCCCGTGGCTCTCTGTCTTCCTCCTTCTAGTCTACATGATAACACCTTTCTTACTCAATACGTCATAAATCACAACCCCTGACAGCTTAATTACAGTAAACAGACGGAGATTCAGGCTTCTCACTCCTCATGTGATCAACAGCCGTTGTCCCAGAGGCAGAGGTAACAGCTCAGGCTTTTATGTCGTTTGTAGGCCGGGCAGTCGAGGAAACCCAACCGACCGCAGGTATGCTGCAAGGAAATGATGCGTCAATGTTAAATTGCATCGAACGGCTTCAGTAGCTAAGACGCAGCTATCCAACTATTTTCTAAAGTGCTCGTCATGTTTACATTCACAGGTGGCTCGAACCCACTTATGCCAATATTCAGTGTATTTAAATTGGACCATTTTTAAACCCCCCCACACTGTGAATTCAGCAGGACGCATCCCTTCTTCTCAGCGTTATGGAACTCAATGGACAAACAATGACTTCAGAAACAACCACTCACTCAAATATAAATGAACAATTAACCTAGTAATTTAAATAAAAGGGCTTGCAGGTTTTACTGGCTGCCACCCCCAAGGCTGTTAAGTAAATTCCTCCCTCACCACATCATTTTTCTACCTGGTTATCTGCAATAACATGTTCACGAACACCAACTACCCGAAAACAAACCTAAATATGACTTTTAGAAAAGGAACAAAATTAGCCTCTCTCACAATCCTAGAAGTTTTAGAACTAAAGTAGCACACAAGAATAAACTCAAGCTGGCTCGTACAGATTGAAAAAACTAGTCATAATGTGTTTATTATTGAGCTTCCATCTGGTTTCCCCGTTTTCAGTCTTTATGCTAAGCTAAGCTGTCTCCTGACTCAAGCTCTCAGATATAAGAGTGCTATCATCTAGCCAGCAAGAAAACGAGCAAGTGTTTCCCAAAATGTTAAACTATTCTAGCACAAAATGGGTAACTATATGTTTGAGGTCATCCGAGTTAATGAGCTCACCCTCTCCTCCACTTTTACTTATCATAACCCTTGCTCCGCTCAATCAGTAGATGCTGAAACTGGAGCCTGAGGCATTCAGGAGCAACTCATTTCAGGAGGTTAGTGGTTAAATTGTCCATGTGAATCTGTGAAGCGGAAAGACAGGGACCCCTGACCAGCCTGCCTACTTAAGGACACAACACTGCAGTCTGATGAACTCACAAGGGAACAGTCAACCCATCAGCTTTACTATCCATTTACCACTATAGGAAGACACATTGCATGCCTGCAAAATGGAGCATTTGCTTCAATGCTCAGTATAGAAAAGACTAACTTGAAAATGTAACATGACAGAAATAAACATTTGGTTTTTATTTGGAGTGGTCAAAAGCATATTGCTGCTTGCATAAGATATTGACTATCAGGTATCACTCATATCTCTGAACCAAAGCAACAGAAAACGGCTTGGTCAACAACTGCACAAACTTGTTTTTGTGTGGTATGAAGAAAATGCCAAAAACTGTCAACAGTGTTTTTGTAAGGGTCTATCAGTAAAGCCGTTTCTCCTGAAAGTGGGTGCGTAAGGATGCATTCCAGTGCCAGAGTCCTGTGCCTGTGTGTCACAGGGTGAGGCTCACCCTGATAACAGGTGGATTAAACATCCCTTATCGTCGTCCTGCAGTAGCCCTGCATGCCGCGGTGAGTCACGGACAAAGCAGTCTGAAACTGGACGTTTTCATTGTCTCAAGACCGTGGGGCTGTAAGACTTTCCACTGGCAATCACAGCTCACTGCCAATCACAGATAACAGCTGGGGACAGTGATGGAGCTGTCACTCGGGGACTGCAAAACCAAACTTATTTCCAAAAGTTGACTATAATGGGCACTTTCCCCCGTCACTCTTTCGTTCCCCCGTCACCGTTCCTCCTGTTTTCCAGGCGTCAGCATTTCCAGTGGCTGAATTCACCTCAACAATAGGTCTGTTGTGGTGGCTGCAAGTGAGTCACCCACAAACCCAAATACAAACATGCAGGCAGCTCAGGAAGGGAGAGAGGGACACTGTAAACAAACAAAGACGGTGGCAGGGTGTCAATCAAATCTGTTTGCAAGGACGCTCAAATTGTTCCTTGCCAACAGAGAGAGGCAGCCGAGCAAACAATCAAGCCGGTCACTCGTCAAGCTTGTATGTTTGACACCAAAAAACATCTTATAGTCAATGTTAAGATGCCTTGATGGAGGAGTGGCAATATGTAGCTGGGGGCAGATGTGATCTTATGGTCAAAGATTCTCTGCACCAAGCGGTTTTAATGAACCTAAGAAGCTTTCATAAAGCGATTGAGCAATAGATAACAAATGCCCAATAGGTCAGTGAACTTTCTTATTAAAAATGTCCACAGGAAAAATCTCAGAAATTACAGATCGGGGTAACAAGCTCGGCCTAATGAAACTTGTGTGTTGTGGACAGGGTATAATAAATCAGACTGACTGATTAATATACCTGAGCTGGATGTGGGAGCCAGTGAGAAGAGGTAGGAGAGGAGGATTGAGGCTCCTGCTGGCCCTGTAACAGATAAGACAGCTCTGGAGTAATCTGACTCTAAGTCTGTGGATAAAGGCAGTTTGTCTCTTCTTGGGCCGTCTGTCCACACCTACTGGGTAATTAGGCCTAATTATGAGAGAAAGGTCCGCTTCCCCTTCATGTTATTAAATAAGAGCCAGCCTCGTCCGCCAAGCATCTCTCACCACCAGCAAGGGGCTGGCGACCTTCAGATCAAACGCAGCCACTATCTGTGCCCCCCCCCTCCCGCCGACTGCAGCACCCGTTCCCCTCCTCAGCATCACTGCACATATGAGTGCTTGAGGGAGGGAGGGGACAGAGAGGGTATTCGGTATGATATGGGGCATCAAAGTTTTTTTGAGTAGAGGTGAGGGGGGAGTCCTGTCCGCATTCCTCGCTTGGCTCTTTAGTGCTGGTATCATGTGATCGGCAGCTACCCGCCTGAGCTGCCCCCTTGTCAAATTCTGCCATTCATAAATAGGAGCAGGGAGGGAGCGAGGGAGGGAAATACTGATCACAGAGGTTTATTATAGAAGCTTTATAATGCCCCAGCTTCACAGGAGCCATTATGGAGGCATGGGATCCCAAGATCCCCGTCTGATATCGGCCTCGTCAAATATGAGATCTGAGCTGCATGATGAAAACTGAAAGTAGATTACACATAACTCAAAAGCTGCATTCTAGATAGGCCTTCCAATGAAAAGCCAACTTCATAACATTTCATACCATTTATTCTCCTTTCTTTTCTCTGTAAGATCTTTGCCAACTTTGTCAAAAAAAGATCCCAAATCCGCACATTGCTGCTACTTCATACCTCAGCTATGTCATTCTGCTGTTTATCACCGGCTATAGCTTTATCTGCTGTTTTCCTGCTTTTCCCCGTCTCGCCAAGGGGGCACTTCCACCTCACAGGCTGGTCAGTGGGTGGTGAGCTGGCTCTTGGACTATTAGTCGGCTCTCCTGCGCTGACCCTCCCCCAACTAATACAGATCCTTCTGGGGAGGAAACCAATGCGCCAAATTGAGAGCGAGGTCTATTATAAAAGTCCAGTTAGACAAACAACA
Source organism: Micropterus salmoides (assembly GCF_014851395.1). Lineage (NCBI taxonomy): Eukaryota > Metazoa > Chordata > Actinopteri > Centrarchiformes > Centrarchidae > Micropterus > Micropterus salmoides. The sequence continues at coordinate 34,394,129 of NW_024044459.1, read as the reverse complement.
TGGGAAGTGGCAAGGAAGACACACGCCCTTTATTGTGTCTTGGTGGGGGTTATCTGGACTGGATAAACAGCCCAGTGTCAGATAGAGGCTGAAGTCAGACACAAGTGCACCAACACCCACTGTCAGTCACAGATCCAATGAGTGGGAAGAGGTGGCATTGTTCACGTGAATGGCGTGAATGCTAAGCAGGGGCCATTGCAGATAAGAGCTAAATGCCTTGTGGGTGTCATTGAGGCAGGCACTGATTGAGCACTGTGTCAGAGGGTCCTGTTTTAGGAGGTGCTGACTGTGGTCAACAGGTACCAGGAGCCTTATCTGTTTGCATTATCACCCATTTCCTCCATGAGGTCATTTACCTGCACACTAGAGGATAAACGGACACAAGAGAGTCGACAGCTCAAGTGTCATCATACATCTCCACACGTTATGGGTGTGATGGGCTTCGGATCTACAGGGATTTCTGCTGTCCATACAGCAAAGATATGATAACAACAAAATGTTTATGGTGCCATAATCCCAATAAGACACCATACAACAGGGGATAATAAGCACAGAAAACAACAAGATGTTACACTTCGTCAAACAGCACATCCCCTTGTGAGGTAACTGTCAGTCATCTTCAGGGGTGTGATGAGTGACTGCATGAACACTAAGTAATGAACGATGAAAAGTTTGAGTACTAACTATTTGTACTTGTTCAAACAGCTTCCAGAGTTCAGCCTGAACTCTCCTACCAAATTAAAAAAGCTCCTATAAAGGGGCAAAGTGAACAAATCAAAATCTAGCACAACTCTTAAGTTGTGCACTTGCGCATTACTATGGGAGATACTGTGAGATGGGGAGCCCCGTGATCAATTTCACAACTAAAAAGCTCTCTCATACAGTGTATACCCCTATCAAATCTGCCCAAACCTTTAAATTAGCTAATTTAATATAATAGCTAACATAATATAAATTATCATAAAAGATAATAGGAAAGATCTGCATTTGGACTCGTGGTCAACCCCAGGGCCGCGCAATACGGCCAAGCATTTTATCACAATAAAAAAAATCACATCATTCGATATCGATAGTTTTCACTATAAATGTCAGATCATTATTACTTTCAAGTTTAAAGGCAGATTTTTGCTCCTGACTGACAGTTGAGAACCAGATGGTTAATTGTTGTTTTAAACTATTCTTTATGGTCAGAACATGACAAACATGTGCCAAACAGTGGATACTGAAGCTGAGGTAGAACATTAAGAACAGTTAGAAAATCAATAAATATGCATGAGTAAATTCAGTAAAATCTTTTTTCAGTCCATTGTCCTCAAAAAAAGAAATCTCTCAATAGGAAAAATAAGTGCTAATTAATTCTAATAAATTAAATGCAACATTTATTGAACATTTGTTATATTGTTATTGAGGAAAAATATATCACAATAATTAACTTTATTTATCGGTTTACTAGGGCTAATAAACCGAAATGGGTTTTTCAATGGCCAATGATGATATTTAGAGAGCAGGGCGGCCAATGGCCAATTTATAATGCAGATATCAAAACAAAGAAAAGTCATGTATAATTCAATTATTCCATGCAGAGTACAATCTAATATAGACGTTATCATCATCAGTAACGTGCTGTTTTAGATGGAAGCTTTATTAATGAATTAAACAGAAATATACATTGGGAACGTGACTGGTATTTGGAGAGAGAGGTACAGTTTGTCAGAAGTGACGTCATTCAGCTGCATTATTCTCTACAGTATCAGAATATATATTTAACACTAGCCAGTATTTAGTGTTAGATTAGATCTGCTGTCATTTAGGATAATAAGCTATATAGGCCTCCTGACTGCAGGTATTGGCCAATGCTGATTATCGCAAAATGCCAGATATCGGCCGATTGATTAATCGGTCTGCCACTAATTTGTAATTAGATAAGCTTAAAAATACACTTGACACACAACCGTGGCAAACACGTGCCAGCCTTCTTCATTAAAAGTCAGTGCAGAAATTCAAAAGAAAATAGTTTTTTTTTTTAAAGCTTCATCTAATATTAAGAAAGCCATTAAATATATTTTGTATCTGCTCTGAGTTGTCCCACACAACTCATTCTTCCAAAATTAAGTTGCCTCACAGCTAGTTTCACCTTCCGAGACATTTCATGAGCTTTTGCTGTTGCTTTGGTAATTGGCAGACAAATGCATCTTTGGTAATTGCGAGAGCCAACAAATAGACCTGTTCCACCAGCTCAACTTCCATGATAGCACACTGTTATGTAACTGGTATTGTTTCACAGCTCTTGTTTTGTTCATACTTTACTGTCTGTTAATTATATAGTAACGTTACTTCCATTATCTGTTTCTGTATAGCTTTTACTCTTAAGTAAGAGTCATAAAGTTATGAGAAGATCAATTGTATGTACATTGCTGACAGCAAACATGAAACGGGGCTTCAAACGGATCAAATCGGGACAAGAGTATAAACGAGAAGCGTTGCTGAGAATTGTGAATGAGCAAGAAAGCTTGTCGTTAAATCGCAGCAATTTTGAATGGAGTTTGGCACGCGCGTGTCTCCATGCGACTCAACCGGCTGAGTTACACTCACAGCGGTCTTCATTAGTTACCTATTCGGAAACTAAAGCATTAACTGAGCTGTTGGGCTAAAAACGAGAAAAAGTAAGACTACAACTTATATACATATAAACACTTAGGCTGTCACATACTGTTATTTACAGGAGTTAGCAACAAGCTAGCAACTGCCTACAAAAACAGCTGCACACATCCCATATACTTCGTTATTGCATGACAGGCATTATCGCTGCGTAAAGTAATGTCACTACAGTAAAAACGAAGCTAACAAAACTTTACAAAATACCATTTCAGTGAGACACCGGTGTTTGACAGTTGTCAGCCAGCTTTACGAGGAGGGGAAACAAAACATGCGCCGCACATGAAGGACCTCTATTTACAGCAGATGAGCTGCCCATGAAAGTGCCTGTATAGAAGAGTCAACTCTCTCACACTCTCTGCTCAGCCTGTAGTTTCCCTCTGGTATCTCCACTGCTATGACTGCCTGCCTGTACGTGTGTTTACTACTTTCAAATTACAGGATATGTGCATCAGGATATTTCTATTATGATGTGTCTACCGGTATTTGCAAAGATATGTATGTAGCCTATAAAAAATATTATGAATGTATTGAATAGATTAAAAAATAAATAGGTAGGTGTATGTTGGATAAATAAAGAGCAGCGTAGCACTCTGATATAATGTATTAAAATCTGATTATGATGGCTGTTGTTAGATTGTGAGTTAAAATGCCCATTTTCTTTTAAATAGAAAAGAAACAAAAGAGAAGAACTCACTAAACTTTGAAAATCTCTCAGATATAGTATATTCTCTTTTTTAAATTCCTACTACCTCTATAATGGGCTTCTATAAAGTCTTAGTAGCTACAAAACCATCAGAACTGAGCGATAACTTGCAAAGCCATACAATACTGCACAAACAGGACAGTCTCTCTCTTTTTTCATCCTTTCAGTCTAATGGAGAAAGAGAGACAGAGAAAACACAGGGCCCTAATCCACAGAGCACACTGGCCCCTTTCATGGCAGTGCTGGGAGAGACCTTTATTTGTCCATTCCTATCATGGAGAAAGCGGGTTTCAAGCTCGGCTAGGTCTGAGCTGGAAGATTAGATGAAACCAGAGTGTTTTAAACCTCTTCTGCAGCCATGGATTAGAGTCAGCCAGTCCCCCGGCACTCTGAAATGAAACAATAAGGAGTACGGGCGGAAGGTGCATGGCATGTAGGTAGGTTAGAAACCTAAATCTATTTGTCCAAGAAACAAAAAAGCCACATAGATTAAGGAGAGCACTAAGTTATTTTTAAAAAGCAGGGAGGGAAAATACCTAAAAGTTAATTTATTTGGGCCTAAATGATAATATTTCAGCCAAAGCAGCCTTAGTCACCCCAGTCATAGTATTTGGTGCAGCAAATGCTTATTAATGTACATGTGAAACCTCTTAAATTACATTCTCATCTTCTAGACATACTGTACTCAAATTATACGATATGAGACATACAATGTTTTGGTTTGGAGTGTATCTAATTCCCTAATGAGCCCGATGAAATACATAGAGACTTAATGACATACAAGGAAAGGCGTAGAGCAGCAGTGAGTTTAAACCAATTAGTGCAAATGGAGGTGGCAGTACGGTAACCCCTCAGCAGGAGGTGGGAGAAAGTGTCTGCTGCCGTGCCTGGACAGATACCATGGCCTACATCCTCATCAATTATTCCTGGCATCTCATTTTACCCAGGGCCAGGGAGGGTGTACGGGACAATGCCAGAGTGCACTTGAGAGCTAGAGCCTTGGTCTCCCCATGGGTCCGAGGAGGAGGAGGAGGAGATGGGTGGGGGTCTGTGACAGGATTGGGGTGTGTGTATACAGTATCGTCCTTCCAACCCAAGAGGCTGCCTGGTAAGGAAATCCCTGGAATTCCACTCTCGCTCCAGCCGCCCGGTCGTGGGGGCACGCAGGTCACTTTACAGCTCATCACCAAATTAGAAAGGCTGTGGGTCAGCCTCAGCAGCAGCCAGACCACAGAGAGATGGAAATAGATTGGAGTGCTACGATGCAGTGTGGTGGCGCTCATTCACCAGGCTGCTCTCTCATCATTGAGAGGTAAAGGACTGCGCTGTATGCCGTGGAGGGCAAAACGTCAGGAAGGAACACTAGACAGTGCTTTTCAGTGCCTTGAGACAGACCATAAAGTAATGAATACATAGTGTAGACACAGAGGGAGACCGATGAGAATGAGGAATTTTGTGGTTTGAAACAACATAAGATATACACACCAAAATACAACGAAACAGAGAATGCAATACTTTTCTATTGGGTTTTTAAATGTGAAACTATTACATACACAACATAAAAATAAAGCCAACAATAAAGAGTAAACTATAGTCAATATTAAACAGTGTACGTTGGAACTTTATTCAAGCAAAAGTGAAAATTCAATTATGTTTTTATACATGCAACATGGATATATATTGACTTGACTCATGAATATATTTAAAGCAGTTTGTAGAATGACCAGAAGGATCTGTTCCTTATATTTCCATGTTATCTTGATAATTTTCATTAAGACTGATGATTTTCAAACTTTTGTTGAAGCTAACATAAAATGCCAACTCACTTCCAGTTTACTGCAAACTAAATGAAATTACACTACAGCAGCAAGCCAAGAGTCTTTTTGATGTGTTGTTTTAATTATTTTTATTGAACTATCATAGGTGAACAAGACAATACAGACACAGATGGAAGTCAGCTAAAGGAAATTTTACCGTTAATCAAGTTCAATGCGAGTAAACAAATGACTTTAGCTGCTTTGGTTTCACGGTCCTGGTTTTGTGCATGCCGACTCACTGTGACGGCTTAATGGGACACTTGAATAGAACAGAGCCATCGTTAATGTTATTAGCATCGCTGTGACTAAATGTCTGCTGTGAATAAAGCCCATTAACTTTTTTGTTGTACCTATTGTCCTCAACCTGCTTTACCAACTCAACAACATCAGTAAGTCTTTTCCCGCAATTGCTAGAATCAACTCTGAATATAAACAAGGATTTCAGTTATTATTCTGCGTGACAGAAGTTATACGAATGTGTTAAAAGTGTATAAATTTGTATTTCTAAATGTTTGTGCAAAATAACAGTTGCATAAGCATTGTCTTTGGGGACTGACAGCAAAAATAAATAGTTTCTTCTGGCAAAATAAAGTGAAAACAGGGTGTGATGTCTAGTTTTAAATGTTATCCATTAGAATAAGAAAAAAAAAACACCACCATTCAACGTAAAAGGATGGTTTATCCTTTCAAGGTCACCTCATGTATGGCACTACCAGACACAAGAATGAACGTGTATATGCAACTTTATGTCTCCCTGAATTCTCCATGTGTCAGTGGACGAGTATGCATTAAGTTATCAGAACAGAAGGAGAAGATACTGTCTATGGGAGTACGTGTTAAATGTGCAGGTATCATGAAATGTGACGGTGAGGCATCCCCGGCTCGTGTTTTCCTTAGGCATCTTTGCAGGTGTGAATGGAGCGATCTCAGGGAGGGCGAGGAGTGACTGGCCTGCCTGTCACTTTGAGAACAAAACACAACTTTAATAAATCAGTACGTAGTGGAAAGGAGAAAGCAGATGCACAGGCACTATCAGCACCATTGAACCATCCTCCCTTGGAATAGTGAAGAAGGGGAGGCACCCAGTGTCTAAAGTTAATATTCTTATCAGTCCTTTTTGAAACTCCTCTTTAATGATGAAGCTGTTTCTCATGGTCATGTCCGTTGGGAGCAGCTGGCAAGAAAAGTTATTATCTCTGACCCCTATTATTGCACTCAGGAGTAAGCATTTTTAAAAGTTTATTCTAGTCAGCGATTTTATACATGTAATGCACGTACAGATAAATGTGATGACCATTCCAAGTGCTTGTTTGGTTATTTGCATATACAGTCTAAAATAGGTTAATGAAGATTGTTGAATTTGACTCAACTTTGGTTAATGGCACAGAGGTACAGTTTTAAAGGCTTTCTATAGACAGTTGCTGTCACACTGATGTATACATTTTCATTATATTTAAAAGCAGTAGTAGTCACATTTCATTGCATTGCCTGACAAGAAATATGTGTATAAAATATTCCTTTCCATTTTACGTTTTTGGTGCAAAAATGTTTCCCTGGTTCCACTTGCAGAAAAAAATTAGGAGTAAGAAGCAGTTTGACTTTTGGGGAAATCCACTTCAGTTAATTTTCTTGCTGAGAGTTAGATGAGAATATCGATACTACTCTCATGTCTGTGCTTCACATCATTCAGAGACCCTAATTAGTAGCAGATGAGTAAAAAACGTTCATATCTGCCTCCCCCAACTGGTGAGATGAGCTACGTAGAAGTGTCAAAATTATTGCAAAACGCCCGCAAAGCCACCATCACTGCCTGTGATTCGCTTAAAAGATTTTTGGCATTGAAGTTATTACTTATTTTTTACAGAAAAGGTTTGATACATGGCAACAAGTACATATTCATAAATCAGTTAAGCTCAGGACATCTTTGTACCATTGGTACGTTATGTCTCACACAGTAATGACTACTCTTCATGTTGCTGCTGTTACTTTTGTCAGACAAACAGTCAGGCCAAAGGTTACTTTGTGAAAGCTAATTACTGAGCTGGTTATATATACACTGGGCTCTGTGTGTATGTGTGTGTGTGTGTGCGCGTATGATAGTTTGGCTATGACAGTGGCCCTCCTGTTATAGAACCATCTGAAAATGTTGATTTTGCTTTGGAAAGATAGAGCTGAGGTACAGCTCTCATCAGCTTTAATTTTGGGGAACATTCATGTTTACTGAACTCAAGCTTAGAGTACACCCTCAACATGCCATCCAAACATGCAGTATGAGTGGACATTCAGATACAGGCCGTACACAAGAGAGCTCATGTTGCAGACACACCCACGCATTCACATTCCCACCTGCCCCCCAACACAAACCACCTCATACACACACACCCCTGTACACACTCAAACACACATAAAACATACCACGCAAGCCATCTCTCATTAAAACACAAACAGGCATAATTGTGAGCTCCAGAACCAAAGCAAGCAGATGCATACTGCATGCACAATGTGTGTGTATATGAGCTGTTCACAAGCCACTGATGCCACCACATAGAGCTTTTTTTAATGGATAAACAAGAAAGACAGAATCAATCAGAGAGGCATCAACAGCAGCCGGAGAGCAAACCCAGCATGCAGTCCATCTGCATCACATAACAAGACGGTCTCTCCACCTCAGCCTGTATGTGTGTATTCTTACTCTGTGCATTCGTACTCTGTTTATGGACAGGGCCGTGGGCAGGAATTGCAATCTATGCCAGTTACATGCTCAGCTCAGGCCCAGGCACTACTTTATATCTCCAGCCAGGTGTTCTGGCTGCAGAATGGGAAGCCATCACGGCACTGGGAGGTACTTTGATTTATGTGATGTGACTCAGACTGATAACACCACAGCCCCAGAGCAGACACACTCAGGAGGAAACTGTCAAGTCGGTGTTTACTCTGTTTTGCTAGTGTTGGGGAAAACCTTTAGGAAATGCAATGAAGTAGTTTGTTATTTTATGTGCAGAGGGTTGTTAAGTTAATTAACGCTAACTTGGTCAATCTCGGGTGTTGAATGGTAAAGTGCATGCCTTCAAATTCAGCCATTAAAGTCTGATATTTGATAAATACCAGAAAGTAGCTACAATCATAACTCACCTGAGCTTCTGAAAGTGTTTAATCTGTCAGATCTTCTACTGAAAGCCAGGAATAATGTGGAAGCCAGAAACATTAGAATAATTTTCTGAGTAATTTGACATAGATAACCGCTGTAGCTCTGTTCAAATCATGGATGAATATGTAAAAAAACACATTATTTGCCACATCTTTGTCAATCCTAAAAAGTATTTGCATGCTATTCCCACAGTCCACATGCATGATTCCACATGTAACCTACTAAAGTATAATGCTGCTTTAGGCTATACAAAATAAATATAACAGACACCCAGAAATACCTAAATCAACAAGTCTGAGATTCTACAACCTAGCAGCTCTGTGAGGCTGTACTGGTGTACAGTGGTGCAATGAACTACATGCTAACATGCTCACAAAGACAATGCAAACATGCAGATGTTAGTAGGTGTTAACTGTGTTAATCGCCTTAGTTTAGTGTGTTCGCATGTTAAAACGCGCTCTAAACACCAAGTACAGTGGAGGCCGTTGGGAATGTCAAGTATTTTAATAAGTATAATAAGGGATAAATAAAAAATAAGACTTAATGATTGTGCCAGATGAAAAGCTAAGGGCTCACCAAAGTTACTCATTAATACTGAAGAATAAATGAACGTGTGTACAAACTTTCAGTCTATCCAATATCTGTGGAAGTATTTCACTAAAAACCACAATTGTGGACCTCATGGTTGCGCATAAAGGAAAAGTCAGATGATCAACAAAGTCGGGGATCTCCAGGGATAATAAATGTCTGTAATCCAATCAATCCAATTGTCATGTTTTAGTCTGGACTAACTGACAACCAACCAATTGACGTTGCCAATCATACCGCTGCAGTGTGGAGGCTGTTTTTTCACTTGAACAAACTAAACAGAAGAAATCACACTGAACTTTGGTTCCTCATTTCACTGCTAATAGTATATAATATTATTACCTGTAAGAGGCATTATGAATCAGTTCTTAAACCTGACTTGACTTAATCTGATCACAGCAGCTTTAGGTTGGCTTTATGAAACAGCTTATGGCTTTACACTGTTTCATTCCAGCGCTGCATTGCTTTGTAGTTGTGTACATTGTACAACTACAAAGTGATGTACTGAACTACTGTGGAATTAATTAAGCAATTCATCTACACGTTGTCTGATTTTATGATAACTATTGTAGCTGATCAAACATACAATGATTAAGAGGTTGTTAGAGGTGCAACAGCCTAACTCCTGCAAGTGCCAGACATGTCTTGTTTAGATCGAAACATCAGAGTGTGTTGTGTTGCTTTTGCATGCAGATTGCTATTGTCCCGATCGGTGTGGTTTGGCATGCATTCGCACACAAACACTGTCCCTTTGTTGTATGCAGTCATCAGACATTAGCTCAATAAATCTCTGTGCAGCTTTCAGATGTAATAAGACAACGTCCTGTGTGGGAAAAGACCTGCCTACATGATTTAGGAGCTGAGGTTGCTGATCGTAATTGCTCTCTTAGTGACATCTGGGGATCTGAACCACAAACTATGACACTGTAGCACATCCTTTTTACTGCTGCTTTACTGTATTCTACGTAAGGCTGTGGTCGGCTGCGCTGGTAGAGATTGGCCGAACCTAACGGCAATGCTACATCTAGCTCCTTTTCAAACACACGCATCTCTTCAGATAAGGGCCATGGCTGTAGCAGCCATGCGTATTGAATTTAAACCATTCCTAAGGGTATCCTGTTCTTATCAAGGGTCAGATAAGCTCATTTCACAGGCCCTCACCTCTGCTGGGCTTCCAACAGGACCCCACTCTGACAAGCGCTGACCTCATCGACTTTTTCTTATTGTTTGCGGTGGAATGAGAAGTCAAGAAGGGAGGTAACTTGTTCACTGATCTTTCTAGAAGCTACAGTTGTTGCAAAATCAAACATGTAGTCTTTAGACTTTTGAAACAAACAAGACAACCTTGACATTCCTTAGGGGGAGTACTCAGACTGCAGACTGTCGCAATCCAGCGTTGAGATTAAAATATGTCTTTGAACTGAGAAGTCCCCACAGAAGACAGTGGTAAATGTGTACGCAAACGACAGGAAAAGCATACAACCTCATCCACAACACCCTTGTCCAAGTGGTTCTTCTTATGAGCCTACTATTAGGCTTAGTATATGGTTTCAGTGGGTTCTTGGAGCTAATTGTCTTGAACTTGGGAGGCCAGATGAGCGAGAAAGCAACAAAATCTCGTTTGGGAACTCACCTTGGCTTACCAGTCTGCGGGGCCCTTTTTCTACATGAAGCCTTCTTAGGAACCCCCCCCACAAGCCACCGCACCCTGTCCAGGCCCTGCAGGCATCTCAGGCTGACAGCTCTTGAGCCAGATACTGGCAGTACAACACAACAGTCATAATTGGCCCCTATTCATTTCTCAGGGATAATCCTCACCTAGGTTGAGCCTTTTCTGTTCCTAGCGTCATTTTTCTGCGAATGTTTACACAAGGCATATATCGGTTTCTTCTCCTCCTGAGGCTTTTTGCTCCGGCTGTTGGGCTGCATGTGTGTTTTAGCGTGTGTCTGAGGGTTCTGCTCTTCCAGCGTGGCTGCCAGGGCTCAAGACCTGAAGTGACAAAGGCTTTGTGAATGTCTGACTCACAGACAACTGTCAGCATTCAATGGGCTGGATTAAGACGGCGCATAGAACCGAGCACACCCTGACATGTTGACATGTTCTACTAAGTGCATTTCAAGGTGGATTTAGCTTGTTTGCTCCATTGTGGAGCGACAGAGGAGACACAATTGCTAAATGGGACTGGCTATTCTTGAGATGGCGGGTGAACTCTACTCCGCTGTCTGGTTTAGGATTGACACTGGCTTCATTCTCGAGGTGAGTGGGGCTGCTGTGAATCCTGAGGAGGTTCAGGGGTTTCAGAGAGCTCTGTCCTTAACCAAACAAACACAGTGGAATTTCTGCCATTGTTGGTGCAGAAGGTTGAGTGACAGGGCTGCATAGCAGAGCTGCCTGTCAGCAGAAACAACTCCAGGTCAAAGTGTGACCACCCCTTGTGACACTGCTTAATATTAAGACTGAGCCATATTTTAAGATTAACCTGTACAGATCCACAGGGGCGCACATATACATCGACCCTGTCAGGCAGATAATAATGCTGCGAAAATGTAATATATTCGTTGTGGATTTTTTTAAAAGGAATTTTTCAACATTTTAAAAATTACTTATTTGTTTTTTTTCTGCCAAAAGCTAAGAGAAGACTGATGCCACTCGCATATATTATAAATATCAATCTAACGGCAGCTGCCAGTTAGCAGAGTTTAGAACAAACACATACACACAAGGTAACAAAATTCACATAGCCTTTGAACAAAGCCAGGCAAGCGATTTCCCCGTTTGTAATCTTCATGCTAAACTAAGCTAACCGGCTGTAGTTTCAAATTTAGCATACAAACGTAAGAGTAATATTGATTTTCTTATCTTATTCCGGGCAAGAAAGGAAAATACTCCAAAGAAATAATTCCAAAAAAAATGTAAACTATTCTTTTATGTACTTTATACATTTTTTGTGTTACATTTCAGGTTTATTTTCTTTCTGAAACACAACTATCGGTTTCATTTCCAGTAAATATACATATTGTTTTTACAGAATGAACACAGCCTACTGAAAAGGAACCCTTTACACATGCTTATGTGAACGTGCGCACTTCCCTGTACATAAATACACAATAGTGTGCAAGTGGCCCTTTCAGTCATTTATGTAGAACACAGGATACTCCGTCAGTGGGCATCATTACTTTAATGTTGACACCGACACATTCCAATACATTATTACTTTACATATAAATTATGGATAACAAAGTTTTAATGGAAAACTACACTTCTCTATTTACAATTACTAAAGTTGGTGGCCAGGTGACATCAGGCCTGCACTCCCCAGCTTTGGGTTTTAGTGCAGGTCATCATTAGCTGGCCGCCCTGAAAGTTGAACCCTGACCTCCCTGTGGGGCACAGCTGAGGCGAACTGGTCAAGTATTGGGCCTGGAGTGCCTGATCGACAATAATGAACAGATATGATTCACATTAAGACAGATTTGCGAAAAACAATTAAATACTGATTCCATTCTGTGCACGTGAGCAGCCAAACTGTGCATAAGGCATTAGAGCGGATGAGAAAAAGAAGAGGGGAAGTAGAGGGTAAAAAGCAAACAGACATTACGGTTACACTGATGGCCTCAATAACTTCCCTCGCGTTGCCTTGGGCACACCCTGGGGTCTCTGAAGTGGCTCGTTAAGCACAGGAACATAGACTCAGTTGCACTGGGCAAACACACCGCTCCTGCTCGGTGTTGTGTTGGTTGGCTGGGCTGTTGGCTCTGTCCGTTCCCTGGCCATCCTGTACCCCCTCCACCCCGAGTCCCCCCAGGCCCCTGCCGTGCAGCGCTGCAGCATGTGAGCCCTCTGTGCTCCGAGTGATAGAGTCAAGCTGTTCCTGCTGAGCGGAGGTCAGGGTCCTTCAGTCAGCACCTCAGCCCTGAACAGAGCACACAGGAATCCCCCTTTCCTCCTTAACTAGGGCTGAAACTCAGGTCGCTCTCTCTCCTCTGGCCCAGGTCCAAATAAACTTGGTACCTCTCTCTCTCGCTCTCTCTTTTTCCTCTCTCCTTCTCCTGCCACACTGTCACTCCCCTCATCGAAATCATTAATCAGACTGGGCCGATTAGACTTCAAATAAAAATAAACTACTCCCAGCAGCCTCCTCTTAGGTGCCCTGATTTCTGTAGCAACCCACTTCATTGACAGCCCTCCTCCTCCTCCTCCTCTTCTTCCTAATAAACCCAACATGTCCAGTAAAGCCAGCAGGTTGAACATTTGAGCACAAACTGTGGAGGTCTATTACTGCTTTATTGATATAAACAACTTTCCTTATCTTCCAGGGTGATGACTCTTTAGGCCTAACCTGTCATCCATGTAAATACACAACAGATAACTCTTATCAGTTTGGCACCAATAAAGCCAGTCTGCTTTCAAACTTCATCCAAAAGCACATATCTTTTATAGGGATTAGAGGGATTAAATGTGCAACCTGAATGTATTCAGGCTTATGTTTTATCCAGTGACTACTTTATCCTGTCTTCCATTCTTGGTTCAGAAAAAGTGTGCAGAATAGGAGGGCAATAGTGCCACCTTTGGGTAAGTTTGAGTAGTACAGATAATGCAGAGCTCCCACAGCACTGTTGGAAACAGGTAGAGTTTCCCTGTGCCTTGGCTGTTGCATCCACAGAGCTTTTGACTGCACATATTTGTAGTCCTATGGTATTCTTTCATACATTGGGTATGGAGAAGGGCATGGGAGGAAAAGGAAGGGGTCTGGAGTCTGCTGGGCCCTAAACAAGCCGGGACTCCCTGGCCAGGTCTTAGCTGGCTGACTGACAGGCGGCCCACCGACTGTTTGTGTGTGTCCATGGGAAATGGGGCGGTGTCGCTGTGGCGACGGCCCTGAGGCTATCCATCAGTGTCATGGGGGGGTGGGGTTGTGTGGGTGTATGGTATGTGTCACCTCCAAGACTAATGGACAGGAAGTACAGCCGGAGAAACAACAATATTTGCAGAATATATATTCAGAAAAACTTTAAGGCTCGGTCTACGGTTCTCGAACGATTTCAAAAAAACTCTGAGCGCAGGCCTTAATTCTGATTGATGAGCCTGTTTATTTAAAAGACGCTCGCTCTGAGGCCATGGCTCTCACTGACCTGATCTATAGCCCTGAGCTTTTAGAGCATACACTCACAACATGCCTGTTTTATGGGACTATCGCAGTCCTGGTTATCACACATCAGTGACACTATCCTGGCAAGCAAGTGATGACCTGCATGACTGGACTATGAAGTGACCCTGTGATCCTACAAAGCACTGTGAAACTGGGGGCCATTTTGGAGCCATATAGGAGGACAGGGAGAAGGAGAAAGAGCAGAGCAAACCCAGACTAAATTCTTTTTACTGTCACAGAGGGACCCTGCATGCTCATTAGTGTTCAGAGACCGAGGGGCTTAACCTCAGCAGCCGGTGACTGTGGCGTCCAAACCGGAGCGCTTTGTGATGTTGACCTTGACCACCTCCTCGGCACAGGTCGGGTGGATACCTACTGTCTGCAGAAGGTGGGAATATGTTGCTCCACATCTAAAAAAAACATTCAAACAAACATAGAGGTCATTCAACTTGCTTTTACTCATACTCTCTCATGACTGACAACTGTCGTTACCTAATATCCTTTACAACGTCCAGTATTTTCTTCAGATTGTTCAGTATCAGTTTGACCTCCTTATCTTATTTTAAAACAAAAGCATGTGTCTGCAGAGGACCTAAAAAAGGACCCAGCTATAATTTGTATCGGTAATGTGTTAGTATTAGTTTCATTAAGGCAGTTCATCGTTTGCACAAAACCTTGATAAGCAGGTGTACTTAATTCTTGAGAAATGCCAAAAAAGGGCATGTTGGCTAGACTTGGACCTCAAGACCAGCAATTACGGGTCCTTTGTAAAGAATTCTGGGAGGGATTAGATATTCTGGTGAATTTGAGATCACAGACTACATATAACAAGGCTTAGACTTCATTTAAAAAGGCTTTAATTGTGACTTTAATTCTGTGTTTTTAGCAAATGACGACTCTCTCTGTGATGCAGTCAACTCCACCTTTGTGGTCCTCCAAGCAGAATCATAGGGCAAAGAAAATAAAAGCTACCTGCCTAAAACTAGCATTAGTCATTTTCTTAATGACACAAGGAAGCCATTTTACAATACCACAAGCCCCGAAGATAGATTAGTGTCTAATATTTTAATGTTTGCTGTATGAAATAAACTGAAATGTATCGCTCACTAAATGCATGACTGCTGAGTGAGAACAATTAATTAGAGTTAGTCAAGTCCTACAAGTTATTCCATTCTGCACATCCTGGTGACTTTGAGAGAGGTAAAACACATCTACTCAACCCTGTAATTGTTTGGATGATTGTTGCATAAAAAATAAATACAGTAAAACACCAAATTTACCTTAAATAAAATCTAGGATTTGATAAACTTACTGGAAGCCCAAAGCAAAGCCCTGTGCGACTTCTCCGGCGTTTGGACCGGTGAAATGCAGACCCAGGATCTTCTGGTCTCCACCCCGCTCACATACCACCTAAGGTCAAGGAGATGTTAGTGACAGGTGTGTACCCTACACCTGTTTTCCTGCACATGGTTTCCCTATCTGTTTTTGGCTGTGGCGGTCATGACATTTTAGGATCACTTTTATATTTTCGGTTGGTAGTGCGAGACAAGTGGATCCCAAAATCCCCCAAAAATCAAAGGTTGGTAGGATTACCTAATGGTCAGATGACTCACATTATTTCTCTCAAACACACATACTGTACAAAGAACTAAATTATACGGTGTGTAAAATGCCAACACAAGATCCTCAGAAATAACTCTAAAAGAAACTCCGGTTGGCAGTTTACCTTTAAGTAGCACTGGCTGGCATCACGCTCTGCCACAGTGTATTCCAGAGGCTTGTAGAAAGCATGGTAGACCTACTCAGACAGAAAAACAGAGGACAAGTCATATCAACAGCAGAAATGATTTATGATTTATATACATTTTATTTTTTAAAAAGTACAATTAGACATTCACAAACAGCAGCAACAACAATAAAACAAAGAAAGAAAAAAAAACAGACAAACAAAAAGCAAAACAAAACAACAATAATAATTACAGAAATATAAAGAACTTTACAGTGATTTCAAGATAGCCTCTTGTGGATCTTTGCTTTAACCAGCAAAGCTTATTAATATGCAGCAGTGATGCTGATCTCTTTCTGTGCACATAAGAGATGCATTTCTGAAAATATGAAACTAATAGAAAACAAGTACTAGGGTTGAGTATTCTGTTGAAATAAGTAGCTTAAATAACAACTTCCGGTTAGCCCCTCCAGTCAGAATTAAGCTCCGCCCATTCCGAGTATGGCTCCGGATACAGATCATTACTTTTGTTGAACAGATACAGATAGGGGTGTAATCACTCATCCCTAATAAGGACAGTGAATAAAAAAGGCTTTGCAGACAATACAGCATGCCCAATGAGAGTTTTCCAAGCAAATAAAAAGGCCATTAATGTTAAAATTATTATTATTTGCAAAACCATGAAACAAAATAATTAATTAAATTTAGTATCACGGCCCCCAAGTTACATACTGTATTTTGTGAGCACTAATTCAAACACACTGTATAAAATCTTCTAAAAAAGCCCGTCTATGGTTGCTCATGATAGTGATTGATTTCATACTCCTTACTGAAAACGTGTGTGCAGTGGGTTTTATTCTACAGGCGAACGTGCCGACACAAGTTGTGAGGGCCATGCAGCTGTCGGGGGCCGGTGCTGCAGCTCTTCCTCAGATCTCAGCGTGCCTGTCATCACCCCATACACACCTCAATCAGGCCTCCTGCTCGCCCGTCAGTCACAGCAAGGAGCCCAACCTCACTGGCTAAACCGTTTATCGGCGGCCTCGTGCAGGTGTTGGCTAACATGTTGCACATTGCTCACATACGCAAGCGTGTAAAACACAGAGCTGCTTGCTGTTGCATTGAATGCGTGTGTCAATGTTTGTTTGTTTAGGAGTATAGGGGTTAAAATTAACAATAGTATAGTTTTTTTATGCAGGCTGTAGGCAGGCAGGCAGTAACAAGCCACTAATAATGCCCGTGTAACTTTCTTTGTGCATGTAGCTTTTCATGGTGAAGAAACTAAAATTACAATTCAAGAAAGTTACAATAGACCAATGCAACACCAGTTCTGCGTAATATTATAAAGAGATTATAATTCCTTATAATGAGATCAGTTTAATTAACGTCATAGAAAGTAAGTAAAAGACTTTTACACAACTTACATAGGACCATTGTACTTAAAATATGATTACAATTAATTTTGTATTTAAAAAATTAATGTCAAATTTTTCACCTAAACACTGCAGTTTACTTTATATATTTATATATTGATAAAATAGCAGGCACTTGAGTTGCCACATTCTAGTTCTAGCTTTATTATATTATTAAATGCACGGCACTACCTTACCTCTATGCCGTCTTTTCCATGCCTTTTCTCAGCCTCCTCCTCAGACAGACCCACACAGCCGTACTCGAGGGGAGTGAAAACTGTGGTGGGCACCTGAAAAACACACACACCTTAAAACTACAGTTAAAACAAAATGCCAATTAAAACAAGCAAGTTGTTTGACTGAAAATTGTGCAACCATTATGATCATTCAAAAATCCAATAATGAACAATTTTCACAAATGTTTGACATTTTATTAACCATATGACCCAATTAATTGAGAAAATATCTGGCTAAGGAATCAAGTATCAACAAATTCGTTAAACTGGAACCCTTCTATAAAATAAAAACTGTGTTTTTCAACTATGGTCTTTATTCAGGTCTGAAAGTTGTCAAGTATTATGGAGTAATTATTGCTTTTGGTTTGTATTTTAATACCATGGAGGAAACTCATAACAGCCAAGCTGTAGAAAGATGGAGGGCAATTATCAGCCTCCGAGTGTGTGTCTGTGTGTGTGTGTGTGTCTTACGTTGTCGTAGTTCATGAGCTCAGTGCTTTGACCAGCCAGTCTGCGCGCAAGAAGCTTTCCCGCTTTAATGGCCGTTGGTGTCAATTCAGGGCGGCCCTAAAACAAGACAATTTCATTTAATTGAAACACTTACAACACTTATGATGCAAGTCTAATTCTTGAAGTCGCAAATGATTTTAAAAGTGTGTTTTACCTTGCTGTAAGTGACAGAAGTGTGAAGTTAAAACCATTTGGTCATCTGTTTTTATTTTAAATTGGTGTAAATACAGACAGACAGACAGACAAGGTGGACCATGAGTCACTGACTGACATATGTGCTCAACATTTAAACCATCTAGCACAGCTCTGCTCCTGTGTTTTTTGCCTTTATTGTTCTGGATGTCTGCCAAAACAGACAAACACATAGTCCTGGATACGCACACACACGCACGCACACACACACAGCTAAATGGTGCAGGAAACAGTAGGGCTGCGGGGCAATTCTAAAGGCATGACTTAAACCTGTTAAATTACCACCGCACCTCCTGTTGTCCAAAACATCTCCTGCACCTCTGCATGTATATGGATGCGTGCTCTGGTATTCCAGTAACTGTCATTCGTCATTGTAATGCATTTCTTGGCACAAAAACGAGCACTGGACAAATTGAGATATCAACCATCCTGCTTTGCTGCAGTGAAAGGATGACAGACAGATTGGTTTGAAGCACAACTCATCAAAGAGACCTGCCAGTCAAAAACAGTGTGTGTGTGTGTGTGTGTGTGTGTGTGTGTGTGTGTGTGTCATGAGGCCTGGGAGGCAGGAAGGAAGCACACAGCTGGTTGTGGTGAAATAACAACACTGACATTACATGCAGCAGGTATAACTAGTTTTAACATGGCTGGTTCAGCTTGGAACACACAGTGGCAGTGCCAGGGAGTATAGGCAGGCTGGAAAATGTCCTACCTTTAAGAGAATGATTATTATTTATTGTAATAAATAACTATGAAGGCATGTTTGTTGAATCTGCACTTTGTACTTTTTGCAATAGACCTATTGAACTGTATCCGATTGCTTATGATTGAACTCTCCAAGTGTCTTATTTGTAACCCATGTTGATTGTGATGAACCCAAAGACAATTTTCCTCATCGTGGACAATAATTCTAACCTAACCTCCTGTCTGTATGTCGTCATCCTTCATAAAATGCGCAAAGCTCAGTTTGCTAATGTGCAGACAAAAATACAGCTCAATAGGCCTTTTTGTCAATATGTTCAATTCAATTCAGTTTAATACTTTTCTACATATTGTGTGTGAATGAGGTCAGAAGAAAAGAAAGGAAACATTTGAAGGGGAAAAAATGGTTGATATTACAATTATTGTCATCATTTTTACACATACAGCAGTGGGGTTTGTGGCGTTACAGGCTTTCCCCATAGAGTTGTATTGAGGATTCTTAAAGTGGCATGTCTCCTTTATATAACGTCTCTGTTAGCACCCAGTTCATCTCTGACTCACGGGTCAAGAATTTCTACCTACTACAGTTCATTTTGATCAGTTTACGACATGCAAATTTTCTGTCATGGTACAAAACAAATTCTCCAGAGCTGATATGTGTTATGAGTGTTTTTCATCTATGGCTGTTTCTGCTGTCAGTGTCTGTTGAGGATGCCTACCTCGCCGATGTCACCAAAAGCATAGATGTTTGGCACTGAGGTGGATTCAGCAGCGCCTACCACTATTTTCCCCGTCTCCTTGTTGAGTTGCACACCAAGCTTGTCCAGGCCCAGGGCTTTGGTTTCAGGGGCTCTGCCTGAGGTCAATGGAAGGAAACAACACAAGGAGAATATTGCATTACAACTCAGGAGAGTTAAAGTTCTGGGAGAGGAGAGAAGCTCTCTGTACTGTGTTCACAACGTTTTAAGCTGAGGTTTTAAGGCCACCACTGCCCACCCAACACAGAAAAGCTTGTCCAAAAATTACGGATATATGTACAGTGTTCCTAACACCTACAGTAGCATGCAACTGGGGCACTAAGAGAGAGGACTTGCTAATACATTAACGTTCTCTGATTTATCTTCATTGGTGACCAACAGCCAAACCTGACCTTCAGGAATTACCTAACAATAAAGAATTGACTGTTTCATCAGACTATCTCGCATGATGAGAGCTTTTCCAACCGGACGATGAATCTCTGGGGACAAAGAAAAAGATTAACTGCCATTAATTCTGATAGTTTTCATTTATAAAACTACAAGAATAAAAGTCTACATGCTAGCAGCACCAAAATCACTATAATCGCCCACAGACGTGGACTATCTGTATAGTTCACTGCAATTCATCGATTAGTTTCACTCACAACCACAACTGTTAAGGGGCACTAGAGGAAAGGTCAGTGTAAAATCAAGATTCATCCTCTGGAAACAATGAATGCCTGTAGCAAAGTCAATAGAAATTAGAAAGTTGCTGAGATTTTTTAAGTCAGAACCAAAATGGTGGACCGACGTTGCCATCCCTAGAGCCGAGGATTTGTTGTTTTTTTCAGTTTTATGTCTTTTTCAATTGAATATCTCTGGGTTTTGGACTGTTGGTTGGAAAACAACAACATCTGGCCAGCTGAGAGGGAGAGCTCGAGAGGAGGAGCAACTGATGAGCAGCTGGGAATCGGTATCCCAATCGACCCCCGGGACACCCGAGGTGTGATTTCTGCCGCTTCCTGGGGGACGGCTGACTGATACTGTCGACACTGAGTCTCTATGGTGATGGTGCATGGACCATTCGCCTCCCCCCCCACTTCTCCATAGCTCCTCACAACCTGCCTGGGTAGCATAATAAACACCCAGCCATGAGCTACCCATGTAGATGCTATCGGACAGCAAAAATAACAAACCCCCGAGACCCCTTTTCCTGGCTGGAGCCGAAGAACAACGTCCTCCGCCTCTTCTCAGACCAGGGGGGCCACTGGGACCGGTCTAGTGCTCCACAGCATGGGTGGTTGAAGGCAATGGAGAGCACAGTGAAGGATGAGAGAGGGGAAGTTACGCAGTCATGACCAATTCCCGAAAGCAAGAAAAAATATTTTCTTGTCTTACATGTCCATAACACTAGAACAGTCTGCAAATACATTTCATTCTTATAGTGGAACTTTGCTTTACATTTTACATTTAGCCGTCTAATGGAAGTGTGCTCTCTAGTTTTTGTTTCTGCATAAAAAAAACTTAACATATCTCCATCCTTTATATTAATATGAAATATTATGCATTTATATAATTCATCAATAATATATGTGTTGATTTATTATCAAGAATTGAAACAATATGGCTTCACTCTATCTATGCTGAAGGCCATGAGATGAATGAATGAGTTTTAAACACATTTAAAAACAGTTTTAAACCTGGCTGTGATGGATTTATAAGTTTTATAATACACCGTAAGGATCAGTAAATATGATTACAGCTATGTTACTGCATACTTTGTTATCAATTATTTATTACCTTTAAACAGCAGTTACAGTGGCTTCAAATAAAAAGTTATAATGGATGGCAAATACATTGTAGTTATATCTGCTGACAAGTACAGTACAGTGTTATAAACAACTGATGAAGTGTTTAAATAAAACTGTAAATTACTATACACTAACTATAAATGCTAAAAAAGGAACATTAAATTAAAATGTTTCATAAGTCTGAATTTCAGTGGAGCCACACCCTTTAGGGTGGCTTTACCTCCCCGACAAGAATAAATGTGTGTTGTCTCGTTGAAAAATGAAATACTTGATATTTTCTGCTTTAGAAGTATTGAATTTCAGCATCAGTTACACCAAAAATATCAGTCCTGGCCTACAAAAACACATATCAGTAAGGATCTGACTGGCAAGTATAGACTCTCTCTTTACATATCTGGCCTTCCTGTCTGTAGCTCCGGTCACTGCTGTACTGTAGCAGTGACCGGAGCGCCATTGTACAGCGAGGACACAACAACATTAGCTGGCTGATAAGGGACTTGGTTGAAGCTGGGACACACACAGAACCAAAAGATATGCCAATCTGAACAAAGCCTGTTGTGACATTAAGAGGAAGCCTCTACACTGCTAGGCTAATTAGCCCCAACAACCCTCTCCGTGTTTAAATGAGAGCTGGACGCTTATCTGATCAATCAAATGAACAAGGACAAAAGAGAGAGCAACATGAGGGGGGAGACTGTTTTTCCAAGGGGAACAGATCATACAGGATGTATTCTGTTTCAGGCCAAAAGGTTTTTAAGATGCAAATCGATAAAGAGCTCACTAGGCAAGTACATAACAAAAGATGTCGGGAAATGTCACGAAAACTCACTGCACTGCACTCTGCCCCCCAACAGCCCTGTGTCTGCTGTGGAATCCTTCCTGGGATCCACTTTATCCCAGGACCTAAAGTGGGAGCACCAACCATCATCAAGAAGGCCCAGCAAAGGATGCATTTCCTGCGCCAGCTCAGGAAGCTCAACCTGCCTAAGGAGCTGCAGATCCACTTCAACACAGCCATCACACAGTCTGTCCTCTGCACGTCCATTTTATATTTTAAGAATCCACGCGACCTTTAAACACAGACTCATACAGTGAGCGTTTAACTGTACACTGACATAAGCTTAAAAGGAAAGGGGACAATGCTTTCAAAATAAAACACAATTTCAAATTCTTGCCACAATAACAGAAATGCTTAAAATTGAGCCACACCACAATGTGACAGAAACAAGAATACTGAATTGTGTTGTGTTTATCTTTAGATGATCAGTTTTATTTACAACTGTTCAGCCAGTTTTTGGTTTTGAGCGCTGATACTTCTGCAGTATTTTCGAGCTGATATTCAGTGACCATGGAATAAGACTATTTTTGGTCACTTCAAATGTTGTTTCCTAATTGCACAGCAAGTTAGTGTTGGCAACCCCACAGGGTAAAACTGTTTAGAAACACAAGAGCAACATTCAGGAACGTCATCTGAAACTTATAAAACCGAGACAAGCAAATGTCCTTAAAAAGAAATGTTTTTAAATGACATCCTTGAGTACTGTAGAGCGCAGTGAGGAGAAAGACTAATGTGCCTACTGTCCACATGTAGACAGGAAGCATGGAAATGTTCTGTTTCCTGGTGTGTTTCTGCGGGCACACCTGGACAGGGGAGCGGCCATGAGGCCAGGAAGGAGCAGGGGAAAGGTGGAGGGAGGCAGGGCCGTGGAGAAGGATGTGGCAGACAGTGGTGATACTGTCCCCGGTCCCCTCTGGCCTTTAATAACTCCACAGAGGCCTGGGACCCTGCCTGGCCCCTAGTGTAAGGTCACAGTAAAGGGAAGTGGCCTTGTACTCATAACTTCTGCATGCACACATCAAAGAGCAGAGGCTATGTTGTTACTGGTTCTCACTAAACTGTATGGGAACAAAAGGGGTCCTGGATGTAGCTGGGTCTTTGCAAGGTTTTAGCTGGTAGCACCAACACAAGGATATTGCTGCTGGTGTTTTCACAATTTCAGGAAACCTTTTAATATGCAACATTGTTTTGAAATAAGATAAAGGAACTTGATTACGCTGGCGCTGCTGTTGGACAAACTAATAAAAACTAGCAAATTATTTGCTGCATTTAATGTAAAGTGTAAATTGAAAGAGGTTAAAAACAGGCTAAAATACTTTATACTACTACTTTGGTGCACTGTGGATTGGAATCGAAATTAACTTGTTTTGTCGGGTCCCAAAATATCAAGAGTTTGTGTGAGAACTCTCGATCTAATGAATATAGGAAACATAATGGTTGCAGCATCTCACGCATGTCAGAGTATCTAATGATACATGCACTCAATGCAAATGTCATTCTCACCAGCAGTCTCACGCTGAGACAATGTGAGCCACAGGAGGGAAGAACGAACGTCATGTCAGCTGCAGGGTCACACACATCCTTTTCGCTGTCACACGCATAAGAAGAGGACGCGCTCCTCTCTCTCCCTCTCACAACGGCCAAATAAAGAACCAGTCTGGGTGAAGCAGGCACTGGAAAAGCCTGGTAGTCAGATTTTCAGAACTTCACCTTCACAGATTTGTCTTTGAAACCACTCAACACAAATAAACCGACGGCAGAGGCCCTGACGGATGTTCCCTCCATTGTTACTCATACTGCTGGTGGAACGGGAGAAGTGAAATGATAGAAAAGAGAATGGAGAGATGAGAAGGAGGAGGAGGAGGAGGAGGAGGAGGGCTGGTGGTAACGGCAGGCAGAGGGCCACGGGCAGGGATGGCAGTGACAGATGCGGGGTTGGTTTCCATAGAGCTGGCATGAGCAGGAAGGCCCGGAGAAGGAGAACAAAGAGGGGAACGCGGTGACCCGTGCCTGGGTGCATCCTGCCCCATCCTGCCCCTCTCCAACCAGAGAGCCAGACAGCCAGCGGTGGGTGATTAACACTTCCCCCGGCCAGTCCCATCACTCAGGCTTTATTACTTTGTTTTCAGCCTTGATTCCTCTACTATCTGCTGACTCTGCACTCTATTGAGGATGACAATGAAACTGATGGTGGCAGGGAGAACATTCATCCCAGTGTTTTATTTCAGGGAGAAACAATAGGAGTGGTGTATTACATGTGATACCTAGAGAGGTTTTAAAGATAGGGCATACAGAGTTAAATACTGCTAATTTACTAATTCATGTGTTTTAATATCTGGTTTATAAAAAAAAATTGTTGTTGTGGCAAGGTGGGTTTATAATTAAAAGTAGTGTACACAACTAAATGATAAGGCTCAGACATCTGTCAGAGCTATTTTGAAGTCCAACTCGAGTCTAGATGCAATTGATACGAAAATCTTCGTCAAGTCACAAGTCAATGAAGACAAGTCCAAGCAAAGTCTCCAACTCCAAGGCAACTCTGGAGTCACTTGTGACGAGTCAGAGTCAAGTCTCACCTAACGCATGCCTTTCAAAGCTATGTTTATAGTGTTATATTCAAGGTGTGAGGCTATGCAAGAAATGCTTGTCATAGTCTTATAGTTTTTTGGTCCTTTTATCAGGCCAAAACTTAATATTTAAATGTTTGTACACATAAAACTCACTGCAGACCCCAAGATGTGACCCACACACTCACCAACTGCCCATAACACAGAGTCGAAGTTGTCCTTGTGCTCGGTGCCTGTGTGGGTGTCAGTCCACGTCACCTGCAGGGCTCCTGTGGAGAGTTTGTCAACTCTCTTTGGGATACACTTCCATGCAAACTTGGTCCCATATGCCTCCATGTAGTCCGTCACTAGACCTGCCATTTGCTGCATAAACCAAAAGAGAATATTCACCTTCAAACACAACACAAAAAACACTATCACGGCATCTAGAATAATCAGACTGTAGCTCAGGGAGCAATACCTGATCAAACCCCCGGAGGGCGATGCTGCGAACCATCACTGTTGTGTCCAAGCCAAGACCTGTGAGGAAGCCCGCACACTCCAGAGCCACATCTGAGCAACACTAGGTTAAGGATTGTTTTTCTTAGTTGGCATACAGTACAGCAACTACTGCTGTGTGGCCCTAACACATAAAAGATAACACTCCTGTGATATCACTATGTTTCTTCTTCTTTCTGTATCATTGTTTACCAAATGGACGGTGCATAATTCATGTCAGACTGAAATCCTGTTGAAGGGTCTCAATGCAGTACTGCAGATATGGCACGCTGAGTTTAACACAAGTGTCAAGAGTTATTTAGAAATACTATTTCCAGCTGGTCTGATGCCAATGTTACTTTTTTTGATGAGTTACTAACTTTACTAATTACCAGTGGACTTTTATACAGTGGCTTCATATACAAGCTGTCTGGCAGACAAAGGATACAGCTGGCTCCAACCACAAGCCTGTAAAACACATGATAATTAGCTGAACTAATAATACAATACAAATACACTTCATCATTGGCGCAGCACACTTTGGCCAAATAAAATAAAGCAAGTCCAAAGTAGAAAATGTTTACTTTAAATCCCAAAATTAGAGAGGTGATGAATTATAAAACTTCATAACCTCAGAGGGAGGTGAAGTGGTGTGAAGAAAATGTAGGAAACTGGGACAGTAAAAGCCGTGTGTGTGTGTGTGTGTGTGTGTGGTCCAAGAGAATCACACATCTAATCCAGCTCCAGAGATCTGTGGCAGTGAAGAGTGCTAATTGCCAGCATTTAGGCTAATCCCTGCAGATGGGGTGGGCCATGTTCAGGGCTCAAGTCCACACATCAGCCAGCTGAGTGATGCCCGTCACCCGCATATAAGAGGCCCTTCTCTCCCTTGTTTTTACCTCTGCAACCCAAGCCTCTTTCTCTCAGGTCTGCTCCACCTGACAGCTCAGGCTGCCTGCGGCACATCCTGCTCTTGTCCATGCTAACACTAACCACTAAAAGCCCCGGTGCCCATTTTCTCTCTGTCTCTGTAATGCACAGCTGCACTTAGCACGTATTGTGCAGTGGATTAAAGCAGATTAGGTAAAGAGCTTTAGCTTGATGCTACACTTTCATCACTGAGAAACTGTCTCCTTTCCCCGAGCCCATCTTGCCTCTCTAGGTACACTGGCCTGGAGTCTGTACAGCTGCTACATTATTCAATTAAAAGATCATGCTATAGATCTTTCACAGCCCTTCTGACCCCTTTTAACAATGAAGGGAGATGCAGTCAATATATTTAACTCTCAGGAAAAAGAAACATACCCATACTAATATTTCCTTACAGTAACCAATGCATACACTGATTAGGTTATCTCTGACAGTCATGTTTTAACAAGTGTATTTTAAAGTATAGAGAAAGCCAGTTCACCATGCTGGATTAAGGGAAGTATCACAGACATGAAAGAGTCAAAACTATTAATGTGTCTAATAAATGTTGTCTAGTCCCAGCGTGATTAATGTCTCATACAACACTAATCTCCCATTTGAAGTAACAGAGTGAACAAGAAGCCAAACAACAAACAGAAACATTATAAATCTCTTGAGGTTTGGCAGTGGATTGGTCGCTTGTAGTTGGAGGCTCAAGCCAAGGCTTCACTGAAGGAAGGAGCTTTGCTATTGGCTGCCTGTGGAAGCCCCAACTCAGATAAACACTAGATGTGGATACTCCTGTGTATCTGTCTAATATGTGGGTGGTTTTGTTGCAAGGCTTGATGTAAGTTCAACTTACCTTTATTACATTTTCTGAAAGCATTTCAGTTTGCCTTCGCCTTTTTGTTAAAGCTACATGGGCCGCATGACAATGTAACAATGAGGATGCCTTGAACCCAAATATTTCTCTTGTTCCATTGTTGTCAGAGTAAAATAAAGTTGAAAGTGCTTATGATAGGCACGTGCTATTATTACCGTATTTAAACAAACACATCCAGTTAACTGTCTGAAGTGGATAACACTTAACAGGCAGATGTAAATTTTCATTAAAAAGATATTTATTAAACCATTATACTATTAAATAATTAAACAGGGCATTATAAATCCCAAAACTTTTATTTTGACAGGTATAATAATAACTTTGAATGAATTTTCTACTTACTGGGGGTTCCTGAAGAGTTCTGAATATGTTATGATTTATTGTCTTCATGTACAAGTCATACGCTCTGCTATAAAGAAAAATGATCTTTGTTTTAACAGGATGTATACTGACGGTTTTATTTTACAAATTATGTAATGTTATTCACTTCCTTTCGTTCTGGGCTATTCCCTGGAAAGGTACACACGTTTCTCACTCTGTTTACTGTCAACTGATTTTTAATTATATTATTACATTTCAAACATGAATATCTATTAATTTTAATCTATGCATTTATCTGTAAATTAGGAGAGAGTTAAAAGTGTGGCAGGGCTGCTGTGTAGCTGGCTGGTTGGGGACACTTTGATATGCTGTTTGTGGTATTGTAGAGTGCACGCATGCAAAAGAGACCCTGTAAATGTTTTGTCTTTTTCTACAAATTCTAGGAAGTCATGCTGAAGCCATCTGTAGTGCTTTGCAACAAACTGCTAAAAGACATTCCTGTGAAGTCCTTGTCCATTACACAACACAAACCCACATACTCTCTTTAACTCATTCAAGTACTGGCCTATCCCTAGACCAGTATCACAGTCCTGCTGGCACGTGCTCAGCGCTGTCTCATGATAGCATGATGCTGGCAGCCAGCTCTGGGCTTCGGCCCCGGGGCCAGATCTGTCACTCAGGTGTGTTATGTGCTCCAAGACCCATTAGACACCCTTCACTCGCCTGGACCCCCTCACACACCAGCCCTGTCGGCATAAACAGCCTCTTGGACATCACCTGCACAGCTGACAGCTGACAGCACAACATCTCCAGCTCCAGCTCCAGTGTGCGAGCACCCTTATGAGGGAGCTAAAGCTAATGTTAACCCACAACTATCACCTTAACAGCCTGCGGGGAGGTAGAGGACTCCACTAACCATCACACTCTTACATCAAAGGACTTCCTGAGCTCAAGTGGTCTCTCTGAATAGATAATTCTGCTTCATATACAAAGGTGTTTTGTTGAATGGGTGAATGCTACGGTGGTAATTGTTCAAGGATAATTACAGTGCACTCCTGTAGATATGTTTATTGTAAATTATTTTGTGTTGCCACCAAGTGGTCAAAAAGTGGAATGACATACAGAACGATACATAATACCACACATTTTACAATTAAAATTATAGAGGAACTGATGGTCCTAAACAGAACAAAATAATTTAATTGTGTGCTGCGTACCCGTCGCCAAAATCACACACGCACTAAGTATCTGCCAAAACAGAAAAAAAAATTATATAATTAACAACAATTAAAAACCTCATGCCCCAGGTGCAGACAGCCTAGATATATACAGTACGAAGCTTAAATATCCGAATCATTATTTCCGCTAATCTGTCATCGTGAAGCAAACAACAACCACAGGCCAGGTACACCACAACCGCTAGTCACCGTCTGTGCGTTGTGCCAAGAGGAAACGTCAGGGAGAGACCAATTAACCAGGCGATGACAGGGGCTAAAAGGCTGGATTAAAGGGCTTGTTCTGTAAAGGTCAGGATGCACACCGCTAATCTGAATCATGAGGCGAGGACAGGCTGACAGGAAGGGAGAAAAACAAACTGCATGTCACTGATGAATGATTACAGTGCGTGACCGTGGGACGTGTCGTGTCAGCGAGCAAGGTAGCGCGGTGACTTAGAGTTTAGCATCAATACAAGAGAGGTTAGAGGTTCTGTTTCCCTTCAGGCTCTTTGTGTAGATGGCAACAATCCTACACATTCT
Source organism: Micropterus salmoides (assembly GCF_014851395.1). Taxonomy (NCBI): domain Eukaryota; kingdom Metazoa; phylum Chordata; class Actinopteri; order Centrarchiformes; family Centrarchidae; genus Micropterus; species Micropterus salmoides. The sequence continues at coordinate 34,364,987 of NW_024044459.1, read as the reverse complement.
CAAATGCATGGATTCTAGGAGGATATTGTTATTTTGGAGCTGAAGCAACAGAAGGCAAATCACCAACATTACTAGGACTTTTTACTTTCAGCACTGTAGAATAGCTGAAACTGCATGCAGACCATTATCACAGCATATAATCTGATGTAAAGGGCACTGGCTGGTTAAAATCTGCTTAATAATATAATTTAATACGAGGGGGGCGGGTCTGTGTGTGTGTGTGTGTGTGTGTGTGTGTGTGTGTGTGTGTGTGTGTGTAGTTAGGTGGAGGACGTCCTCACGTTTTCCCGGGCGACTTTTTCAGCCAGAAGATGTCATCACTTGTGATGCCGTGCTCCATTGCTCCAGGGATCTGTAATGAGAGTTAAAGCTGTGACCAGAACTATCCAACCAACTATCAACAGATCTATCAGTATTGTTAAAAAGTCTAAAACCTGCCTTCCTTTGTGTGTTAAGGCATGTTTGTGTGTCATAGTGTAATGGCTCCAAACCACATTCACTTCAGTGGTTTTGGCTACTCTGCCGCTGTAGGGTCTCTCTTTGCTCATTTGTTTGTCTACCTGGTAACCAATCAACCAAACAACACGTGCTGGCAGAGAAACATCTCGGGGGTGGGGTGGTTGGGATGATGATAGCTATGTTACTTACATTTGTAGGGTACTTGGGCCGTCCACCCGTAGCGATCACAATGTTCCTGGCAGTCAGGATCATCTGTATGTGAGAGGAGGTTAAATGTTAAGTAACAGCCTTTGTTCATATCAAATGAATGCAAGCGGTCTCCACAGTATTCTGCATTAAAGTAATAACGAAAACACTGAAACGAGTAACAGCACTCTCAGTAGCTACAATATGGAGGTGTCCATTTAAAATAGTATTATATAAGTTGACAATAATTTAATAAATACACAATGATTTTTTTATAATTAAAAAACATTTAAAACATATTTAAATGAAAAATGAAATGAAGCAAACTACTAATGTTGTAATAATTTGTATTAATGTTACATGTTTGATATATCATATATAATCAGTTACATAAAAATAAGTATTGAAAACATTTTATAGCAGTAAAGTAATTCATACATTTTGTGGTTGTAGTCTCCAATTATCAGTTTGGTACGGAAGCCCTAAACGGCCATCCATTCAAATAGTTTTCGGGATCATTTTCCTCATGATCTCGAGATAACAAAGCAGTTGTTTAACACAGGGGTGCTGCTTTTTCGGAACCTTTGAAATAGCCGTCGGGAAATGTGTGATTGGATTCCCCTGAATCTCTTTGTTGAAGAGGATAGTAAAAAAACACTAAAGAAGTAGGGATGCACCGAATGTACGGTCACCAAAATTAATCGGCCGAAAATAGCCAAAAAAGCACTTTTGGTGTTCGGCCTAATAAATCAAAAGACGGAATAAATTTTACAGAACAGTTACTTTGACATGTGTGGAAGCATTTTAAAGTGTCTGAGGAAGACGCAAAAATGGCCGTTTTGCTGACGCTGTTCTGCTGAATTGTCTCCCTGCACATCCACTCCATCTGTGGCTGACTTTTTAGAAAAAGCAACAAACGATCTGACCCGCTTTGAGTGTTTCTGTCACTCGTTTATGAAAAGATGATTTAGAGTGCACACGTATTCAAACCTTTACGGTAACTGAAATGGACCAGAGCCAGCTGACAGGCAGGTTAGCGACTTTATCCTGTCAGTTTATCTCTTTACAAAGACAAGTGTTGCAGTATGAGAGTCCTACCTGAAGAGAGGCTGTGAAGTCTTCATGTTACACGATACGAGAACCACATACAACATTATTTATCAAACTGGGTCGGACTTGGTGAATTTAGCGCGAGGATACACATGTGACAATGTCCGGTTTTCAACATAAGGTGTCTATAAAGTATGGAAATAAGATTAATTGGATAACATTCACAGAAAGTATAAAACATATTACATGTGTCCATTAAAAGTAAATGGACACTCAGAGCCACCCACCGTAGTCTCCTCCAAACCTGTGGGAATCGTTGAGTAAAATGCACATTTTGGCCATTTAATTTATGCAATGGTTAAAAAAAAAAAAAAGGCAAAATAAATGGATAAAATGTAAATGTATTTGTTCGGTATTGAGCAATTTTGTTCATTATAGTTAATATTTTTTATTTCGGTGCATCCCTCAAAAGAAGGAATCCTTTGATTACAAGTCCTGTGCTCTACCAACCGAGCTAACCAGAGACACAGGAAATCTTTCTGAAATTATCCTGAAGAAACGCACCTGCCGACCCCTGTATTCAGATATGTTTGTTATCTCCAGATCACAAGAAAATTATCCCGTTATCATGGGAAAACAGAGTAAAAAATTAATAATTGAATGGATGGCCGCTTAGGGCTTCTGTAGTTTGGGACTGGCTGATTGTATAAATAAATGTCTTAATCACCTCTTTCCCAGCTTTAGTTAGTCCTTTAACTGTGTGTTCATCCACCAGACTTCCTTTGATGTTCAGATACTTCACCTTCCTGCAAAACAGAGGATCAACAGCTGGTTGTAATACTGCAGATTCCACATACAGTAAGTGTTGTGTATTTATTTGTGTCGTCATTTCTCTCACTTATTTCTTGCTAATTCCCACTGTACAATCCCTCTACATTTTATCTTCTTGATCTGCTGAAATACATCAGAAAGACCCCAACAAAAGCATGATTTCATTGCATAGCGAAGAGGCTGGACCCACCTGCATCATGTAAAATGTATTACTGCGTATGTTTCCCATGTATTATATATAATTCTCTGCTTTTTTTTACCAGAAGGATGTGTTGAACTACATCTCTTTATGGATCAGCATTATACATTCTGAGCATCTGGATCAAGAAGTGAAGAGGTGGATTATGCTGCAGGGGTGGTTTCACACAAGTTTCTATGAACATTATACTTTATTTCTACAGCAGAAAACACACAGTATAACTCCACTGTAATGTCAGATATTCAGTCTCGGATCACCTTTTACAAGAAAAAACATTTCACAGCCATGTTTCCAGTCTAAAGGAGCTGAGGATGAGAGACGGCAGAATTTGTATTGAGATTGTAATGTTTTTTTATTTGATTAAGACATTGTTTTAAATGTATTTAAATTCAACATAATAATTCACCATGCTCTTGACGTGTAGATATGGAGACACTTGATTGAAATCGATTGTTGAAAGTTAAATAATTAGGAGTTTAATTTCAATCCACTTAATTTAATTTAAAGACTGAATATTGGTTTTACTTAATTCATTACTTGGTACAAACATAACTAATTATAATTTGCACAACGCAAATATACTCTTGGTCACACAAATCTCTTTACTCACAACTTTAAATTTTAATTGAACTGCTAAGTACTTCTCCCGCCAACAGAACTTTATTGCTACAGGAAAATCTAACTTAATTATTTAATAACATTTATTATTTGTAATTAAACCCTTATTAAATTACTTTTTTGCTGTGTGTTTAACAATGTCTCTCTGCTGTCCTGAAAGTCTCTTAGTTATCTGTTAATTAAAAAGGCAATAAAACCATATTAGAATTACTAATAAGCTAAGTCCAAGCAAATAATATAATTGGATTGAAAACATTTGAGGTTGAGCTTGGGCACATTCACACAGAGGTTAACACCTGTTTGCCCTCCAGCCAACCACTCAATCAACATGTGGTGACTGACTATCAATCCTTCAGCTGTGTACCAACAGAAATGTACAGCCTTCAGCACTATTTCATGTCAGAAAAAACAGACCTGAATATAAATATTCCAACATTTTGGTGAAAAATTACTAAATTTACAAGAATAGAAAGGTTTATTTTTGGCAGGATGACAACATTTGGACTATAATCACACACAAAAATTCTCCACTGAAGAGAAGCCAGCTGAACCAACCCTCACATCCAAAAGGGAGGAGCATCTCCCATAATCCCTGCATTTAAATCAACTGTTAAATGAAACATCGCCTGAATAAAAGCAAGCAGAGCTGGTGTCACTCACTTGTCCTGGAGTTGAACTCTGTGACCCCAGTTCAGAGATCTGACATGGTTCTGAACAGCCTCTGCCATGGTGGCCCTGTAAAACACACCAGAGGGAAATATCATTCCTGTTGTTCCTTTGGGTGTGTTGGCTCACAGACACAGTAAATAATGGGAATCAACAAGCAAATAATGCCCTAACACCATGTATATTCAAATTATAATTTGGCAAACTATTTAGTTTTGTTTGTTTTTATTTATTTTATTCATGCAATTTTCTGATTACACACAAAATAGCATGCAAAAATTTAATATTTGCAGTGACCAAGAACATAGTGAAAATGTAATTTTGAAGCTTTAGCATTAATTGACTTTCCAACCCCAAGTAGTGTCCTGCTGCAATTACATCACTAGATGGTGCCGGTGAGCTACTCATGAACGTTTATCAATTGCGTTGGTCACAGTGAGATTAATTCTCTAATACTTTAGACTTTAGATTGACATACCAGTCGTGGCAGATCGGCCCTGAGATCTGCCACCCAAACTTCTTAGCGTCTTTGACTGCAGCACCGAGCAGAGCAGCCTGGTGCATGAGCTTTTTAGGAATGCAGCCAACATTAACACAGGTTCCTCCAAGACCCCACTTGGTCCCTGTTTGGAAAAGCATTTTCCAGAGGACGTGACAATCTAATCAGCTGGTTCAGACACGTTCAGATAACAACAGTTTCAGAAGAATACCTTTCACAGATGGCTCCACATAATCTAAAACAGCAACTTTCTGTCCCAGCTGCGCCGCTGTGAATATATGGATATACAGTGTCAGTTTATTAAAAGGTATAAATCATACATACACAAACATGAAGGGATAAGAGACACTTCATTATAGCCTATATCTCACCTTCTTTGGAACAGGCAAGGCCTCCTGAACCACCACCAATGACCACCAGGTCATAGTCGTACTTCCCTGTACGAGCATATTAGATGATAGACAGTAAAGTTATGTTGTGTTTACCTCACATACAAAGTTTGCTCACTCAGATCAGCACTCTCAACTCCACCATCTTATTTCATGTTAAAGAATATGCTTGTGTTAATCCTACCATAGTATTTCTCACAAATACGGACTGATGCATCAAGCGGTAAAGTGTTGATATTTTGTTTAACTCGGGACAAATTAACAGGATAACAGTAACAGCAGGTTAAGTTACAGCAGCCCTGCTGGTTTGTGAGCTGCGTGCTGACAGAAACACCTCCGAGTGCGACCCGAACCCCGTCCTGTCCTCCGTATCTACACAACATATATATATTTATTTATTCATACTGTTACCTGTCAGGTTTCTTGTGAAAACATGCACGAAATTAGTCCTTTTCCACCGGTGTCTCCCTCTACAGAAGGCAGCCATGTTGTTATTATGAAAGGACCCTGGTCGGGTGTGTGGTGCCCAGAGACTTGCCTGACAGGAAATAGGTCGCACACACTTCTTCAATAGGCTATTCAATAAAATAATGTATTGTTCATATTAAATCAATAACTGAAGTTTCAGTAACACACTGGGATTACTACACATTATATTATGCATGTATGTGTCATCTTGTTTACTGCCACTCTGTCTACTTATGACACCAACCTACTGCCTGAAGGCATCACGTGGTCTGAGGAGATTAGGCTATTTGACCCACAGTTTTTTTTTTTTTCTTCTTTTACTGTACAAATTCCAATACAACTCTTCATGACATACTTAAACAGATACACAATAATGTTGAGACACTATAAAGTTATAGCAAGACTAAAAGAAAATAACCACAAGAAATAAGGAGAATGTGACTGTCTTACTCCAGGAGCATAAACAAGTTCAACAAAGACAAAAGAATCAGGGCATTTTGGTTCGTCATGTAATGCAGAAGACTTTGTGAAAAAGCTTGAGTTCATTCATCTAACCACCTACACCCACAGTATCTCCACTGTGGTAGATAGTGTTGCCAACTTTGTCACTATTCATGAAATGAGGGACAAGAGGTGGCCTGCTGTTTTAAGCAATTTGTCATAATGATAGCTAAACTCTTAATTAAATATTAATACATAACTATATGCCATGGCAACATACGATAGGTTTAATAAAAAGAATCCTTTAATGGAACCATTACCTGTTACCTTTACCAATTGTCTAATACAAAAAAAATTGTTACTCCCGCACAGTAGGTTTGAACAAGTTATCCCATTCATGTGACAAACTAAAAACTACATAGCTTCTTTATGCTGTAACTTTACTATTAGTATAAAACAAAACACTTGTGATGTGTTTTATTTCCAGCTCATGCCTTTCCTAGTGGCAGAAAAAAAAAACCCCAAATAAGCCAAAAAAGCAACACAAGTGAGGAAAATTGTTTTCAACAACTCAGAGCTCATGTATTTAAACATGTTTAGATTGACCACTTTAAAGGGTCTGTTAACCTAAATTCTAAAAGGACATGTTTCTTTTCGTGATATACAGCCAGGCAGATGGCTTTTGGTTAACTCTGTACAGGTCAAACTTAGGAGATTTCTGCTTCTGACACTGTTCAATGGAGGGGAACTGAATTTCATTTGTGGTGGTAACAGCACATTCAACAGAAAAATATTTTTCCAGAAGCAGTGTCCTCCCCATTAGTCTGAATAATCCACACAGTCAACACTTTTCTTTGCTTGGTATAAAGTAGTTCCAATTGTAGTGTCCAGTGCTTGTGCTTTTGGCTCATAACAGTTCAAAATAGCACTGTAGCAGCAGGACAGAGGGTCAGTGACCTTCTACGGGGAGAGCAGTGATTGGTGGTTATGTAGGGACTGAACCCTTCTATAGAATTTGACCTCTAACCCCTTGTTTTGTTACCTCAGAATAGCACTGTACCCTTCTATGGGTCTGACCTTTTATTTTGCAGACCCATGCTATGGTACCTAACAGATACCTAAACATATCCTATATAAGCTTTGTTTGATGTACAGAGAGACAGAGTGGCCATCGGGCTGGGTCACTCTCCAAGCTGCTGCAGAGCTTGTAATTGATGCTGAACTCCTTGATGTAATAAACTTTTATGATCAAGAACAGTGTCAAGCGGGTTTCTTCTCAACACATCATCGCAGCATTATTGTTTGGACACCACAGAATCTAAACTGTTCAGGGTGAGCACCACAAATGAAATTCTATTTTTGTATTTTAGGTGGATTGTAATGAGCACTGTAGCCTCTAGGGGCTGCTATCATGACTTCAGGCCTTGAGTCTGAATGGAAATGATTACACAAAATAAAATAAGACGCAGAATCGAGCAACATCTTCTTTCCAGGCATGATTTATTGAAAACACACCAAATTTATACTCTACAAACCAGTATTTTTCCGTTATGTTTCACAAGCGTAATATTTGCCTCTGGGTATTAGTAAAATTAACATAATACATTCTGTCACTGTGGCATCGCTTCTGCTCGCTACGAAAGCATTAACAACTTCACTCCTCTAGGAAATCAAAACCATGTTTTCGATTGAATCTACCTTTTTAAAAGTTTATAATACAACGTAATACAAGGCAGAAACCCACCAACAGTCTAAACTACTTCGGGTTGGGGGGTGCAGGGTGAATGAAAGAGTTGAGTAGAGGAAAAAGGGAGGAAGAGTGACACAGGAGGAGAAGGGGGGTGAAGTGAACAGACAGGATGGACAGATGACAGTTGAAAGGGGGCAATAAAGTTATATAAAACACACATCTTTATCTACCATGGAAAAGGTTAAGGCACATGATAGGTACAAACACATCTGCTACTGAGTAGTACAGTTACTTTATTTTGACGGTCTTGGATCAGTTATATCTACACAGGTAGGTTTGTTTGATTCGATGTGTGTCCGTGTCCTGCATTTATTTTACAGCACAGTCGCTTGGCTCTTTGTTTTGTAAATGTACAACGCGCTGCACATCCACAAAACCAAATAAAACCCCCGTTTTTGAGTGCATGTAAATACAACTCCAGATCCTTTGGTTGTGGTGCTGCAAAGCGCAGTCAGGAATAGACAGTCATATGGGTCTTTGTTGCAAGGGTTCAGTATTGTCCAATGAAAGCACACACTTCTGAGGACACACAAAAGGGATGCTGGGTATTATTATAACTTTTTTTAACCTCTGGAATTAAAATGTATACAGTAAGTTTTTTTGTAGTTTATTAATTTTTACCACAACGTACATCTTTGTAAACACTGTGTAAAATATGCAAGCTTTATAAAGTCACATACGCCACAAAGAAAAATCAGACTTCAATGCAGGCACATGCCGTTCGCCTTGATGACGCATGAGTGATACCAACTTGGATTGAATTCTCTTTCTGTCTCCCGTCCACAGTGAATCAGAAAGGCAGAAGCCAGAGAGGAAACTGTACACATCATCTCTAGATTTTGTGTGTATCCTCTCAACAAACAAGAGAAACATGTCAGTATGATTCTGTCTCTCTCTGCTTGTCAACTGCCTACCCTACAACGTTGTAAAAATATATACTATATGACCAAACTTGATGTTTTGTTTTGTACAGTGCGATGCAACTCTTTTATTTTGCTTTGAACATCCAGATCCACTGGTAACCTGTACGCTCTTCCTGCACATGAATGAATTAGTTAATATCCAAATGACACCACAAAAAAACTGGCACTTGGAAAGAATAGAATATAAACATCTGTACAGTTTTTCTTCATGCTCACGATTGAATATTTCTCTTTAAGATGCACTGGTGAAGGGGGGATTCAGGGTTGGCGGTAACTTGATCTGAATGCATCGGGAAGAAAAATGAAGGGACTTCTATTCTGTTCTTTAACATCCGTCTGACCGCTGACCCCTCCAGACTGTCTCTTTTGAAGATGCAGGGGCTGTCAGACAACATGTCTTTCATCGCCTTCAGAAAGAACACTGCAGATAAACTTTGTTTCTGTAACTTTTTTTTGACAAATACAAAATATAAATAGGTGATCGCCGGCGTAACTCGACAATATTTGACACACATTTAAGTTACGTGGTTATTTCTTGTTTACAAACATAGTGAGCCTTTATCAAATGACATGTGCTTTCCAAACAATGTGATATTAACATACAACTAAGAAGTCTGTAATTTTTGTCGAGTTTTTGTTCCTTCATTTTTCTGTTTTTTTTTTCCTTTTCACCCTTATATACATTTATATAAAACCCAACAAAAATAAAAAAAGTCCTTTTTAGATCTATTCTTTCAACAAGAGTAACAATCTTTTGCCTCTCTTTTCAAAAACACAAATCATTTATAAACAAAATGCCTTATATCCTCTTTAATACACATCATTGACAACCAGCTAGGAGACTTGCTACACAACCCGAGCGGTTACACAAGTAACCACAGCTGTGTGAGTGATGGTCAACATGTCACTCGGCCCCTGTTGATTAAAAAGAACGTTTCATTTCCATTTTAGATTCTGCGATGCAGCACGAACAGAAACCGACACTCCATCTGATGTACGCACTATGTCACGTTCCTTTCTCTAGACCTCAACTTGCAAACTCCTCACTTTATACACTGGACATCAATCACTCTAATTTCAAAGTATCTCAGTGCGCTTACTTTTTTTTTTTTTGAAATAACACAGTGAACCAAATAACTTGTAAGTGAATGAGACCAGACTGCTGTGAGTACATGTTTATCCATTATGCTACAGCTCTTCTCAGGCCCAGTTTATCTCTTTTCCTTTTCCTTTCTTGTGTCCATCCCACCAATCTGAAAACATTCAGTGACCTTCAAACACACCAGTCCATACCTGTTCACATCAAAATACCAAACCTACAACCATGTAAAAAATCTCAAAAACCCACAAAATTGAGGCATGAACTTCTTCCAGATGTGCAAACTTCCCATTTTGTCTCCTTCAGGTTTCTGTCAAAAACACTTTCAAACTCCTTTTCCATTCACTTCCTTCATCTCGCTTTTTTCCCCGCCCTTCATAAGTCCATTCCTTCACCAGCACCGGCCTCTGTTCGTTTCTTTTCACCGGTAGACCTCAACAAGAGTCAACACTGTAAAATTCACATAATGTCCAGTGGGAATGTAGATATGAGAAACTAGTAGGAGTAGTCACTTTTTATCGTTTTTTTTCTTTAATTCTGAAAAGCATGAGGACGCTGGCTGCTGCTGGGTTGTCGCTGTTGAGATTTTCATTTATTTTTTAATCCTCTTTTCTGTACAAAGTCCAACTCCAAAGATGAGCTCCATGTGAAATGGCAGTGGTGATATGAGAGATCCTCCTCTAGCTGGGGTGTTGCGCTGTCGTTATTTTAAGCCTGAAGCAGGTGGACAAGAGAGAAATATTAGAGGAACTACAAACATACAGTCATTGTATGGTCATTGAAGAGTTTCAGTTTTAAATGCTACACAGCCACTGTACAAAAGAAATGACAACAATCATGGCAAATAATAACGTCAAAACTACATAACAGTGATATAAAGGAAAAGGTGGCATTATTCTATGGTTTTTGCTGCTGTCAAAAAATCACATTAAAAGACCAAAACCAACACTGAGGTTTAATTTTGTAAAGCTGTACAAATTATTTTTTTTTATTAACAATGGATTCAATGACTCAATTTAAAGTGAAAGGGGTTGCTTGCTGTGACAAACCCAGAGTATAATCACCCGACTATGTATCTCCCCTCAGCTCTATGGAGCATTTTACCATCATTTGGCTCATTGTTTTGGTTTTCTAGTCCACAACTTTGCAGGCAGTAGAGCCCAGCTGCTTTAAAAGCTCTTTTAACCCACTGTATGCTACCTGCCCAGCACCAAACAGCAGACAGAAACTTAACAACTAGCTGGTGGCATTCAGAAGCTAAAGAGCTGGATATTTCCCTCAGCAGTTGGTAGAGGCCAAAATAGAGCTAAAAGGTATCCGATTACATTTGCCAGGTGGCCAGGAAGAGGACTTCAAATGAATGTCAGTGTTGCTGCATGTCTGCTGGTGGTGTAAATAGTTAAGTGTTTTGCTAACACTGAGTAACTTTCTAAAGCTGTAATATGTCAAATGTGATCTTCAGTTTGTTGTGGAGTTCTGTCCAAATTTAAAAGGTGATTTGATATATTATGTCTAGTCTTTACATCCATGTCACCTACAACATTTCAAACAGGAATGAATAGTGCATTTTTTGAGGTCTATGTTCAGCTGCAGATTAACACACATTTGGCATGTGGTGACTGGATGTCTATGACAGAGAGAGAAAGGATATACTGTTTTTGATTTTGGTCTTTTCATGAGATTTGCTGAAAATAAGGATCCCTTTGAATATCACCAGTGTTTTCCTTAAACATTTCACACAAAAATGTATTTTTTTTAAAGTAGGAACCACATTTTGCCATCAGTGATTATTAATTTAGAACGAAACTCTCCAGTTGTGCTTTCGTGTCAGACAGGAAGACAATCAGTTGGTAAAATCACATCACTGTCAACAAATCATGCCAGTCCAGATGGCAAATGGAGACAAGAGACAGCAAAACAGATGCTTAATGTCCCGGTTGAAATCCTGCATATGTTAAATGGAGTGAAAATTACTTACCTGATGGTTTTTAATATTACCTATAATATCTGTTTTACTAAAGTGCCAAAATGACAATGAACACCACAAATCATACCACTGTGTCTCTTAAGAGTCGTCCTGTGATGTGTTTCCTACATCAGTGAAATGGATGGAGATGAAAGAATTGAATGCATGGCCACTGACAAAGATGACTAAGATAAGAAAATGACGATGAGGAAGACAGTGAGGTCTGACAAGAGGCCTCTGGCAAAGAAGAGTACGACAGCAGTGAGGAGGAGGCAGAAGGAGATAAACGCTACTGGCAGATTAATGACAAGTACTGAAGCTCACCCAGATCAGCTTGCAGCTTTACAAAAGTCATTCAGTGGGACAATAAATTGTGGATGAGTTTGAGAATTCAGTCAAACACCGTAGGGCAAACAGTCACTAATGCACTGTAAATAAAATATATACAAGCTTAAAGACATGACTAATTTATTGACTTGTGTAACAAACTGATTCTACTGTTGCCTTACAGCTAAAGTAAGGCATGAAAAACCAAGAAACCAAGAAAAATGGAAAACAAGAAGAAACTCAGCTGCTCGTGAATGCAGGAGGATGTTCTGACAAAAACAAAAATTTCAAACTTTCAACAGAAAGCCTTCGTTACATTTGAGGGGTTTTAGTTGTAGCTCTAATTACTGAAACAGATAAAAGCTTTCTGTTTAAATACATTTGAGTTTCTCCACAAAAAAAAAAAAGACATTTTAAGAAATCTCTCAACCACAAAGAGAAGCTTAAATTCTTTCTTTCTGTAATTTACGTGGAAATATGACTAATATATATATGTCTAAGTTACATAATGTGCCACTTAGTAAACATTTATACAATGAATTTTTTAGCACAACATATTTAAATCAGCTACTTTAGATCTCAAAATGTATGTAAACTGAATTAATGTGAGCCCACTCTCCATTACATCTCTGCCTTTTACATATTATATTATGTGTGAGTCGATAATGAGAATTTGTGCGCGTACACATTATAAGTGCTGGCTTCCATCATCAACTTATCAACTTACATGAAATATTTATCTGAAGTCATCTTGCATTGACCAAAGAAACTGTGCGTATGATGAGTGCAGACAGAGAAGAGGTTTTCTGTGAGTGTGTGTACGTGCATGTGCATATCTTTTTCTTTCCCTCTACTGCTTTTCATTAAGGGGATAACTGAGTCCTTGCAGCATCTATCTGAAGTGCAGAAGAATGATTCCCCATCATCATTTGCCACCAATTTCAGCAAAGGCTGCCAGGGGAAGCAGTGAGTGAAGCTAGGCGTACATTTAAATCAGACGGGTGGTGCTGAATTGTAAACAGAGACCACAGCCTGTGTACTGAGTATTACAAAGTGGAGTCAATTTGATTGTTGCAAAATTTAGGCGTTGCAGTAGTAAAATAGCAGTTGCAATATTAAGGTTCACTAAGCCCTGCCCTCCTTAGTAACTGTTTCTACACATACCTTCACGCACATCACATTGTGCTATATATACACTCACCTAAAGGATTATTAGGAACACCATACTAATACTGTGTTTGACCCCCTTTCGCCTTCAGAACTGCCTTAATTCTACATGCCATTGATTCAACAAGGTGCTGAAAGCATTCTTGTTGAAATGTTGGCCCATATTGATAGGATAGCATCTTGCAGTTGATGGAGATTTGTGGGATGCACATCCAGGGCACGAAGCTCCCGTTCCACCACATCCCAAAGATGCTCTATTGGGTTGAGATCTGGTGACTGTGGGGGCCATTTTAGTACAGTGAACTCATTGTCATGTTCAAGAAACCAATTTGAAATGACTGGAGCTTTGTGACATGGTGCGTTATCCTGCTGGAAGTAGCCATCAGAGGATGGGTACATGGTGGCCATAAAGGGATGAACACGGTCAGAAACAATGCTCAGGTAGGCCGTGGCATTTAAACGATGCCCAATTGGCACTAAGGGGCCTAAAGTGTGCCAAGAAAACATCCCCTACACCATTACACCACCACCACCAGCCTGCACAGTGGTAACAAGGCATGATGGATCCATGTTCTCATTCTGTTTACGCCAAATTCTGACTCTACCATCTGAATGTCTCAACAGAAATCGAGACTCATCAGACCAGGCAACATTTTTCCAGTCTTCAACTGCCCAATTTTGGTGAGCTCTTGCAAATTGTAGCCTCTTTTTCCTATTTGTAGTGGAGATGAGTGGTACCCGGTGGGGTCTTCTGCTGTTGTAGCCCGTCCGCCTCAAGGTTGTGCATGTTGTGGCTTCACAAATGCTTTGCTACATACCTCGGTTGTAACAAGTGGTTATTCCAGTCAAAGTTGCTCTTCTATCAGCTTGAATCAGTCGGCCCATTCTCCTCTGACCTCTAGCATCAACGAGGCATTTTCGCCCACAGGACTGCCGCATACTGGATGTTTTTCCCTTTTCACACCATTCTTTGTAAACCCTAGAAATGGTTGTGCGTGAAAATCCCAGTAACTGAGCAGATTGTGAAATACTCAGACCGGCCCGTCTGGCACCAACAACCATGCTCAAAATTCTTTCCCATTCTGACATTCAGTTTGGAGTTCAGGAGATTGTCTTGACCAGGACCACACCCCTAAATGCATTGAAGCAACTGCCATGTGATTGGTTGATTAGATAATTGCATTAATGAGAAATTGAACAGGTGTTCCTAATAATCCTTTAGGTGAGTGTAAATATATATCAGAGGTCACATGCCTCTTTAGCAACTAGGGCTTAAGTGTCTTTCTCAGGGACACATTGGTATGTCACAGTGGACTTCTCTCACACTAAAGGCATGTTGTGCAGTTTACGATATTAACGGGGGCAGATTTATCTCTTGAAATTCTAAAACAATGGGTTCTTTATTCAAAACATAGGTATACAACAGCTATTGTGTATCTTCTCATTTCTAGCCTGATTGTCGCTAAGAAATTTTATTAGCAGTAGCTAGCTAAGTTAAAAACGATGCCACTGGTGGATTTTCTAATAATGTGCTTAGCTGACTCCCTTTAAGACTCTTTTAAAAGGGGGCCAAGAAATGAAATAATGCTAAAAGACTGAGGCCAAAGCTGCCTGTCCCAGAAAAACAGTTAGCTCCATCAGCAGCCGATGAGCTTGTTTGTCAGCTGTTATATCTAACATAGTGTTTCCGCTTCGCTACTAATGTACTGCGCTGGTTAGACGGGCATGGCAACGACTCAAGCTTACAGATAAACACACACCAGTCTTTACACTTTTTCTCTTGTGGTTTTGGGGGGAAAAAAACACTACAACCTGTTTAACTAGATTATCACTCGTGCCTCTACTCTGTGCAAACTGCTTCATCATGTGGACAGATCTAAAGCTTGACAGGCCTTCTGTGCCTACTTACGATTGCTAAGGCTATGAGTGAACAGTCGCCGTTTAAGATAGGTGTTTGGAGAACTTTCAATGAAAGAAAAGAAACAAAAAAGGAATCCAACCCAAGGAAACTGTTTCACTGGGACCGTGACATCAAAGTTGTGATTGTCAGTGTATTTCAGTGTCTGCAACATAATGTATGGTTTTACCTTTAAAAAACACAAATTTAACAGGCATTTTCATATAGATTAAAATCTTGCTTTTTTAGATCTACATGTAAAAAAAACTGTTTGCAGGATTATTCCTGTCTCAGATAGATTATGGTGATATCATTTATCAATTTGCATGTCCATCTGCATTGTCAAAGCTAGACCATCTTTATCAAGCGGCTCTCAGGTTCATCACAGATGCTGGCTATCACACACATCACTGCATCTTATACAGTATGGTAAATTGGCCATCACTTAAATTACGCAGGATGCTACACTGGTACATTTTCATTTATAAAGCCATTTTAGGTCTTTTGCCTTCTTGTATTTGTTTAAAGTTTTCTCACATGCAAAGTACATTTCATTTAAGATCTAGTGAGGGACTACTTTGTAAGGTGCCAAGAATGAGGACAGAAGCAGGAAAGAGGAGTCTGTATTGCTATGGCCCACCGTCCTGGAATGAACTCCAGTCTAAGTTTAAGATTGGCACGCCTGTTTCCTTAGCTGCTTTTAAAAAAAGAATATCAAACATTCTAACAGACATATGCACTTGTTTTAATTAACAGTAGTTAGATCTCTACATTTAGTCTTTTTAATTTTGTTTGTTTACATATTTAACTCATTAACGCATTTTTGTCTATGTAAATATTTTGTACATTTTGTGTAAATTGTTATTGTATTTTATTTTAATTTCCATAATGTATTGTTTCTCAACTTATGGTTGTAAACTTGTGTTTTACTTGTGCTATACAGGACTCCATTGTAAAAAAGATTTTTAAATACTGGTTTATATATATATTTATGAAATCTTACATAAAAATCTCAAATGTTTACACCTTAAAAAGTCATTTTCAATTGAACTGTAATTAAATTTCCATGAAAAGAACAAGGTGACTTCTCCAGCTGACTGCTCTGGGTGCAGGGTGACAGCAGGTCTACATGATACAGTGTGAGGGTGAAAGGAACACAGGCGGAAACGATGAACAGACAGGGAATGAAAAGGATGCTACAATCCAACCCAAGGCGTAAAGGTATGCTATTTTTTTTATTTTTCAGACCTACCATGCATGCATTTAGACCCAGGAGTCAACAGGCTGGGGCTTAACATCACAAGCGTCCACCAGACTGACCGCAGGCCTGTTACTCCTGATATAGTGTTTCCTATTTGTGTCATTCTGTGGCCAGAGGGGGACGGGTTAAAAAACACAGCAAAACAAAAAGAGGTCAATACATTTCACAAATACAGCACGCACACACACACGCAAGCACACACACACACACACACACACATATGTATACAGGATCAGAGAAGCCAGTGTTAGCTCCCTGCCTTAAGGAAAGCTTGGAAAGAAGTCAGAGTGATTACAAAACAGCATTCCAAACCATGCAAATGAAAGAGGGAGAGAGCAGTTTTAACGGCCAAGTTGCATTCAAAGCAGGCAGAACACCTCTGGGAAGTATAGACAGCAAACTCAGAAGACAGGTTTGGAGCAACGCTAGGAGATCTGTACACTCTGAAGACAACAACAACATGGCTGTTTGCTATGATTACTTCCGTCTGTGGCGTCTGAGCTGGCTATGGTATATGCCTTTACAACATGTGACAGTAAAACTTTAGCTCTAACTGGTTTAATAGTCTATCTAAAATACATGTATTATGTATTCATAAGCTGTGCACGGAGAGGATGCTCTTCTTAAACAAAGTTGCAATAATTCTTAAAAAGTAAACTTCCATTTTAGCTTTGTATCTGAGGGCAATGTTTTTCTCAATGCAAACATACCGACATCATTTCAATGTAGAAAAGAGATCAGTTACAATAAAAATAAAAACTGTTGGAGTAACTAACAACACCAGATGAAAATTGTTTGAAACTGTTTATGCAGACCTCCAGTGGTGTAACTTCTTAAATTATACAAGTTAAAGAAAAAGAAACTTCACGTTTAACTCTGGGGTCGACAATTTAATTAGCAGTATTTGTTGAAATCAATAAATCAAATGCTCTGAAAACAAACATGAAAAATATATCTGGTATCTGTGGCGGGACTGTAACAGGCACGTCCATGTGCACTGCGACATCAGTGTTGGGTGTGGTTACAGCTGCAACAAAGCACACTGCTGACAAGCCAAATAAACAAAATTTAAACTTTCAAATTGGGGGAACAGTGAAACATTTCTTTTCAGCCTGTTGTTAAGTTCCACTCTAAAGAAAACAAACAAGAAAATTATGAAATGCAAAAACTAAATGCTCCTCTCCCAATATTTTCACATCTAACTCTGTTAATTAAGGGTTTATTACTAACCAGAGTTGGTGGAGTTAGTGGAAAGTTTTATTTTATTTCTGCTGAGTTAAAATGAAATACGATAAATCTGCAAGGTAAAATTGCTGTTACTGTTATTGGCTGTTGAATGGTTAGAAAAAAAAGGACCTTTCTCTTTAACAAAAAGCTCTATCTCTTTAGGGTCCTTTCCATAATGTTGGAAGACACTTCTAATAACAATCTGAGCCTGCCAGTGGCAAAAACAAACAATTTAGTCGACATACATTGACGTTGCTAAAAGGATTACATTGCAGCTCTGTTTCGCTGCTGCCAGCTGCTCAGTACTGGAACATTTCAAAAATTGTTGTCCACATCAGTCACTTGGACACAAATACTTAGGAAAATCAGGTCCAGGTTGATACCTAACTCTGCTACAGACATCATTTCCACCCTCAATTTTTAAGAGTTAGTTTTAACCTGCATGGAGAAGCATATATATGACCATAAATCTAAAGAGACATACGCTAAACTGACTTTAATGGATTATATTGCATTCATTTTACAATCCCACAGGGATCATCCTTTTCATCTAGCACTACAGTAGATCAAAAGTAAACTACAAAAAGTACTTGAGAGTCCTCTGACGCATGTCAGACATCCTCGGAGGCTATTATCCTGTGACTCCTCTTTGAGGCCGGATTGCCAATCAGCTCAGCAATAAACAAACTTTGGCTGCAGTGTGAAACGGCTGTATAATCAGCAAGCGACCACTTGATAATGCAGCAGTCTGTTCATTGCCAAGGCAAGGGTCGTCTCCATGAGGAGCGGTTGTTGGCGGTTCTTTTAATCAGTCTCAGATTAATTACTTTACAGACACCAAAAGCTTACACTCAATTAACTGGAGGCTTGCAGATCTGAGGCTGTCCACAGCGCTGAGCTGTGGCGGGCAGCATTAACAGAGAATGACAACTTCCAGCCTCTTTAAAGAATCAATAGGATTAAGAGCTTCTAATGAGGACCACCACAGAAAACATGAAGAGAGAGGGAACGAGAGAGACATAGAGGGAGAGAACATTTTCAACGACACATCATTATTTCATCCTCTATGCCCCGATCCCCCAAAAGACCAGAAGAGGTCTGCCTGTACCTTTAATGGCTCCCGTTCTGTCAGGTCCACTGTGCCGTCGCCTGCTTTGTATTTGCAGTCCTTGTCCCTCTGGTCAATGGTGGAGTAACCATCTAATGGGGTCAGAGAACAGCGGTCAGCTAATTCCTCTCCGTTCTCATTTAAAATCAAACAGTGGCAGCTCGTGTTTTAACCTGTGTGGAGTGACAGACTGAAAGGTTTTCTGCACTGGAACACTTACGAGAGTCCCAGGAAGTTGTTGGACACTTAAAAGTAGAATAAACATGCCTCCACATTCGTATCTTGTGCTTGTCCAAACTTTCTGGCGCTCATGTTATTTACCACCACAGTGGGTTTAAAACAAACTATATGAAGTACCTTCACGC
Source organism: Micropterus salmoides (assembly GCF_014851395.1). Classification (NCBI taxonomy): domain Eukaryota; kingdom Metazoa; phylum Chordata; class Actinopteri; order Centrarchiformes; family Centrarchidae; genus Micropterus; species Micropterus salmoides. The sequence goes on along the minus strand of NW_024044459.1, from coordinate 34,346,091 downwards.
GGTATTTGACCTTGTCCTCATAACCGTCTTTAAAAATGCACTCTCACATATTCCAGCTCAGAGCTGGTATTTATTAAGCATCACACCAGAGTAGGAAATCAGCCCTCACTGCCCAAAACCTCTCGTGACGCATAAGGCATTTGGTTTTACTCTCAGACTTAAGAGTTTAAGCTTTTTATCAACATTTTTAACCTGAAAAATGACTCCTATCATAAAAATATTTAGCAGAGCTCCAGAGGTTTCATGACCTGATAGGAGTCGCCAAAGCATGGCATTTAGAGACATTCATGGATGACAATGAGACCATTAAGAGAGTGACTGATCTTGTGTGAGATGCAAAAGAAAACACATGCATTCTTCACAAACCACCTCTCAACATCACAGCGACAGGGAAGATGTAGCTTTGCAAAAGTAAAGATTTGGGTCTGTTACCACCAAGGTTATTAACGTTAACAAAGACGAACGAAATAACGAAAACTAGATGTGAAAAAACATTGTCGTTAACTGAAATAAAAATAAAAACGAGGATTTACAAAAAAAAAACATAAACTAAAACTGCATTGTAGGTTTGCAAAACTAACTAAAATGAAAGAATAAATGTCCTTAGTTTTCGTTTATTTATTTATTTTACAGGACCTAACAAGCCTGCATTTCGAGTAGATATATGAAGCCGGGGGAAATAATGTTCCGGGGGAGTTGATCTGGCTGGACCGGCAGTTCAGCGGTGCGCGCGGTGATTAGCCTTTAGGCACTGTTGATGAGCCGCGGGTGTGTTATGATTTTGTCCTCCGCGTGAAGAGCTGGCATGCTGCGTGTCCGTCAAGAGAGCCCGGGGTCAGGGCGGCATCTGGCCACAGTGCTCATCCTGCGTGTGGGATAAACTTGCCCATTGATTGTGAGCTCCCCTTGTGCTGGGTTAATGTGTCTGCTGCTCATTATATTTACTGCATGTCAGCTAGTGTGTGTTGTTTTATGGGCTCACAGATATCTTCACATTGTTTTAATATCTATTTTTTGATTAGGTTAAGAGTTTAATATAACTCCAGGGCGCTAGAGACCTCTTGTTTGTGGCTCCAAGGGGGCCTCCACTATCTTCCAGTTTCTTAGCTGTCTATCAATTGTATTTCACTTCTATTTATTGTATTTCACCTATTTAACCAAGAATGACAGAGCTAGAGACTGATGTTTGAATTTCTTAGGACCACTGGGTAGTAGGATTAGGGTAGTTAGCTCTTTTTTCTGTATGTAGGTTAGAAATTATACTGTAGATTGCATGTGCTTCATTTATTTGTAGTATTTATTTCGACAATGTGTTGGTACTTCATATATAAAAGGGTATCTCTTTTCACAAATACTTCTGATTGTACTTGTATTTTAATGTTTTGTGAAAAAACTAAACTGGACTGAACTAAACTGAACTTGGCATTGTGTAGTGACAAAGACTACAACTAACACTAAAACTACTAAAAACTAAACTAAAACTAAGCATTTTCAAAAAATAAAAAATAAACTAGCACACCCACGTTGAAAAAACTAATTAAAACTAAATTGAAATTGAAAACAAAAAGTCAAAACCTTAGTAAAAACTAATGAAAAATCTAAAGCTATTATAATCTTGGTTACCACCAACAATTTCAGCAGTAATAAATCAAACTTTGATCACTTGTACAGCTCCTCAGATAATGCGCATATTCATTTATTAGTGCGGCACTCAGCTTGAAGTGACTTTATAACAATCATGGGGTTATTTATTTACTGATTCATTAATTCATTCATAATAACAGCAACACTATTACAATATCTGCATGTTGTTAGTGTGTATTTCTCAACACTGGGTGAGACTCAAATCATTTTTTCCCATCTGTAAGGTTGCATAGGTTAGCGGGGGGTGTAGCAATATCATCGCTGAGTGTGCACAATCCCTGCAAAATGTGCCGCTAATATTGGCATGTTAAAACAATGTGATTGGATAGAGCTGTATAGGAAATGTCATACAGCTCAGTCAAATCTCTATTTTAAACTGCATATACATTTATATGCATATATTGGTATATATGGTGATGGGGTAGAGGAGGATATTCATAAAGAAATTCAAATTTTGCCGCTGTTCAATATTTCAAACAGCAGAAAACTACAATATGTCATCCTAACTTTGACTTAACAGCTCTGATTGTTGTAAAACAGCAACATCACATTCTCTCCTGGGAGTCCCTCTCCTTGTTGAAAGTTACCGTAGGAAGCTTTTTACACGTCCTACTTTATGGTAGAAGTGTTTTTGGTCCTAGTTTAGCTTTCAGCACTATTCCTAGGAGGGATTCTTTGCCGCTTGATTAATATGGGCCCAGGGGTTTAAAGGAACACAAGATATACCCAAAGGTTATTCCTTCATGACAAAAATTCTTGTTCTATATATCACCCAAAGAGTCACACAATTCTCAATTTCATGAACGTAAGTTGCATTTCTTTATTTTTAAACAGCAGCAGGATTATTTACTTTGAAAGAAGCACAGCAGAGGAACAATAAGACTAAATATATTGAAGTGGAGAACCACCCACATCTTTTGGAGATAACGAAGGTCCAGCTTTGTACAAACATCTTGTTAAGAGAGGGGTCTTGCATTCAGCATCAAAGAGCGTCAAGTCTGTAGCTCTGTCCAAAGCCATCATACCGAGATCAGAGTGTTTGAATTTTCAGATTAAAAATAACATCTTGGCAGCGGGTAAAGAACTAGTAGAAGAGAAGTCGAATCAAATAAGACACTATTGGACACTGGAGAGAGATTAGAGGAGAGCTAGCTCCAGCTTGGCTAAGGACGATCATGCAGGATGGCTCTTACCTGGACCCAGCTCATCCATAGGTATCATATCACCACTGCCACATTTCCTGGTGCCTGAAAAGCATTCATATGCCATTTGTACAAAAGCGGCACACACACACGCTGAGTCACTGAGCCAAAACGCTACTGCTTTTCAGGGTAATGGTTCTCGGCCAGTGATTGAATAATGCAAACTGAGAGTGGGCAGGCATGAGTGCCGCGATTCATGTGCATGTATGGATGCAAAAAGAAAAAAAGAAAAATGGGGCACAAGGCCAAAAATCAGGACATTAAACTGCTGCTATGCTATTGACTCCTCTGTCAAAGAGATGTTTGTAGTTGGGCCAATGTACTGCACAAGTCCCCCGCCCTCCCCCACATATACTGCTGCTGTTAGAGAAAACCTATTCCAGTTTTTTGATTGTGGACACAGCTATACACACTTACTTAAGGGAGGGTACATTTTCATTATCTCCGACCCTATTACGTCAATTTATAGCCCACAACTGAAAATAAAACAGTTCAGCATCTAAAATAAGGACATTTCTTTTAAACTTTTTGAGGTTAGAAGGTTTTGGTTCAGCAGCAGCAGTATGCTGCTCCAAGCTCCATCTCCTCTTTTGTGTTCTTTATTTTTGAGCCCTATAAACGGCTTTATTGCAACATATAACACACTTCACCACACAGAGGATGAGAGCAGTAATGTGGCAGCTCTTCAATGTAGCCATGAGACAAAAAAAGACATGTCCTCAGCAAAGTGGACACACACAATCACACGCTGTTTGCTTTTCAAGTTAGTATTTCGTTTGAACCTGCCTGGAGGACGATACGGGTGGGATACGCCATGTCAGAACTAATTTTAATGAACCATTTGTAAACTTTACTCTGACTTGCATTTGCAGTACCTGAACTGTGTCGTGCACGGCTAGTTAAAGAATGAGTCTGGCGATATTCGATATTATACTTACTTATTATCCCATGAAAAGACCAAAACTAACCAATGAATTAATCCTACTCACAAGTGCAGTCTGTGTAGCTGAAGTCTGATATATCTTATTTGTCTCTGTTACAGAGACGGTGACATGTTGCTTCATTACGCTGAACATGGACACTGTGGTTAATTTGAGTCAGTGCCATAAGGACTGTCCAGCAGCTGAAAATAATGCTCATTAGAGCCATTTAGGACCCAAAAATGCACCATTTACTTAATATTGAGAAACATTTGCTAAAAACTACAGTGACCAGCTAGTTTAGGAAATTCTTAAATCTGTTTTTAAAACTGGAATTTAATGTGAGTACCACAGACAGGGCATGAAATTTAAAAAGTCTTGAGAGGCAAACTCAATTATTTTTGGTTTCGATCTTTTCAAGGGATTTGTTTACACTAACAACACGCCAGAATAACGCCAGCCTTATCCTTTCAATTAGGCCCTGGACCCCCATGTGGTCTCAAAACTCTAGTGAATCATATAATAGTGACATTTAAGTCTCATTTTGCTGGGGAACCCCTGACATCTTCTCTACCTTATCCCACCCACTTGGTCCTCTAAACAGGTGGAAACAGCAACAAGCACAAACGCACACCCACACACTTGAAACTAACCTTGGTTCTTCTCCATCAGGGGTAAAGTGGTGTCATCGTAGCCTGGCTTACCGTTCTTGGTTGCTTTAGGGGTGGCTGTCACCGTGGGCTGAGAGAAGAGGCAGAGCAAGCAGCATGTGAACGCAGCATCAAACAGAAACATGTTGAACACAGAGAATTCATTCACTCTCTTAACGCTGGGTTAGGGTTAGATTCTTACCATTTAACATGCTGACAGACTAAAACAATGTGTTAACATCAATTGTCTGTGTAATTCAACAGAATATAATGTCTGTAATGAGTGTCTGTAAGTAATGTCTTAATGTTAGAAATCCATTAGTACGTAGTAATACGCATGCTGCATTTAAACATTTAGTTGCAGGAGATATATCTCCCTCTAGAGTGACTAATGATGCTACTAATGTAGCAATGTAACTTAGTGGGACACTTCATTAATAGCAAAGTGGTTCTTCTCAGATTGTTGTGTCTCTAAATGAACCTGATATTACATAATAACACTTAGGATCCAGATTATATATGAAGGATAATCTCCACATCATTACAGTTCTGTACCTGGAAGTGGCTCTTGTTCCAGCCGTCCTTGGTTAAAGCGTTCCTCAGCTCCTTATAACTCCAGACCGTCTGCAGCACGTGGGACGCCGCCTTCGTTTCGCGAGCCGATTGGCTGCGGGGGCCACAAGAAGGAGGAGACACATACAGAAATAACAACAGCAATTAAAGTCAGAAACCTCATCCGACCTCCTAAACAGTGGGTATGCTAGCACGCTGCTGCAATCAATCTCTTCATTCAGTGGTGCTGAGTCCCCTGAGTGGCTCCAGGGTCTAGTTTTTAATTCATAGCCAGATGAGTGCACATTTCCTTTCATTAGCTACCTCTGAGCCACCAGTATTAATTACATGTGGGTGGTGGCCTCACTTCAAAGAAAGCTAATTTCATAAGGCTGAGAGGAAACACAACTATTTGGTGTGTGGACGAACTATGTATGTATGCGCTAGTTAGAGTGACTCTCTGTATGATCAATACTTCCACCGCACAAGGAAGAGCCTTTGAAAAGTGCTCTTGATCTTAATTTGAAAGTGTGGTGCAGACGCTCTTCATTTTGGAATGGGTAACATTGTGGTACTACAAGACATCTCCTGAATATCTCCCTTAATAGCTGTTCGTTATCAGGTTGTTGAGGAGATCGCTGGCATTAGAGGCACAACTACTTACTTACTTGTATAAGCAGCAGCTATAACAATGCCCTCATGCTCTAAAAGCCTGTTAATTAATGTGCGGTGGGTGGTGGTTTGTGTGGGCTCAGGCTTGTTAGAGTATAGCATTGTGGTCGCCAAGCTTGGGCCATTAGAGACACATTACATTATCCTCCATGAATACTAATTTAAAGGTCATATTGTAATCATTACATGTATAATGTATCCAGTGTTGAGTGTAAAAAAAGTCTAATTAATACAAAAAACAAAACTGATTTATAGCCATAATTTAATCCAAATATGACAGTCTGCTGGTTTAGATGCATTCCACCTAAAAATGTTGTAAAGCCACATCAATTATATTCACAATACAATATGTGACGTCCTACTAGAAGTCTTACCTTGTCCTGTTGATGGCGACCAGCTTCTCAATGGCCTGGGCCTGGATGAGGGAGCGGGCGTTTTCAGAGCTGTCAGTGACAATCTCATGGATGGTGTTGAGGATGGCGACCACAGTGTCCTCCTCCAGGTTTTTGGCTGGCCGCTGCTGACCGCTGGGCAGGTTGCTCACCAAGTCCCTCATGGCATAACTTCCTGTAAGGTGACAATAATAATAGGGATAAGGGATAATAATCACAATGGAATCATAATATGAAGGAATCTCTCCAAGGGAATAATTATAGTGACCAATAACTCTTTCACTGTACATAAGGGAATGTGAGTTTTGTTTTAAGACAGACTTGCAAACATTAATAATCCACTATATTTGTGTCAATTTGATATAAATTTGTTTTTGATTAAATCTTAAATTTCGGTGGTGCTAATGGTTTGTACCGATCAGGTCCTTGTTGCGGCGGTCAATGGACAGGTTGCGCAGGGCGATGGCCACAGCTCGGACCACCTTGTCAGAGTCGGAGCGCAGCAGCTCCACCAGGATGGGAAGACCTTTCTCCTTACGCACCGTGGCTCGGATGTAGTTGGACCACTGGAGGGCAGACAGAGGGCATGGCTGAGTGAGCGTACACTGTTAGCGACATCCTGTTTGACATTCAGTTAGACCTATAGACTCCCAGCTGGGAGCTGCCCAGCATGACCAAACATCTCTTCTTTTCCACCAAGCTCCACTAGAGGTGTCCAGGTCATCTTCATGACACCAGTCAAGGGAGGGGAGGACATTTTGATATTTGCCTTCTTGCTCACACACAACCCACACATACACACACTCTCAATCAATCAGTCACTGACTACATGATGGCTCAGCCCTGCTCCTTGGGGCTCTGAATGGACATGTGATATAATTTGTCTTGATTTAAACATCAGTAGATTTTACTTGTCATTTTTTGTAAAATAAAACATTAAGTTTGACATAAAAGGGTTTCTTTTCTAAGCACTGGTACCCCAAGAGATGCAATTAAGCAGCTGACAGACACAACTGAACCACCAGGTGGCAGTAGTAAGCCTAAAAACAAGTCAATCCAGAGGTACCTAACTAGACAGTAGCAAAGAATGAGGAGGATTTAAAGAAGAAGCTCTGATACGGAGCAGGGACATGCTTTGTCCAGACGCCAGACGTGACAGTGTGATGGGTTAGTGGCTCCACAGGTTCCTGAGCCTCATCAAGCACTCTGATCAGCTTCAACATGAACAAAATAAAGGAAAGAAGCATTTCTCCTCAAAATGTTCTCCTTAGCTGAAAATCACTACTACTGAATTATTAATACTAAATGTGAGACTGAGGGCTGGGTGTTAACTCTTGAAACTACTAAAATAAAAAGAGTTCAGGTGGGGGGCCTTTCCAATCGTAGGGTATAAAGGCTTGATGCTGCTGATGAATTCAGAGAACTGAAGGATGCATTTACAATCTGCCACATGGGTGTTAAGAGAAACGCTGCTGTGATAATGCTGCCGTGGGCTGAATACAGCCAGCCTGCTGAAAAACATAAGTGACCGCTCCTGCCTGAGGTGCTACACGTAAACTGGCATCTGACAACTAGCCTTCCCTGTTGATAATTCACTGCTTCCTGCACAGCAGACAGCCTCTCAACAGCCTCACGGTTGCTCTAATTGGAATAAATGTCTGATTCTGGCTGAAGAGGTTCTAATATCCTCCATTAGCAGAAGCCAACAGCTAACAGAGATGAAAGTTTGGTTTACGTTAGTTATTTAACCCTTACCTGGTCATGTGATTCCACTTAGATGGAAGGTCCTGGCCAAGAAAGGTAGGTAACAGTGGAAACCTCTTATAGTGATCATATCCAGGTCAAACTGATAAGTGGTAGATTATAACAGATTTTTTTCTTTTTCTTTCTCCCATGCAGATTACCATCTAACTCACATTTTTTTTACATGAATAGAAAGTAACGAAACGGAGAGCTTTTGCCATTTACTGAATTAAACATGGCCAAGCTCTGTCTGGAGGCTCTTATGTTGGGAGAGCAGGCTGTTACGCGCTGTGGCAGTCCCAATACCTTGTACAAATAAGTTACAAGACAGCCTAAGCATATGAGCTTGAAAAAAAGAACACTGTAATCTGACTACTTGATTACTATATGCAAATTATTTAAAGTGCATTTGTATATGAATGATTCTGCCCATGCTTTCCACTGTATCACATTAAAAGATTGAGTTTCAGCTACCTGCTGCATGGTTCAATTGTGTCTCAGTCTTATTTATTTCAGCTTACACAGTTGCTATATGGTTTCCAGAGACTCTGCATCTAGATCTTTTTAAAGTGACTCTAAGCACCTCTGGAGGCAGGTTTCGTTTCCCTTAAAGCCCATCAGACTCTGTATTGCAATCATCGCTAGTTATCTACTATTGAGAGGTATATAAGTTTTTAAAAAAATCTATAAGTCAGACACAACATAGCATATACGTGCTGTTCCCTCCCCAACCCTGGACTCACGGTCCACTGTCCAGCACTGAGGTTTTGCAGAGCCCCAGCAGCGGCCTCCAGGGTGTTGTAGTTCTGGCTCTCCGTCAGCAGAGACAGGTAGAGCCTCACCACTTCCGGCTGATACAGCAGCTCGAAGCCTGCGGGGAAATACAGAGAAGCGCACACACACACACACACACACACACTGGTTACACTCCCTGGGAGACTGACGGGCAAATTAGGCTGTGTGAAGGTGCCGGCAGTCCAGTGCTGAGATTTATCTCGGACCACGGGGGGAGTTCTTTTCTAAGAGGATGCAGGACAGAAGTTTGGGTTTACCATAATGCATGATATCTTTGGTTACACCAGACAGTGAAAATGTCCGCAGTTCCACAGCATACATGGGATGGAAATTCAATTCAGGCTGCAACACCTTTATTGAGACATGCTGGAGCCTAGTATATTCCCTCTCAGTAATACTGAAACATTATGATTGAAAATACTTCAGTGTTATAAATGAGGCGAACACAAGAAGAAGAAATTATTGATCCACAGCCCTCGCCAAACTTAGAGTATTGGAAAGGGAGGTTTATCTCGCTTGCACATTACACATTCCACCACAGTCAATCATTAGGGCCCCCCCTCTGATGGAAACTAATAATTAAATTATCAGCCATTAGACAGGGCAGGCACGAGGAGAGACAGAGGCGTCGAATCACATCACATCAGATTGATTCATCCAGGGTTTTTCTTATTTTACAGGTTTGTGCTTTACAAGGGATCAACAAGTCACAAAACAATTCAGTTAAAATATACAGGCTTCAGAGCGATGATATTTCTTCTGTCAAGGTTATTTTTTAGCTGTTCATATCTCTGGAGGGAGTCACACATTTTTTATGGCAGGATACATCGTACCACCGTAAAGTAAGACATCTCGGCAGCTTTTGATGGCTTGAACAAAACAATTCTTTAGTATTTTGATAATCCTGAAGGAATATTTTGACGACTAGATACGACTAGATGTTCAGGTATAATACTTGTAATTTTGCATCATTAGTAAGTGACAATGAAGCACTCGGCTTCTGATGTAAAATCCATGCTTGGCTGTCATGTCGACAGTCGGTTAATCTATGTGGAAAGTAGCGTAAAGTGGAAAATAAATGTCGGTAGAGTAAGGAATTAAAAGCATGCCAGGGGTAATGCCATTGTGCCTCAACAGGGGGCACAAGATACATTACTCACTAAGGGTTTAACAGATTTCTGCAGTCCGGATCACAAGTTAGCTGATGCTTTCAAACTGGTGGCTAAAATCTTCTTTTACAGAAATACCATTTCACCAGCAGCTTCCTTCCTATCCTCTACAATAGCACACAAGCAATTTTAAATCCGTCTTCTATCCCTCCAGGCTCAAATTAAAGAAAATATATCTATTTTTTCCCATGTCTTCTGAGGCCAGTATTTCCAAGGTTCTATTTGAAAACCCCTGTATTATGTGGGCAGGGATATATAGTAACCCTATTTGATTGAAGCACAAGGGCTGACAAGGCCCTCAGTACATTTTTTGAGCTGTAGAAAAAGAAAATATTTTTGTGATATGAGTGAGATGGGTCCACGTATAAAAGCATGAGTCAAAACCCTTAAGAGGGCATCTTAACGTAACATCTCCTTTTTTTATTGACTTACTTTTTTCAGTAGAAGAACAGAAAACCGCAAAAGATGGAAGAGTGTCATTTGTGTGCTTGAGATGCTCAACAGAAACACACAAACATTTGTGCCTCTAAATCCACATCTCATACCTGTAATTTGCACAGAGCGGAAGCCTGGGTGCACTCTGAGATTGCCAGATTCAGACACAGCCACATAGTTGTTAACACTCAAAACGCAGGGTTTTCATCCCTGTGGCGTTTCCCCCCCCGAGATCATGCCAAGCCTGCTCCAGAATGTGTGTGGGAGGAACTGCCTGGTCGGGAGAATGTTGCTGTAGGTGTTGCTTGAGAAATGTATTCATTTATATTTATTTTCAAAGAAGCTGCAGAAGCAGGAGTCGTCATGCACTAGACGCTGGTTGCAAGCATGTGTTAAAGCATGAATCACATAAATAGGTTTTATTGGGGGCTACGCAAGAGGGGCACGTCTGCAAACCAGACACTCAGCAACATTCTGCACGCTCCTCATATTTCTGGGCCTACTGGGTGCACACTCAGCAAACTGGAGACCTTCTTGCAGGCAGTCCTGTTGACAGACACTTCATCTCCAAGGCAGATTCTCTCTGCACAAAATGTGAGCCGTGGTGAACCTTTGTTGCCAAGTTCGCCTGCACTGTAAGACTGTGCCTTTTATTACAGCATTTTTGTAATATACTCTGGAAATCCACATTTCCTGCTTCTTGTAATTCCCGGGGTCTTGGTCTGGCAACCAACTGAAGCGACTTATGAAATTGGCGTTTTACAAATGAAAGACTCAAGACAAAAAAAATACACGTACTGTTCAACAAAGGAGGATGAGAATGGAGGTAATTCACTGGGCCTTTAAACTAATTCCTTTATCCTTAGTGGAATTTCTCGCTGTCGAGTCAGAGAATATCTCAGCTAGAGCTTTCACTCAACGTCCTTAGCAGAGGCTTAATGTCAGCACCAAGTGCTGTAGGTCTCCCCTAACAGCACTAGCCAGGTCGAGCTCTGTTGGCAACCTTATATTGTAGTGTTGTTGTTGTCATCAGTCATCCCTTGCTAGCCTTTTGGCCTGCTAGTTGTCAGTTTGTTAGGCAGAATTACAATTTAGATGGGTAGATGAGATGTCAGTGTGATGTGACCTTGGCTTTGCTCAGGGCAACCCATAGCCTGATATTCTGTGACAGACTGCAAACATGATGAGATTACTTAAATACGGATGTATCCAGTGGTGTGGCGTGGAATGTATCCACTTCCTTTTAAGTTAGCACAGAGCACTGAGTATAGTCTGTTTTCAAGCATCCATGGGGCTTACAGTTAGTAATAATCATGGTACAGGCCTAAGCACTAGTGAGTAGGGCTTCTCGATAATGGCAAAAACATTATCACTATTATTTTGGTCATTATTTAACACAATTACTAACTGACTAAGGAAACATCACACATTTACTGAATTTTTAAAACTGAATGCTTCATTTTTTTTAGAATGATTATAAATGCTTTGCTACGAAAATCCCAAATAGCCCATGAAATAAGACATAGTGATCCAACATTATTAACTTTATACAGCATCTTAGAGGCAAGAGCTTGACAGCAACCCAAAGTTTGCCTAGGTTGACAGCTTAGGTCGGGCAGATGGGCCGCAGAGGAGCTCCAACAGTGAGTAAGAAAAGTATAAATTAGTATAAATAATACGTAATTTGTTAAGCTATGAGTAGAGTCCACTAGCTACTAGGCTAATTTATAGTTTTATAACAAAACGAGAGCGTCATTGTGTAATGGAATGTGGGAAAATAATCGTTTTATCTAGATTAACTTGTGTTCGTTGGAAGCCAAATCGTGACTGAAAAGAATTTGATTAATTACACAGCTCTACTAGTGAGGAAAAAAATTTCTGTACTGAAAATGTTATATATTAATAAAATGTATTCAAAAGGTGCTATATGTTTTAATATTTTATAATTGGATCAAATGATGACGTGTAATGCGAAAGGGATCGCTCGTAGTGACACATCCACAGAGCATGATCACCTGACTCTTCAACTTTGCAGAGCATTTTAAGTTCTTTCAGCTCTTTGTTTTGCTTTTCTGGTCTGCAACTTTACTGTTTGGGTTCAGTCTCTCAGCTCGCCTCAGTCGTTTCCAGCAGCAGCAGGCAGCTGTTTACAACTACAAAGCTCTGATAAACCCACTGTACACTACCTGCCCAGCTTCAAACAACAGACAGACCAAGTTAGCAACTAAGCTGGCGTGGCAAACATCACATATAATTGTGGCCCCCTTACAAGACTCCTGTAGAGCTCTGCTTCATCACCCGTGTAGAGGGACAAACACACACACAGAAAGACACACAGTCACCCCGCTATACCTCTACACAAATACTAATGGGCACAGCCGGTAACGCACGCACAAAATGCTCAGGAGATATCCGCTCATCTCTCAATGAGATGAGCTGGGAGGAGGAGGAGCACGTTACTTTTCAAAGCAGAAGAAGACGGTGACAACTTCTGCAAAGCTCAATTAGTGCCAGGGCACTGAAGAGAAGGGGCTTTGTGGAACTGCAGTGCATGAGAACTGGGTTAGAAACAAAGTTAAGGTGAAGTGATGGAGTGATGCTCAGTGCAGAGCTATATAATTCATTTTGTCTAAGTAGCTATGATTAAAGCCAAGGTGTTGCGGTGTGACAGGCTGGAAAATTATAATAGATTAACTGATGATGTGAGGAAGCGACACACACATTCATACATGTATGTTTGTTTCGCACGCTCAGACAAACACCTCACTGACTCAATTCTCTCAGCCATCTGCCTTGCACTAGGATAGTTGGCTGCATTTGTGCAGAACTGGATACACACCCGTGCGAACACCTCTGTACAGACACACCAATCCACAAACACACCGAGTCCTCACCCGGGCATGTCAAAAAGTGATGTTCATCGATCCGGTCTGCGTGCAGGGTCTCTTCCTCCTTCTACACAAGTTCCATTTAGTTACTGCTCCATTTCCAGCACACTTACAACACACAGCAACTCCATCGAATCAGGGGGACATGATGGCGTATCACTTTCTACAACTCATAGGGGAGTTTTACAGCGCTGTTAAAGACTGGAGAGAGATGGAGGAAGATAAAGAGAGGGGCAGATGGAAAAACAGAAAACAAATACAAAAATTCCTCTGTCCCCCTCAGTCAATTTTCAGTAACAGTTTTTTTCTCTTACGTAGTCATTCCACGTTCACAGGAATATCATAATAACACACAGACCTTTGCACTCATCACCTTTGGTTAATGAAATGCTGGTGATGAGCAGCAATGTAGGAGAAGGCGCTTTTTGCTGTTACTGTCATTGTTCAGTCTCTCCAAGTAAGTGAAACAGAAAGACAGAGTGAAAAAAACGCTTATAGAGCAGCGCTGACCACAGGGTCACATTCTACCCCTATGAAACACATGCATAAAGAAATGAGGCCATTTCCAGTGGGGAAGCCTCAAGTCGTCGAGTCTCCAGTCTCATTCCACATCTGAAACTAATGCACATTTAACCCCGACAGCCCCCTTTTTATGTAAGAGTGCCTTTATATAAGTACATGCTGGCACATAGGAGAGTGCTATAGTGCTAATGAAGACTTTCGCAGGGCAGAGCCACAGTGGGGCGATGGCTAAAACAGCACATCATTAAAAGTAGTATAATAATGGTCAAGACTCTCTCAGGTTCATTAAAAACCAAAAGGTGAGTGGTGGAGCCACATAAACAAAACAAGTAAATTGGCAGAGCTCCCTGAGGCATAAGAAATGCCTTCGACAGCTCTGAATGGGGTCATTTAGTGTTTGTAAATACTGCTTTTTTTAACGCTGCTTGAAGGAGCACCAGATGGATCGAGTTGATATTGTTAGTATTCCAATGTATGATGGATGATTATAAATGGACAGGCCATAATGCATGTTAATCATCTGTAAATACACACAACCCAGCTCTGGAGCAGCTCATTTGGCCACATTATGTCATCTAATTCAAATATAAGAAGGACATACAGTACATTCTTTGATTAAGGCTTTGTTTGATTTAATTGCCAATATTATGACTGCAAACTGATTGATGAAGAAGGGACCCTTTGTTATAACTTCTGCTGTGTTACATTTCTTTCTCTTGGTGAAGTAAATATACATAAACTTTACTGGATAGTTTCAAACGAAGAATGCATGCAAATAAATCAGTTTAGGTAGTAACATACTCAGAATGGATGGCAGTATACTTGTTGATTCTAAATTAAGCATTACTAGAGGAGATGACATGCATCGAAATCTGAATATTACTTTAACTTAAAACATTTTCATTCCATTTGTGTTCTGACGATGCATCTTAATGTCAGGGGTGAATCTAATCAGTCCTGGACACGAGATGCCTGACAATAGTTAAGTAGAAAACTACACTTCATTGGCAGTGAAATTCTATTTCCTCTGCTCTTTCTGGTGTAGCAAACCACTGTGTAAATCTGCTACTCCACGCAGGTTACACTGAAAACAAACACTTTTTTGCAAATACAATTTGACCCATGTCTGGTTCAGTTGATTTAAAACATGCACAAAGTGTTCTCATCCTAAGCCGCAGGGAGAACATGTGATGGAGGCTTGCATTCCCTTCCTCTCCACAGCCCTCCCGACAGGCTTGGAACCGAGCGGAGCCAATACAGAGGGCACTGCCATGCTGCAAAGGCCATTCACCCCCAGGTCACCCCTTCAAACTGACAGGGTCCAGGAGTCAAACCTTCATTTTCTCCTCTCATACTCGGTTGGCCCCTGCCGCAGATTGGCATCTCTATGGGCAGCCCCAGGACACCGCACATTAGCATACCCACACGGTGGTTTTGGCCTTAGTTTTTTGGATGTTGACAAAGAGAGGCAGAAGGTGGCAACTGGCCCATCTCTTGGACAGCTACCCATCAGTTTTGAGCCACAAAGATGTCCTGGTGTGATGGGTTGGTTTAAGAGAGGGGAGGGGGAGTTGATGAAAGAGCCAGAGTGGACAAAGAGGGAGAGATATCACTGAAGGCACAAGGCGAATATGTAGCACAGACCCATCCATTCCTTCCTCCCTCCATCGTTGCCATTTCACAACAGGGGTCCTGCTCCAGTACTACCAAAAGTCTGGTCTGTGAAAGCTCGTTTTCTACCATTCAGCACAATAGGACCCTTTTCAGCAAGCTGCTCCTGCAGTAACAGGGGAGTGCTTCCTCTTTCCTGTGCTGATAGGCCAGCAAAGTCCTGCTGTGGGCTTTTAGTCCAGAGAGGACACATCAGCACCGGTAGCAAACACATGCTGACAAACTGACACCAAATTGTCCAAGCTCTTTTAACAAAATTCATCGGAAATGCTCCATCTCGTCTGCAAAAAAACCCTGAACTTTAAACAGAAACACAGAGCCCGTGGGTCTTTCACTCTTGAGCCATAGTTGTATTAGGTTTTCTGTGGTTCGCTCAAGAATGTGCCTCACAGCTATCCGGCCTCTCAGTGGATCAACAGTGGTAATGCTCTGGTTGTTTGTTTCCAATGTTCCTCCTGCTAATATAATAGTGTTTCAGGGCCTGAGGTGAAGGTGTTAGTTTATATTAGAATCTCTGACAGGTGGAGGTATTATTTCCCTTCGGATGAAAAACATATTGACAAGATATGTCATTTTAAGTTGAGTATGAAAGCGCCTTTAATAACAATTTGCCGCTATTCGACAAATTGCTTTCAAAGTTAATATAAAACATACCTAATGTTTCGAAAGGTTGTCTGATGGTACAGATCACCTCTCTGCAGCTTATGCTGCTCCAAAGTGGTAGTGAATTGTTTAAACAGAGTTATCGTCATCACGCGGGTATAATATACATTATCCATTATTGTGATGAAACAGAGTTGTAAGAGTACATTTCTTTATGTTATGTTCTGAGGATGCGATGAACATCTAGCAGTATCTCTACCATTGTCATGATGGTTGATTAATGCTGAGGTCAGGGGTCGGCAAATGAGTTTGGCATCGGGCCAATTTTTTAACGCCATCAAAGGTCCAGTGTGTAATATTTCTGAGGATCTATCGACAGAAATGCAATATAAGATGTTTATTTAATGTTTATTTAATGTGTGGTTTATAATGGACCATGGTGCAGAAACAGTGACAATGTTTCACGTGACAATGTTTCACACTTGGCTTACATTTTCCACGTTATCTGTCAGTGGCCAAGTCACAATAATACATGGTTACTGAATAATTAAGTAAATATAATTTCTTAATAAATATACCTAAAGAAATCTCATTTCTTGACTGGCCACTCTCAGAAAAGACACCTTTTGTGCTGTGTCAGCCACTCTTTGAAAGGGTAGGGGGCAGTGGTAGACTGGAAAGTTGGTTGCAATTCGCAACCCTCACCACTAGATGCCACTAAACCTTACACACTGAACCTTTAAATAGCTAAATCAAAATTCATTGCTGGGTGCCCAGTTTGCTCAGTCAGTAGTGCACATGCCTTTCAATTAGAGGGTTGTGTGTTCGGTTCCCCCTTGCACAAACATATTTTTTCATCTTCAGCAAATTAACAATGAAGAGGCTGTTTCACATGGTCACAATAAAGCATGTGCTGGAGTGTGTGCGTCCCGGCGATTGATCCACATCCATCAACCTATGGATGGTTATTTTAATATCCCCAGCATCTCCAGGCAGAGGAAAGTCCTGCACTTCTCATTCAGGGGAATAATGTTTCCTGAGGCTTTTTTTAAGAGGTGGGTGAAGCACGCCACAGACTATTCAGAACCTTTCAAAGTAAAACCTCCCAATTCAACTCGAATTAAAGCAGTGCTGCAAAAAACATTCTTGCCCTTTTATTTTGTAGGCACAATCACTTAAGAGGAAGTGATTATGTGAGTAACTTTTGCTGTCATGACCGAGATCTGTTTCAGTAACAGCCGCTTTCAAAGTATTTATTCATTTTTTTATTTGGCCCTTGCCTACTTTTGACCACTGCTGTAGGTGAAACCACTGTGAGATGCACATTTTGAACAAAAAGCGCAGGGGAGGCATTATATCGGTGAATGGGCACTGCACTAGTGTTGTAAAAGCAGCATGTCATGTATAAAGGTGCTTTTAGTGGTCTGGGGGGAAAACTAAATAAAGTTGCGTCAGTCATGTGCACTCATATCTGAATTTTAATATGTGTGACAGCACTCGAAAACAGCACTGTAACCAAACATTTGAGTGATAGTGGAGAGTGGAGATATAAAATTATAGCTTCTAAGACTCAATGTGATCAAGATAAGTGTGTATCCTGCAGGTCTTCCACAACGAGCACCACCTATCAGCGTTCATCACTGAATCATCGTGACGCCGTGTTTACATTATTAGGGAGTTATCGTAATTGCCAGTTTCCAACTTAAGTATGATATGAATACATTTCATGTCACCACACAAGTTGTAATTATGATCGGGAAATGTTTCCCAGTCATATTATTTAGCTTTTATGGAAGCCAGATATATACCTACAGATATATATACTGCAAACAAACATGCTCCATGTCAGCCAGACCTTTCAATTCAATGTAATTCACATTCCTGGTGGACTACTATCACGCAGAGGTCAGCAACCTTTTCTTTGATGAGTGTCAATATACAAAGATGAAGACATCCAGTGTGCCAGCAGCGTTTGTCCATGTCATTTATTTTTAATTTATGTACTGATAGTTAGTCAGACTATTAATTGAAGTTTGACCTTGTTAATAATAATAATAGATATTTAATAAATAGGGCTGTCAAGCAATTAAAAAAATAATCTAATTACAAGTTTTGTAACTTATTTGTAGTTTTGTAATTAATTAATCAAAATAAATCATATATATTGATATTTGCCGGGATAAGCATATCCAGTCTCAGTCTGAATGCCCACTGAGACCATTGAAATCTCCAGTATAGGTGAAGCACAATAATACCCGGGTAGATATGTGTGGGCCTATGCGTTTCAAGATGACCAGAATCAGCTTTGGTGAACTATTTCTTAACACCCACATTTAAAAATAATTTAACCAACTCATATAAAGAGAGGGTGAGAGAGACAGAGAAAAAAGACAAAAGGCATGCAAGAGGGAAAGGGGGAGTTTTATGTAATTGTGACTGTGTAATTCTCCAGTTTATCAGTCAAGTATATTGAAATACCGAATGATTTGAACTCTCATAAGTCATAAACATAGCATCTTTCCTGTTACTAGCTTCCATCCTAAATAATGTGAATGCAGCATCAGAGCTTATCTTATACTAGTATATGGTTTACACACTCAGCCATGAAGCTGAAGCTGCCAGACTACTCTGCATCCTCCACACTGCAAATACACAAGCACGCAATGCAGATACATGTCTGGACTATGCTATTATGCTGGCTGCAGATGGAGAACAGATACAGAGGAGTCTACTTCTGTGCTGAGAACATTTATTTTGGTTTCTCCTCTCTCTCTTTCTTTCTCGCCTTCTGCCACCAGCATTCTCTTTTTTTCCTCTCAGCCCGTCTCTCTCATAACCTCTCATATCTCTACCACAAAAACAAAATGCAGCAGACAAGCCAAAAACTGCTCTACCTATTGATGTAGACAATGTGTTGAGATGAAAGAGTACATGATGGTAGTGCTTGGGTTGCTATGGAAACCCCTTTCCATCGTTACTAACAAATCTGCTCAGTTGACGTTCATGCGAGACAGCTGGGCCACCAACAGCAACACAAGGAAAAGGAACAAGCTGCTTTTCAATCTGCATATCACATAACACTGCGACTTGGTCATTTAGGTGATGTGTTGAAGACGGTGACTGGTAAGCCAACTGGCAACCAAAATAGCTTAAAAATGGAGGACAGTTCCCGTAACTCCATAGCAATTGGCCAAAATGTTAGCCTGAGGGCTGCAATTAGTGGCCAAGCCCTGCTTGTGCTCTGTGTAAGTTTGTGTTTAGCAGCAACAGCTCCTTCAGATGCTCAAGTGCTTCAAATTGAAGAGGGGTGTGTACCTGCTTTTGAGCGTATTGGTGTGTATGATTGTGTGTGTGTGTGTGTGTGTTTCAGCATCACCTTGAGCGCCTGCTGTCTTTACCTAGGCAAGTCACGTCTTTGCTAGACACAAACGAAACAAACTCAGGCAACAGCAAAAGCCAGTCAGAGAGAAAGTGAGAAATATGTGTAGAGAGAGAAATACATAGAGATGGGGGGGGGGGGGGGGGCAGACAATGTTTCCTATTTCCTGTTTGGCAGTTTTAGTCGTTCATCTGAGCCTGAAAGGTTGGAAAACAAGCCTAAGTTGTCAGTGTTGTGCTTTCACCACTTCCACCGTACAGTGGATTCCCAACATGTTACATCTACCTACATCTGACAGGAATTTCACAGGGAAATTGTACATCAATAGAGGAGAGGAGAGGAGGAGGAAGCGAAGAAGGGGGAGAACAGGGGGAATGAGAAATAGAGGTGCTAGAGAGATAGATGGGGTGGTGGGAAAGAGAGTAGAGGCAAAAGTGAAAAAAGAGAACAAAGTAAGGCTGTGAGCGAGGAGGAGAACGAAGAGAACGATAGGAGGAAAAACAAAAATGACAGAAGAGGAAAGGAAAGCAGGTGACCAGGGAGTAGGGAAGGAAGGAATAATTTAGTGGGTGACAGAGAGGAAAGGAAAAAGCAGTAATGGGGGGGAAGATGTAAACAGAGAAAGAGGAAGTTGTGACTGAGTGGATCTGAGTTATGACTGTCCCACAGAGACGCAGGGATCTTGTAGGGGCAACAAGACATTAATAAGCGGAAAAAAGAAAACAATCTACCATAAGAAAAACCGATGCACTGCAGCACAAGCTAAATGATTTACTCTGCAGTTTGGGATGGGGGGTTTGGAGGTTGGGTGTCCAGCCTTCAGGAATAAGCCTAGATAATCCTGTGGACTGCTGGTGTGTGTGTGTGTGTGTGTGTGTGTGTGTGTGTGTGTCTGAGTATGTGAGGGGGTGTTAATAGAGATATGGCAGTGACTGGAACAAGGACTGGAGATTGAGGCCTTAGAGTGAAGCAGATGTGGGGTGGGGTGGGGCTTGGGAGGGGGGCTGATCGGGGCCTGGGCATGTGGTCTGTATGATTAACAGGAATAAGGCTTAAAGACACATACACAGACTAGAGATGCACAAATGTCTTTTAATAAAGTTTTAGTTTAAAGCTGCTGATAAAAGTCGTCAATATTTGGTGCCTACATTGGATTGTATTTCTTTATTTCCATGTCCTCTAAATGAATCATCAGCAGGTGAGGATGCGCTTTTAGCCTCATCCTTTTAAGCTCAGCGCGAGTTCCGGTCCTGCATGGCGCCTGTGTTTGGCTTCGCCGCTGCGGCTGGTTGTTCGTTGTTTGTTTGTTTCCTGCTCTATATTGCTATTAAGTTTGCCTACAAATGTTGTGTCTACTGCATGGGTGTACAATCGCCAAACAATGTTGTTGATCCGATCCTCCATGGTGGAGTGCGGTGACGTACAGTATGTACCTGGATCGGTACAGGTGAGCTTGCAGCCCCGTTCGTATGTCTGTCTGCAACTGCTGCCTGTACGCGGCATGGAGAAGGCCTAATTCAACCTATGTATAAATGGCAGAGAAAGCATGGAAAAAGGGCAAGGAGGCAGGTTCATCTGAAAAAACTCCTGAAGCTGGGGAACTTTGACTGTGAATCCAGACATCCATGTCTTCATTCTGTCTTCCCTGACGTCCCCAGGGCACTGGTCCTTTGCCTTGGAGAAGCTCTACCACTTGTCGTGGTGTGTGTTCCGTGCATCTGAGGTCGCTGCCGCGAGCCTCTTTCTCTGCTTCATGTGTTCCTGCACCGCTCAAGAGGGGTTTGATAAATGCCCGTTCAATTGCAAATAAGCCTCTTTTGCAGAGTGATTTATTTACTTCCAAAAACATTGACTTTATGTTGGTCACGGAGACATGGCAACAGGATATGGAGTACTATCACCTGAATGAGCTCTGTCCTGTGGACTGTACTTTTATCAGCACACCGAGACTCACGGGCCGAGGTGGAGGTCTTGCCGTGGTTTTTAAAAAACATTTCATCTGCCAGTCAATGAGTGCTGGCACGTATTCTTCTTTTGAACTACAAATGACTAAAGTTGGTTGTTCAAATACATTGTATGGTGTTTTAGTTTACTGGCCACCTGGGCCAGCGGCCTGACTTCTGACTTCTTATCATCCATTATTAAACTGGACAGCGTGATCACTGTTGGCAATTTTAATATTCAATATAAAAAATTTGTAAATATCACAGAATCTTTTAACTTTACTCAGCATGTCTCTGGTTCTACGCACAGCAAGGGACATACGCTCCATCTTGTTCTTTCTCATAGTATAAACATTAATAATGTTTGCATCAAAGATGTATTTGTTAATGATCACAAATGCATTTTATTTGATCTTGTTTGTGATGAGGATCCTCTCCCAGCTAAACGAGTGTCCTGCTCACGTTTGATAAACCATCTTACTGTTGAGAAATTTTCAGCCGCATTTGACTCAAGCTCGATTCTTATCTCAAATGACGTTGACACTTGTGCACAGGATTTTAATGATCACTGCACCCTGCTGTTGGACAAAGTGGCGCCTCTTAACTCTAGAGAAATCCCCCCTGTTAATACATCCCCTTGACTGCCATTCGCAGCTTGAGGCATGTCTGTCGGAGAACTGAGCTTTTATGGAAAGCGACTCAACTCCAAGTCCACCTCCTACATCTGAAAGAGCTCTTAATAGACCTAAACAAAATGATCAAGGATGCTACAGCCTCTTATTTTACTAATCTGATATCTGCCTGTAAAAGAAATCCTAAAGCTCTGTCTGAGACTATTAACAACATTGTTTCTCCTGCTGCATGCATTGTCCCTGTGTTTTCAAATGTTGACTGCAACCACTTTTTGTCTCATTTTGTGGACAAGGTCAGAGCTGTCAGGGCAGGCAATGTACCGTCAGCAAAGCCCCATATTGTTACACATCAGAAACTTTCAATACTCTGTCTGCCCCATTTTCCTAAATGACATCATTAAGTTAGTGGGCACGATGAAACCTTCCCAAAGCCCTGTTGATATTTTACCCACATCTTTGCTTTTAAAATCCATACATCTACTTCGCCCATGTTTGGTTTCAATTTTAAACCTCTGTCTTCAGCTGGGTCAGGTCCCTAGATGTTTTAAGCATGCTGTTGTTCAGCCTATCTTGAAAAAGAACAATCTAGATGCAGCTTCATTTAAAATCTTTGGCCAATTTCTAAATTGCCTTTTATCTCTACAATTTTAGAAAAGGGTGTTGCGAAACAGCTAAATAATGTTTTGGATTCTCATAATATCTTTGATAAGTTTCAGTCTGGTTTTCATAAAAAACGTTCAACAGACACTGCTCTCCTTAGGGTCTGATATTTATATAATGATATTTTGATGGCTGCTGATGGGGGTAGATGTGCTGTGCTGGGCCTACTAGATCTCAGTGCAGCGTTTGATACTGTTGTTCACTGCAGTGTTTCTGTATCCATAGGAATATGTATGTCAGACTCCTTTGTCCTGTGGTGTGCCCCAAGGTTCTGTGCTCGGCCCCCTGCTGTTCAGTCTGTATATGCTTCCTCTTGGAAAGATTATTGGTAGTTTTGAAGAAATATATTATCATTCTTATACTGATGATATCCAGTGACAGCCTTGAGAGCCTTGGATTCTGTAGAAACCCGTTTATAAGATTCAAATTTTAGAAATGGAGCCACATAGAAAAATTAAACAGTCAGCTTTAAAACAATGTTTTCAAAAATCATTATGAACCACCATTATAGTTGACAGGTATGGTGACACTGACTAAATGGGTCAACTGACTGACAAACTGGTTAAGTGCTTTGCCAAACCAAACCATGTACACTGTGTAATGTAATGCCAGCTTTCAATATTTTGTAATACTCACAGTACTACTCTTGTGGACAGTGTATGACATCCACTTTTGATTAACCTTTGATGAGATGTGATAAGAGTCTGGTTTTGTCACAGAGGGGGGTTTCTTTTTATCTGTTTGTTTTGTCTCTGGAGGTCCTCTTGGTTTTTTGTTGTTCTACTTCTGTTTTGCCTCCATGCACGTTAATTGACCCTTTGCTCAGCCACGCCCCAAATACACAGCTGGCCAATCACAGCGCAGTACAGGACTCCCTCTAACTGAGGTCCGACACTTTCATGGCTGCGCTCCATTGACTGTAATGCAAAAGGATTATGCAAAAGTTAGTTAGCTAACTTTACTACTGAATGTAACGTAACAAAGCCCTACTGTTCTGCTTTTTAATGATTGTAATAGTGAACAGAGGCCTACCCAGCTGTACAAGAACAGTGTTGATCCTTAAAGTCGTTGTCCTCTTTCTAAATCGTCAGGTAATACGGTGGTTCACTTTTACTGTGTGATTGGTAGGCTTTAGCTTCTGTCTTTCATTTTTTTCACGTCAGTTTGAGTCAGTTTGACAGCCTGAATAAAACCTTCAAATGCACAATGCAACTGCAAAACTGTCTGCTTATTTCTGAGATCGCTTGATTTCTCCGGGGAGTGCATTAACAGACAGTGGCAGCGCCATGATAAAAGTGTGACAACTCCAACAGTTGGTCAGACTTAGCAACAGTAACTAAGGGGGGCGTGGCTTAGCGAAGGGTCAATTAGTCTAAAAGCTTTCACCTGTGTCTATTTGTGATTTTTTTCCACCTGTCTTCTGTATACACGGCCACATGGACAGACCATTTACTGTTAGTTCTGTTGCACCTAGAAAAACCTGAACCATTATGATTCTTATCAGAACATGGAGTTTGGTGATCTCAGGTAAACCCCACCATCCAATCCAAAAAACTGCAGTTTTTGCTTGGGTTGTTTTGCAAGAACCAGTAGATGGTGAGCATTTTGAGTATTATCATTTCTGTAGTTTCAGACCTATTACAAGGGTGCATCACAGCCCCTAAACACGTGCACCCTCTGTCTCCAGCTAGAGTCTGCATCTGGAATGCATGATGGCGGCAGCGATGGTGTTTGACGGTGGAGGGATTTCCTGTGTCTGGGTCAGTGTCAGCACCCATCTCTCATTTAACGCTCCTTCCAGCCTCAAAGTGTGATGGATACTTTGGATTAAGTCTCGCCTTGGAGGACGACAGTCTATGCTTTTCTCCCCATATTCACACACATCAGCACACACACACATTGCAGCTGAGGCTGTGGTCAACTTTCCAGTGTAATATCCTTTCTCCCCCCCACTCTGCAACACCCTGCCAAACAACACCACCTCTAATAACCATATAATACCACACTCACGGTCAGAGTTTGACAGAGCATTTGTGTGCGAAAATGAGTTTGCATGTGTGTGTGTGTGTGTGTGTGCTTCTGTGTGCTTATAAGAGTCAATTGAAAGGCAGTGAGGATGAGATGAGTTGCCCCCGCCGGCTTAAATGAGCTCATTGTCAAATCAAACGTACATTAAAATCCAAAATACTTGTGATTATAGACCAGTCAAACAGATTGGCTGTGGATGCTGAAAAACTCCCCACCAAAAAAGCGTTTCATGTCTTCCCACTCACTCTTCTCGCTCTCTAACATAAATAGAAGCTTACATCTTTCTACTCAGACTGTTTATACTTTCGCCTTCTTCTACACATCTCTTTCATGGCTGCTGTATAGTCACAGGAATGTTGTTAAAGCACTGAGACCTTGGCCTTTCCACTTATGTGCTTATT
The DNA here is from genome assembly GCF_014851395.1 of Micropterus salmoides. Taxonomy (NCBI): domain Eukaryota; kingdom Metazoa; phylum Chordata; class Actinopteri; order Centrarchiformes; family Centrarchidae; genus Micropterus; species Micropterus salmoides. Next base: position 34,321,190 of record NW_024044459.1, on the reverse strand, counting down.
TACTTGCAAGTAGTGCACACATTTTATGTTGCATGGGATATAAAAACTAAATAAATCTCTAAAATATCATCACAACGAGTCATGCTTGCTTGATGTACGATGTAACTGATTTTATGCTTGGAGTAAAACCTCAGTGCAGGGACAGTTGATTGGACGCCTGCCAGTGCTGAACTCCTCTCTGCTCCATCTGACCCTCTCCTTCGATTGTATACAGACAGTAGTCCTTAGGGTGCATTTAGGCATTCCTGTTTACAACAGTCTAGACTGTTTATGACCAATATGTCATTCACCGTTCACCAGTAACAGGACAGTGGCAAGTTCTGGGGGGGAAGGGGGGGAAAGGGGGGTGTTCTCCTCACTAAGCCTCTGTTGTAGCTCCAGCGATGCCAGTCAGTGCGCCATTAATCTGCTTTTAATTAGATTAAAGCGTCTCTCACATGAAACACGAAGCAGCGCTCTTGTGCCTCGAACAGGGCCAAACAAAGGCTCCAATTGGCAAGTAAAGCTCACTGCGCTTCCTCCTACTTTCCTGGAATCGTTCTTGTCTCATAATTATCACTTTGCTCCAACTGCTCAGGTTTGGGGAGATGGAGGAGGCGAATGACATGGTTAATCATCCGAAGGGCCTGATGTTGACGGCTACTGTGGATCCCTGGTACTTCTGAGAATCCCACAGAGCCTCGTAGGAGGAGGAACACTGATCGGGCCCACAGAGTTTTTTGGGAGGGAGGAAAGTTTCAAGAACTTGAGAAACAGTTGATCACTGCTGTCGTAGTGGGTGGAAGGGCTGTTAAGTTTATGCACTGCCACAGAGGAAGTGCAGGGAATTAGAGGCGCCCCACTATGTTTTGCCAAAAACAGGTGGATAAATACTGCCATGCATCAACACGCACACAAACACACAACCTGTACTAATCTGCATGGACTTCATTCCACTAATGATGTGTGGAGCAGCCACTCTCCGCAAGACCCCCTAGGAATAGTATTATTATGCAAACCTCTTTGTATTTCCAACAAAACACAAGGTGGTCCCACTTAAATAAATCTCTCGCTCCCCTCATTTGTTTTTCACTCCTCTTCACCTTATTATCGCTCCTTTTTATCACGGCTTGTGTGAACTGGCTCATGAGAGGATGGCGGGGAGTTGAAGGGGGAGATGCAGTTGCTAAAATGTCAGCTGCAAGCCGCTGGCTATTCACATAATTAGCCCCTTTTCTGTCTTGTGCTTAGTTTTATTATCAACAACAAAGGAGGGACTGTGATTGGCAGACTAGCCATGGCCAGCTGAGCAGGCTCAGTGGCACTCCCAACAGCTGGTGTGGTACAGCGGGATTTAATCTCAGGTGAGGTGTGAGGGAGGGGTGAAAGGAACATTTGGATATGGAGCGTGCACACATACTTTTTAGACAAATACATTTCGAAACTTGTCTGTATTTTACTCTACTCTATATACTCTAACAACTGAAAGCTAGGTATGTCCATACCATGCCAGCATAAAAAATAAAAAATTAGGTCCACTTACTTCAAATGACATCTATGTAATGTGACTCATTTCAAAAATCATATATCCAGATATGTAGATGCAATTTAATATTTAAATAATATATAAAAATATAGTTTAGCTAGCTACAGCTAACCATCAACGAGTTAATACAATTAGGAAAAGTTGTGATGGCCATTCAAAGCCGCTTTACATTACATTTACTTTTATCCAAAGCGTCCAATTGCTATACATGTCAGAGGTCACAACTTGGGGTTAACTATCTTACTCAGGGACACATTGGCAGATGTGTCACAGTCTCTCACACCAAAGGCACGTGTCTTATCCATTGCGCCATCGCCACCCACAGTGTGACAGTAAGAAAAAGCACAACTACTGATGTACTTTACAGTTGGACAAAGTAGTGTTTACTTATGCAACCTGAAACACCTGGCTTGACTGCAACTCAACACAACAATCTCATTTCAGTCTGTCTTTGAAAGCTTCTTGGCTGCATTTCCACTTCACTTGTTTGATATCAGATAGCTGTCCAATCTGCCAGACACATGCAAGTGTAAATGGAGTAATCTTACATCTGTGCCTTGACTCAGGCTCATCACTTTTTTTCCTTCTGCCGCTTGTGCACCCCCGTGTAAGGTTTTTCAGTCTGTGATGTGTTGGTTCTAGGTTTTTGTTTATATTTATTTATACTTTATTTACATAGAAAGTCTCCTGAGATCACAATGTCTCTTTTGGGATTTTGTTTGTTTGTATCCCATTTAGCTTTGCCTCTCCATTAGAAGGTTATGAAAGAAATGGAACACAAATATAAAACTGATTTGTCACTCATGACACCTCGTGATACGCTGGCCCCCTTTTCTTGGTGGGGGATAGACTTCCTTGTGGACGTGATGGCATCCAATATAAAAATTGTAGAGGCGATGCAACACACTGTATATTTGGCCTAAGGGAGGTGTAATGCCAAGGGAAATGTAATGACTACGGTTACAAAGAGACGGAGAGTGATATAAGGTGCCAGACAGTCTGGACCCAACACTGTGTGGAGTGGACGATACGTGTCAAGATAGCAGAGAAGCTGAGAGTGAGAAACCATGTGTGAATGTGCATGAGCATGTGTCCGTACAAGTGTTATATGTTTATATGCATGCTTTTTTGCCTCTGTGCTTGCTGTGTGTGCGTGAGACATTCCTTCTCTGTGCGCAGACGTTCATTAGGTAGCCATCGTCATTTTGGGGTCTCACTACACTGTGAAATGTGACAGCAGGAAGTGAGGAAGAGGAGGTGAAGAAGGGACGCAGCTGGAGCGATTGAGTAGGGTGTTTATTCTGAACAAAAGGGTGAGTGATTCACCAAAGTGCGCAACAGGCCGCAAGCTGGCAAGAACTCAGAAAGGCCAGGAGTCAGCGTTCACTATCTAGGTGTTAAATTCCACAGCCATGAAAACGGAGAGTGACTATGTAAGACTTGGAATTTGGGATGAAGCGTAAATTATTCATGATATTCTGCTTTATCTTGGGGTGTAAAATGGACGTACAACAGGCCAAAACTTTCCCTCCCATTGGAACTGTGCTACTGAAGCTGACTTGGCAGCAGTTAATGAAGCAAAGATGCTTTATCTTGAAAAATGGATCTTCTTGAAGATACAGTATTTGCTCACTGCAGCAGGACGTTCATTGTGCCTTTGGGCAAGACAATTGTTTTTCTTGCCGCAGCTTATGAGCCACAAAGGATTAGAAGATTCATGCTACAAAGACATTAAGTGAAATATTTCTCCTCCATGTGTGGCAACAACGCAGAGACAAACAATGAAAGCGTAACTCTGTTTTCCTTAATTCAATTGAGCCTATGACTTTTCAGACTTCAAGAGCTGAGATGCATCAGAGAAGGAGATGACTCCGATAGCAAAACAGTCAGTGTTCATTATACTACAAACAGAGATCTCCAGTGGGATGATATCAAAGAGGGTTACACAATGCAATACATCACAACTGGAACAAGTGTTGTTTGTCAACACTAAGACCTCTTCACAAATTAAATGCTCAGCTTGCAAGAGAAGGCGGTGAGACACGTTACACAGTTGTCGTCTTGGTAAACGCTGCTGTTTTCTCAATTGCTTATTGTGTGTTTGTGAGGCGAGTGAAGCACAATTCATCTCCCAGGAATGGAGAGAGCGCTGAAGTGGCAGGGAGCAAGAGAAATGAGAATTAGTAAGCGAGGTAGAAAGAGAAGGAGAGGGCAAGCACATGGAAAGCACTGATGCTTTACAAACACAAGGCCTTTCTTACTTCAGATTGCCATTGTTTTCAGATATGATTTATTAGCACAACCTAATGCAGCTGTGGTCAATCAGCCTCACTGAAACCTACAAGCTTTGACAAAAAGATTTATCATGATGGGAATAAGCTCTGCCAGAGGAAACAGCGTTCACCCACAAAGTCTCCTATTATGTCCTAATATAAAGAATATAATAGTACGGAGCGTGCTGGTTCAGTAGTGTGGTTTTTTTAAGTTGACAATGTATGCATAGTTTTTATTACTATGTTACAGAATGAAGGTTAAGTTGATATACCCACAACCAACATTTGATTTTTATTTTAGTCATGGCAAGGCTCTAGGGATGGAAAGTTGGTTTGCCGGTCCACCTCTTTGGTTCAGTCTAAAATATTTAACTCTATAATACATTATCATTACATTGTGTACGACATTCACTCCCAGTAACTTTGATGATCCCCTGATGGCCAATGAGGTTGACAACTGTGGTTTTTAGTGACGTCCATAATTTACTCAAAATGTACTGCACTGCCTGTAGGGCTGGACAATAAAACGATAACAATAATTATTATAATAATATAATAATTATTTTTTCAATAACAATATAACAAATGTTCAATAAATATTCAATAAATGTTTGATTATATTCACTTAAAACGTACACGAATTAGGACTTGGAAAAAGAAGTGAAAAAAGCTTTTACTTCATTTTACTCACTCATATTTGTTAAAGATTTTATCATAATTGTTTTGAATGTTCCACCTCAGACTTGTGAAGTGATCCACTGTTTGGTCTCAAGTGTTGACCATGATGAAGAGTTTAAACCACAATTAAGATAAGATATTACTTTATTAATCCCCCGTAGGGGAAATTTAGGTCATCATAGCAGCACAAGGAATATAAAAGGTACAAATGCAGTATTGTAGATGTATTAACACACCATTTACACTATACAATCAATAATAATAATTTACAACCTGATAAATGTCTCAGATAAAATCAGGCACAAATCTGCCAGTTTTGTGCTGTGGTGTTAATTAACGATCAGGTTTCTTCAACTTTCATTCGGGAGCAAAAATCAGCCATTAAACTCGAATTAAATAAAGATTTGATACTTATCGTGATAATTAGCGATGTCGAAAGATATAAAACTTTTTATCGTGACAACATTTTTGGTCATATTGTCCAGCCCTAACTGTCTGTATGAAATTACGCTCACTGTGCATGCACTACAAAGGTATACTGGATGCTAGTTTCATGCACTGTATGCATGTACTGTATTTCACATCCATGATCATATTCTGGTTAATCTGTTGCACATGCCATTTTCTAATTTATATATTTTTTGTAATTTTTTTTATTTTGTCGTTCCGCAAAATACAACAAATGATGACCTCTTTTTCTTGCTGTCAGGAGGTCACCATCATGTTTTCTAATGTGCATTGCAGTATGTCTGCACGCAAGTCTGCAGCTGTCTGTGTCAGTACTTAAGTATGATCAAAGCTTTAGTCTACGTGATAAAAAATAGATGCTGAATTTAGAGATTTATGGCACTGGAGTACACAGTGCAGTCTGACCTCACTGAACAGTCTTTGTCTCACTAATTTGATTTCATGTTTGTTTTTATGTTGCACTTTATGCTGCAAAACCAATTGCCCTTCAGGGACAAATATCATTGAACTTGAAATGCGCATGTGTACTTACTGTCTACAATAAGTCGGCTTGCTACAGACAACAAATGAATCATCTTAACCCATGTTAAAAAGCTTTTAATAGCTAGGCTGGCTGTACCTACGTAAAGAAAAAAGGTCAAAGCCCACCTTCCTCATCTGTCAATGTCAAATGATTTGTCTTAGCTTCGCTGGAATCTGCACACTTGTACTCATTTACTTTGGTTGCTGGAGCTCACTGAAAACACACCCACATGCTCAGAGATGTTGTGAGGCTCTTTTCGCTCTCCTGCATCGTGACACCGCTCTAACAATGCAGTGGAGAGACACGTATATGAGAGAGCAGATGAAGAGGTGAGGGGAGGATGAGATGAACACTGCATCAAAGCTAATGGCTAATTAATTTGAAGTTGTGTTTCTTTCAGAACAGCCAACAACTGTTTCTGCCGTCTCTCAACCTCCTGAAGCCGTTCTTTAACCTCCACTTTCAGAGAAAAGCAGCCAAGATCTGTACAAGTGCATCACACATCACGCCTTGCCCACTCTCCCCCTCCTTACCTTTCTCCAGTCTAAAGGTTTACGCTGTAGTTTCAATTAACTGCTGGGAAAATGTTTCATCATCTCAGGGGCTGCCGCACTCACTGGCTCTTTAATTAAATGCGTCTTTTCACACTTCTTAATTACTTTTGTTACAGCCTTTTGTTTGCCTCTGTTCTGTGCGGCCTGAAAAATGCCAGTAACTCGACTTCTCTGCTGATGAACGTGCCTGCAACAGGTCGGACAAAATAATAATAAATTGGGGAAGACAAAGTGGCCACATAATGAACTAGAAGGATGAATCACAACAACTGGCAAGGCCAGTTTTTCCAGGCAGAAAAACACCTGACATTGGACTTTTACTTTGAAAAGAAAGGCAGGCAAATCTCTTATGTAAATAAACAATCCCTCATACATAAATGACAAAAAAAGTTTTCTCAGATCCTTCTAAAACTTAACTACTTGGTTAAGAGCTGCTTTCTGTTTATATGCTACGCTTAGCTAATTAAAGCTTTAGTCTGATTTTACTGTACCGCATATTTACTGTACAGACAACTCTTAGCAAGAAAGTGAATGTGTATTCCCAAAAATGTCATGCTTTTTCTTTAACAAGCTGCAGAAATGCCTGAAAAAGTGTCACATAGTTTTAGTGCTACATCATGTGAATTTTATAGCCTTAAAATTTACTTTGACATCTCGCTGGTCTTATCAGCTTTACTTCCGTCACAGCGGGCAGCTGTACGCTATACTGTTCAGCATCAAACGTCAGACAGATAAAGTAAGGCACTTGCTGGTGAACATAGGGGAGCATTTAGCAGCTAAAGAGAGAGAGCATTTTCTCAGGAGACATTGGTGACAAAACGTTTAGTATCAAACTGCATTTAAAACAGTTGGGAAACTTAAAAATACCCATCAGGCATGGCTGTTTTGTCTTTTTCTCTTGCAGTCTCTTTTTTCTTTTTCAGACACACACATCCACACACAAACAAAAGATTAATCATTGCCCACTGCCAGGTTCAGGCTGGTCCCGGCGTTGACCTCTCTGTCTGACATCAGATCAGGACCGGGATACACATGTAATCTCCCATATCTCCCTCACCCTTCTCCACCGAATGACAGCTGCTTCCTCTATGTCTCTCTGCAATCTCTCCACAGATGACATGGGGAGGTGGTGGTTTGTGGTGGTGGCGGAAGGGTGGAGCACAACACAACCCACACAAACATACATTTTCATAGACAAACAAACAACAAAGGACTTTTATGGTCTCACAGCCAACAGAACTGTCACCTCTAATGTTTCCCAAAGAGGAAGATGTTATAAATGTGCTTTAAAAGTCAGTGTGGGCTTAGCTCTAGTGATTAAGCTTATTACCCATGCACCTCACTGCTGTTGTTGGCCTGTGTGTTGAGCAAATATACGTCAAATATGATTTGTCTGTCTGCAAGCAAGAAAATGCCGAGCACTCTCACGAACACGAACCCACACACATTTCAACTGTATTTGACATTTAGGCCTATAATGATAATTGCTTTCTCTGGATTCAAAACTCCGAAGGGTGTTCGGAGCACATTGTGTAATGCGATCTCACCACAATTGTAACGACTACAGATCCACATTTGCAGCATGCCAGCTTGTCTTTTACCCATGAAAACCCAGTGAGTGGAATATATTAATAATCATCGTTGAAGCCCATCGTCTCTACTTTACTTTAGGAGTGATAAAAAAGGGCCAAAATCAGCTTAACTTGGAAAAGCACAGCAATTAATAGTTTAATGAGAGCCCACTTTGCCATGTTAATTCAGCTAATTAGCAGTCAAACAGGAAGTGGTATAGACTTTGAGTGCCTGCCACTATACATTGATGAAGGTGCTGATGTGTAAATACTACACAAGGGTGTGTAACATTGGCAGGCAAATTCCACAGACACCACTAGACAGCCGCTCACATGCACACCTTCCCACAGAGGAAAGTATTATACAAACTCACACACAAGCAAACACACATTCTATTACTGTCTAGATGCACTGATGTGTCCTGCATACTCATTTTCCTTTACAACTGTTACAAATGCCTGTCAGTGTCAAAATGCTCAAGCAAAGAGAGAATGAGTGCACGTACACATTATGATTGCTAGAACCAGTTAAACCGTCTGGGGGCAAAGCTGTACTCTTCAAAGCGCCGGGTGATGAGTTTGACAACCTACTTTTGTCATATAACTGATCAGCTGTTATAATACATTATTTATATACATGGTAGATAAGCAGGAAAGAGGACAGGAAAGGAGAGGAGACAATTACTATTCTATCCTGACTACGATAAGGTCAGCCATATAACAGCAGAGCAGTAAACAGCAAAACACCTTTTTCTACCCAGCTTTGTATGTTGCTGGCACAAGACCTACCCTGCAGGGCTGCAACGAACGATTATTTTCATTTTGAATTAAAGTGTTTTCTCGGTTAATCTATTAAATGTTTGCTCTATAAAATGTCACAAAATGGTAAAATAATGTCGATCAGTGTTTCCCAAAGCCCAAAATGACATCCTCAAATGTCTTGTTCTGTCCGCAACCCAAAGATATTCAGTTTACTGTCATAGAGGTATTTTCACTTACATAAAATAGAGAAAATCCTTACAATTAAAAATCAAGAACCAGAAAATAATGGGCATTTCTGCTTGAAAAATGACTCAAATGATTAATGGATTATCAAAACAGTAGCCTATTGTATGTCCATCATCTACTCACTCCAAGGCTCAGCAGTCACCAGTGAATTATAGCACAGTAAAATGCAACAGACAAAACTATTGATGTCCTTTAGCTACAAACTTAGGCTGCTTTTTTATTGCAAATTGCCAATTAACCATGCCAACAGTCGACCGTTACAGTGAAGGCACAAAACCATCAAACAAAGCTAAATGACCAGACCACCTCTTTCTCTGTCAAAGGCCTCAAACACTTCTGTTGACCAACACACCTCATCTGTCTCCAAGCAAACTAAACCTATGTGTCTTTTTCCTGCAGGATAACACCTAAATTGCTTTCCCCTGGGGTATTCTCACTCGGGAGTGAAAGTGTTGCAGAAGAGGCCTACCTTTTGACGGCTCTGCGCGCTTGGGCAGATCCAGCGTGTCGTAGTTTTTGTCATTCTCACCATTTTTTCTGCCTGGTTAGAGGAGAGAAGAGGGAAGAAAATGTCAGTGTCATGTCCTAAGACAAGTGGATTATAAAGGACAATGTTATCTACACCAGTATTAGACCGATATTGGTTTGGAAGGCTGACATTTTTAGACTAAAGCTGCGAGTAGTCAGCTGCATTATTTTCATGATGAAAGAGCCTCTCTGTCTCTGAAATGGCATATCGGTCTAATCCAGGTTTACACACCCACCCACAAAAAGCATGAATGTTTGCATGTAGACAGAGAGCTAGAAGCATGATATGTTAACACACATAAATTCCACCCTGCCTGCTGTTGGCTATAGAACACAAAGATGAATTGGCATACATACCAAAAATATGTACAAGCAGAAGACCACGCATGCAGATATTGCTGCATACACCTTAAAAACTTAAACTTCCCAACTGTAACTGAAGTACTTCCTTAGCAAGAAAACACCTTGAATAATGCAGTGGAAGAAGGGGCATGGAGTAGAGGGGTGTGGATGACTGCAGATCAGACAGCTAATGGCCATCTCGCATGCACATGGACATGCCCATGGGACAGTGCAGAGATACAGAGACAAAAAGGCTGATTCCTCAACTAGATGGAAGTGAAATTTCCGGTCACTGCAGTCCCTTTGGGAAACAATCTCACACATTTAAGTTGCCTAAATCAAAATCAAAAGAGCATAAAGTGTTTCCTTTTTCTTTAGCCAAAAGTTGGCTTGTCTTACCATCCATACCATGAGCTTAAAATTTTAATTATCCAGTCTGGGCAAATCAGCAATGCTTACAATATTAGTTGGCTAAACTGGGCTGTATTATATTACTATTATATTATTATATTACTAACCACTCCTGCTACTTTAATCTACAACCCACTCTATCAAGCTATGTGAGGGGATTAGAGAAGATGGATAGCAGCAACCGGCCCTGTTTGAAACAGGCTGTTGGTAGGATGGTAGCTTGCAGTCATGGCAGTGAAATTGTACCCCGCCACCCATTCAAAATACAAAACATTGCTCTCTGTCAATATCACTCTTGTGTTTTTGGGCTGCTGGCAAACATGTTGTTTGTATAATCTGTATTCAAACTGTGCTCTTGGTTTACTGTTTCCACCACTTCCAATCTTTATAGAAGGCAAGATTATTGACTTCTGGCTCCAGCAGAGTGGTTTTAATTTTCTTATCTAAGAGTAAAAGAGTAATTCCTAAAATGTCAAAATATTCCTTTTAGGACCTTTCCAACTAGTTAAGAACCATTTATTGGATTTAACAAAAACATCCACGTGTTTGCAGGGAAAACCCCAAATTGCGGCACTACATCTGGATATTTGCAGCTTCGGTGCAAATCTGTTTCAGTATCCATATCATTCAAAGCCTCTGCACACACATAAAGACATAGACTAACTGGGTCTGCAGCATAGCTTGACATTCATGCTTAAACACAACAGAACGAATCAGAGGTGAATAGTTAATAGCAGTTTGTAACAGCTGTTGGGATTAGTGTTATCTGGAGTCTAGAAGGATGTAAACTTCAATGCAATCATAGATTTTGGGGATAGACTTCAGGTTTTAATTTTCATTTTTGCATCTTTGACAGATTAGTCCAGCTCTATTTTACATCCTGACAGACACTGATGGACTTACCTGTTTCCCCAAGTGGTGCCTTTACCTTTCACCAATCTCAGAGTACCAACTAATTCTTACAAAGTGTGAAGACTGGGAGAAGTGGAGACTATAATACTGGGCAACGGTATGTAGGTAGGTGTGGTGAATGAATGCATGTGGAATGAGTGAAACTCACCAATTTTCTAAAGTCCTTCAAGGAACTTTTTTCAGGTTTTTGGAGGACACCCAAAACTACTTCTAACTATAATTCTACAGCCAGGGGGAAAGAGAAGGAAGAGAGTAGGGAGGATGGCGAGGGGGAGGAGGAGGAGGAGAGCTGAAGTGAGAAAGTTTGAAGGGGGGGCACTCACCTTGATTAAACCATTCCTCTATAGTTAGCCAAGGAAGCAGCAGCAATGCCAAAAAACACAAAGCAGGGAGAAGAGAGAGGCATGGTGAAAAAGACGTGTGTCAAGAAGCTGTGCAATAGATATGAGCAGTTTTCACAAAAAGAAGTCATCTCTTACTGAATAGGAAAGGTGAAAGAGTGAAGAATAAATAGAGCAACAAGGAGAGAGCAAAGACAGAGGAGGAAAGGAGTACTTTTGAGATAGAAAAGAGGCTAGATGGGAAGCCATTAGCAGTCCATAGGTGTTCTCTGGGAAGCAAGTTCAAAGAGTTGGTATCAGTGGGATGGCTTTTTAGACAGAAAGGGAGAGGGAGAGAGAAACAGTCAAATAGCCAGAGAAGTGGAAAGCACAGAAGGAAAATAGGAAAATATATGAAGATAAGCTAGCAAGCGGGAAAGAAAGAAAAGAATAAAAAACAAGAAAGGAAAAGACTGAGAAAGAAAAGAATCCGCTTCCACTGTCAGATAGGAGGGCAGCAGAGACAGTCACAGTTAAACATACACATAGAAACAGCACACGCTGCCAGCATTTGTATAAGTGCTTCATTAAAATCACTGCGTGGGAAGAACAGAAATGTGCTCAAAGAGATGGAAACAACAGGCAAGAATCAGACTGTTTATTAGCTAGAACAAAGCTCCAGATGCTTAGCGCGGGTTGATCATAATAGTATATTTTATATGGAACGTGACATTAAACTGTAGAGGAGGCCAAACTTAAGGTAACAAATTACCAAGCATACTGCCAGCAGTGTTTCTTACTATCTGCCTCCAAGCTCGTTTATAGCTGCATTTTAATGTTTCTGTACCGGAGCCTCGTGAAGAACACCTTCAGGGTGTGCAGCAGCTAAACACATCTCATTATTCAATGTGAATGTGTGTGTGTGTGTACATGAGAGTACTCATGTGGTTAATTGGTGTCTTTATGAATTTGTATACATGTAAGCTAACGTGTTGTCCTGACCCCTGAACCAAAGGATTCTCCAATAAGTCGTTAGAAGTCAAGGGTCACTGGCTGGTGGTCACGCCTCATTGGCTGACTGATTAATGGCAGCCATTACTGTTGTACAGCAGGGAGATAACAGTGTCGTTTAGCTAACAGCCTGGGAGGATGCTAATTAAGAGGTTGCTGCTAACAACATGCGTGTGTACAGGGCACATCTGTTAAGTTCAGTCAATAACGACAAAAAGCACCTGACGCGACAGGCGGGGTGCCATGATAGACGTCATTTGCTGAAGAGGTTGAACACAAATGTCTCATCATAGTCTTGTTTGGAAGCTAAGATGTTAATGTGACAGTAAATATACAGACTGCCTCATCCTTAATGTCTCCACACACTAAACACTAGTTTAAAAGCACGGTGCTGCGGCTTGTTCAAATGTAAAATCCAATGTGTTCCTGCTCTGCATTATTCTCCATTTGAAAGTGTTAATTTACATATCGCAGCATTTCAGAGAACTGATGGCCTTGCTTTGTTGTTTACCCGACTCTCTTTAGGTGTCCCTGTACGTGATGTCTTTACTTACTGTTTAATGTATTTTTATGAGCCTTTCAATCCCGTATACAAACCAAATGCCACCCAGGACAATAACGTTCAAATGGAGTTGTTAAATGTAATTGATAAAAAAAAAATACTGACAAATTGAAGAGAGTAAACAAGTAACATTTGTTTTCTGGCTCAGTCAGGACATGAGCAAACAGTTTTTAGCTCATTTATGTCAAATTTAACCCCTATTTTCATGAGAATGAGAGAGGAAGGGGATAATTGCATTTGGGACTTCCACAATATATAGACTATTTGCCCATTAGATGTGACAGATCACTTCACACTTTCTAAAATATATTTCTAAAATATTGTCATTGTCAAAAAGGATTTGTATGAGCTCAGCGCTCATCTCGAACCAACAATAAACGGAAATACAACAAAGAAGAGGAGGACAAGAAGGAAAGAATCGTATCTCTGCAATCCAGCTGTCAAAATTTCTGCTCTGCTCTTGGTTTATAATGTTTTTGTACAGCCAACAGATTTCATGAAAAAACTAATTAAAAGAAGGCAAAAGGTGAAAACAATAATTTGGACTATGAAAACATTGCATGCAGCTCCTACCAATCATTTAAGCAAAATATTATCCACTTATAAGGAACTCACATTAAGACAAACTTTTCTAATTAGTCCTAACTTACCTGTTACGCACTAAAAATCTTAATAATTTATAATTAAAATATTTATTGAAGTGGCAGAAATCTCATTTTGGCATTTACATTTATGATGAGTGTTAATCATGATTTTATTTTTGTCTCCCTCTTTCCCCTTTCTCACCTTTGGCCTTCTTGCCTCCGAAGCAGCCAGCGTCATCCTTTTTCTTCCTCTGTGGACCTGCTGAGCCAGGGGCCTGTAGCGCTGAGGGGTCCTGGAACTTTTCGGCCCCTGGCACCTCTTTGTGGACGTGGTAGGACAGGTTCCTCATAATACAAACACAGTTCTCCACAGACTAGAAGGAAAGACAGACATAGAGGTTATTATCTAAGTTCATCTATGTGGTACTACTGGACACACAACAGAGGCCCTGTCCTGTGCAGCTTTTTGTACCATTTGCAGTAGATAATACGTTTTTGTAGGTGAGTCAAGCGTTGTCCTACCTTGTTGTCCATGTCTTTCTTCCCTACAGCTGATTGGAGAGCGTGCAGCAGGGCGTCCACCAAGCCTTCACATTCCCTCAGTCTGCGCCGAGCCTCTGCCCCGTCTGAGCTCACATTTCTTGAGGGAAAAAACACAAATATTGTCAGTGACCATGAGAGAGTCATGTAGAAGAGCATCAGATAGATTACGAAATAACTAACTACACTGTTGTCGGGACATACATCTGCTCAGAACTGCAGAAACCTGCAGAAATAGGATTCACAATGCAGGTCTTCCGCAGCAGCGCCTTAAATTTTGCGCAGCCTTTCGCCAGCAGATGATGTGAATTTTAGAAAGATCTGTCACAGGTTTAATGATTTTTATTGATATTTTTAATTGTTTTGGACTGTTTTAAACACTTTTATCACATAAAGCCCTAAAAATAAGCAAGACAATTCTCTATTTACATGTACTACTGGTATTACTACTGCTTTCTTCAGAGTTGCAAGAAATGTTTGCAATCACAGAAAATATAGCTCAGTGAAATATCAGGAACAGGATATAAAATCCAACAAAACATAAAAAACATCAAGACAAAAATAAAAACATCTGAAGTGTATCGGTGCATCAAAAAGAGAAAAACCATAAAGGATTTGAGTTGTGCTTTAAAATTTTCTTTTGTTGTTTTTTTCTTATCAATATACAGCATTACTGTTATCTTAGTCATCAATGACTGGTAGGTGTATGAAAAAAGCCCAATATCAGCAAACCTATACTACCCAAAAATGTGATCTTTAAGGTTCCATGGCCTTTATCCTCCCTATCTGCCTCAAATGTATTAAAGCTCAATGGCTTTAGGAATATTCTTAAGAAATTATTCATATAATTACATTTTTCCACAAAGAAAAATGCCATCTATGTCATGTCAGCCAGTGCCCTGAGCGCAGCTCCTATAAACTCACAGTAGCAGAGCTGGTGCAGTCTTAGTGCAGCTGTCTGACTGACTATGAAAGGCAGGGCTTTAAAGAGGGTTAAGGGAAAGCTGGGGCTCCCCGCTCCTCACCAGGGACTTCATTTATGAGGGCTTCCAACCTACATAATCCCATTAGCCGACCTCCAGTTAGTCCTGTGGAAGAGTGGCAGCCTTGTGGAGGTAAGCAGAGCTTCTTTATAGTGCAGTGTGGACTGAAACACATGTCACATGCAACACCTCTACACATGTGGTTTTAACAAAAAATGTCAGCGGCATATTGCGCTGTACTTGAATTATATTCGATTATTTCTTCTCTGCTTACTAATTATTAACGTACAAATCACAATGGATATACATCTCTACATATTAACATACACGTTGAGTAGAACTCCATGCACACATAACCACATCACCTGACATACACCTTTACACACAGTATCTTTGCCATTTTTCTCTGGAGTGAAGACCCACAGAACCATCCTGCAGTTTGTGCTAATTAAAACTAATCTTTGGTAGAGACACGCCAGACAGCAACAGCCATCTGGACCCGCTCATAAACCAAACCCATCCGTCTTCAGCTGTCAGAAAATGGTCTCCACCTACCCTGTAAACAGATCCAAAGAGCAAACCACCTTGGATTTATTTGACAGAAGTGTGTTTCAGGGCATACAGACAGAAGAGTTTTATTGTCAGCTGTTTCATTTGCAGTTGTCTTTCAGGGAGCAGTTGTCTTGGTGGAAGGTTTATGGGCGGTGCATCTGTCAGTGAGGGAAGGTGCTGCTGTCACTGGACAGATTATCTGGTGGTGTAATATTTAGTTTTAGTTGGGGTTAAGGTCCAGAGGTGCTGATGATTACTGATCTATCTGGGAGTTTGCCTTCTGTTGTTGTGTTACTGCACTTTCTCTCCATGAAAGTAAGTAACTTTCTAATCCATGGATCTACTGGATTAATAAAATCCCTTATCACTATAGATCCACAAGACCTCAAAATACCAATCAGCCTAAGTGTTTATTGCTCTGTTGCACCTTAAACTATGACCTGCTAAACATCGCATTGTTATTGTGATCATGTTAGAATTAAGTTCAACGGTGTCTTGTAAATACTTGTACAATGTTTATTGCTTATTTCTGCTGTTTTAAAGGTGTAATTCAAATAAGTAGTGTTATAAAAATTTAATATTATATTAATATCTTCCTTTCAAAGCAGATACATTTTCTGCTTTACATGTATTTTGATTGTCAGAGAATACAATGACAAAATACCAAAATACAAGGATGCTGCAGTTCTAAGAGAAATACGAGCATTATTTTCAACCAAGTGATGAAATTTAAAAAATACAGTTAATTCTTGGAAGGTCATTTATTATTAATCAGAAAATAGCTAGCTCTGTGGAAAAAAAGAGTGTTCTGACATCATGGTTTTCAACATGGTGTGCTCTTGTCATTCCTTTTCTTCTCATCTCAATTATTTTTTAATGGCAGAAAGAAAAGCGGACACCACAAAGAATCAGCAGCATTTAAAAAAAGCCTCCCATTGTGAAAGTATTCAGGCCATCAAATTGTCCATGTATACCATATTGGTGACGTTTCCCAAATCAGGATAATTTTCCTTTTTCGGGTCTCATTATGTCCGGCCCACTGACGGCTGTGAGGCGTCACTGGGCTACAGGAGGCTAGAGGCTAAAGGAATAAGTAGGCGTGAATTCAGATGTCTGTCTGTGTCTGCTGGCAGCCTGTCACTGTGATCTGGATGTGTCTTTAGTGTGTCTGCTTTATCAGATGAAGTGTGGGTGTGAAGGTCACGCAGAGTCATGTGGCCATCAGAGGACAATAGAGCAGCTGGGACGAATAGACTGGAGTAGGACTGATGGAGATGGATGGAGACGTGGCTGACCTCTGCTATCATCCTGCAAGGTCAATGGCAAAACCGCAAGACCATATGTATATCCTGGGGTTGGTTACCCTTTAGGTTTCATTGATTCTGACTAAATGTCTGATTCAGGTTATGGATTCTGCCTCCTCTTATTTTATCCTTGTTAAAATTATTCTTGTTCATCAGAGTAAGAAAACAGCATTAGCATATGTTACATATGTCAGCAGATTTTGGCTGCTAGAAACTCATGGGCCTTGTTGGGAGGTAGGGGTGGCTAAAACATCATATCACGATTTATTTCAGGCAGGATCACGATTCACGATCTTATCACGATTAATTTTCATGTTGGTTTTTAAGACAGTTTTTGCAAGTTACTGGTTTACTGGTTTATTAAATCGTAAACAATGTAGCCTAATGATTCATTCAACAACAGAGAGCTGATTTATTTTGTTCTTACAACATTTTTTATTTGATTTTCTCATGAATGAATGTGCTGTTTACTTCTGCATGTTTAAAAACCCAAAGACAGGGAGGGACCTGCAGATACTGATTGGCGTTTACAGTAGCCAATAGTGCTGCATGTGCGTTTCGCACCCCCGACCCCGTCATGTAGACGGGTTCAGCTCTCACTGAGTGAACACTACGGCCGGACTGGGACCCAACCATAGACTGTATGTAAGAAGTGGACGTAGTCATGGTGTCGTCACCTGTTGGTTTGGCCATCATGTTGAGTTTTCACCAGACGTGACCATATTTGGACGAGACGGTAGAGCTAATGGCCGCTAGTTAGCTTGCTGAGCTAGGTGCATCTGTAATTCACGAGAACTGTTATTTTAACAGGACTGGAAATTTTGTCTAGTTCACTTTCACTGGTGAGAACATTTACTTTTAAGCCTGTTGTTTTTGGCTTAAAACTAAATGCACTCACCAGAGAAAGTGAACAGCCAACTCCTAATAAGCTTTTTCAACGGCGCTGTTTAAATTTACACAGTGCCAAGGGTACGAGTAGCCTCTTGCCTGATTGACAGGTCGCCGTGGTAACGACTTGTCGATCACAGATAATCCTGCCATGAAACATACTCTGCTTTGTGGTCTATTTTAAAATAAATGGAGCAATTAAGACCATAAACTCATTATGAAAGTGTTTAATGAGGTAATAAATCAGGTGAGAAGTAGGGTTATTTAATCATTATTTCCAAAACGGATTTCTTTTGCAGCCAGAGGCGTCGCCCCCTGCTGGCCGTTCAACAGAATGCAGGTTTAAGGGACTTCGCATTGGATTCACGTCTCGGACCGGAAGCTCCACAGCCTCCGAGACTGGCAGAGGCCAGTATAACAACAGGGAATACTGGACCGAGGTGGTGTTCTTGCACTTGGCAGCCCGGGGCTGATTCAGCTATGACAGCTAGCTGCCCGGCTGAAAAAGCTAACCTGCTATTTACAGACAGATAACAGTTAGTAACGTTAGCTGTTTGCGGTTCAGCAAAAAGTAGATGTATCTGTCCATCAACAAACTCTGTAAATCACCTCGGTACTGTATTCCCTGTTGGTCTCTGTGTTCGGTCCCGTTCATGCCGTGTTTACTGGAAGGCAGCTGAGCGCGTTGTCGTTGACCGCTTGATCGGACTCTGGTTCTTTTGCCCAATCCGGCACCGCTCGCTGACGTTATCCTGGCCTAAAAAACCTCTAGTGCTTGAGTAGAGGTGTAACGTTAAACACAATACACTCCCCATGTGCTCCCAGTCCAGGCTGAGACAGCTATGTCCACTAGGCTTACTGAACTAACTAGAAAATGGCAGCTAGTTAGGCGCCATGTTTATGACAGTCCATCCACCTCATGGTGGCACTATATGGATATTCAGCGGATCACCAAAGTCATTAGGATTCATCCTCTGGGAACCATGAAAGTCTGTGCCAATCAATCGGATAGATGTTAAACTTGGAAACTTTACCTGCTGGTTGCGCATCATCCTTATTATTCTTATTCATCCTCTGGGCACCCTGGATATATTTTACCAAACATTGACTTCCCAGAGCCACACTGCTAGTGAAGCTAAAAAGACCAACATGAACACACTTTATCTGGCCATGAATAAGTGAAGTGTTTGCTGTTAGACACTAACAGTATGTGATTCAGGGGCATTATGACCATTACTGGGGACATAAAACATTCTGCATTATCCCCAGCTGAAGGAAAAAAAATTTTTTTAATGTTTGACACTCACATTCAATTGTTTTTGCACATCGTTTAAAGAACCCTGAATCATTCTTTTCTTTTGTTAAAATGAACCTTACTATAAACACTATACATGCACATGGAGGATCCAGCAGCTGATTAGATAGCACTTTTATTGCCATTCCTGTAATGGGACCAGTTCTAATTCAGACCCAAATCTTGAAACCCAACCGTGGTGTACATGCCCACCCCCAACACCAGCAAAGACAACACACGCACACATTGCTTGCCCTTCGCTGAGCGCACAGCGTAAACACTGTAAATAAGTTGGCCCCTATCGACAGAGGAGGCCGTTACAATAAAACTATCCCAGGTTTTATTGAGGTGTAAGCTGCGTCTCTGTCGGTGTGAGTAAACAGATTCTCCCTGGCATCAGCACTTCTCCCCAGCGCACAAACCCTGTGGGCTTGGTCACAGTTACCATGGAAACGTATTCTCGTCAGCAGCGACTGCATCGAAGGTAGTGAGATTGAGGGGTAGATATTGTGGTATGTGGCATCAGGGACGAGGAGGTTTGGATATAGTGTTTGGGAAGAAGGTGAAAAACATACACAGAAAAAGAAAGTGCACCGGAGTATAACCGATAATGAAAGAAATCATGGGATAGACAATGAAACAGTCAGAGGCAGCGAGAGCAGGGTTCCCACCGCGACCCTGATGTAAAATTCCATGACTTTTCTATGACTTTCCTCAGCTGTATCAGAGCGCTTTCATTTATTCCCTCTTGGTTCGTTAATGCTGCTCTTCAACTCAGCAGAAAATGTTCTAAAATTTCAAGCAAGTTTCCACCCTTTCTACAGCCCAAGAAAACTAAGCTGGAAACGATCTAACGCGAATCAATAGCGCGTGAAATACATTCTGGTACTTTCTGTCTAAGCTGGATTTGGATGTTATATTGTTCTGGATGTCAACCAGCACGCCGCAGCGTCTACTCCAGGAGACGTTCTGTCCTGGATAGCAGTCTAGACGGGCTTGGCCGGCCCGGGAGGAGGCAACACAGCCAGGCGTGATAACCCATATACACACTCTCTGTCTTTCACAATTTACTACAGTCTGTCATTCTGAGCTGAAGCCAAAATGACAGATTCAGCATGGAAGGTGGAAGAGAGGAGATACTTGGAGAGGGGAAACTACATGGAAGTCAATAACAGGAATTCAGGATCGTTGCACTCAAGTTGCCCTCCTCACTTGATGACAGCATGTAAAAGACAGAGGCAGAGATGAAGTTTGACCAAGGTGGTGCACTTGATTATTACCTGACACTTATTCAATTTGAGTAATAGGTATTCAGCTGATGCTCTTTTCCACAAAACATGCTGCATCATTTCAAAAACAGGTTTTAGATAACTCTGCTGTAGAGCAGCAACAAACCATTATTATTTGTGTGTCGAACGATACGGGCATTTCAATGGCCGATGCCGAGAGTAATGAATGAAATAGAAACATACATTGGGTTATGCTGTAGATTTCAGAACGTCACTGGTATTTAAGGGAGACAGTTTGTCAGAAGTAACGTCATTCAGCTGCATTATTCTCAGTTGTATAACAATGTAATTTAACACTCGCCAGTAATGTTAGATTAGATCTGCTGCCATTTAGGATGGGAGAAACATGTTAACATTTAGAAAAGACGACGGTGACTGAGGACAAACTAACTTTTTCTCCACCTTCCCAAAACTCACAAGAACGAGTACTAACATCGTTCCACAGCAGCTCACTGACAAGGCTGCCTGCAGATGTGACTGCAGGCAGTATGTCTTTAGCCTCATGAGTGCAGGTATCGGTCATTACCTGATTAATTGGCAGAACGATTAATCACTAATTCGCTCTATCACTAATTATTATCGGTTATTTGCGTGATTAATCATTTGACAATAGAATGTCAAAAAACTGTGAAACATGCCCCTTACAATTTCCTCAAACCCAAGTTGAAACTCAGAAACTCACATTTCTTGTTTTGTCTGATACTGGCTTGAAAAATGACAGTTAAGTGTTTCTCTAAATAGTTGCAGAATTACTGAAGTTATTACATGAAGTTAATCGACTGATCAATTAAATAACTAACACCATTTTGGATGACTGACCTAAGAACAACTCAAGGCTCTGGTCGTTCCCGGTTCAGTGATGGGAAATGACTATAGCTTACATATAAGGGTTAAAGAGTTAATTACATTCTCGTTTGACAGTTCATGTTTTTATAACTACTACTAATACTAATGTTTGTTGCGATTAATCGCATAGTTATGCTTGTTTGGGTGGCTGATTTGCAGGCTGATCAACATCCCTCTTGTGACCCGCGGTTTGACTGGATGTGTCTTCAGAGCCAGTGAACAACGGACTTTCAAAATAATAATAATAAAAACTGCGTTAACGTGCAATAAAATACTTGTTGGCGTTAATGAATGCGTTAACGTGATAATAAAGCATTAACGTGCCCAGCCCTAAAAAAAAATACAAAAAATACTAACTAGTTGTTATGAGGCAAGGATTTGCACAGTGGGCTCAATTTATCTTCACTCAGCCTAACTTCATCTGTGTTATTATTATTTAATTAGCAAGTCTCAGCATGACCCCACATAAAACAAATAGAGAGACACTTCTATATTGTATAACTATTTCCCAAAATGCACTAGATAGACATTCTTCTTACACCATAACACACTGTTCAGAACCTGTATGTGGTCAAAAGTGAGGATAGAAGTTTGGAGTATGTCATAAAAAGTTTATGTTTTCCTAAAGTCACAGGCAAAAGTCAGCCAGCAATCCTACTGCAGGCAGACATCCAGCATACGTCACATACATACAGATACGAGCCGGGACAGAAAGAACACAGCGTCTGCCATATTATAAAATAATACAGAACCTTAAATCTGACCCTGGCTCAGCAAGAGCACGCATGTAATCTCACATATACCACACCTGTCTCCAGCTACAACTGGTATCTTACAAAAAACAAACTTTCAAGGTTTTGGGTGTGTGAAGGCTCCCCTCTATAAAATCCAAGATAATCACTAAAATATGTCTGCAAACCCGAACTGACTTTAACCAGAAAAAATCTGCTTTTCCACAAGTGTAACTAATGCCATTCAAGTATGTGTAGATATTCTTGTTTATAAAGATTTGCTTGCTTTTTCTTGGTGAAATTTCCAGACTTTTATAATAGGAAGACATTCATTTATCATTTCATTTTTGCTTATTGTCTTCAATCTATCAATTAATCAATTTGGCTGTAAAATATCAGAAAATAGTGAATTCCCCCGAGCCTAAGGTGAAATATTCAAATGTTTTGCTGTATCCAGTGATGAGTTCAAAACCCACTACTATCACACATGACAAAGAAAAATATCAAATCATCACATTTCAGAAGCCGAAACCAGCAAATGTTTTCTATTTCTGTTGAATTGAATTGAATCATTTCTGTGAAAAATCACAGAAATGATTAAGAGATTATCAAAGATGATGCTGCATAAATTTCTGCTTATCAACTAATCATTTGTTTCAGCTCTGATTCTTTGCTTCAGGTATTTTAACTTTAACATTTCAGTCCATTTTCCAGCAAGTTTGACTTTACAACAAAGTTTTTTCACTAATTTCTCCTGTTATTTCAGTATTTGGAACCAAGTTTAAGACGTTTATTCTAGAGTTTGACTATATTTTTTGATGAAGTTGCTATCTCCAAACCGCAATATGTCTGTATACATGAGAAAGGGGCAAAAACATAACTGCTTTACCATCCACAGCAGCTTGATTCAACACTTTTGGGCTAACCCTACCTGAGGCAGCCGGAGGTGTTCTTGAAGACGGTGGTCCACTCGGCGTCGCGGGGCTTTGAGTCCTCGTTTGGCTCGTGCTCCCACCCCGAGTGGGGAATAATGACCTCGTTGGTCAGGGTCTGCATGCCATGGTTGATGATCACCATCTTCAGCGGTTCATAGGACGACAGATTCCACAGGGTTCCTATAGGGAGCAGAATACAAGAAAAATTTATAGACATACGTGATAAGGAGGAAGAAACAGGTGATTTGGAAAGGAAATAGGGAGGATATAGGAGGAATGAGGAAGGAGGGATGAGGAAGAAAGAGAGATAGATAGAGGTAGTGACGGTATCAACATGCAATGTATAACTGTAAGTAGTTATATGTACAACATATAGTTTTATTATTCTCCCATGACGGCTTAGCTGACTACCTCTATGTTGTAATCAATATATTTATAGATTTCTAAAGGACTTGTGATATAACAGTAACCTTATGACACTTAATGTCATTTCTCAAGTACTGGCATAATATACCTTTTAGGGCCTTAATGCACATATATTGTGTAGATGCTGAGTGTGTATAGGATGGATGTGAATTAACTACTTTAGCAAAGGGCACACAGATGCTGTGTATCCATCACCTCCTCTATTTTCAATCCAAGCAGGAGAAAGAACATTTTATATTTACCTGCACATCTCTGTAACGGGCAGCGTAGTGTATACTTGTGCAAAAGAGGTAAAATAAATTGAGCTGGGTATGTGCATCTTGAGGTTTCACAAAAGAGAGACAGGCAGACAGGCAAAGCATAGAGGAGGACATTTTTGGCAGCATAGCCAGGCAGTCAAATCCACAAAAATAAAATGCTGTGTAAAAGCATGAGCATCAGATGGGTTTTCACTCAGACACATGGAAGCTCCAAAGCGAGGCAAACTGGGTTGAGGAGAACAAAAATGCTACACCAAAAAGAAAAACACTTTTAAGTGCATGTTTGACAGGGCCTGAGTTTCACTTCTTATTAACACATCCCCCAGGTCTCGCTCTGTCTTCGTCTCTCATCACTTATCACCCTCTTTCTGTTCTCCTTTTAAATTCAGGCATTTAGTTAGACATTCTCATCGGAGGTGACTTAAAACAAGTGCTGTAGAAAGTCTACACTACTGGCAAAAGTATGCCAAATTAGCTATTAGCTATTTGTAATTTGAGTACAAGGAACATGTTTTTTCGATGATTTCTAAGCAGACTTATGGACATTTGTTCATTTATCATCGGAAAGTGTAAGTCCTACTGAATCTAAAAATATGTGTATCAAGTATGAATGTTCAGACTTGATGTGAGTTATGATTCCAAGAAAAAGTACTTTGTTTTTAGGCAAATGGATATAAAGTACCATAAGTCACTACTGCTGCCAGTAACTGCTGCCTGTGTTGGTGAACGAGCAGGCAAAACTATAACTTACTTTCTGCTGTTATTAGGACACCAGCATGCTCCTCTCTCTTTCCCCTCACACAGTATCTTTGCCTTTCCTGCCACACATCCCCAGGGAGGGCCTCGCAGTTTGAAAACAACTGGTCCAACGGAACAACAACCATCAAGCCCATTAAGATTAAACACACCACACATTCAATCACGCACACAGACACAAAGACACTATGCAAATATAAAAACACTAACACACATGCACAGAGCCCCACAGTCGGAGATTCCCTCTCTTGCCCCACAATAACAGACCATTAGCAGAGCAGCAAAAGTGTCACACTTCCTCGCACTGTTCTTTAAAACGGTTTCTGTACATTTTCCAGACCGTCAATATTTCCTATGTTAAATCATGCTCTCTGCACACGGGGGGAAAAAGTCTCAGCAGACAGGCTAAAAATAAATCTGGTCCTTCTGTTGTGGTTGTGCCTGGAGAAAAGTGGTTTCCTTCCCAGAGAAATTGAAAAAAGAAATAATAACCTCCTTAGGCCAATCAGCATACTGTGTTCTTGTGCTATTTTAAGTTTTTATGCGGTTCCTGACCTTTGTCACTTCAGCCCCTCTACGTCACATCTCTATAGTAACCACATTATCATACCAAGAGGAAACACTGTACCTCCATTTCCTCTGTGATTACAGCTGGTGACTAGACTGGTGGCTTCCCGTGTGTCAGAGGCTACCAGGCTACCAGTATCTCACTGGGAATTACTGCTTACTGCTATTAGATGTGTAAGCTGAGGCGGGGCTCCCCTCTGGGCCACTTTCACACACAAATCCACGGTGTGATGCAGGATTTTGAACATACATATAATCATGTGAGCGTAACAGATGATGTCTATGGGGCGATAGTGAAGATTTAACATTTTAAACAGTGATTTTATCAAATTATTTTATTCCTAACAGATCCCAAAATGTCCCCTAAGCCCTAAACATTACATTGTTAATTGAAGGCTGATTTAATGCTGTGCTTTGTGTGTTCACAGTAAATTTCATACCTCTATAAATTTTAAATTGATTTATTTTACAAGCACTTTCATGCTACATTAAACTTGGATGAAAACAAGCTGAGATGCTATTCAAAATTATGGATGTTCTTCCAAAAGCATAACTGAAGCTCTCATTGAAGAAATTACACCAGTATTATTTACATGCTTGTTTTCTGCCTTTATTGTACATTGTGATCTAACACGGTTCAACCAAAGTTTCTGTGTGTAGGTGTTGAGTCAGTGGTGATTCAGCATTGCTTGTATTTTATTGTAGTTCAAGCTATAACTTAGTCAGCCTTCACGTGCCCCGGGATTTCCTGTTTACATGCTTTTGGTTGACAATAACAGAGTAGACTTACACGTTCAAACACACATGCACGCACACACACACACACGTCTACAACCCGAGGTCTGATTATTAATTTGTTCATATGTACTTCTACTCTAACAACAGTTTTCAACAACTCAGGTATCACAGAAACCTTCACATTCCATGTTGTCAGTAGCTCACAAGTGCTTCACTCATTAATTAAATAATTCTGGTAGCAGTTAAAGACATCATTAAACTTTGCATTAAAGATATTTGCATATATGCAGCAGCGAGAGAGCTACACTAAAGAGAATTATGAGTTGATTGCTAATGAATGACCCAACAGTGAACAGTGAAATCTAGACAGATAATTTCTATATAATTTGTGGTGATTACTCTTTTAAACTCTTATTTAACTTCTGGCACTCACTAAGTGTTGTTTTCAGTGAAACAGCTGCTCTTTTTCTGATGCATATTTTCTCCACTCTCTTTTTTAAAGGGTCAATTTTGTCATTTACTTCAACCACATGCATGAGAGCATATGAGAGCAAGTTTCAGCATCCAGACATAAATCACATAAACAGCAAATGTGCTCTTGTGTGGTGTGTGTACTCCGGTATGATGACAGCTAGCTAACATTCATGCCTGCCTGCCAGGCCGACAACTGTTGTGCAATTAGAATCTGCTTTAGTTGTGACAAGCAACATTCAACATGGAGCCATCACCGTGTGGCGGTTTCTTACACAACAGCTTCTGTAATTTTTTAATTGGGTGCTTGTCAGGGTTAATCTCACACAGAGGATGCACAGAACAGTCTTACGTCACACATACAACCTCAAAAGAATGACACATATTTAGGAAAATCTTACTCAAATACCACAAACAGAAATCAATTTTCGTTCCTATCAAGGAAAAATATTACCAGAAACATTTTAAACAGAAATACTCAGTCCTGGATATTCACAATCTGTTCTTTTCACAGTCCAACAACAACACGAGTCCAACAAGAGCTCGCTCTCAGACAGAAAAGTTGATCAAAGTAACTCAGTTCAAACACAAATAGTTCAAATCGAAAACCTCTAAATCTCTAAAAGAAATAGTGCTGATGATGCGAGGAACCACATGTCAATAGAGCTTCAGTCAGTTTGTTTGCCTGTCAGTCAGTGGCGGCTCAAGAAACATGCCCATGTTTAACATTTTGTTCAGTGCGTGGTGATGTCTGTGAGTTGATCTCATGCATGTGGCTGCAATGTTTTTAATCGGACCCGACCAGACAGATGATTGTCACAACACAAGGAGAAATGTGGGCTAAAGGAAGCAGTGAATAAAAATAAACTTCGAACAATGTTTGAAGTGTCTTTGTCATACACTGTATGGGAACGTCCTGCTATGAGATTATGGTTTGGGACGCCTCTAATTTACGCTGTGTACGCTATTGCTTCAACATCATCGTAAAACATGTTCAACAGCCCATATCCAACATGGATGGAAATGTATTTCTTATATAAAATGTAAAATATACGAGCAAAAAACAAACATCTCAGGTTTTTTTCACCTCAGTAAAGTGAAGAGAGAGATACCTGCGCCACAATCCAGAAAGTACCATCTCACCATCACTTCCAGGATTCCAGCTGAAAACCTGTGGAATCACTCAGCTCTACACTGACCACATATGCTAGGGGGGAGGAAAAAGCATGTCTTTGCCGTGGCTGTGATCCATCAAGTACGACAGGCATACAGCCCACAGACAAAATTTTATTTAAGATGACAGAGTGTTATGGAAGTGACGATCTCCATCCTGCGTCCTGCCACTGTTTCAGGCCACTGGCTCTATATCAGGTTGAGTCCATTTTGCTGTTCTCTGACAGCTTGTCAGAGGTGGGTGTGTTTGAGATGTTCCCCCTGGCCTGTCAAGCAGGTACCATTCACTTGTCTCCTTTGACACCTGAACTATCTATATTACTATCTGGAGTATGATTCGTTAGATTACATCAAAACCGGATTTTAAAAAGTATCATGAATAGATCATAAAATGGAGACTTTTGCAGTTAGTTTTAGGGATGCACCGAAATGAAAATTCTTGGCCGAAGCCGAAACCAAATGTAATGAAAAAATTTGCCCAGTACTGAACAAGTACATTCATATTTTTTCCATTTATTTTGTCATTTATTAAAATTAAATTAAATAGTCAAAATGTGCATTTTACTCAACGTTTCCCACAGGTTTGGAGGAGACTATGGTGGGTGGGTCTGAGGCCCGAGAGGGTCCGGTAAAGTAAATTACATGTGTCCATTTGCTTTTAATGGACACATGCAATATGTTTTATACTTTCTGTGAATGTAATCCAATTAATCTTATTTCCATACTGTATAGACACCTTATTTTGAAAACTGGACGTTGTCACATGTGTATCCTCGCGCTAAATTCATTCAAGTCTGACCCAGTCTGATAAATAATGTTGTATATGGTTCTCGTATCGTGTAACATGAAGACTTCACAGCCTCTCTTCAGGTAGGACTCTCATACTGCAACACTTTGTAAAGAGAGAAACTGACAGGATAAAGTCGCTAACCTGCCTGGCAGCTCGCTCTGGTCCATTTCAGTTACCATAAAGGCTTGAATACGTGTGCACTCCAAATTTATGTGCGGCTAGCTCAATCATCTTCTCACGAACTTTTGCGTCTTTCTCGGACACTTTAAAATGCTTCCACACAGCCGACATGTCAACATAATTGTTTGGTGAAATTTATTCTTTTGACTTATTAGGCCGAACACCGAAAGTGCTTTTGTTGCTATTTTCGGACGATTAAATTTGGTGGCCGAACATTTGGTGCATCCCTAGTTGGTTTAGTTTACTGTCCTTACAGAAAGAAACGTCAGCTGTCAAAAATGCTCAATCCCTCAAAACAATAAAACTATATATAAATCTTCAGAGTTACAAAACAGATAAGCAGCAGCCAACAGTTTCATTTAATGATACAACAGTGATCATGCAGAGCTGCTTGGTAACTAAGAAACTTAAATTTTGCGTCCACACCTCTAAACTGCTGCTGTTGGTTAAAAACGGAAACATCTCTGTACTTCGTTCACACTGGAGTTTAACAAAAGGATGACCAAACCGTTTCTATAAGACACTACACAAAATGTTACACCATCAAATGATAGCTGTATTGTAAGATATTTTCTAGATGTACAGCTACTAAGCTTCACTGATTTTAATATAGACCTATTATAAGATATGTCAGCTGGATCAGGTAGAAAAAGTTAAGCAAGAGCTGAATTAAAAATAACTTTGGTTTAGGGGAAAATTAGGTCAGGAAGTGAAAGTCTGATTCTGTAGCTGATTCCAGAAATATCAATGAAGCTGAAACTGAACTGTCTGGGATGCGGAGGAGGATCAGAAACCTGGATAATATTTGAATCAGGAATGAAGGGAGTTGAATGAAAGTTACAGTGTGTTCCATGTGAACATGGAATCATATCTTCAATATGATTATACAAGTATATAACCAGTGCTGGGGAAACTTTAAATTAATTAATTAGCCCAAATTACAGTTACTACTCCTGGTAACACCACTCTACATACATTTCACTTTGATTGAACACTGTCGGATTGATATGATGTGACAAATAAACTTGAAATGCAACTCCCAGTAAATCTAAAGTAGTTTTATTTACATGCTGTTTATTCTTAGCTGACTTGCTGGTATTAGCATCAGGAAGGCCTACAGTCAGGAATCAGCTGGTTTTGTTCAGAGTAGGAGGTGTGTGAACTCAGGACATTTGGAGTTTATGGTTTAGCACCTTCGTTTTCTATCTAACCTCTGATCTGATTCCAACTCGCTCAGTGTTTGTCTGCTTAATGTACCAAGAACGAAAAGTAAAAAGTTTGGCGAAGCAGCGTTCAGTTTTTATGCACCAATGGCTTGGAACAGAGTTCCTTTACAAACAAGAGAAGCTACCTCTACAGATAGTTTTAAGGAGCAGCTCAATACTTACTTTTATGTTTTTGCTTTTAACTGATTAAACACTTTTATTTATGTATTTATTTGATTTTATAGCCCTCTCTGGTACCTTTTTCCAGTTTTAATACCTGTGTTTTTTGTATGTGGCGTATGTGCATGCTGCTGTATTGTATGCTTTATTTATTTGTTACTTGTTTAAGTGCTTGTGAATGTAAAGCACTTTGAGCTGCACTGTTAAACCAC
This sequence comes from Micropterus salmoides, assembly GCF_014851395.1. Classification (NCBI taxonomy): domain Eukaryota; kingdom Metazoa; phylum Chordata; class Actinopteri; order Centrarchiformes; family Centrarchidae; genus Micropterus; species Micropterus salmoides. Next base: position 34,291,600 of record NW_024044459.1, on the reverse strand, counting down.
AATGCTGTGTTTTCTATTTCTACATGTGTCAAATACAAATGACATGTGGGTTTCAAGGCTTGGTTGGTTACCAGTAATGTAACTGTACTGGTCCTTATTTACCCAAGTAGCATAAATGATTTTTCAATGAGTTATATGCAGTGACTTATTGAGTTATATTAACTTGCACAGCACTGCACTGTATGTAACTTGTAAGTGGGATATAAACATACTCATTAACAGAATATTGTACACGTTAATGACATCACACAAAGTGCCTCTAACTTAGAGTCATTTGGCTATTAAAAGATCAAGAGTACTGTCCCATACTGAACTATCCCTGAACTTCAATATACTGCCCATTACTAGATACTTTTCCCCTTACATTTCTTTGGTTTTCTTGGCATTTAATAAAACTGGGCTAACACTAGGGCTACAGCAAATGATTATTTTCTTATATGATTAATCAATTAATTGTTTGGTCTTCTATAAAATGTCAGAAAATGGTGATGAATGTTAATCACTTTCAAATGTCTTGTTTGATTCACAACCCAAATATATTCAGTTTACTGTCACAGAGGAGTAAAGAAGACAGAAAACCAAAACTGGAATCTGCTTATAAATAATTCCTCAAACCGATTAAACACTCTTCTTCACACAATAATGCTGTCCCCACTGCCATTATTTCAAGCAGAGCTCTGATTTCTAGAAGTCTTCTATGTCAATCTTCATGGTTGCTTTGCTGTTCTGATCTTTATGCTTCTTTATACTGGAGCAGGACCATAATATAAAATTCCAAGACCTTACCTTGCATAACTAAGTCAAACTTCTTTCAAGATCTAAAAATGAGATTCCTTTCTGGTTTATTAATGTTGTTTATGTGCTGAGAAAAGTTCTAAAGGGGTAAACAGTCTGGTTGAGTTGGTTGTGAAGGAAACCATCTAAGAAGCATGTAATGAAATGAAGTGGCACAAAAAAAATGTGCATATATTCCTGTAAACAGAACTCATTCAGCTATTAAAATATCTCAAAAGACTTGCATATGCTATTCCTCAACTTTAGGACGATAGGAAAATACCATCTACACATACAAGTCTACACCAACGACTGCACCTCAGGAGACCCATCTGTCAAACTCCTGAAGTTTGCTGACGATACAGCGGTCATCGACCTGATCCGGGACAGTGATGAGTCGGCCTACAGACGGGAGGTTGATCAGCTGGCTCTCTGGTGCAGTCAGAACAACCTGGAGCTTAACACCCTCAAAACTGTGGAGATGATCGTGGACTTCAGGAGGAGCCCCCCCACTCTGCCCCCCATCACCGTACTCAACAGCCCTGCGTCTGCTGTGGAATCCTTCAGGTTTCTGGATTCCACTATATCCCAGGACTTGAAGTGGGACACCATCATTAAGAAGGCCCAGCAGAGGATGTACTTCCTGCGCCAGATCAGGAAGCTCAACCTGCCTAAGGAGCTGCTGATCCACTTCTACACAGCCATCATCCAGTCTGTCCTCTGCACCTCCATCACTGTCTGGTTTAGATCTGCCACCAAAAGGACAGGAGCAGACTACAACGGACAGTCAGGACTGCAGAAAGGATCATCGGTGCCAACCTGCCCTCTATCCAGGACTTATACATTTCCAAAGTCAGAAACGGGCAGGAAACATCACTGCAGATCCATCTCACCCCGGACACAACCTGTTCCAGCTCCTCCCCTCTGGTAGGCGCTACAGAGCACTGTCCACCAAAACCAACAGACTCAGGAACAGTTTCTTCCCACAACCATCACTCTGATGAACAGCTGACCCTGACTCACAGTGTCAGGAACGATGACTGTGCAATAACCCAGTAACTTTGTCTCTAATCAGCCACCTGTTTAGTGGTTACCACTTATCATTTATTCATCATTCTCTATTTCAGAGCTGTTCACACTGTTCATACTGTTAATATTGTCATCTTGTAAATACTGTATATCAAATCCACCTACATACGTACATAACGCCTGCACATAATACTTATTTATTCCAGCATCCTTTGCACTGTGCACCATCACAATGTGTACATGTGTACATGTATATCATAATGTTAATAATAATTTACTCCTGCATCCTTTGCACTCTGTTCATTGAACTACTGTCTCAATCTGTATATATTGTTTTTGTTTATAGTGTGTATATATGTGTTCTCTATACTGTAGCCTGCATTTGATTTTATTACTGTATTATTGTATAAGTAAGCACATCGTGAGCATTGCACAATCCAGAGTCAAATTCCTCGTATGTGTACACATACCTGGCAAGAAAGCTGATTCTGATTCTGAAAATGTGTAGGAATGGCTTAAGAAGAAAAACACTGTTATATGATATGTATGCAACAACTATGTTTGGGTTTCCCATAAACTTGTGATTGCCTCTGTTCTTTTTGTCTTAAATCCAATCCAGCCGCAGGGAAAGTTGAACATGTACATTATTACCTGACAGTTCATGTGTCAGATGTTTGACAGAGTTTGACATAACTCAACAATGCTTATATTGTATATTATATATTGTATAATGTCTATTGTCAAAGTATATAATGAGGAGCAAAGAAGAGAATTTGCTTTACATGATCTGATACTGGGTCCAGGACTGGGAATGGAACTGGAGCTGAAGCTAAGGCTAATTAAATTTTCCAGGCACCACTGGCAGTCATGGCGCTCTTCTAGCAGGGCTATTAACTTAGTTCTGCCCATTACCGTTCTCCTCCTCCCTCTCCCTCCTGTCCTTTTCCTCCTCACCCCTTATGCCATCCATCACACTCTCAGTGGTAAAGAAGGAAGGAGACATAGTTTTAAAAAAAAGGGAGAGGGCATGTGGGAGACGTGAGAGGAGGAAGAGACGGAGGAGGCTTCAGTAAGTGGACTCCCTCTTTTGTCTGCTGGCAAACATCCACCAAGAAAGGATGTATACATACTCGCCAATCGTTAAAATAAATAGTTAAAGAAAACACTCATACATCAACACACCACACAATAACGAAATCACCTAGAAGATAGAGATGTGACCCATGAGCAGTTCCTCATAACTTAAAATAATGTAGCACAGTGAGGATCCAGGACATTTCATGGAGGAGACCTGCCTCTGTCTGTCACCAGTAACAGTACTGTAGTTCATACACTTCACTGATAAAACCCAGAACTGTAGAGTAACATTAGGCTTCATGATCAAAGAACATTTATATATGACTTCAACACCTCTTTCCATACTCACATGCTCCCTCTCCCTTGCTTGTCTACATGAGCTCTCTGCTGCGATAATGGTTTCATAATGTGCCATTTGTCTGTTAAATAGCAGGGCTTTTAAAGGGAATGGGCAATGACACTGATTGGTTTAATTCATGTTATGCCCAAAACACACCTATGATAATATGCACTCAGATTACGTGCCGTTTAACTAGCAGAACTGGAGCTGGACACGTCCTAAATGCACTTGCAGCCATGCACTTTAGACACAACCCTATAGGTCATTTAAATACAACACCAACACTTCCATGGGCGCATCAGATGGAAACAATGCATTTGCTACTTACAAAAAGTAAGTAAGTACTTGGCGTGAAACTGCATCAGCCAGAAACTACTAAAGACACTTGCGTTGTGTTGTGTGCTGCTTTGTGCCAGGTGTTTTTTTTTTATTCGAATCTTTTCTAATGCAGCATTGTAGCCACATGTTGGATTAAGTGACAGAGTGAGAATATAATAGAGGAGACTGCCACTGTTTTGCGACTAGGTCTGGGTCAAATGAAAAATATGACCACCTGTGTGTCGACTTAAAGTGTCAAGTGTATTTTTACTTCTGCCTTGAGATTAGCTGATATACCGTTTTTCACAGCAGACATTTTGACTCCTCATAACAGGAAAAGTACAGGTGTAATTACACTAACAATGGCAAAGTCCCATCAAGTGTCTCAGTACGTCACTGATAATATCAATGAGAGCTTTTGAACAATAGCTTCTCAACAGGGCAAAATCAAATGTATTATTTTTTCTGCTCTCAACAACTCCATTATTATGGGTTTTTTCAGCAGAGCTCTGATGAAACCACTATGCACTACCAGCCCTGCATCAAACAGACAAAGTTAGCGACTAACTGGTGAACATAGTGAAGCATTCTGAGGCTAAAAAGCCAGATATTTCCCTGAGGAATTGTTGAAGACACAGACCATGTTACAAGCAGAATGAATATTGGACTTACTTTCATAGGGTAGCCACAAACACGGCTCTAAATGAATCCATACAGTATCTGCTGCATGTTTGCCATAAAAATTTTGTGTTTACACCTTATTGTGCTGCCCCCAAGCTGTCAAAATATAACTGATGCAAGTTTAAGAGATTTTTATTGGAATTATCAAATTCAAAAACACTGAAAGAGGGTGGGAAATATTGTTTGAATAATGCCAATAATGCCCTGTATAAGGTTTTAGTTCGAAATAAACTAAATGCACTAAACATTAAGGTGCTGTGGACCAAAACATCCATTAAATAGTGCTGTATAGATTATGTTAAACACAGACTAAACACACAAAACCTTGGCACAGATGCACACAAGTGTGTCTAGAGAGCGTCACTCTTCTAGATTAAAGGCCTGCCAACTTGCCCTATATGCATTTTTCATCCAAACGACAAAGGCAAGCAGCGAGTGTCAATCCACAAAACTCAGACATCTCCTGCAGGAAAAACAGGAGACAAATCCGCTTAATAATCTACATTTCCAGGGTGGAATAGCTGGAGGGCACAAACAGCCCAGAGCCTACCGGGAGGGAAAAGAGAATTGCTCTGAACGGTACAAACCTCTAAAAACACGAACGACTGGTCTGTCTGTCTCGTGTGTTGGAAAATAAAATCACTTGTTTCCCTCCACGTCTCCCGTTTCCCCCTGCAGAAAACAGAGGTCTCTGTGGTTTTACAGGGACAGCAAAAACTCCAACAGCAAATTCTTAAAACATATGGACTAAGAAAAGGGGCCTATATTTAAAACCCATATTTAATTGTAGAAAAACACGCCAATTCTAGCCACATGGTCCGAGGCTGTAAGCTGAGCTTGCACTGTGACTGGCCTGTTTTCACTGGGGCCAGAGCAGTGGCAATGGAAACCTAAAGCTGGAGACAGAGAGAGAGGCTAGAGAGAAAAACAGTGAGAGAGAGAAAATCAGCGAGTTTAGATACTGAATGAAGGAGAGAAAAAATTTGATTGAGCAAGAGATGGTGGATAATGAGTAAGAGAGGGGAAGAGGGAAAAAAATAAAGAACCCTCCCTCCATTCTGTCCTCCTTGTCTTGTGGTGCAGGGTTATTTTTAGCTACGATGGGGAGCAACACGCTGCTGTAAAGGCAATCATTTCTGCTGCAGCACAGTCATCGCTCACCATGACATCTATGTCACAGCAAAGGAAAGCTACACACACACACACACACACACACAAACACACACTTACACATGGATGCACAGTTCAACAAGCATGTTTGTTAAAGGACCGGCATTACTATTAATACCTCTGGCTTTAAGCCTTCAGTAGCCAAAATCTTGTATGATATTCACTCTTCACTCTTCACTTTTCCTTCCCTAAACTGTGAAACAAACTAAAAAGTTACCACCTTTATATCTTGGGGTGGTGCATATACTGTATTTTACACTTGGCGGCTACTTCGCAAAGGTCAAGTGCCTCACTTTAAAGTGGTTCTCATTTTGCACATGTGTGCACTGAAAACAAAAGACCCTCTCAGATGGCAAAGCGTGCATACCAACCAAAGTGTATCAGGTCAAACCAGTCATGTTGGGGATTAGCTGAGCACTTGGAAACACACACACCACTGTATTCCCCAGTTGTGACATTTACCAGGTCAAGGAGGAGAAACCCTATCATGGCACTGGAATCAATACCTCCTCTTAAAGGAATTAAAACATATTTCATTACACAATGCAACTAATAGCTTTTTTCTTCTAAAATCAATGTCTGCTGCCTCGTTTTGCTTACAGTACAATGTAATAAGGCTAAAGTAATCAAACATCACAATGTTTGTTCTAAATTGACTCCAACTGTGATTCTTGTGAGCCTTTATTGAAAGAAAATGGCTCTATGACTGACAAATAGGTTTTGGTATCAAGAACCGGTTCCAAGTTTGAACAACAGTTCGTAACATTTTTAATATTTCATTGGCGCTCCTGATTGAACTTTATAAAATATTGAATTTTATAGTGCATAAAAGTGTCACTTTTCCGCCAGGACGTGCTGCACCAACCTAACATCCTGTCATTTGTTACGCAGTACGTCAACAAAGCATAAAGAAGAGAGTACTTGTGTTTCCTGGACCATAGCAAACCGCAGAACACTCAAACTTTTGGCTTAGCTTCACTAAAAAAGATAAAGATAGAGCAAAATGCAACATCTGCAGTAAGGATATTACTTGAATGCTTAGTGTTACTTACTGAATCTGAAGGAACGCACTGTGCTCAGTGTGTTACAGTCTCCCAGCTACAATGACGCTCCAGATACAGCTAACGCTAACAGTAGCAACGTCTCACGCTCAGGTACAAAACACAGGTGAGCTGACATTCACCTTTTATACTGAAGGGAAACGAATGATGTCTACAAATGTTTCCAATATATATTTCTTACGTGGTACGAGTCCCTCTAGTACAGAAAGTCCTTTCGCTTTAGACATCAAGGGGAAGATTAAAAAAGGAGGAAGTGGATGAATGTCACAGAGCGCTGACAAGATCTGTGGTGGAACCAGATTAGATAAGTAGAATCAGAATTGCTATATTCTTAACGATGCCCAACCCTACTGACTATTAGCTCATTAACGTTTTTTACTCTTTTTATAAGTGGTAAGAAGCGCCAAGACAATTTACTCAAAATGTGTCTTCAGTAGAATTAAAAGAATAACTGAATAATTACAGCTCTGAATACATTGTTATCTCCCCTCACTAGTACATAGGAAGTTACACAATTCAATGCAAATTCAGCAAGAACTGTATCTTTCTGTATGGAAAGCCTGGAGCTCAACCTTATCAAATAATGTACGGGGTCTTAGATGAGAAAATAGCATACTGTGAATACTGCTGCAAAAAAACTGAAAACACAAAAAAAATCTACTTCTTAATATAGTATGACTCAGCCCTGCATTACCATGCAGAGTATGGGGTTATGGCAGGCAAATCAGGATACTCCTGGATGGAATATTTAAGTGATGGGAAGTACGCAGCCAGTGATTGGAAAGGACTGGCATACTAAGGTACTATCATATCAGCTTAAACGGCTTCAAAGCAGCACTTTTATACTTACTATACGTGGCAGACAGTTGAGACTAATTAGGCCGACAGAAAGAGGAATCCTAGAGTTAGTGGAGAAGACAGCCAGTGGGCTTGGCTGCAACAGTGCTATGAGGGTGTTTTTTTTTTTGCATAATTTAGGAATCCTTTACCTATGGTAGGGAAAATGTAACTGATGTCTTACTTCAGGAATGCAATCAGACATATTTATATCCCAAATCATTTCACCCGCACGACAGATCTTTTGTTAGTTTTTTATAGTTAAATATGAATGTATGTGACACTTGCAAAAAATGCACTGAATGCAAGCTTTGCTGTTGAACTGGGTGACTTGGTTAAAACAAATAAAGTAATTCAATAATTTTCTGACTGAAATGATCCCAATATCGAAAATGTAGGCAAAATTAAACAAATACAGTTTGTTCCTCTTACATTCAGAACATGTTTTTTTATGTGGTGACATCTGCTTGGACTGATCGATTGATCACATATGAACTTAAATAGGTAATTTTGTTGCCTGATAACAAGTTACTTAATACTTGAGTATAAGGTTACTGTTGTGTCACTTTGATAGATCGCCCTGCTTGAACCTCATCACATTATTTTCAGCGCTTTTTGTTTGATGTGTTTAATATAGAAATGTTTACTCTTACCGGTGATCAGCTCTCGAACTTCCATGTCATTGGTCTTCCTCAGCAGGCGGACGAGGGCGGGGATGCCGTCACAGTTCTTGATGGCTACCTTGTTGTCATTGTCCTTGCCGTAGGAGATGTTGCGCAGGGCACCACAAGCCTTGCGGTGGACTTCAGATTTGGGGTGGTCCAGAAGCCCCACCAGAACAGGAATCCCTTTCAGCTGACGCACATCCTTCTTAATCTTGTCATTTTCATAGCACAGGTGCTGCAGGTAGGCAGCGGCATTGGACTTGACCGGGTCAATGGGGTGGCCAAGCATGGCGATGACCTCGGGGAGGTCTGGGTCGCGCCAACGCGGGTCCTTGCGGATGCTGTCAATGGACGGTGAGCGTCGGCCACCCATGCGGTCCAGACTTGCCATGCTCCCCCTCTCCGGCTGGGCCAGCGGTGCTGAATATATGCCATGGATGTAAGGATGGCGCTCATCGATCAGCTCTGCCTCAATGGGGTCATCTGGGTACCCTCTGGAAGCCGAAAGAAGAGAGGACAGTGAGGACAAGGGAGATGGACGAGGTAAATGGAGGGCGACTCAGACAGATTTGTCTAACTGAAAAATTAGGCAGCTGGGAAAAAGACTTTGAGAGAAGCCAACTGAGGTGAGAGCCACTGACTAATGAGGGGAAAAGGGAAAGCAGAGGACAGTGTGAGTGAGAGGTGAAAAGATGTGGGCGATGAACGGGGATAGGAAAGAGTGCAGGACAGAGAGCAAGGGGAGACATGGTGATCTGTGGTTTGAATCTGTTATTAACAGGCCTGTCAGGGGGACTGATGGTGGCAATTCCCCACAATATGAATGATGAATGAAGCAACATTCTGTGTATTATTCAGGTGGTAGCAACTAACATGTGAAACTTCAACAAACAAATAAGGTCTTCGAGGTAGTGACTGAGAAACAGGAAAAGACTGCACAGAAAAAAAGCAGGCACTAAGATTCAGAGACAAAGGCAACACCAAAGAAAAAGCTTTGAAGAAAAGTCTTGTGAAGTTTTTTTTCAGGAAGCCACCATAAACACAAGAGAAGGGACTTGATGTATTTCCCCCCAGGGAACAAAGAATGAGCAGTGCTGTCCCCCTAGGGAGGACCAGGAGTCCCTATGATGCCCCCAGGGCTCCCTTTGCTAACAGTGCCAAACACTAGCATACAGTGGCTGAAATGTTAATGATCATCTCTCTGGGACTTCTACTACTGTTAGTATGGCTGATGATATAAACAGTATTGAGCTCTACACATTTTCGGTGATATAAACTGGTGTTGTTCTCTGGAGGAGGAAGAGGGGAGTTGCTTTTTGACGGTTCATAGGGGGTTCCCTTCAATGACTCTCTATTACAGAAGCCTCTTAAAGTCTATGATTTACACTCTGTTCTCTGGGGTTTTTACTCCAAAGGCAGTCTCATCAATTCTCTACCGCAACATGGGTGAAAATATAGGCGCTCAATTCCAATGACAGATCATTTGTTGCTGGAGTGCAGGCTACTTATTTTACTTAAGGCTCTTTAATCATAGGAGCGATTTTTCACTTGTAGTGCCAACTCTGAGGATGGAGTCAGGAGAGTCACGTTTTATACTGGCGAAAAGTTGCAAAGAATCTTTTTGAAACTTGTTTCACAAAAATCCTTCTTTTTGATCACGTACTACTAAGTTGTCAAAAAGGGTGGGAGAATGTTTGGTAGGAAAAGTTATGACATGGGGAGAGGAATTTAATTAGGGCTGTGTATTTATGCAGCCTTTATCATCCCCCCCTCCCACCCCACAGCTTGAGACTTGTTTATCCTCATTACATAATCCAGCTGGTCTCCTCTCACCATCTTTGATGTATGGTGGTTGGTGGTGCAACAAAATGGTGGCCAACGCCGGTGGTTGGCAGGGAATTCCAGAGCAAGCTCTAATTTTAATGAGTTTTATGTTAATTATCTGTTTTTACAGTTCTTCCCAGGCATACTGAGGAAGGAGCGGGGGCTCTGCATGTCATCTAGCCTCAGCTATGGTGTATTCCTCTGTTGATTTTTTCTTTTACACAAGCCTTGCAGTAACTTATTGGCTTTTATGGCACAACTTTGTGCATTTTACTACCAGGGAAATCAATACAAGATGAACTGGGGGGAAAACTGTCCGAACAATGTAATGAGATACTAAATCCCTTTTTCAGATGGATGGAAAACGGATTAATAGAGATGGAGTGAGGCATCACTGCAGTCAAGTATGGCCATGTCCGAATACTGCAAATTACCCAAGTTCAAGAATCACGGTGCTGAATGATTGTGACTCTGGAGGTCTAATGACTTTTTAAACAGATTTTCTTCAAGGGTAAATAGTAAGCAAAACACTGAATTGAAGATAGCTAATCTAAACTAGAGTGGATCTGGTATATCATTACTGTTTATTCTTCTTTAAAAGTATTTCTTCCCAGCTCTATGTAGAACTTGTTGGAGAGCCGCAAACCTCTATAGGCTGTCTGTAACCACAGTATGGACGGAGGGGCCAATCAGGAGCCCGATTAAAAACCCTGAGTTGCATGACATGTCATGCACAGAAAAGAGGGACATTTGCGATTATGTGTGCATGTGCTGGTGGTTACTAAATACTTCCTTGCCTGCACTGAGATCTTAACACACACTCCCACACTCCGAAGCTATAATGCAGCTTTCTATTGCTGCAAGATATTAGATGTGACAAGGCTACAGGAGGCAGGAATAACCCTCCACAAGTAAGGCCAGTACACAATCTCAGCATCATCACTGTCGCATAGACCTGCATAAATAACCACCATCTCCTTCATGGACAGTATCTCTCTCTCTCTCTCTTTGACTTTCTCTCTCATTATCTGTCACACTATGTTTCGAGCACACCTTCTCTCGCACACACGCACATCAACACAGAGATGAGATGTACAGTTGTGCAGATCGGGGCTCATTTAGATCTGGTCGATGCAGCAGGGCTTTTGGCAAAGCAGCGTCGCAAGGCTGAGTGATGGGAATGTCAGGATTTGCATTTAAATTGGCGCCATTGTGTGTACAGGGAGGGGTATATTCATAGGACGTAAAAGGGATCTCCGCCACCAGACACAATGCCCTGAGCATTATTACAGCAGATCACTCTCCTCATGTTAATCGAGCTGATAAATGTCCAGGCTATTTCTGTGTATCTGTGTGCTCGTCTCTGGATGCGTGGGTGTGCTTGTTTGTTCTAAGACACAAAGAATAGAAGACAGGATACAGAAACAAACAGATTAGATATAAAGTAGATACGAGATGTATGCATGTCTGCAAACGTCAGCTCTCATTTATTCATCTGGACTTTGCCACATCCTCGCTATTCTTCATATCCTTCATCTTCTGTCAGTTACTTTCATCATCCTTCAGTTCCGTCCATGCCTGACCCTATTCTTCTGCAGGCCCATAAGAGAAGATCAATTAGAATAGAATTAGACTCTCGCAAAAAGATGTTCGCATCTCATATGTACACATAACATCTCTGAAGCGTTTATGAGCTTTTCACTGACTGTCCCTGCCAGGCAGATTGCTCATTTTGAATTATTGGCAATAATTGTTTTATGATGCACAAGAGTCTATGCGGGACAGAGAAGAAAGAAAGAGGGGAGAAAAAAAACTGGATTGTTTATGTCTTGCCACTTTTCTAATGTCTCCGGCTGTTTTGATAGCATTATCGACTGACACCACTGCTTGGTGTTATTCAATTTAAGGAGAGTCACATCGCTCATCGCTCGTTTCTTCTATATTTTAGGAGATGCTTGTGAAACCTCAAACATGACAGAAAGGAAGTATAATATTAAACTGAGTATTTAACTCTCAGTGAAAGCCTCTGGGCAGGATCAAGGAGGGAGGGGGGCAGGGCTGGCTAGCGTCATATCATTTCCACGGGCTGTTCCCTACAGATGACAGATGAGACAACCCCCTCACAATTAAGGATGTGTGTGTGTGTGTGTGTGTGTGCTCAAGGGAGTATGTATGCGTGCGTTTATGTGTCTGTATGTGTGTGTGGTGACCCCTGGATGCAGGAGGGCAGGTGCAGCGAAGCGGTTCGCCCAAACATAGACGAACCATTAGAGATTGGCTTAAAGATGCCCCTGTAGTCTGGCAGAGTTCAAAAGCAGCGATTAATCATGCTGGCATGAGGACACACACACACACACACACACACACACACAGAAAGGTGTTCACAGACACACACACACTGTCACACGTAAAGGATTGGTTGGGGGGAGCGTCATGTTTATTATGTGCAAAAACTGAGCAGGTATAAAGGAAAAAGAGATGCCCATCCCTCCCTTAGTGGCTAGCAACATGCTGCCTTGATATGCTGTTATGGTAAATAATAACCTTTTTTGTTGTGACACCATTTACAGCCAAGTTTTAAAGAAGTGACCAACAAAAACCAAAGGTGACCAATGACAAAACTTTAAATGTTTTTAAAAATTGTCTAGGTAGATATTAAAACTTTAATTAAAGTTTTAATTAAAACTGAAAAAGCAAAGGAGTCTACATCAAATAACATGTATCTCATTGAAACTTAAAGTATAATTATGTCTCTAAAAAAAAAAAGAGAAAAGAATGTATCTCAAGTCAAGATGTTTTTTTGTAATCAAATTCCATCCATCTTCATCAAGCTTTTCTAATTCCACACATCACAGTTTACACAGAAAAAACGCAGTACCATGCTAACACAACTAATGAAGAGTTATTCAGCAGCACCCTGAAACACTACCACCTCCGTGACCTTTCACATCTGATGTACACTATTTATTCCATTTATTTGCACTTGACTATTACAGACAGGTGATGAAAGAAAAACCATGATGATGAGTCCATGATTGTGGTGTTGCACCAATACTTGAAAGGTATCGCAATACCCTGCCGTTAAAAACAATACAATATTGCCCTTTATTGGTACCAATACTGTGCACACAGTATGCTGCTTTATTGTCTGCAAAATTTAGTGAGAAGGAAATTAAGAGCACTGTAAATGGTTCATTTATTTTTAGCTTTTTATGACCAATGTCGCAAACATCACTATATGAAAATGCATACGCAGACCTCTGCCAAGGAGATCATGACACTGTTTAATAAGTGCTGGTTGCAAATATAAATTTAAACTATCAAAGAAATAATATAAATCAAGTGCAGGAGACATCAGATTACAGCATAGCATAAAAAATCTTTAATAACAATGACGTCGATCTAATTATTTACAATAATACAATTTTTAATGTACTAATTCATTCTCAAAAACACACCTGCATGTATGATAAAACAAACTGGGACACGTCATAGACACATAAACTAATTTTATAAAGCATTAAATTAATAAAAATAAATTACATTAACTTTAAATCTGGCACTTGGCGGCATAATTTATTAGCCTACACACTATAGTAGTGCACTAAAGCAGACTGAACATGACTCAATACACCTCGTCAGTGGAGGTCTGGGCTGTACTTAACACATTCTGTAGTTTTCTAATAAGTCAATTAGATTTTAAAATGACAATGAAAACAGGCTCTTTTTTAAGTCATTTTCACTAATTTTAAGTTCAATCTTCTGTCATTTACAGTATTATTCCAATCCTTTTCCAGATTTTTTAGATTTTTGGCATGGTATCGTTTCAGTATCGGTATCGAGATATTTAGACAGGTATCGTATCGAAGTCATAATTTTGGTATCATGACAACACTAATAGGTGTACTGCATGATATATTCACATCCTATAATGCTTGACTTTGAAAGGGGCTCCGGTCATAAAGACTGTATTGCAAGAGGAACAGTGATGTCTTATTTTATGGGTGGTGAACCCTGTGTAATACTTCCAAAAAGCATATGATTCATCAATCACATACAAACCATGCACTGACTGAGACCTGTACTCATTTATTCAGCTTGTTCCTTTCATTTGTCACCCGTTTGCATTTTAGAGCTATGATAAGACTAAGGTCCAAGAGTTAGGTATGCTCACACACACATCCAAGCTACTCCAGCAAAAAATGATGCATCATCATTCCCAACACATGATGGACTCCACAGCCGTTTGCAAGAAGCCGTTTTAGCACTAAACATCTTCATTTTTGTCAGAGCATAATTGAGGGCTTGCAATGCAATGATAAGCTGTAATTAAACCGCTTTAATTCTCAGATTCATTACAGCACTTTGGAGTTGCTGCTCCTTTCTTGGAAGAATACTAATCGCAGTGTGAGTGAACAGGGGAGCCTGGGCACTGGGAGGGCTGATTGTCACCGTTCCTGGGGGAAGAAAAAGGCTCACGGCATACTGATGGTTTGGTGTTTTGATGTCAGCTGATGTAAGTGCAGGAGAAACGACGGAAAGACGAAAGCAGGAAATATTTGGGTTTTATTTTCTGCTGCAATTAGCCAGGCAGCAGTCAGTCAACAGCGCCTTCAAACACGTTTGTTTGTGTTTGGGCATTCACGTTAGTGGCTGTCAGTGTGCGTATATGTGTGTGTCTATCACTGTGTGTGTGTGTGTGTGTGTGTGTGTGTGTGTGTGTGTGTGTGTGTGTGTGTGAACATGGCTGTTAGGCTGTGTTGTGACACATGTAAAGCAGGCTACAAATTGCCTGTCACAGCAAGCACCTCTCACTAGGCAGATGGGGGAGTGACTCATTTTATGAAGATGTGGATTTTTATTGAGAGTGTGTGTGTGTGTGTGTGTGTGTGTGTGTGAGTGTGTGTGTGAGAGAGAGAGAGAGAGAGAGAGAGAGAGAGAGAGAGAGACATAATTACTGGGTGTCTAAATGTCAGAATTAAGTCAAATGTGTATAAAGACGGAGGGTCTGATTAGGCATCTGCTCTGTCATAACTCATGCACATTAATGCAGAGGCCTTTAAATCCAGCTAGTTGCGAATGCATAAGTGTATGTGTACATAAGCTTAATTAAGAAGGGTCCAAAAGTAAAGCTCACATGCTGTCCAGAAAACCAGGCAAACCTGGATTCAGCGTCTTCTTTGATCATGAGAAAAAACACACACAAACCAAAATACACAATCTTTCCTCTCTTACTCGTACCCCTTAGCTCTCTGTTTCTTTAGAGTGCCTTCTAGCCCACAAATGTTGTCCTAAGTTTAAAAGAAAATGTACAGAATTCAAAAATATCCATCTGCTACAGATCACTGCTCGAAAAAAAGTCTTCAAAACACACTTCCCACCAGCTCAACTTCAAACCGCTGCTTCAATTTACTTGAGGGTGGACATTTTGGGCGGGCCCGGCAATGAAATGATTGGAAGCTATTAGGAGACAAGAGGCTATTTTGGGATCTTATTGTTGGAGGCTAACGGGCTTTTTTCCCCTGGTCCCTGGAGCCAGGGGTTATACTCCTCAACAAAGGTTCGCAAAAAAGGGAAAGGCTTTGAAAGACAACTGACAAAAGCCTCCCGTCCTCTCCCACTCTCTCTCCCTTTCCTCCCTTGTCACATCTCAAATCATTCCTGCCTCTTTACCTCTGACACAAACACTTGTTCACTATCCATGTGCAGGAAAACTGCAATCAAAGACTTGTTTTTCCTCGCTGCCTGTCTCAAGCAAGTTGCTTGAGGAGAAGGGACATCTGTTTACTTGCGCACGGTGTAATGTAGTCTTTTTTATGGCGAGAACAAGACAAGTATTCTTTATTCTCTCTCATCTTAACAGGCCTCATCTCCCATTGCGGCAATCCAAAGTCTGTACTCATGCATATGTAAAAGAACTCACTGTCCAACGTAAAAAGAATAAGATGTATACAGTATGAACTTGCACACCTTCACAAAACCATTATCTCCTGCGAGCTCCAGTAGGCTGAATCCTTCAACAGAATCTGTCAATAACACCAGGTACTGATGGTTAAAACAACCGTAAGATGTCTGCATTTATCCTCACCTGACTCGGGGCCCATCACGAAGAGGTTCCCGGTGGGTGCGACCCCGGTTGGCCCCCTGCAGGGTGCGTCGGTTGGCAGTAGAGTAGTCGGGCTCCAGCTCGTATGGCTCCTCCTCTTCAGGGCCCAAGCTGCGGCGATCATCCTCCAGGCCATATGGCTCGGGCTGGAAGCGCTCTGGTTGTGAGCGGTTCAGATCCACAGTGCTGCTACCCATAGGCACCTGGGGCTGGGCCACATGACCATAGTCATCCTTGCGAATAGGCAGCGTGTAGCTGTTCTCCGGCCGGTAGCTGTTGGGCAAGTAGGGGTAGCGCGGCGGCCGGAAATTGACGCCGCGTGACAGGCTTCCATAGTTATCCGTCAAATCAGCATAGCCATCGTGCAGGCCATAGTGGCGAATGTACTGGCTCTCGGGTGTCTCGCCGTATGAATCGTTGTACGAATTGTTGTAGGAGCGTGTAAGGGTGGAGGTTGCTTGAGGCGTGATGAAGCGGTCACCTCCATTCTTCATGTAGCGCCGGTCGATGGAGTCGGTGTAGCTGCCTAGTGGGGACGAGCCCTCAGGCATGGGCAAGCCGTCGGGTCCCAGGGGCACTTGGCGCACTGTTCGTGTGGTCACCGTCTTCACCATCTTAGTCACCTGTAGAAGGGAACAGACACACCTGTCACACAGTGTGGCGTTACATGACAGAGTGATATTACAGCAAACCTTCAGGCTGCACATACACAGAATAAAATGCTACTTAACAAAGATATTAGCTTCTCTAGCTGTCTGATTAAGACACTGTGTTAGAAGACAAATAAGAAGGATAAATCTGAAAAATAAGCAATAACTTTGATTCCTGGTGTCCAGATTAAAACATGCTTTAAAACTCACTCCAGAGGAAAACTCAGCAATTTTAGTTGTGTGAAGTTTTGTGATGAATTATAATGCCATAAAATTATGTTTCATAAAATGATGAGCTCTTAAAGACTCACGCACATACAAGTGTTTTTGATGGTGCTGGTTGGGATTCTCTGATCATCAATGAAACATTTTTATGCTACTAATTAAAACATATACTGGCTGTACTCAGGGAGGAACCTCTGTTGAAGTGGAGGTGGATACTAACTGACCAATATCCAACTGTAATATCTGTGTCACCAATTGGTGGGGCCTTTAAATTACAGAATGAAAAATGTCAATACTCATGCTATAATAAGCTGTTATAAGACAAACACTGTCAGCCAAACAGAAAATGTTGCATTTATGCAGTAAGTGGACTGTCTCCTGGGGTCTGCTGTAACAGAGCCATCCTGAAGTGCTACAGCTCCACTGGACCTTGAATCCTTAATGTCCCCAAGGGAGCAGGGTAGCATCACACTGTAGCTGGAGGACTTTGACAACAAGACCTGCATGTATCTCTCTCACGCTCACTTCATCCTGTGGCTAAATAACTCCACTTCCTCTGCTATATTTGAGGCTGTCTGTCTGTCCCCCCCCCCCTCCCTCCCTGGGCTCTCCGCCCATACAGAAACCAATTTGCTGCCCAGTGAATTCTTCTGTGGCCGATAATTGGCTATTTTGTCCGTGGCTATAAATTCATCTTCAAAATTAATGAGGTTGATGAAAATTAATCGTCATCTGCAGGGGTGCAGGTCTGATGCAATTTGTGTTGTGCCTGACAAGGTATTGCAGAGAGGCCTTCATTCCCACTTGATGAGCGAAGCAGGCCAGTCTAAATTTCTTGGGGAATGGAAAAATAAAAAAGACCTCCGATCATTGATAGGTTTCATTTTCAACACCAACCCTCTTAATTGTATTATGCTTTCCTTATTTTCCCATCAACGCCATAATTCAGATTTTAATCTGGATCGAGCAAAGGCATGTAACAATATCAAGAAACCATAATGAAGCATTAACACCTCACAACGGAGGAGAGAGGAGTGAAGAGCAAAACCCCAAACAACACATCGGTTGTTCAACACGGCATCTTCATTACCTTGGTTGAAACTAATAAGAAATCTTCACTAGCCTTGTTTCTTGATTGCACCCTGACTGTGAGCTCCATAACAAAGCCTATTTTAGGAACACCAAGGTTCATTTCCATGTTCTGAGTAATTACTGAGTAATTTACGTTTGTTTCTAATGCCATTCCGCCATGGCTTTGCGCAGTTAAAAATAAAGAGCTAATTTTTTTGATTCACATTAGCTAAAGCACATGTATGACCTTAGAATAACAAGCTCACTCCCACCGTCTTGATTCACAACGCTAACCCATGACAGAACCCAAACTAGGCTGTTCTGGTGTTCATACTGTGGCCTCGAGGGGACTACAGGAGCCAGGGCTGAATGTCATACCCTGCATGAAGTGATTACGTCTGCATAATAAATGTCATTTATTAAATAACAATTTTACTTTAGTTTTTGATACGCTTTATTGATTTTCCTGAGGGATAGAGCTTCACAGGGGACACCAAGTCATCCAGATGGAGGATAATGTCAGAATGCTTTTAATCATATGTGGACATCTTATCACCTTTTATTTATCGTCCTATTTTATTCGACTCTATTATGGCTGTCAGAGCTGAGCGGAGAGCACGGTGAATGCTACAGCTTCCCAGCCTTGACATGCCCAGCTGCCTTGTACTAACACAGCTTTTTAGGCGATTTGCAAGGGCTGCAAAGGGAGCCATCACACAGTTTTCAAACACTCTTTGATGCATGCTCAAGTTCACAAGGCGTTAAACCGTCGCACAAGGGGAAACGGGGGGGGGGGGGTGTCCTGTGTTTCTAAAGGGGGTAAACAGGGTTAAAACAGAATTGCTAAAATGGTGGAGAGTGTGAGTATACGTGAGAATACATGTAGAAATACTACAGATTGGTGTGTGTGTGTTTGTGTGCATGGAAAGTCATGGCTGTACTAAAAAGTGTTTGAAACAACCACGAGCAGTTAGACACAGGCCTTAAATGTTTACCAAACTGTTAAAAATAAAGGGGAAAGGCAGCAGGCGTCAAACGGTCCACTTTACAGCACTGTAAGAGGTTTCACAACCTCTGCGGCATTCACTTTATTGAGAGCTTAAATGGCCATGGTGACCAGGGGTTAGTGGGAGAGGATGAGGTAGTAATTGAGCATTTTAAGAAGCCTGTGATTCGTTTTCAACCCAATCTAAAGAGCATATGTTAAGATGACGGAGGTAGAAATTTCTAGTTTCTTTGCATAAATGAGGGTCTCTTTAAAACTTGATGTTAGAGGAACAGGGAGGCAGACGGGGGGACACAGCAGAAACCACACAGGGTTTGGCATCCTTTACTGGTTCTGATTCCAACGAGGTGGGGGTCGAGATGGAAACCAGGGTAGGGGTTCGGGTGGCAGGTTTGGACTCCACTAACAGGTTGTCAGTCACCATCCCTGGGTGGTACGTGCGGCGGGTGATGGTTTTGACAACTTTGGTCACCTGGAGTTGGAGGGATGGGTGGGTAGAGCTCTCAGCAAACTGCGTTGGATTTCATTTTGCATGGATGTAAATCCAACCTCTGTAATGCAAATGGCTTTAAAAAAATGACACTTGCACACTTTTAAAGTATCCAGCATATACCTGCATGCAATCTAAGAGAGGATAAAGATTGTTCTTGCCATGCTCCAGTTACTATTTTTAAAAACTGCTTGCTGAAGTCAAGAAATTATGTCTGAAATAAAATAAAGTAATGCACTTTGAGTGGAAAAGGAGTCTTGGTTCTTGTGTTCTTTATTCTGTTCTAGTCAATAGTGACACTTCATTTTTCACAACAGCCATACGTAATTAACTAATTCCTACCTACTTAAGGTTGGCTCCCCAGAGTGTGCAGGGTAGCCAAAGTGCTCTTATTTGTTTGTGTGGTCTGCCTCAACTCTCATTAGCTCATGTCCAGAGGAAAGAGGAGGAATGCTACTTTTATTGGTCTTCTTCCTACATGACTGGTGTTCCATTCAGAGTAGCTGCCAGCAGGAAAAGAGGGCTGGATGAAGGCCAAGGGAAAGCATGGCATACTGAGACAGGAGGAAGGACGTAAATCTAATTGAGAGCCTGCCTACATGTGCTCAAACTCATACACACATTCAAGGTCCGGGGCCAAATCACTCTGAGTTGAATTGATTGAAAATGTAAATAGAACCAGCAGTTAATTTGCTATTGATGGGCCACTCATAGTTGTTTTCCAATTTATGAAAAACTTCCTACGTAACTGAAAGTGTCATCTGAAACTTACCCTAACCCCCCCACACAAACATAAACTTGAGTGTACAACATGGCTTCAGTCTCTTTTCTCTGGCATTCTCTCATGTACAGTAGCTCTGTCTTAGGGCAAATTTTCTAACTAATAATCTTTCTGACGGCTAATTTACCACCAGAAAAACTTTTTTGCCTGCAAATCAAGTAGGTGAGAGTAGCTTCCGTGTTTCATCTTCCAGTAGTCGGATGGGGGATAACCATCAAGGGAAAGGAGTGTGTTAACATTAGACAGTATGGCAAGACTTTGGGTCAAAAGAACAGATACGCACATAAATAAAACTGCGAGTTGCTGTGAAATGGAGAGATAGAAAAGGAGAGAGTGAAAAACAACACATGAAAGTCAGTCAGAGAGAGATGCAGAAAGGAAAAAGAAGACAGAGGGAAAATGAGGAGGACAAGTGGAGGGGTTTCTTTGTGAAAACTCTCGGCTGGGTCTGGATCCATTTGCCACCACAGAGAAGTTGACTTCCAGAAGTTCACCCTCAACATTAATCTGCTTTTCTCCTCCAAGTGACTTCCAGAAAATATCCAATCCCTCCTCCCAGCATGATGGCGGGCCCTTTAGAACAGCGTCCTTCCTCTTCCCTTCCTCAGCAGTAAAGCCCTTGATTAGTGTGATGTTTTCCTGAACATGTTTGTGTGCGTTATCACCAACAAGTTGTGTGTATGAATACATAACATCATGTGCATGTGAGTGAGTGTGTGTGGCCAATCCCCTCGCAGTAAACAGGCTGGAGGGCAATGGGCCCTCCCTGATGAGGGATTAGACCAGGCTTTTTAATTACAGTTTCACAGTCCCTAGAGTAGGAGCTCCACACAGCGCTCTCCACTCCACTGGAAGCCTACAGCAGCAGCGGCAGCAGACTGTATCTACGCTTACATCCGAATACCAAGCAAAATGCAACTGAAATATAAGCTTATCTTTGAGATTATGTCTCAAAATGCAAAACTAGAAAGGAAGAACTTCCAACTCCTGATATGTTGTAGATTCACCAGATTTGGTGTTGATTATGGTGGGAATTCTTCTCCATGCACAAACAGTTATAAATTCAAACCTAGAAGTGAAAGGCAGACTGTCCTCCAAAAGAGAATGACCAGGCACACACTTCTTCAAAAGCCCAACCTGACACCAAGAGGAAGACATCCTGGTTCAAGCAATTGCACATTACTGAAGAAATGATATTTGGGGCACCAATGTAAACAATGTATTACATGGTGATTCGTACAGTTTATTGGTGCTGAGTAGTGGTATTTTGTACCTCCCACAATGTCAATAAGGGATGTTGTAAGACAGAAATAAAGAAAGAGAGAGACAGAAGACCATGCAAAAGAAATAATAAATAGGAGAATGGGTCTCATCCCAGAAGGTGGAAGCAACAAAGCAGTGAACTGAGAAGTTCTTTAGAGTATAGACTGGAGCATTATTTGGCTTGTGATGAAGCAGACTGTGTTGCATACTGCTGCTGTAGCCTTCATGGGCACACATAAAATGGTGGCGAGGTGGGAGAAGCCATACTGGTATAAAGATCCACTCACCTTCACGTTAGTTGACATGTCCTTACAGAAAAACAACAGAACACAATAGAGGACGAATCAACAAAAGAGCTTTTAAGAAGCACAAAACTAGGAGAACACAAGAGGAGTTGGCTCATAATAACACAAGAATCCAAAAAATAAAGCCATGAGAGGGAGATGAAACCACTTTGGGCTGTAGGATTATGGGATTTAGAGTTCTTCAGGGTAGAAGTCTGGGAGTGGAGGTACAGTACTGTGCTGTTTGGAAGCAGTAATCCATAACCATAATTTGAAGCAATATTGAAATGGATCAAAGGGACTTTTTTTGCAGCTATGATCTTTTTGCCACAACAATACAACGGCTCTGAGGTGTCTTGCTCTCGTGTGAAAGTAGGTACCAGGCTGAATATCAGCTCTATACAGTAGATTATATAATCATAATAATCAGGTTTACCTACAGGTCACAGCTGCCTTTCGAAGTCTGTCTTTTTGCTAAGTAGCAATCCAATGCTGAAATTTTTTTGAGAGCTAATAGCATCTAACATCATTACAATATTAAATATTTGGTTAATCAACAACCTAAAATTACAGTATTTTGGGGAATCGAACAAATGTACATATAACTCTTTTTCTAGTATTTATTTATCACATTTTCATCACTCATTTTACACAATCAGCAGATTACACAAGCTCTGCAGATACACTGTAACTCAGCTGAGTGCACCATAGCGCCTCACCTTGGTTTCTGTGCGCCGTGTGGTGCCGTCATCAGAGGTGACCACCGAGACGTGGGAGGTGGGGGTGCCAGGGTCCTCCTCTATGGTGACCGTCTCCTCCACCACCTCCTGCGGCTCCTGCATCATTGCCAGGGATGTGGCGTTACTGGGGCTCTGCTCCTGCACAGACAGGGGGAAAGATAAGTCAGCCAATATAATGTATAGATTTTCACTTTCAGTCGTTAGACCGCGAGGAGAAAAATACAGCATAACATTCAGGTAATCTTCCATTAGATATATGACAAGACAAAACTTTAATTGGGACACTGCAGCTGCAACAAATGATATTAGAATTCAGCAGAAAAACAGAGCCTAAATAAAAAAATTACAAATGAAGGGCAATTTGCAACACGACACTCAAGAATCAACTACATGGATGAAAAGTGTGAAACACAATACAAGAATAAAGTATGGATAATAACAGCATTAAAATATACTTAGACGAGGACGTGAATGAAAAGTGTTAATGATCCAACAAATGTAATCACTGCAAAGTTAATAACAATTCTAATATAATATAACAAGTGATTTAAAAACTGGCAATATTCAGAAAATATATCATCATTAATATTTACTGAATCACACGGTCAAATATATACAATCCATCAAAGCAGATATGTACTAATTAAGTACAGGTCATGAAGGTGTGCATGCACACTGTAACATGTCTAACTCTTCAAAGATAATTTGGACAAAACTAGAGTCCAACCGATTTATCATTTTGCAGATATTATCGGCGTGTATAACAGCCAATATATGATTAAGAAACAGACAGTCGGTTCCTTCCCTCATGTCATGAGTGTTGCATAGTTTGCCTACCAAAGTCTACCAGAGCTATGGTGAGGAGCTCCTGGTAGCTCTCGTTAAGTTGTTCATTTGTCACGTCAATTACATGACTTAAATAATAATAAAAACAGCCTTCATCACTTCTTCTCTGATGAAAACATTCATACCAGACTTGCTAACCCTCCCGTTTTTCACTGCACTTTCCCGGGTCACAGCAGGAGTAGGTGAGTGGTGGAGACGGACATTACGCTGACAGACGTAATTTAAAAAGATTTATTTTGAAACAGTGGCGGCACTTCTAGTGAACGGTCCTCTCATTTCTCTCTAATTTATAACTTCTAAATAATCACTTACAGCAGGTAACGCTGCCCGTTGCCACATTAGCCACAAAGCCAATGCCATGTTTATCAGCATAGGAGCGCTAACGTTGTTATTGAGCAGTTAAAGTAAAGTATTCTAAATTTATCTGCAAGCTGCTTGTCTCTAGTTACAGTCGGTTTGTCAGAAATGATTAAACCAAAAGGGTCATGTAAAGCTTTGGCTAGAATTAACAGTGCTGTTAAAAGGGATGAAATAGATGTACATATGCTGCATAGTAGAAAGTAGTCAATGTGGCAGATTATATGTAAGGTAATAACTATTGTATTGTAGTGTTGTGTTGTATAACATAATTTTTTGCCTATGTAGGAGAGCCCTGTTTATCATTATTATAGCAATGACATGAGATATGTTATATGGTATTATTATTAGTAGTAGTAGTACCAGTAGTAGCATATAGGTATTTTTGATAGTTTCTGTTTCACTGGCTCCATAATACACTATTTACTTTAATGTTCATTAGTAGTAGTACTCTATTATTTATAACAAATCAGATATTTTTTTTTAATTTCTGTAGTTTTATGCATTTGATTCTTATTTATCAACACTTATATTTTTCTTGTATTTTTGTTCAAAGTACTATTTATAATAAAAAAGTTTCTTTTTATACTGCATTATGTCATGGTATCTTGGTATGGTCTCAACATAACACAATTTTAGAGATAATCATTGTTTATGTTATGCGTTTCTTAAAATAAGGGAAAATAAGAATATCGGCCGATATATCGGCTATCGGATTTTAAAATCCTCAAATATCGAAATCGGTATCGGACTTGGAAATGAATCGGGCTCTAGACAAAACACACTCTTGGTAGTCCTAATCCAGGCTCTGTAAGAGCCATCGAGATGCCAATCATCACAAAACTTTGATACTGCACAATTAGGCAAAAACGTTAGATAAGGTTAATAACAACATTTAATACTGGCAATACAGTATTATTTATGGTATGATTAAGGTGGGACAAATAATTAATAGTAAATTTAAAATGTTCTGGATAGATCATGGTTATGGTAAATAAACTAAGGTTGGGGTTAGGTAAGTACAACACTTGGTAAGGTAGAGGAATGTGGTGTTTGTGATTAAACAAACCCGGTTCTCTGGAGGCAACACAAGCCCATTCACCAAGCTAGACTAGGTTCCACAGTTTCTAGTTTGTTTCTCATCCTGGTAGTCCCTAATTTATTTGGCCATGATATTATATCCAAACACTGCAATGCAGGGTAGCTAGCAACTTCTCACCTCTTGAGACTTCAAATTGAGTTAAAGCTTCTTTCAAAGCAAGCAAAAGCCTGGAGGATTGGTTTTGATTCATATTTCATTGGGAGGCCATGGATTTGAAGAAAAAGTGTCCATGGGCTAAGGATGAAAGAGAGTATAGAGTCCCTCCTACCCCAGCTGACCCTGTGTGAACGCGTTAGAAACATGTGCTTCCCGCTGCATTTCCTGCTGATGGAAAATGATATGAAGTCAGTGGTCGGAGGTGCAACGCCCTGGTGTGGCCTGCTGCTGTGCAAGAGTGTGACTAAATTACAGCTCTCGTGATGGAGAGGGCAAGGAAGGCATTTGAGGCAATCAATGATAACCAAAACAGCACGGAGTCAAGAGAGGGAGAGGAAATCGAAAGTAATGGAGAGGGTGGAGAGGTAAAAGAGAATGGGACGGTGTTGTAGAAACTAGAGGTTTTCTTTTAAAGGGGGGAAAAAGGGGAAACAGTGGGTTGCATAATCATAGTCAAGATAACTGACCTTGAGAATTTATTTAAGGTGTCTGACATGCCATTTCTATTGTGTGCCCTTCCTGTCCTGTTATTCATAAATGTGACAAAACACCAACAAATGTATTACTTAACTTAAACTTTTTGACCCGCATTAATCTTCATCCAAAGATAAAAGATCAAAGCTATTTAAAAAAAAACTCCCCCAGTGTCACCCCTAAACTATTTGCAAATTCACCTCACGTAAAAAAAAATAATAATAATAACAAAACGTTAAAACAACTGAACCAAGCAGACTGTTTTTGTCTAAGCAATTATACCAAGCTGGAGAGAGAGACAGAGCAAAGGCCAAGGACTCTCTCCAACAGAAAACGTTTCAGTGTTGTTCTCCACTACAAGCAACGCCTTATGGAGGGAGACTGCTTGTTTTCTTCATGTCTTCAAGACACTAACAAGTGAAAAGTTCTCCATTGATTGGCCAACTCCTCTCAGGCTTCAAAGCCCCACACAGTCCTCATTGATCTCCAGTCCTTCTTGCTGATCAGTCAAAACTTTGCACTTTTTATGTTGAGGATATTTTCCTCTAATCCCACAACCCTCCAGCCCCCATATCACTGCTGGGAAAAAGACCAGGGCCCTTGTTTTTAGCGAATGCATAACCTCCTTCAGCAGCACAAAGCAAACAAAAACTATTTATTTACCTGCTTCACTCTATCCGGTAACTTAAAGTCAATCAGTGATTTGAACTGAGCTGAGTTAGGTCATTACACTTTGAGTTCCTAAGTTCCATTATTGGGGTTAATGACTGGGAAGGCTATGTGCTGCATAGAAAGAGACACATTTATTTACACACAACCATTGCTGAGCTGAGGAAAACTCATTTTTTTACAACTGACCTCAGGCTAAACAGCCGCGCTCTGCTGAGAAGAGTTCTAATGGTATTCAGAAAAGGTCAGTGCTGATAAGTTACCTCCAATAAACATCCTTGTTCTGTTCATTTATGAAATGAAATATGTGAATTACCTTCCTCATTTGTTAAAAACAATGGATAATGCCTAATTTATTTAATGCAACATGGATGTAAATTAAAGATATATTACATGGTCTTTCTGGGTCCACTGCCATTCACTGGCTGCCCGTTTCAATTTTTGTAATCCAGCGGCCTCAAAAGTCGAACTACTTTTACTTTTTTCACAGCACGCTTCACTACAAAAAAAACATGCTGCATTTTTACATAATAAAATCTATAGGTGCATTTCTTTATAGCGTTGTGTCGCTTTGTGAACACTCCATAAAGAAAAAACTGACTTCTGAATACATTAGGCATTCAATTAAAATAATGACCCTATGAATGCATGCATACATGTATGTGTGCATGCGTACCAATGTGCATGTATGGCATGATTTATCTTTTCTTCTTCTGTACAGGATGAGGCAGATGGTGTGTGTACAAACTCTTCCTTACTAAGCAACCACCTTTTCGGCTCTTTGCTAATCAAATCTCGACAAAATAACTGCATTCCTATGATATTTAATTCCTTTGAAGGCTCACTGGGTGTACCCAGAGGAGATGCCATCAAAACAGAAACATGTAATAAAAGCAGCACCATCCTACCGTTTAAAACACAGTGGACAGAGAGGAGGGAGGGATCCTCACTGACAAACTGGCTTCTTGATCCAAGCTTAATGCAGTGTCTCTCGTTCACTTTCCTCGCTCACTCCTTCTCTCTGCATGCACAGGGAGAGGGGAGTTGAACTCGACATTACATCCCCTAAATAAATGATTAAAAGCCGTCTGGCTGTGGGCTAGCGGTCCCAGGGGAGTATGAGGCTGATTCTGAGTCGAGGAGACTCAGGAAAGCATACCCTTCAGTCAAGGGCGGGAGAAGAGGAGCACAGTGAGTTAATGGTTGATCTCAGAGAGATGAATGATAAAGTGGAAGAAGGGTACAAGGGAGAATGTGGTAATGGAGGGGGAGGAAGTCTGAGGACATGCAAATGTTGTGGAGATGGTTGGTATTAGCCAGTGGAATAGTGGAAACCTCAAGGTTGAATAGGTGAGCGTATGATCCGACAGTTGGATGGATCGGGAAAAAGAAGGGGAAAGCTTCACACAGCAAAAAACTACCCGAGGATCCCTTGAGTAGAGCATCTCAACACCCTAGTTCTCCAGGACTAACTATGTCTGTATTGAACAAGACGCCATGAAAATGTGAAAGTGTGTGTCAGCAAGAGTCCAACCTGGATACAGAGGATAAAAACATATTAAGCGCACCTGGCACTGTAAACAAAACACAAGCTCTTATAAATGCATGTAAGCCTAAGAATCAGGTTTTTCCAAAGAAAAAAAAGTTCCTGAGCCCAAGTAAACATCAAAGCCATATGAATATGTCTTTTTGCCTAACCTAAAAAGCCCCGACAAGAGCTGGACCCCACGTCTGATGAGGATACAGGAGCTTGTGAGAGCTTTGCTAGTTAAATCACTTCTGTTCAGCCAGTGGTAGCAGAGAGAGGCTGAGGCGTCAAACAGACAAGGATTTGGTTCTGAAGAAGGCCTAAGGATTTGCACTATTCATTCCAGTGTGGTTGGCTCAGACAAGCAGTATGAGGAAGAGGGCCTGGTTGGAGAATAATGAAACCTCACCTTTCTGATCACAGACAGCCTAGACAGAGAAGATTATTACACTGGCTAGCTCCTGAAAAGATGCAATTTGGAGTGTGCTTATACTTGTACAACATTAAGAAAAGAACATTTTCTAGAGATATTAAAGCATTGTGTATACCAGGCTAATAATGTAAAGAGACTTAAGAACTCTTTCATAACTCAACGACGTACAACACGATCAATGCTTCCAAAAAACAATACCCTTGAAAAAAGCCCTTGAGCAATCTCCTGCAGAGTAGAAGAGGGACTAATCTGAACCGTAATGGATTGCAGTGCTGCGAAAAGAATACAAAGGCAGGAGATGAAGTGATACAGCGGTGTCAATTAGCAGTGGCCTGCTATCTGCCATCAGTCCACACCCATTCATCATCTGTGTTCAATAAGCTGCTCAGCGTTGTCTGAGGATGGAGAGATAGAGTAAAATGATGGAAAAGGAGAGAACTTATGCAGATAAGGGGCTTTCCTTCCCTCGGGACTGAAACACAGCAAGAAAACTTCAGTTGGAGTTAAGAGAAGGAGTCATCCCCTTAGAAGATGTCTAAGAAGTATTATACAAACAGTACACACATTTATTGATGTTGTAGTGATAGTATTAGTACTAAAAATAGTTTAGAAATGGAGTTTTAAAATGTCTTGATCAGAACAATATTATCACACATTGTATTCAAAGAGAGCTTTTCAGGGTACTCAAAGACACTTCAAAAAGAGCATAAAAAACAACACACTAACAGTATATAATATACATTATTTACACATAAAAAGCAACTTGTCGACTTAATCTTTGAACAGATGTTTGCTGAAGTCAGGTAAGTTTTCAAATTGACCGGTGATGCTCCTCTGTCAGTCACTGTATCAAACCTGGCCCATATTAGATAAACGGTTGTGATTGGCCCTCGGCTGGAAATCTGTCCGAATGGGAGGTGGGCCAGACGTATCTGTCAGAGCAAATGAAACATGAGGTTGGCAGATTCATCTGGTTCCCAGGCTACACTGTCGCTATTTAATAAAACAAAATGCCCAGAGAAAGACAAATAAGAGTGTACTTATATATTATATATGGGCAATGGTACTGAAATTGCACTATTTTGTTGGCAAGATCTTCAAATAATTTCCAGCCATACACAGTAAGGGATCTGTATCAATACTGTAAAGCATTTCACAGCCCCACCAATAAGCTCCGCTTCCACCGCAGCATGCACCTGTATGTTCCCCAAGGGAAGTTCACTCCATTCCCTGCTTTATTGAGTTTGGTGTTTCTTTGTGGGAAGTAATGAGGTTAGAGGCTAGAATCCAAATATCAACGCTGTGTGACAAGACACTTAACCTGCGAGATGAGATTTTAACACTATTTTTGAGAAATTATATAATAATTTTGAGCATTAAACTATTTATTTTCTGCATTCTGATAAATTTTTCTGCACCAGTTTGTGGTGAAAATGTTTTTATTTATGTAAAGAGAAACACAAAATTCAAGTGGCAGGTGACAATTCAAAATCTATACCCCAATTCTACCAGAGTCTAAGTCCGTGCAGCTCTCGGTCATTCTGTGCTGCGATCACATCTGTTTCTCCTGCAGATCAACATATTTAATATCATCCCTGCTGAGTCATGATTTAGTCTTCCCTCCTCTTTTGTGACTTTGTTTGGGGAAGTAACCTCTTTAAATGTGATTGTGGCACCTTTTCACCTCAATAATAAATTTAATTTTAATTCAGTTATAAACTCCTGGACTTCATTAGCTCCTGTGTTTCAGCAGCTTTTCTCCTCATGTTCAAAACGTTCTGCACATTCAGAATATCTCCCACATATAACGTCATTATTTAATGAGAAGTTTACCTGCCCTTTACTCTGCTGTGCATTACGTTATTAATCCGCTGGTAGTAATGTTATCCCCTTCAGACCGACGCAGTTTGGGACTGCATGTTGCATGTGAAAGTAAATGAAACACTTTTGATCAGGCAGAAATCTCAATACAAATCCACACAAATGTTAACTTCAGCAGCTCATACAGTGCAGCTCACAGTCCCAAACAGAGCAAGGTTACGCCTAAATTTTTAGATGTTTATGTTGCAAAACTCTACCAGCTACGTTTCCACTCGTCAAAGCGCGAGCAGTGTGGTTCAGTTGATTACTATCAGGGCGTCCACCAATGCATCAGCTGGGCGGAGTTGATTCGCTCTGTGAGTCTATCTTATCAGTTATAATGACATTTGTATTTCACTGCGTGAGAAAATTAATGTGTGGCTTGACAGCATGTGAAAAATGTTAATTGCATGAGTCTCGCAGACAGCTTTTTACCTGACGAGAAATATTGTCATAATTTAATCTTGCGATATCTCGTGGTACGAGATCTCGTCACACCCCAAGTATTTACATATTATTAACAAATAATCCATTCAATCTGAGTTGGCTGAAATAAAATACAGTCTACAGGTGACAAAAACATTATTTATATCAGGAACTGTCACTCAAAGAATGTGTCGGAGAACAAAAGGAATCTCACCAGAATTCAATGTCAGCATTCAGTCTTCTATACCAGATATTGGCATACGCACTTTGATCAGCATTGAAAACTACTTTTTAATTGAGCTTAAACTTTTAAAACTAGAGGAGAAGTCAAAAGAGACATTGAGAGCTAGAAAGCTAACCTAAATCTATAAGAAATGATAGCTATGAACAGCACCACATGTTTCCCGTTAATAATTGCAGGTATACACGAGGACAACTCTTCCTCTCACTCCTACACAACCTCAGCGAGTATCAATTAGACACACAGTGGGAGGGATCTTGTGGTTACTTTCAGGTTAAGACAACAAAACCTGTCAGATGGCCACCTGGTCATGCATACCGGCGTGAGCAGACTGACCTTCCTTCCTATCATGCATGCACACATACACGACATGCTCAGTCTTGGCCTGACCCCTGTGCAGTGACTAACAGGATTTCACTCCGGAGACATGCCAGCAATCATTACATGGCTCTTACACAATTAATCCTCCAGCAAAGATCGCCTGGCTAACCTTGGTTCGTCCAATTTCCCATCAGCCC
The DNA here is from genome assembly GCF_014851395.1 of Micropterus salmoides. Taxonomy (NCBI): domain Eukaryota; kingdom Metazoa; phylum Chordata; class Actinopteri; order Centrarchiformes; family Centrarchidae; genus Micropterus; species Micropterus salmoides. Next base: position 34,260,598 of record NW_024044459.1, on the reverse strand, counting down.
CTTCTGTTTCTACCACCTGCCCTCTCAGCAGCTCTCCACTGCGAAGAATCACATGATGAAGTTCAAATAATAAGAGAATAAGAGAGAAAGAGGGAGCATGTGAGAGCCTAGTGCACTAGGGTGACCCATGAAAAAAACAACAGTGATCCAAACATCCAGCTAAAACAAGGCTTGTTCGTCGGACGACGCAGAGGCAGAAGGGAAGTCAAGTAGAGGAAGCGGAACTAGAGAGGCTGACAATGCGTGGCAAGGGCCCAAATCAGCATGCTCTCCCAGGGTGACAAGACGGGGGGGCATTCAGTCACATCCAAGGCCAGCCAGGCAAGCCTCATCTCAGTTACACCCAGGCAGAGTTGCCAACTCTCTGGAACGATTGGAAGTCCAGCTGTCATGGTGTTGGGGTGTGTGGTGGTCATCTTGGTGGGTTATTTGTGTCTGATGTGCATGCCTCAGTTTGAAAAATCGTTCTTCTCAACTGTTTTTAGGGGTAAAGCAAACACAAACAGGAACATAAACACACACACATGCCGTTTGGGGAGAGGGCCAAAGCCCTGATGATGCAGTTGGGAATGATGGGACCTTAATCTCTCCTTCTCTTGTGACTGATCCTGGGCCAAATCTGGGCTTCTCTCCCTCTCTCATCTCTTTTCACGCTTGGCCTCCTGGTTTCAGACACCTCCCATTATTTCCGACCCAAGCCCTGCCTTTTCTAACTTTTTCCTTAAGCCGTGTGTACTTCGTCCCCTCCGTCGATCTGGCCTTTTGTTCCTTTGCACCGCTCCCTAGACAAAACTTGAGTTAGCCAGACCGCTTGACAGGCTGAGACCCTCAAAGACAGAGACCATCTCTGAGCCTCACAACCAACCTAGCAGCCAAAAAAAAAAAAAAACCCTGCAGCTAAAGCTTGATTGCTTCCCGACGGGGCATAGCAACCACATTTTTCCCACTGCGAAGCGACTAGTGACAGATGGAAACCCCAGCTCAACCCTCAACAACATTCGACACCAACTTAATCTCTGAAATGGCTGATATTCCCATTCAAATTGGAAGGGAGATGTTTTGAAACCTTGGGTAACTTCTTACATATGCCACCAATTATACACAGTACATACAAACAGACTTGCACGCATGGAGTCACATACCACATATGTTTTCCTCGCAATTCAATGCCTGGAGTCAGATTAGCAGTCAAACATGCAGAAAGGCACTCTCAACGTGGAATTCATGGTAGCATTCAGCAACTCGAGCAGCAGGAAGATAAATAAGTTGTGCAGATTTTCAGTAAGTAGCTGAAGGGACAGAGTGGGGAGGAGGATGATAAATAAAAAACAAAAGAAGGAGAAACCACATGGACCCTGTAGAGTAAAACTAAAACAATGAGCATTGCAGAGGGGTCAGCACTCATGGTTAGGGTTTGATTGTTTGGACAGCGGGTGCAGCCATGAGGGAAAGAGAGAAAAAGAAGAATTCAGCAGTGTAGAGAAAGATTAGCGGGAGCAGGCAACGGTCAACAATTGGTGGGCGGAGTATGGGGTTTGCAGTGATGCCATAACTCTGGGTTCCCGGAGGTTGGGTTGTTTGCAGTGCCCCTCCCCTCAGCTTCTGGATCACTGTCAGCATGACTCTGTCAGAGGACTGGTGATTGGAAGGGGGGGGGCTGCAGTGTGGAGGAGGCTGTGAGACAGGCTTTGCCAGAAGGTCAGTTCATGTGAGGTCTACTGGAGATTTAGGGAGTTGGAAAGGGGACATATGTTCCAGTTCCTGTCAAGCTTCTAGTGCAACACTTATTGTCCCCCCGACACCCGTTCTCCAAAACTGTCTGCATGTGCAGCCACAGGGTCTCCCATTTAACAGAAATGTACCCATCCACTCCACCTCTGGCTTTGTTTCTGTTTCTCTTGCGTAGAAAAACAGTAAAGCCTGGGGCAGTTATAATGGAGGACAACTAACAGGCTTAGCAGGGTGCTTTCACTGTTTTAGGAAAGACACTAAATTTTCCTCTGGGACTGTGGTGGTAGGTGGTGAGTGGGGGTTTATGTAGTGTCTTCTCTAGAGGAGGGCAGGATGTCAACAGTGCCAGATTTCTTAGGACGAGCTAAGAGTTCTCAAATTGTTTTATGTCAGGGACTCCAAAGCCTCCTAGTCCCTATGAACTTGTTTGGCTGTATAGATGTCTACACTGCCCCTTGGGAGATCATAGAGGTGAGACTGCATTCACTCTAATGCATTCTGTAGTTGTGTAGGACTTTTTGGAGCAAATTAAACTACTCCTCATCTTGACAGGAAGCCCCCAATACCTTGTGAAGGAGTCCTGGAACCCCAAGGATCTTCCACCATCACCAGAACGCTATTCTGAAAAACCGCACACATAGATAAAACCGTGCAGCGCTCACACAGTCAATCACAATAACTGTGACTGCTTTCCAAATATGCACTCAGTCAAGTGTGATTAACCCCCTCTGGGGATATTTTTATAGCCTTGTGCCAACAGCAAGGTAAAGGATTAGGCTCATTTTGCGGGCAATGGTGTGGCGTCAGAGCCCGAAGCGGAGGACAAGTCATGAGAACCGGCTGATGGAGAAACCCCTGCCAATTCACTGCTAACCTTCAACGGTTCGTGAGATAAGGTGAGGCTGGATGTACATGTGTCTCATAAAGGAGCCATTGTGCAGCTGGATAAATCTGTCAGGAGGTTTGAGTTACAGCCCAGTTATTTTATTTATAATTCTCTCTGAAAGAATGAAAAGAAATGTGATATTACATCTACTCTGCTGTGCGTGGGTGAGTAGGCAAGAAGGCATGCATTGGGCCATCCTGTACATCAGGTCAGTGCCATTTAACTTCCGACTGCTTCCATCTGGGCAAAAAACAAATTTTCAAAAAAATCCTGATTTATTTACAGCATTGACCTGTTTGTTGCCTCCTTTATTAACCCAATGTTTAACTTTTTTTGTCTGTTTTTTTGGCTTTTGTTCTCTGTAAATCACTGTAATTATGTTTTAAAGACTGCTACAGAGGACCAACATGGATTTTGTTTTTTATCAAATCATCTGATAGACACAGTCCACTAAATGATTGAAAAAATATCATATGAAACAGATGCTGTGATATTGATCAGTACATTATGGTATATAACCACCTGTCATATCCTCAATGTCAGAAAAATACCATTTTTACTGATATATCAGTTAGGGTTTTAAATACCTAAACTACAAATTATTTTTTTAATTAATAGATTCATTGTTTAATCTATAAATTGGCAGTTCCAAACCCCCAAGTCTGTTATTTACAATTATATAAATCATAGAAAAGCAAAGAATCCATTTGAGGAACAGATAAATGTGGTTCAACATGACAATTAATCAATCTTCAAAATTGATGCTTGCTTTTTTGTTGATCAACTAACTGTTTCTGCATTAATATCAGTCTTACCTTCTGATGCCATGAAGGCTATTATTATAATGTTAAATGTTAATGTGATGACAAAGGAAAAACTTACAGAAAGGGTCTATATGTTTTGAAGTTTTTGATTTTAATAAATCAAATTTTCATTGCCTTATTGTCAATGGGCTCAAAACTCACTCAGAAATGAAGCACACGCCTGTTTTCTCTGTTGCTTGCATCAGCCACTATTCTGCTTTGAATGTGAGGTCTTCGGGTCGGATTCAGCCCTGTGCGCGCTCCCGAGCCTCTCTCAGACTACAGCGACAACACGGCAGCAAACGACATGCAGTCCACTAACACCACAAAACAACCGGCTCACAGCAAAATACAGGCTCCACGTAAGGATACAAAACAATAATAAAGGTTTATGTGCTGAAGCCCATCAGACCAAACAGGTTCAGATGATGTCGAGTAAGAACAAAGTGAGCATTAGTAAAGCTGGAGAAACACAGAGAAAGTCACGTTAGCTGGCCAAGCAGTTGCTAATGTTATCCAGTGCAAAGCTGTATCTCTTTCCACATTACTTCACCAACTAACGCGACCCATGTTAGTTTCCTGTGTACCACTGTTGATGTAGCCTGCAAGAAAGGACGTAACGGTAAAAAGCAAATGTGGAGCGATTTGTTTACTATCCTATAGATGCAGACAGCTAATGCTACATTAACTCGGACATGCTGCTGTTTGCTTCGTAACGTTCAATTTAGATTTTATTGCCCTTTACCGATACTCAGGTACACACCTACTCCACCTCTCAGTCGCTGTAACTAACGTGACCCACATAATACACAACACAGAGGAAGAGCCATCCACTGACACTAGTTACAGTAAATTTACTTACTGCGGTCTAACTGTTATAAAGTGTGACACAATCTCGTTATAATATTCATTCCAGCTCACTAACTGTTTCCTTATCATCCAATACTTTTAGCTGTGCTGACATTGCTGAACCTCCAGTGAAAGATACACAGATAGTAAAGTTAGTTACTGAAAAGCAGACAGGCGAGCTCACGATGTAGCACGTCACAAATGTACCATTATCATGTAACGAGCATGGATTAGTATGGAAAATATTACTGTAACGTTGGGAGTTTATCTGAGTTTCCACCATGTTGTGTGAAGCTGTCTCCCTGTCTCTCTATAGCCGCTCTCGCTCTGCCTTTTTTTGGAAGTACTGTGCCAACATGCAGGTGTCTCGCTGCGCTGAATGAAAGGTACGGCGCCGGTGTTGATCTGCCTCTGAGACGGGAACGTTGAAGTAACAGAGCATGAACATGTCTGTGTGAAAAGCCACAGCCTGCATGCAGGTATTTATGCGTTTATTGCAGGGTTTCTGTATGAAAGCGGTTGTGTTTCGGATTATGCTCGCTCATGAGTTCAAGCGAGCACGCGTACGAGCACACACCTTGTAGCAATCTTAAAACCACACTGCTAGTGGCCGCTGGAAACTCCATAATGCCCCTTTAATGACAGAGGACAGTACCTCAGAGTCTGAGCAGTTTGGAGCAATAACTTATTTTTAAAAACTGCACCAGATCTAAAATCTGTGGGTCAACCAGAGTACACAGACAGCATGCCCTCCACATTACTCCAAAGCAAAGACAGAGCTCCCTCTCAGCTCGGAGCGTTGCAAGTGAAAAACATCGAGTCTGTGTCTGCACAAAGAGCATGTTTTATGACAAGGCTCATAATAGCAATATACTCAAGTGAGATGGAGAGAAAAGCAAAGCAACCATATCTGCACCTACTGTGTTCTACTGGAAGAGGTACACAGGATCTAAATTGGTTTGCTACAGAGGACAATGTGTTGCAGTTAAGATTTTTAATCAGAAATTAATAGCACCACAAAACATAACAGCTCATTTGCAAGCCAGTGGAAACAAGACTACCTGATTTCCTCTGAATATTGAGTAGGGGATAAAAATGCAGAGAGACAATAGACAAGGCCCTCTTTCTGGATCTGTGGGACTGTGTGTGCGTGAGGATGAGCGAGCAAAAGAGTCTTTTAAGCTTACTTTCAAAGCTGCAAGCTGATCATGAATATTTAAAACTAGGCATATATCTGAAATATAGTTTTGGTGCTGTGCCTTTTTTCGCATGCTAAATAAGCAGAGTACATTTTGAGCAAGAGCCATGGTGTAAAAATAAATAGCATCTTTGAAGCAGTGGCTCATTCACTATGAAGTGTGGTTTTCATCCCAAACATTTGCTGGCTGTATTAAAATATCAGAAAAACTGCATTTTGAATGATCAGTGGAGCACTCCTGAGAGTGTATGTTTTAAATGAGAGTAAAGCCATTTTGCTGGATCCAAACTGAAGAGGCGGGTGGAGTTTTTTGTTTGGCGGGTGGTGTAACTTTGAATATCACTGTCTAATAGAGTCATTCTCGAGCTCCTAAGAGCTTCCTATGGTGTTGGATATGAAAGGGTGTCTCTTGCTTCCACTAAAGCGTTAGCACACTCAAATTTTATTTCTCTGTCATGCACTATTCATGCTCTGGGTCTGTGTTGTGATGCTCTGCAGGTGGTTGGGAGGAAGAGGAGGATGCAGATGAAATATGGATTATCTCCTCTCAGTGTCTGGCTAAGCCCCACTTTGCTGGCACCGCTGCCTTTCAGTGTAGCTCCCCTCCCACTCAGCCAGCCAGCTGCAGGCCTAGCATCTGGCTGTTAACCCCCCACCCAGGCTTTAATCAACCAAACACACACAAACATCTCTATCCATCTCCCCCCATGATGAAACAACCCCCCGCCTGCACCAAATGCTGCTTTCTGTGCAACAGGAAATGCTGACTTATGAAGATTTAGGTATCCAGTAAACAGGATCTTGACCCAAAATAGCTGTTAACTGGAAGAGGAGTGATGACAGACACAGACTGTGGTGACTGACCCACAGACTGTAACTGTCCTATTAAAGAGATGGGTCAGGGTGGTTTGGACGACAGATATCATCCGTACCCTAGTGAGAACATGACTCCCTACAGGAAGGAAATCACAAACGAACCCTTCAGAGTCCTCTGGGACCTCAGCCAGAGCTGCTCCTAATCCTAAACCCACACAGCTCTACAGAGGCTGGTCGTCTAAATACTCTCTGACTACACTATGGATTTACATTAAAGGATCATTCTGATTTTCTTTTTGTCTTTTTTTTTATGATGTAGCTGTTTTTTGTCAGTGTTTTGCCAGCATTCATACTGGTAATAATATCATAGTACTCACCAAGTTAGCTGCTGATTCCTGGGAAAGCGTCAACATTGCTAAAAAAATGTTGGGCAGGGCAGGAAATACATGCAGTCAGACCATCATACAGACTTTAAACAAACCCTCAGGTTAGCCCAACTTATTTAGAAAAGAAAACAAAGGCCAACTGTAAAATCGTTGCCCAAACATACCAAGACATCTGCGATGGTTTACAAACCGACTTACTAATTCAGCTTAGACCTACTGTACTGCCATAATTGTGCACACACAATTGTAGGACCCAGGCTGCAGTAACTCTGGGTTTTACCATCAAATAAAGTGACTTCAATAATCTTGCTAATCTTTTGGCTTGTTTACAACCTGTCTGAACGCCCTGCTCGACTGTAGCGATGTCGTTGTGTTCCCAGATATCAGCAATCTCTTTGATGAGAATGACAGAAATTATGGCTAAAACTGTGATAATAACGCCCAATTTGTAATCAGAATAATCCTCTAAGAGATGATGATTTGATCGACATTTGATGACTTTCTGCGTCAGACCAATTTGCTGAAGTTTATACACTGCCGATGAGAGTTGTAAAAAAAGGGAAACACGTGATTATAATAGTATAATATATAATAAAGTGAGTAATCAAAACATTAAACAATTACTCATTTTCTTAGGGGTGCCCTGGAACCTCGTCAAGGGCCTTTGGGGATCTCCAGACTCCATTTTGTAATACATCCCAAACACTGCTTTTTTAACCCAGGGGAACATGGGTAATCTAATAGTAATTATGCAAAGAACAACAGTCATATCACACTTCAGTGAGTGGTGCTTCAGGCTAGTCCATAACCAGAAGAAGCGACTGCAACAGCAGCCCAGAGAGCCTCGGAGCCTCCCTGTCTACAGCTGTGATTATCAGAAACACTGAGCAGCTTCTGTGTTTTTGTCAGACGAGAGGATGTCCGGTGCGCGCCAGCCATCTGATTACCCACTATTCTGATGCCATGCAGCCACTCCAAATCAGTTTAACCCCGTCTCCCTCTCTTAATTGACCAAAATATGGGTACTTTCCAGGGTCGATGACCAAGACTGTTCTGTAAACCTGACACCATGATACAGTATGTTATTCACTCTAGTGTATTTGTGGTTGGAAACATTAGATTTATTTAAGAACTTGTTGTATGGGTACTTTCCGATTCAAATAATTTACTTAAGTTCTTCTAAATGACTCACTGTACCGAAAATTTTGAGTGGATGAATATCATGTGATAAAAGGCACTATACACCAACTTCAACACTGCTGTGAATGTGAAATACTTATACCAAGTCAATAGACTGTGAAAACTCTATACTAACGTCCACAGACTTGGAAGAGACAATGTCCTTAACCCTGGGTAGTTCTTTATCTGATTCTAAAAGTATAAATGAAGTATTGCTGGCATAGCATTATGAGCAGTGTGGGAGCTGGGCAAACTGTATGCAGACGGGAAGGAAAAGGTTGCTCGTCGCTTTCCTGCTGTCTGCCCGCTGTGGAATCCAACCCCACCCTGGTAGGCTGAAATCATACAGACAGAGGGGCTAACTGGTACAGTTCTGCAGATGGATGCTTTTTTTTTTGCCTGGGAAAAAAGAAAAGTCTCTGTTGTCAGTGAAAATTAATGATGCTCTGAAGGAGTATAGAGGTTTGATACTGTTACAGTTTCAATACAACCAATTGCCTTTCAACAGAAGATAAGAATTTAGCATATAAACAAGACAAATGTCCATATATCCAAATTCAGTCCAAGTTCAGCTTATTGCAGTCCAGATTCATGGACTGAATCACTGAAGAGAGTGAGCTTTTCAGAGCATAGTATGCGCCGTTGTGTGCTGACCAACCAGTACAGCCCTGACAAACATGTCAACCCTTGTGTAAGAAAGCAAACTTTAATGAGCATCCTCAGACTTTCTGTGTATAGCCAGGGCAGAGGTCTGGTGAGGCCGCCCCATCTTGAAAGGTTACCTCTGCTATTACCTTTGCACCGGCTGGCAGGAGCTGCTTTGTGTGAGTGTGTGTGTGTGTGTGTGTGTAAATGTCTTGTGTGAGCAGAAGCCCATGCTAAGGCCCACACAGAGGGAGTGGGGTCCACTCAAGGGGGGAGCGGGCCTCTGGTCTGAAGGCTTAAAATAGAGTGGAGGGTGTGAGATGACTGCATTCAACAACTCACTGCAGCACGTAAGTAGAGCCCAAAAATAACTCATTATGATGTTGGATCCAGATCCATATACACTGTAATACACTGTAATGGTTAGAGCAAGACTGGCTCCAAAATCTGTTCAAACAGCATCTACAAAACCAGACACTAAAATCTTCTAATAAAGCAAGAACCATGAACTTGTTTAAGGTGTGTTAGGAGCTCCTTAAAGCAGGGAGAGGCAGCTTTCACTGCAGATTTTACAGACCGAGACTCCTCAATCTGCTGAAACTCCACACTGGAATAATTTGCTCTGTAAGACGTTGTTTTTTTATGATTATTATAATAATCATAAAAACTTTCAGTAGGTCACAGAGGAACAGCTTTCATATCAGTGGACAAGGCTGACTGGCCAGTATCTAAATTTTAATCAAAGTCTAAATATATTGGCTAACACACTAAGGTTCTTTCTAACGAGATATTTCTGTCAGCAGCAGCCAAACAGTAGGGTAATTCTGTCTTCTCTCAAACATGCACCGCCGGGCATCCAAGCGCACACACACACACACACACACACACACACCACTGCCACAGCGCATAGCAAAATATTTACTGGACAGTGACAGCTTTTTCCAATAATCCTCCTTGAGAAAGAGCTGTAAGAAGGCAGCTTTGGCAAAAGAAAAGCAGGCACACAATCGAAAGCAAATCTTTCTCTGGGAAAACGGAATATAACCACAGGGCTTTTTGTCAGCTTTACACTGCTAGAAAAGAGGCAGATATGCAAGTTTCTGAAAAGGTCCTAGTCAGCTTTTCACACAGGATTGCAGAGGTTACAAAAGCACTGCATAGGAACTGACTTGGAGGGCTGGACCCACACCAACAGCATTAACTACAATACACACTAACATCCTGTGCTTTTGTGGCTTAGCTTTGTCCTGTTCCATTATGCCTCAGCAGGAATGTGAACTTCATACACAAAGGTGGTCTCTGACATATTGCAAACCCTGAACGAAACATCACTGCCCACTGCCATATTGTATTCTTGAGCTGACATCTACATGTCAACACTGTACGTGATGCACATGAAAAACTGTTTTCCATCTTACAAATGTTTGAGCAGGGGGTTCAAAAAATGTTAGCATTCAGAAATGAAGCGACTTTCTATGAAAGACATCTGTGGGTTCTAGCTAGCTAATGTAGCATAGGAAGTTTAAGTGGCAAATGGTAGCTAGCAGCAGTGATAACGCTAACACTACATGAAGTTAGGTAATGGTAACGAGAAATGAAACGAGTGTTGTGCCATAACCTGCAACAGAGACAACCCTGGCAGTATTGGAGATTTCTTTCTTGGGGTGCTAAACATTTTCCACACATTACTTTTGCAATTTGCGCAGTTTATGGCACAAAAACATCTCCTCATTAACTCTTAGTCATCGATACTTTACTATTATTTGGTGATGGTTATTTGGTAAGACGAGACCTTACAGACAGGTGTATTGATAAGGTATTGTCTTTTTACTCCCGGAGGTTTTATTGCACGTACTTACAGTAACGAGCGTAGCTGTCATCAACTCGAGTAGTTTAGAGCTAACTTAACCCTCACCGTCTCCACCGCAACGGAGCGGCGTCTCTCTCTGCTGCTTTGTGTGTATGTGTGTGTGTGTGTGTGTGTGTGTGTGTGTGTGTGTGTGTGTGTGTGTGTGTGTGTGTGTGTGTGTAGGAGCTGACAGAGAGCAGCACAGGCTGCAGCCTGATGATTAACAGCCCCGGGCCTGTTTGATACCACGTTTCGGTGCCGTCAATAATTAGACAATAACTTTCTAATCCGTCATGTTTCAAGTCAACCCAGATTTGACGCTCGAGACATAATGTTACATTATAATCTCGATGTCAGTATCGATAAGCTCGGACCCTATTGATTTTTGGGTTTTAAGATATTTTTGAACCGGGTCCTTTTTGAACCGGGTATCAATCTCCATCCCTAATCATTACACAGAGTTGATTTCTTTAAAAGTCAGTTCTAGTCTAAACCCTTCACAGCCACATGAGTAAGAGGGTTTGTCATCAAAGCTGGCAGGCAGTGTTTTTGCAGCATTTATGTGCACCGGCTCAGCACCTGACTTCCCTGGTCTGCATTAGCTCAGCCATGCAGGCGGCTCCTTAATCAGAATGAGTTCTTGGTTGACAGCCGAGTTTGGAACATGGAGAGAGGGACAACCCTGATGCTACAACAGACTCACACCATCTCTCCATGAGACATCCTGGACATCCCCATCCCTGCAATTACTCTGAGCATCTGCACACTATCCAGGCTGCAGCCACCTGAGCTTTGTGGAGCATCGCCCTCTCTGACTGCGGGCACTCTGCCATAGCAATTTCGGCAAATAAATAAGATATTCAACAATTGTTTCACTTCTAATTCAGAGCTGCGGATGCACCCTCATTTCATTAGGCTGAAATTCTGACTCAGACAAAGACAGACAATAAAGGGCCATAAGCATTGCATGCCAGACAGTGGTTAGATAGATAGCAGGCAGGCACCATCCAATAACAAAATGAACACTCAATCTTATTTGGATCCCTGGAAGCATTGGAGTCATGTTTTTCTCTTCAATCGGAGCAGATTTTTATCTAACCACTAAACTGCTGTGAACAGATCGGTTGCTTGCTGGAATGCCCCAGTCATGGTGAATATTTCATATAAAGCCTATTGTTGTCTGCCCCACTGGGGCCTCAGCAAATGGCCCAATGAGGGAGAAAACACTGTGGTGGATTCCACAGACCAAAGCCCATTAGTCCACTGGCCTCAGGAAGGAACTAGGCAATATCTCAAAATGATGAAAACAACTTTTTCAGACCAGTGAACAAAGACTGAAGAAGGATGATATCTGAAGACCTCTGCTAAACCTGCAGATTCAGAATGTCTCAAACAGGGAACAGCCTGTTCCAGATTATGATTCAAGGATGCAAAGAAAAACAGTATGCCACACCACCACAAATGCCTCTCCACACGCTGGGAAAGAAAACGATGACTCTCACTGTTTATACATAACTGAATGCGTTGTGTAATAAGAAGCCAACAGACCCCCACCCTGAAAGCCTCAAAAACACAACCCTGGGAAATATTTCTTCCAGATTTGATGCCCACACAAATAACAACATCTCACAACAAGAGTGACGCTGTATCACATAAACTGCAGTCATCTGTGTTGACTCTCCCGCAACAGAAGCTATACTGTATCTGACTGTTCCATGGGAAAGCAGTAGCCTAATGTAATGTTATTTTTTTACAAACACAACAAATATGTCACCAACTCGATAATGAACCTGTTACAGCTACTGTATGCTGCTAAATGATTGTAGAGGACAGGGCTTGACATTAACTTTTTTGCTCACTAGCCAACGTGGTTAGTGGTTTTCCAGAGTAACTAGCCACACAGCATTTTCACTAGCCACATTTTTGTTGTTTGAAATTACATTTTATATGTTTAAAGTTCCCCGCGACCCTGTACGCAGGATAAGCGGTTGACGACAGATGGATGGATGTAAGTTTTGATATACTATCCTATGGGACGTAAAACTAAAAACACTGTACAATCCAGAATGAAGATATCAATGAACTGATCCGACCCAATCCAACCCACTTTAACATCTCCTAACAGTCACCAGCTGGAAGAAAAGACAAACTAGGGATGAGGACATCGGTTAGTCTGGGAAGCAGACAGCCTTGAATCACCGGCAACCATTTAGCGAGTCAGTGAAAGACCTCTCAGAACAATAGCAAAGCTGCCAAACTGCTTCGCTGCCCGGCAGTTAATCATACCACAGAAACAAGGTAATGATATCTGCCACATAACTACTTTACTTCAGCAAGAAGACACCCTACAACCAAGGCCACAAATCATAAACCCTACCAGAAATCCCAACTCGGGCCTGTCTCAGGCCATATCTTCCCGTGCTAGTTGCAAGGCCTGTGCAAAGAAATAACTTACATAATAATGAGAAATGTCCCTTGTCTGTTTCTAAACATTCTGTGGCTACAAAATGCACACAGTGGATGAAAGGGGGCTGAGAGTAGAGTAAAACTAAAAACCTAAATAGCAGTGTCCCCCAACCAAAAACGTAGTAGATTTCCCATGTGCGTGCATGTGTGTGCTTCAAAAGTCAAAGTGCTACAGGGGCGCTACAAATGCTACGTCCACACCGCGCGCCAAGAGAAAAGCCACGTGGGGAGCGGACTGCCATTTTCTCCTGAAAGACAAAAGCTTCAAATTCCTAACATGTTGTGGAGATTAGAGAGCAATTCTGTGGAATTCCGAGCCCCATATGGTGACAAGGTGCTCACATCTTCCCCTATTAGAGGTTCGTTTTCCTTGCCAGGAGTTCCAGTACTTGTTCTAAAGCCAAAATAAAGATTAAGCAACAGAGCAAAGAGAAGGCCAGCAGATTCCAGTGAAATGATGCTCATTTGAGTCTGAATCTGCTGCTCCAAGAGTAGGCCCTGGACTGTAAAGTAGGTGAAGGAGGATGCAGGGGGGCAGGGGGAGGGGCCTGTCACACGGATCATGACTCATTAGAGGTAGAGACTGCTGCTGTTCCAGTTTCCCAAATCATCTCTATAGACTTACGGTTAAAACACAATGAGTCAGCCATTGGACACTTTCAGTGAAAAAACGGTGGCATTCCCAATTCAATCAACAATGAATTCAGGGAATGAGCAATGCACTTTTATTATGCAAATCTCTGGAGTTTTACGGGAAAAGCCCCTCCCTAACTGCAATCTATAGAGGACTTTGTACCTGCGAGTGCTCAGCGATGTCAAAGAGGATTAGCACCTATGATCGAGTGTTTGCTGAGCTACCTTAGAGCAGCATCGGTGATGGCACTCCCAAACCATCCCACCCCCCGACCATTGAGGCTTTTCTGAAGTAACATCAAAACAGATTCTCTGCACATCCAGCAGAAATTAGGTTGTCACAGTCTGAGAAATTAAGTCTCTGTAACTGTCTGAGTGCATGGCTGTCATATTTCATCACGCCCGTTGTTTCACAAGAGCAGCCTGGCGACAAACACAAAAACAGACCCAACAGACATTAACATAAAACGTCATCTCTGCTGGATTCCTGAAAGAGGCATGAAAGAGATATCATTGGTGTCGTCACCAAACCAAAGCAGTTTGTTGCATCATCAAGGCTGCCCTGCTTGTTCAAGCAGGGATATTAGAGAGAGAAAACACAACGCTGACTGATTGGGACTCCAACAGCTCCATTAGCGAGGCATGTTCCAGAGGCATGCAACAATTAAGGCAGCTCTGCCTGCCAGGGAGGACAAGAAGATACATGAGCAGCCAAATGCTCATAATTCAAAGCAGCCAAGCTGAAAACTGAAGCCAAAAGATGTAAGTTCTAGAGAGAAAAATACAAAAACTAAATATTATATTGACTACAATGATTCTGCTGCACATTTACAATTGCTTCATTATGAAACATGCTCAATTCTTCCAGTTGCACTTTACAAAACAAATTAGACCTACTGTGACGCCAGGAAGAAGTAGTGGAGAACTAGCATAAGCACATCCTACTTTTGACAGATGAAAGTCAGACTTCCTGAATAAATCACCAAGGGAGCATTATTCCAGTATGCAGGTATTTTAAATCATTCTTTAGCTTCTCCATTTCCACCGGGGAAAACAGAAATGTGCCTAGTCACAGCGATGGTAAAGTCCGCCTGTGGCAGATTTCTCCTGGCTATACGTTGTTTTTTTTTCCCCACAAGCTCCTCTGAGAGCGAACAGGAGCTTCAGCGCTACTGAGTGGCTGACCCACTTCAGAACCTCACTGCACAATACTGCAGTGCTGCCGCTAGCAAAGTTCACAAACACTGCCAAATATACACAGTACACAGGAGTTCATACATAGAAGCATCTGTAATATTCACTCAGCATCCACAATGCACAAAAACACAGAAACATGCAGCCTCTGTATAGTAAACATACCAGAAAAACTCTTGCAGAATTCAGCTCCTCCCTGGAGTTGTTATCTGCAATGCTGCTCCAGACACTGCAGACCTCTGCACCCCTCTACACCCAAAAACAGGGCAAGCCGAAAATAATATGCCAAAGTTTGACGTGGAATCAAACCTCTGAGAGCATGAACTGGCACCTAATAGCCAAGGTTTGGGAATCTCAAGTACTTGTCAATAAAGAGTATTCAAAGTAGTGAGAATTTCACAAAGTGCACAGCTGTGGTAGAGAAGAGGCAGGAGCGTTCAGCCGAGAGGGAAAGTTAATTAGGTTTGTTGGTGTATGTTGGATAGAGAAGGCAGGAGGCTTGTTTGCCACAGAGGCTGGAGTACAGCACAACAGCAGCAGCGCGTAGCTTCGGGGCGCCGGTGTCGGAGGGCTGGGGACATCATGCCAGTCCTGCTGCCTGCGAGCCTCAGATTGCAGAGCACAGAGAGAGGCCTGTAATTTTTGATCGGTCTCTGTGCACGTGCCCACTGTGATTTCCACACCACAATGTGGCAGGGGACACGATAGCTTTGCCTTTGAAGGCCGCCCCACAGAAATAGTATCCAACTCTCAGCCCCTGCTGTGTTGACCATATTTCACTGAGACTGGTTGGAATAATTCTGGACCCTTTGGAGAATGCAGGCAATTTGTCATCGCTAATATAGCAGAACACAAACCTATTTGCATATTCATCATTTGTAAAGCACTACAAAAAACACAGCAGTAATGAATTAGTTAGGCTGAAACCCACAGTGTTTTTTAATCAATATATCAGTATTAAAGCATTGGTGAAACAATAAAACTGACACATTTGCCATGGTCGGGTGCACTACTCCTACTCTGGCACAGAAATGGTTAAGATATTTTTTTTTTAGTTCATGCAAATGCAAATAATGTGCTACATTCACTTCACATTAACATTCCACAACTCACAATCATGTAATGTGGTAGGTAAGATTGGCTATGTGTTGTTATACAGGGACACGATAGATGTTTTTCAGCTGGAGGTAGCTATTGCTTTGGTGTCCCGGGTTCAATGTAAGGATGTACGTTGATTTATCAGGTATCAGGTCATCAATTTTGATTCACTGGATCAGCAAGAATTTCCGTTTTATTATTTTATCTAGAAACGTTTTCTCAGTCCAATTTGTTACATTATTGGAGATATGCGCAACAGGGCGTGCAGTGTCAGGATACAGTACTCTCCTATTTGCCAGCATCCACATGTGTCAACACTCCAGAAAAGCAGCAATTTTACCACAGTTGCTCTACACGTCAGCATTTTCCCGCAACCATAACTAGACTATTCCATCTATCTGAACGGCGTCTCAAAAATTGCAAATAAATGTCTGTCTGTAAAATCCAAAGAACAATCTGAGTTCATTTCTGCAGGTAATAATAGAAGGTGAAAAAGCACTGCAGTGCACTTCACTTTCATCACCATTAGCAGACCAAGACCAAAACAAGGCCTTGTTAAAGTGACAACACGAGCGGCGTGAGAACATGAAGGATCAAGGAAAGGGGGCACTCAGTTTGGTCTCTTGTGACTTCTGGCTCACCGGTAAGTGACGCTTGTGCACTGCACAAAGAGGGCATGGACACATGTTCTGCTGGCTGGTTACAGATACGGGCAGCCTTAATTAGCACCAGCGTTTCAGGGAGAGTATCCTTGAAGGACTATGAATAAGTGACACAGGGAAAATAGTGTAGATGGATTATGGCTTGGAGCAAACTGAGGAATGAGCGCTCCCATTTGAGCATTCGAGTCTGGAATGTAGCTGCTCCATGACCCCAAAAACACTCCCTGTGTTCCCCTGTGCCCTGAACAACAGAGGCTGCAGCTGGCCACTCCTTCACAGGAACTTACTCACCCCCTCCCCCGGACCCCCACGCACACTCAGAGCCGGATTCAAGAGAGACACTGCCCAAAACAGGCGAAGAGTGGATTTATTGGATTAAGCCTCTCTTAACTGTGCTGGAATATGATGGAAAGCATTTGGGAACTCAAGGAGGTCTGTATCAACAGGCCTTGTTTGCTTAACTTTGAAAATGCCGCAAGGTTTAGTGCACCCTAAATCTGAGGAGGTTAAAAAAAAAAGAAAAAAATGCATGCCTTAGTACAGCTGCTGACCAACCAGGGTGTTAAACCGAGACCCTCTTTGAATCTCTAAGGATCCAGAAAAGCAGCTTGGTAACCAATGGCAACTTAGAAAAGCCACAGGGAAATAAATACCCATTTGAGTGCAATCGCGATGGCAGCCAAATGTCCAGTTAGGAAAATATAGGCTGTGATTCTTCAACACTTGGTATGTTTTAGAGGCAATGTGCTTGCAGTCTTCCACAAGCACAGTTAAAACCACTGATACTGGCAGATAAAAACAGGTTGGAGCTATTTATTTTGTTGTGTGCCTTTTGGAGTGATAAAAGCACAAATAATGATGGAATCCAGGGTGTTCTAGTAGCTAATGTACCTGCACCACCAGGTCATGGCCGTCCTCTTTCTCAGACACTGCCACTCTCCCAGTATATAATTATCTAATAAAGCAATAATGGCTGTAGAGAAATGGGACCACTATTGAGAAAATAGGTTTATTTTGTTTTGCTTTCTCACTGTTCATTCTATGTGTCCCCAGGATTGAGTTACAGCACAGAAAAAGTAACTTGTACTGTGCTTCATGTCTACTGCAGCTCTACAATTGAATCCTGACACAAACCTTTTCCCTCCAACTTTCAGCTGCCTCCTCTTCAGAAAAAGAACACACAGCTATGATGTCCTATTACCAATCTAAAAGCTTGCTTGGCTGGAGCAACAGGATACTGGCAGCTCTAAAAGCCTACACCACAGGGCCAGGATTGTACGCTCTCCAAACCCAGCGTAGAGTGTTAAGTACAGCACCTTCCACGGACGGCTGGCACCTGTCCCTCCGTGTCCGCAGACCTGGTTGGCACAGATCAACACTGCACCACGCTCCACTTCACAGCCTGTTACACATTCCAAACAAATTAAATAAGAAGGGGTGTGATGAGGCGAGATGGTATTTCGTGGAGCTCTAGCATCCAGCGTAGGCCACGCATGCGGTAGAGGTTCATTAGACAGCTCAATAGAGCCCTGTGGAATGTGCGAGGTGGCGCATCACTCCATTGTTCACCAGTGGCTCCTCCGGGAATGGGCTGTACACATATTAAGAGAAGACAAGGAGATGAGCAACAGTGCTGCGCCATCACATATAATGGCATATGACAGCCAGCCCTGTGTCTAGAAGCATCTATTGTAGAAACCATTGAACTGTACAAACCGCTGTCTGCGTGGCGAATCAGCAGCGCTGAAAATGCCAGGAACTCGTTTATCTTTCCCGTTTTAGGAGGTCCTGCTCCTGGTTTGGCTGAACTTTTGCCACTGGTTAGCATAATGTTTGTGTGCAGGCAGTGTTGGGGCCGGAGCTGAGGCTGCTATGGCAGAAGCTGCCTGTAGCAGGGCCCGTTGTGGCCCCAAGGCAGGTCAGCTTACAGTGGTTTGGACTTTCCCTCTCACTCTATACTCCTCTTTTCATTCTCTTTTATTTTTCTCCCTGGACCCAAGCCATCAACAGTAACAGCCACTATTGTGTGTTGTGAGGTTCAGAGCTGCATTCTAATGAAGCGCCGGACCTCATCAGAGCACTTCAACCGCCAGCGGGTCATAACAGCCAGTCCTCACCTCAAACTCCCTACAGGCTGTGTGACTGAGCTCTGAGTAAGCAAAACATGGATCTACTACCAGTCAATACATACTGGTTTCTCAGATGCCTTTAGCAAAAAAAAACATTTAACAGATAAGCCAGTCAATAGAAGTTACTGTTACAACTCTGTTATCTTATAATATTAAATATTATCTTATAATATTACCACTGATTCAATATAACAACTTCATTACAATTATAGGTTTCTTGCCTATTTGACAGCCACTGCTGATGAATGTTACCTTATGTGATCAAAAAACTAAAACTTTCAGTGTGATGAACTTGCATTGACTTTATATCTATCAATATATCCTGCACAGTGGAATACATCTCAGAATTTCTGTGCTGAACAAATAAGATGTTTGATTAAAGCTGAAGTTAGAGAAACACTGATGTTAATGTCTAAACATAGTTTCAGTCTAGCAACTAACGTTTATTTTCATTTTCGACTAATCTGCCGACTATTTTCACGATTAAATCGACTAATCGTTAAGTCAACAAAATGTCAAGAAATTGTGAAAAATGCTCATTACTTATTTTCTGGAACCCAAAGTGACGTCTTCAAATTGCTTCTTTGGTCCAACCAACAGTCCAAAACCCAAAGACTCTTCATTTACTATCATAAATGACAAAGAATAGCAGCAATTCCTCATTTAAAAAAAAGATGAAACTAGCAAATGTTTCACATTTTTGCTTAAAAAATGCCTGAAATGATTAATCAATTATCAAAATAGTTAATCAAATGATCAAATAATTAAATAATTAAATAATCAAAATATCGTTGCAGCTCTATTTCAGACCCACAAATTTGGCAATGTTTAGTCAGGTAACTATAACATGACATATTCGTTTAAATGCGTAGATTTACTCAATTTATTTTTCTCCATATTGATTGGAAATTCATCACTGGTACCGTACATATCTGTAGCTTCCATCAAAAAATATCTGTTATGGCTTTAATAGGTTTTCAAAAACCCAATGACTGACGACTCCTTACAAATGTTGAACTAAATAAACCAGTGATGCCTCAAGCAAGCTCCTCGCACAGCCACATGTCAGTGTAATCTGAATGGTCAGTCGGCACTGATAGAGCCCCACTAAAGAGCTGTCAGAGGGAATCATTAATCCCAAAAAGCAGCATGAGACAGATGGTATGACGATGGAGGATCGATGCTCTCCCCGGTATCACGACTGCCTCCAGTGGCCGGCCCAGAGGCAGGATGTGGGTTAATCCCTCAAAAGAAAGTTCCAGACTAAACACGCAAGAGCAGCCCAAGATCTCCCACTCCCCCAGCCCCCACGGCTGCACTGCACATACTGACTAGTACAATATGGATGGTTCTGGAAGGGGTAAAAAGAGAAAGGGAGAAGTAGAGAGGCGTTTGTTTCTGCGTTTCTGGTTGAGGGAAGCTTTAGGAGGACTATGACCTTCCCCCTCAGGGCCCCTCTAAGAGGTCCCCAGCTGCAGGACAGAGGGGGTGGAGCCTATATGAACTATACATAACTGTTAAAGAAGCTACAGTTCTTATGAAAAGGCCCCAGAACCAGACCCCTCTCCAATTGAAGGTCTGGGTGGCAGCAGTTTTCCTAGCATGGAGCGCACACAGAGAGGGAAAAGGGAGGAAGGAATAAAGGGAAAGAACTTTCCCTGCGCGGTATTCAAACACTCTGTATGGCCTTATTCTCCATTTAAAATAAATAGCACATATCATATCAATTAATTCACTAATCCTGGGCTATCTTGAGTAGTGTTTATGTTCCTGCAATCCAACTACTGCACTTCCCTAGCGGAAATTAAATTTACTATCAATATTATGATAAGACCTTTATTGTATGGTCCAGTCTACTCATCAATTCAGCCCCAGCATCTCTGTACATCAACACTCACACTGCCAGCTGTTTTTCTATGGTACGGATGCTGATATGCAACCCATGCTGTCATCGATCACTGGCTTTAAGGATGAGTGGGGTCCTTTCTGGTCCACGGCGCTGCCCAAAGAGCTGTCATATCTGCAGCTCTAACAACAGTCTCTGCAGGAAAGCCAATTACAGTGGTGAAACATGCAAACTCACACACAAGCATATGCACTGGAATTTACACATACACATGCATGCAAACCAACATGACAGCATCTTGGCTCATTAGGAGTCCTTTTCTTCTCCCTCAGACCACTTTTAATCTGTTCAGTAACTCTCTTTTCACCATCATCAGCACTGCAAACATCTTTTGACAGGATCGTTAAAAATCCGACCTGACTGATCATGGTTTCATCCTGTTTAGGTCTTGAATTAGAGCATCAGGTTGAGTAATAACCAAACTGTTGGCATTATGTAATCTCACCACCTCTCTCTCATTAGGCTATGAGATTATCTTGTAAATATTGTCACTACAACAATTACAGCCTTGATTTTCCCGCAAGCACAACTTTTTTTCAAGTGTAATGAGTTCAACTTCCCCAACTTTCTGCTTTCTGGTCAGCTTCTACTACTGTGTGACTGAGCCTCTTCAGCTTACAATGGGGAAAGTGGCTTTCTTATCTACCCGATCGAAAACATGGCTCTTGTTGCTGGCTTCCAGCAGCACAGATAGGGAGGTGTTTATTGGACACAGTCAGAGAAACCATGAATCCCATTCCCTTATAAACAGGGCTACCCTGTCCGTAGCCTGCAGACAAACACTGACTAAACAAGCCGGGGATCCAATTGATGTTCCTCTGTAGCCACCTGCGTGTGGTGTGCGCGTGTGCATGTGCGTGTGCGTATTTGTGTGTTGAAGGGAGAGTGGGCTGACACTGTGTCTGGAGGATTTAACGTATTTGGCAGCAGGAAAAGCACAAAAAATTCTCAATCAGCCGAGTAGTCATTAATAAGTGATAGCAAGTTAATTGTACAAAATGTAAACCACAGAAACACAATGTAATGTTTACAAGGTTGTGCATGAAATATATGCATGCATACAGGATTCATACTGTATGAACCCTGCACACATGTTTGATAACAAGCACGCTGAGCTGAATAGGTAAAAAAAAAAAAAACAACAGCTCTAGCAAGATAATAAGCTGCCATCTCATTAATGCGCTGCTCCTTCTCCCCAATGCCGTTTCCAAACCGAAAGCATCCATCTCCAGCATCCCTCGCACCCCCTCCAGCCTTCCAATTTACTGCCACTCACCTTTTTTTAATTCCATCAGCGTGATGATGAAAGCTGAGAGAGCATTATGGTGCTCACCAGTGGTCAGACAGTGAGCGAGCGAGTGCAGGCCTGCATCGGTCACACTGTCAGACAGCCAAATGGGTTAGGACAGATAGAGGGGAGGCCAAGGCAGAGAGAAGTGGAGAGATCTGTAGCGCCAAGAGTTGAGTGGCATAGACCCCTAATTTTCCCCAGAACAAAACCACAGAGTAAATACCAAAAGCCTGAAGGTGTGTTCATATACAGCACGAGCATACAGTGTACCATGTATAGTAAAGTGTAATATTTGCTGGGCTCAAACAGGATTGGCACATATTTCTCAGTGTTTGTTTTAACCCATTTGGTGGACCAGATGTCTGGTTTTGTGTTGCGTCAGGAGATAAAGCAAACCAAAATGTCTTATAGTGATTGTAGCATTGTTTTTAGAAGCTTATTACTATGTGACTATATCACCATAGACTAAATATATAATGCAGGGATAGTTTGTTTCGATAAACTGGTTGAGAACTGAAACAATGGTCAATTAATCAACAGGAAATAAATTGGAAGCAATTTTTTCTTAAATGTGAATATTTGCTTCTTCCTCTATGATTAACTCATTACCATCGGGTTTAAGACAGTTGGTCGGACAAAAAAAGCAAGTCTATTTGGGTTCTGGGTAATTGTGACAAGCATTGTTTTTACTAATTTCTGACAGTTCTTGGACAAAATAATTAATGGATTAATCAAGAAAATAATCATTAGCCTAGCTGCAACCTAAATTGGTTAATTAATAAATAATGAAACATTTTCCCAGAACCCAAGGTGGCATCTTACAATTGCTTGTTTTGTCTGATGATGGTTGAAACGCATTTTTAATATATATAACCAAGAGAAATGCAGCAAAGCCGTACATATTAGAACCTTTAAGGGCCCAGCAAATGTCTGCCATTTTTGCTTACTATACTAAGAGGATTGTAGCATTCAGCGAACAGATAACAATTAAAAAAAAATCATTGTAAGCCCACTGAGGTAATGTAGAACTTGATATTTACAATAACATATCATGATACCATGCATAATAAAGCTGTTTTAGCCATAACACATCTGTTTGGTACTTCAAGCCAGTTAAACAAATCACAACAAAGTATTTGCAAACTATCTGACTGGGCTCTTATATGTCGGACTGAGGAGCATAAACATGTAGGGTGCCACATGCGCCATGTGGATGGCAGAGGGGTACTTATCATGCGGGGGTACATATATGGTCTCAGCTGTTGACATGTAAAGTCAGTTCAGGTTACATAAAACCAAAAACAGGTGTCCAGTGAAAGAGGTGGGGAGGATGGTAGGCAGGCGTCTCTCGGGTGGATGGTGGGTAGGGAGGCAGATACTGTAACATGTCAAGCCATGTTGTGTCATGGGTCGTATGATAAGAGCAGCCATGGGAACGGAATGGGAAACGCAGCAAGTATGGTCAGGCTGTGTGACAGGAAGGCCATCTGTCACCAGGCACCTCCACCATATGATCATGCCTCTTTCAAGACCCTCTCGCCTTCAACACAACAGCACTCTTGACCCCCCCCACACACAGTAAATGCCCCTTGCATTGATCTCAGTCTCCACAGCTATTGACAGTTCATGTGTTTCCGGTCATTGGCATTATTCTTGTATGACCTTCACTCACCAAACAATGCCACTCCTCATGCTCTACATGTCTTCAAATATTGATCTGCACAACATCTTCTGCAGTCACAAAAGGGGAGCCTGAGGAGAGGAATGGAAAAGAACACGCAAGGATGGCCAAGCCCCCCCCACAGAAAAATAGAGAAGGAGAGAAAGACGTTTGACAGATTTTTAATTTCGGTAAGAAATCAAACAGCATCAGAGAGGAGGGAAACGCTCAGTTGCTGCAGCCGAAAGCGCCGCGAGCTGTCAGGAATCTGGCAGTTTAACCCGCAGTCTGAAGACAAGACCTCCTTTAGTCTTTGGCTGAGTCACTGATGAATTACTTTGTTATTCAGACGGGTCCTTCTAGCTTGTGGAGGAGAAGTAAAGTCGTTTTTTTGAAAGACCTTGGCAAAATGATGACTACTGGATTATTCATAATGTTTTCCTTTCTCCTTCACGACAAATATGTTCTTCTATTTTTCATGAATAGAAGATGCTACGGCCTGCGCAACTAAATTTGGAGGATTTGGGCGCTACCCTGCTGGAGTAAAGTTCTCAAATAAAGACCTGTTTATATTTAACTCAGACATGGTCCGGTGCAGGCTCCCCTGCTAATTGAGGGCTATGCGGTAATCTTCAGTGGGCTAAAACTCATTTACCATAAGCTCTGCCGCAGCATTAAGACGAGGTCAAGACGGATCAGCGTTTCTCTCATCTCTCCTTGCTATCTACAGTCTTCTGTGAATAAAAACTGATCTAAGCTATAAAGGGACATAGAGAGTACAGTACAGAGCATCACTGCTAAAAGTGGCAGAAAAGTGGCACTGCAAAAATCAGGACTCTCAACCAAAACAACGACACAGACACTGAAATCAATCCATTTCATTCTGAAGTGTGACTTAGACACCCGTTGACCCCCTTTCGCCTACAGCATTTCCCAAGCAGGTGCTCCCTAGCTGAGGAATGTCAAGCTGAGTTGAAAAGGTTACTCCACCAAGTATGCCAACTATCTTAGCCGTACGGGGGTCACGGACATAGGGGAGATAGTGCGCCTCCCCGACCCTTTTTTGGGATGCATCTGGAGAGGTAAAACTCTCATGTTGTTAACACGCATTTCATCCCATCCCACATAATCCAAGTCATCCCAACAGGAAAATGTTGCCCTGCTTTTGACCCGTCGCCTCACACTTAGAGCAGCCCTCAAACTTATCAAAACCAAGGGATGGAAAAAACAAAGAGTGTGTGAGAGAATAACAGCTTCTTATTTTGGCAGAGCCTCCTCCAGTTATCTGGTGGCACTCATCCACAAGGGCAACTGGTAACATATTATTATCAGAGCAACGTGGAGAGCTGACAGAATGTTTTTGTCTGCCAGACAGGGGTTTGGTAACTCCACCCCGCTCAGCTCAGAGAAGGAGAGCAGCGCTGATCAGAAGTTGACCTTATTCAATCAGATTTTCTTTCTCCACTTTCTCTCTTTCTTTTAGGATGGCTGTCTTCCTTTTTTTTTAACATCTGAGCGCTGCCAAGCTCGGCGGGGAAAAGAGCGTTGTGATGGTGTAGGCTGTCTGTGGATGCGCTTCAAACACAGGGAACACTTCCAATAATGTATGCACATCATGCCCTGGTACGCACACACCCACACAGACACAGTAACACACTCACAAGAGCTAACAAAAGCACATTCCTGCGGTATCTGTGCAAGTGAAAGACAAAAGGGTTTAATACCATGTCTCTCACACTATTGGCACTACAGGCCATAGGCTATAAATCCTGGCCCGGGCTCATTCAGAGCCTCACAGGCGATGATCACGGACAAACTTTCAATCCTTCACTGCTTGTCCCAGGATCACACCAGTCATTCTATAGGTGGTACTGACAAGACTGAGCACATGAATGTGTCAGGGAACTCATAAGTCACAGCACGGCTTTACTGCAAGGCAACCCCCCCCCCCCCCCATCCCCAACGCACAAACAGGACCACCACTAAACATAGATCCTTATCTCATAGTCATAACTATTTACAGCATGAAATGGTCACCAAGTGGTGGAAGAAGTCATTATTATTATTGTACACATGCATGAATACCACATACACACATGCACACAGACGAGACTACACATCCTTATGTGCACACACATGACACACGCACGCACTATCCTCCTGAAGGACATCGATAAATCTGAGAATCTCTGCTCTTGTGTATTAAACTGCGTGAAAAAAGCAACGTCAAAGACATGCAGAGTGATGTTCCAGGATAGGAACGACAGGTATGCAACACAACTCAAACAATGAGGAATCAATTAGGAGGAGGAGAAAGACAAGAGTCAAAGAGGCTGGAGATACGATGAGCGGAGAGAGAGGAGACCGGCAGGCACAGCAACACTAACCTGTTTCACTTCAGCAGGCATGGTCCAAAATCCCCCCCTTCGTTCCCGAAAAAATAAAAAACCTCCCGGGGAAATTTGTAACAACTATTTCCTTCACTCGGAAAAGTTCTCCTTTCCCTCCTCTCCTCCTCTCGTCTCCTCACGTTGTCCTGGTCAATTTACGCTGAGTTTTCCCTCTCAGAGCGCAGAGGCAGCAGCTCAGACGCAGGCAGCCATCCTCTGCTCAGCTGTGTCAGCCACACAGTGTTAGCTGCAGACATACAGGAAGCGTGGCAGTGGGCCTTTCAAAATAAAGGCGTAGCGCTTGTTAACACTGGCTCGCAAAAGACAGCTTTGTCTTATGTGTTGCATGTCTGCTTGCAACTACAAAACCACATTTCCACTTGAAACAACCTGAAGAAAAGTATGGTTCAAGATGTAGGTTAGTTAGAACATGCTGTCACAAGGGGAAATGGTACATTAAGATATTTTGGTCGCAGTTATTTTCAATGGATTTAATGTCTCAAATCCCAAAACACAAAGATTTAGAAACGTTTTTGTTTTGTTTTTTTAAATCAGCCTGAATTTATAAAAAATATCAGTCATCACTGACAGTATACCAAGTCCAGGTTGTTCTCCTAAAAAAGTGACTTTATGCACCTTCTGCAGGAGATGTTGTAGGTCTACTGTTGTATAGGATACATCTATAATAATGTAGTAGCCTAGGTGTTTATTACTATTTACAGAGAAATGACTACAGAGTCATTTTTTAATAATAAATCATATGTTTTCCTGTACTTGACAAAAAGCATTTTCCTCGCCACTCAGTGGCAGTATGGCTGCTGGATCATTTCCAGCAGAAGGCTTTTATTTCAGAGAGATTGACTTAAGGGCTTGTAACCTTTTTTTTTATACAGCCTATGGTTTTGGTGTGGAGGACTGTCACGCTTTTATTTTGAAAGTAAAATCACCCTACATCCAGTGTAATTCTGGCTATCACAGGCTGATTTGACACAGCTGAAAAAGGGGACCCATCTTTTTCCTTTGCAGAGATGTTGTATGTTTGTCTGTGTGTATGTATGGAGAAGAGATGAAGGGCAGAAGGAGCTGTTGCCCCTGCAGGAATCCAAGAAGAGCACTGGAGCTCAACCGAATTCACACACACTCACTCAACAACAAAAAAAAGTTAGCCAGAGAAAGAACAAAAACCACCAGGGCTGAGACGAGTAAGGGGGGGTGTTACAGAAAGGAGGTTTCCCAGACAGGCAGCAGGAGCTAGAAGTGTAGCAGCTCTCTCTCTCTCTCATTGGGTCTATGTCTGGCATCTTAGTGGGGTGGGACCAGCTTCCTCTATACACTCCAGCTGCGTCTGTCTGTCAACCCGTCGACCCCTCCCCCTTGTTGGCATAGACAGGGAGAAGAAGAGAAAATGGGGTGGTGGTGGTGGTGGTGGGGGGACAGGGGCTCACACACTAAACAAAAGTTGCCCCTATTGAGGAAAAGGCACCAAATACTCTGCACATTTTTACACCCTACACACACACACAGCTCCTTTTCTCCACCTCTTTGTCCCGTTCCCCTCACCGCACTTGATATAAGGGAGGGCTGGGACGTACGTGAAAGAATTCGCATTCAAACATCTATGACTGTGACCAAGACTGAGAAGGAATGTTAATCTAATAACGTAGATGGAGGATTAACTGAGGACAACTTTGAGAGACGTCTGGATTTACAGCAGAAAGAAAAAGAATGACTGGACTAAAAAGAGAAAACAGAGAAAGGAGAAATCCCAAACGGAGGGGAAATGGCAGAGGTTTTGCATTCCACAAGCATGGTATTTCATCTCCCCGCATGTTACTGCTCCATTTGTTCTTAATGAAAGACCTGACTTGCCATGCACCATTACATTTAGATCTATTTACTTTCAACAACACCATTAAGAATTCATCCAGCCAACATTACCTGCAAAAAGTGGTTTTAAAAAAGTCTGGTAACTTCAAATTGCAGTGCATTTCTTTCTCTTGTGATTTACAATATCACATTCCATTTAAGCCATTTAAAGTTTGAGTGAGTTTCATAACCCTGTTTAAAAATCCATTAAGTGCTTTGCAATACTCATGGGAGCGGATGAGAAAAGAAGCCTTACTCTTTATTTTCTCTATAAATTTGTGCATGTGTGGTCTGTCTGTGTCCATTTTATAGTTTAATGTTGTGATCATTGTTTTAAGGAACATTTGTTTCCATGCCATCTAGACTCGTACAAGACTATAAGTCTAGAAACACACTAGCAGCTCTCTGTACTGCACTCCATTGCTTTGAGCTTAATGGGTGAGGTTTGTAATGTTAATATGCTAATGTTAAGCAGGTATAATATTTCCCATGGTTAACTTCTTGGTTTAACATTTTAGCATGTTAACATTTGCCAATTACCACTAACATAAAGTGCAGCAGAGACTGATGTGAATGTCATAAGTTCATTAGTTACAAATGCATTTTATATCTGCCGGAGCAAATGAAAAATGAGCTCTGCAGATTTGTCTGGTTCCCAAACTGGTGTTGGAAGCAAAGTTAAAGGATCACCAAAGCTGTCACAATACATCCTGAGGGGAACATGAATTTTTGTACCATTCGATAATTGTCGAGACATTCATGGTGGTGCTACAGAACAGGGATTCATTGCCTGTACAAAATGTTGTGCCAATCCTTCAATTCTTTGTTGAGATATTTGACTGGCTAAATGAAAAAATTAACCTGCTGGTGGCACTAAAGTCAAGGGATCATCAGAGCCATTAGGATTCATGCTCTGGGGACAATGAATGCCTGTACAAATTTTCATAGCATGCCATCAAATAATTGTAGAGATATTTTAGTCTAGACCAAAGTTGGGGAGCACACTATTGATAGATGCTGCTATCCCTCGAACCACATTGCTAGCATGGTTGAAAAATACTATTGCTCTTTTCATATACAGACAGGTACAACCATCTGATGCATGTGGTTATCAATAAGCTCTCTGTTCCAGAAAATGTATGAAACAAAAATAAAATAAAAACAGGACAGATTGAGGTAAATTAAATATCCAAAAATGTATAATGAACATTTCATTTCAAAATAACTCATCAATTTGTGATGTAGAAACATTCCAGGTTTCTACATCACAAATTGATAATACATAATGTTTGCAGGAATACTTGCTATATAGTACTGTCACAGAAAAGCTATATTCTCTTGAGTCTGGTCAGCCCACGCCTGGTCCTTGTAAAATAAATGTACAAGGTGTATGAATAATCCAGGAGCTGCAATCAAAGCTCCTGAAGTCAGCTGTACTTTGTCAGGATGTACAGTGTGAAACAGATGGTAGAAAGGTTAATGTTCAGCAACAGAGCATGCTTTGACAGCCAGACACCACCAATAAAGCTGCATCTGTAAAAATCATGTCTTTCTCTTCCATTCAAGATCTCAGATGCACAGAAAAACAGAGAGAAAGAAAGAGGAGCAAAAGCAGATGCAAGACGTAGACTGAAGGGAGACGCAACTATCGGTTTGAAATTATATATGGTGTTTCATTAGGAAAGAGAATGTTTTTATATCTTCAGTTTCAAAGGAGAGTTTAATGACTCTCATTTTGAATAGTAGCCTACTTCAAAAGCTTTTCCACTCTGCCAAGAAGACATTTTTGGGAAACACTACTTAACTTTCAAACTTAAATCATGAGGTGAGTAAGTTCAACCAAATATCTCACTATACACAAAGCAGGTCTGCAAAAAATGCCTAAAAAGTTATTTTAAAGATAAAACTGACTTTGCTGCTTTTAGTTCTGTGTCTACAGGGCCAAGATGATCTGCTCTGCTACAGGCTGACTGCTGTTTATTCTAACAACGGCACAGCTTGCAAAAAAGGCCTTATCTAATGACTCTTACAATCATGTTTTATTTTCCCCTTGAAAAATGGCTACTCAGCGATGTAGAGGTTTAGAGTCTAATCTATTGGGGGAAGTTTGTCTTGTAAAAAGGCAATTTTCTCTTCATTTAGGGAAATAAAGCTCTTTTTAAATGACATCACTTCAGATCAAAAGGTCCTGTTTTCTGTTTTTATGTCACAATACTGTAATTAGCACAGCAAGATTTGTAATACAACTATAACTGGATTAGCCTTTTCCTAGCTTTTCATCTTGTCATGCATAATTCGGACACTGAATGAGGCACAAACAACAGGAACTGAATCAGTCTGAGGCTAATCATCAACTTTTTTTTCATTTTAGTTGAACATACCCTTTGGATTTGGAATAGTCTCTCTATTGGTTGTTCAAGTTGTTCATGTCTAAAAGTGATCATATCTAATTTTCCATACATGGTATATGTGTTTTGTATAAACGCCCTTATTCAGCACAGAATGACCAGCGTGAATGTGGTCCTTGGAGAAAGAGGACTGTCAAGAGTAGTGCCCGACTTCACACATTCCTGCGCTTTTACCATCACCCTCTGCACAACGAGAATCACTCTCAGACACTGCGTGTGAGACAGTTCACATACCAAGCCCCAAGCCCCATTTCTTTCCACTTCACCATTTTCAAATGTGCCAACATATAAAGAGGGCCCCACAGCCGGGTTTCAGCTTAAGAAAAATTACATGATTTTTAGTGTGCGTGCAACTATGTGACACAAAAATTGCAAAGGTTTGCAAATTCCAGACTGTGTGATTTAGTATGGTGTGCCTCTACCTGAGGCAATGTCAGCTCATTTAGTCAGTCATCCACAGTGCAAAGTCATTGGATTTATGGGGACTTAATTGCTTTATTCTGATGGTATACCACATGTAGACAAGTGTTACTGCACATACACTTTTTTACATGCTCATAATCCATCTAACGCACACACACAGGTGGAAGAGTAAGGATTTGCTAGAGCAAGCAAATACCAAGAGGTTTGTTTCTATTAGCTTTAAATAGAACTGAGATTTTAGGCTAATTCCAGATAAAGTAACCAGCTGAGAGTTACAGCTGCCCCTTCTGAGTTGATTCATCTACAGTTTAGTCTGTGAGTCTTGGGGGGACTCTGTCAGACTTCTTTAGTTGATTTGTCTGCTTTAGCTTTGTTTTTCAGGAATTGTGGAAGCTTTCTTATGGAAGAATTCTCGCATCCAAACGCACTTTTTATAATTAACATTAGATCTGAAAGCATGTTTGCACATATCAATAATCGTCAATAATATGAGAGACACAGTACTGTGGAGAGCCTGGCTGAAACTCTTTGATTTGCTTTACTTGCCAACAGATCTGAATATTCACATTGTTGCAACCTCTATTAAAGAACACACTGGGGTGAAATCTAAAAGAAATGTTTAGTTCATTTTTCCATTACTGCGTTCGTAGTCTTAAGGAATTCTCTGTCCAATGAAGTGCAAATTTACCCCATGCAAAACTCCCAGTGCTGCTTCTGTTCCTCATTTGATGACCATTAATATGCTTGTAAGTCATGTAGTAAAAATGTTGCACCAGTATGTTAAACTGATGAGGATAATTAAATTAAAGCTTTGAAGAACACCTCCATCCCGACTGCAACGTTCTAAGACTGTTTTCAATTAAGGTTTATTTCTTTCAGTTGAGAGGGGTCAGCATCCAGCCTTGTTTGGTTATCGTCCTGGACACTGTGAAGGTTGAGGTCACATTCCTCAGGTGGCACTGGGGTCCTTTGAAGGAGTTGGGTTTTATTTTTAACACATGGGCAACAATTTAGCCTCTAGTCCTCTAGTCCTAGTCTGTTTAGACTACAATGGTCATCTTTGAATAAAATGCAGACTTTAATGCTGTCCAGAAACATTCGAAATAACTAAGAATATTTAGCCTGTCAGTTCACCAATGCGAGTACAAGGAGATGATGTCTGGTAAGGGAAATGGAAGCAGTTTTACAGATACCCCTCTAAGTGCTTTTAGTGAGCGTAATGGTTTAATGGATGATCAAATGGCAGGGAGGTGCACTAGGACAGGCAGTAAGTCCACCAACGTTGGGCCACATTTGAAGGATGAAGGTTTGAGCTGCCCCAGTGGGATATAAATAGCCCACAGTACAAAAGTCTTTTCTGCTGCCTCCCCTTCAAACCTCTTTCTCCCTGTTTGTCTGAACAAGAAGAATGTGCACAACCCCAACCTTGAGTAAAAATTCCTGTCCTTCCATGTCAGCCCTTGTACCGAGCTGAGACACAGAAAGGACTTACCCTCTACCTTGAGCAGTTAGCAGTGTGATTCATGGGCCATCGCCTCAGACTTGACTCCTAATGGTGAAGTGGGGTGAATAAAAGATAACCTAGAACATAAATGGCATGCTCTGTGCATTTGGCTTAAGATTAAGCACTGTAGTGGGAAGAAGCCAGTAGTTTTTTCTCATTAATATTTCATACATTTATTATATTTTAAAGTGGAGTGCATTGGCTTTAGAGTCCTTTAGACCTTGATATGCCGAGAATTGAACCACCAACCCCAAGATAATTAGACAATCCACTCTTCTACCTCTTCAACTCCACTACTGTATGTCTCGTTTACACCTGCCTCTAAAGCAATGATTTCCAACCTGGGCTTCTTGACCCTCACAGGGGTTTGCAAGATAGGTAGAAAATAAGAAATAAATTAATTTCTGTAAGTAAAGAATCATTTTCTCTTTTTGATTTTGATTATTTTATGTATCCAGGCCTCTGACAATGATTCACGTGAAACAACCAGAGAAGAAAAAATGACTAATTGACTGAATTGCTCACAAATTATAGACATGCAACTGGTGACAAGGGGTCAAAAGTAGAAATTTAGTCATGTTAAGGGGGGCACATGTGAAAAAAGTTTGCAAACCACTTATTCAAAAAATGTGAGAAGAAAGATTTGCAGAATGACATAACCAGTAGAGGTACTATCTACTTCTGCATCTGTTTATTTCATAAAAATATCTGCTTTTGGATTCACCCTGAAAGGGGCAATGGTCTAGTTGTATATCATCTGCTCCATTTTCAATTTGTGTATTAAATTGTTTTATACTGGCATTTAGACTCCATGTGGGTGTATGAATATGTCTAACTAATTGGGCCGTATTGCATTATTTTGGAAGAATGAAATTGTATACTGTTTCTGTTACCACTGCCAGGTCACACAAGCTGTCAGGCTTCAATACCAGGATAATATTTTATACTGAAAAAAAAAAAAAGCCTGGATATTATTATTATTATGGTTGTAGTTTTTTGTATTGACTGTTTTATTTGTTGAATCTCACCTGTGTTTGTGTGTTTTGCTCTGTATTTCCCATTCTCTGGATTATGTTTCTTCAGTCTTTTATTCATTCATCCCGTGCCTCCTGTTTCACTTTGGTATTTTCCTCTCCACTCGTTTCTGGTCACTTCCCTTGTGTTTTCCTGTGTTCCTTGTTATCTCCACTCCTCTTGTGTATTTAAGTGAGTGTCTCCCCATTATCTGTTGCCATCTCATCTTTGTCTATGTCAAAACTACCTGCCCTGTTTTCCGGAGTTTTGGATTTTCTATCTTTTGGACTGTTTATTTGGATTTTAGATTGTTACCTGTGCCTATCAGTATTTGTTTGCCTTTTGTTTGTCTGTCAGATTATGGACCTTAGCCTGCCTCACCCTACTGTATGTTTGTTCATCTTGTGTTGAACTATTAAATTAAAACCAGTGAACTGTACTTGCTCTGCTTCCTGTTATGTATTTAGTTCCAAGATCCTCTGTTCACATGTGACTTCACTTTGCTGATGACAATAATGAGCAAAGATCTGTAATTTCTGTGAATGATTATCCTCATTTAAGATACCTCTATCTCTTTAAAGAGTAAGTTCTGTTGAGTGTAGTCTTATGCGTATGGTATGTTTGTTTTTACAATCTGATTTGAGCTATGACTCTGAAAAGAAATAGTTTGGTGTTTGTGGCAAATTGTGTTGGTTCATGTCATGTCTGTTCAGAATGCACAATTTATTTGTATTCTTTTACATCCCTAATATCCAGATGACCGAGTAACATTGCATCTACAAAGCCTGGTTAGGTGTTCCATATGGAAACATGGAAAACAAGCAGCATCATTATTAGAATTCAAATGTGACTTTTCTGCATGCTGCACAAAACCACAATAAAAGAGGAATGTAGTGTAACAAAAATAAACAAAGGATTCACTTTAACAACAAGGTAATTAGAGTTTTTATGGAAGGAGAGAAGGTTCCTGATGACACCGCAAGGGAAAAAGACAGGGTTAGATAGAGAAAGGGGGGGGGGGTAAACTAAGGCTCATTGTTAGGCAGGTGATTTACGAGGGTACAGGGGCTCCTGGGCCCTGCCAGTGGAAGGATAGATCTTCTGTCACTATAGCACCCTTAGCCCTTTGTGTCCATTGTGCCTACACAGAGATGGGGGGCTGTGGGGATGAAAGTGGGTGGAGGGCGGCTGGAGCAATTGTTGGTTGAATGCAGTAGTACCATCGCAGGGGCCCGTACATCTTCACCACAGACAGCAGCACAGATCAAAGGCCGCACTGTTCCCTCTCTCTAAAGCTCACAAGCCTTTGAAAACTTCCCAAAACATTTGCACAAGGGGATGACATGCCTCTGCAACGCTCGAAGCCAGCTGAATCTTGCATATGAATGCCAAACACCAGCATTTAATGATATCTAGTGTGCAAGAAATTATCCTGAGTTTCCTTTTTAAATAAAGCCGGAGCGATTCTATGCACCACAAGATGGGATCTGTGCGTGTGGTGGGCAGCGGCCTTGGTTACATAGATTAGGAGTCTGGTGTATATGAAATGAGGTCACCTTTTCCCTTAGCTCCAGACAGACGTGGTTGTCTGAGTGCTGTCTGCCTTTCTCCACACATAGAACTGTCACCATGCACCACTTGACCTTTCAGAACCTTGGTGATAACGCTCCTTCAGGCAAAAATCTATTACCAAAGGCAAACGCAATATCTAATGAAGAAAGGGTAGGTTCTTAGCCTGTGAGTGGTCACATTTTGGGGCTGTCAATGGATGCGGATGTAAAGGCGCCTCGGTCCGTGTCACTGAACCTCTACTAATAATTTCATCATGAAAGCTAATGGAGTGTCCGACAGCATTGTTCAGATGTTTCTCACAGAACGGCGCAGTGTAAACACTCTAATTCTCTTCCTTGCCGGCAATTCATAAAGTGTTATATTTAAGTGAATGAGGACGAGAATTCAATTAGTATGGTCTCTGAAAGTAGGGCAGTGCTGTTTACAAGAACCCCTCATTGTCCCAATACAATGGTCAAAGTGTCGTGTGATCTACCTTTTTATACCCTGTGTTAACATCATGCAAAGCCAAAACAAATTTCATAAAATTATTTTTGAAACATGCTGAACACAATATTCTTTAATCCTATTCAGGCGTGTGCGCTCCAGCTAAGCAGGGTGATTTGTGTTAATATCAGAGGGTGATTTATTTATGGTTGTGGCTATTTTTATTATTTTGTCTCCACTCTGTAGGAAAAATATAAATCATAGAAAAACAGTGAGCTGAATGCAGCATCTTTAGCCAAAGAAAGCAACATGGGATTCTTGAAAAGTTTCAACATTAATCTTAAATTTTCTTTATGGTTAAACAAAGCCAAGAGTCTACAGCCATAGTACTGTAGTGATTTTATGAGGCTACTTAGGCACAGTGGTGTGACAACGCTATGATGAATTAGCAGCATTTTAGCATTTTAGCATGCTAGCTGAGACTGATTGTAATGTCATTAATTTTGCAGGTATGTTGTCTTAACCAAGTATTAGACAAATAAAAATTTGATTTGATAATGGCACTAAATGAAAAGTTAGGGATCACCAAAGTCATTCTAGTCATCGGTCATCCTGAGCGAACGTGAATCTCTGAACCAAACTTCATAACAATCCATCCAAATGTTGTCAAGACATTTCACTCAAATCTAGTCTGTAGAATTCATTCTCTAAAAACTATGAATATTTGTTCAGAATGTTGTGATATTGCATCTGGTAGATTTTGAGATATTTAATTGTATTAGTAAAAGCTTTCATGATGTTGATTCATCATCTGAGCGCCATGAATGTCTGGAGAATCCCTTCAAGGGTTGTCATAATATTTCACAGAAAAACAACAATGTCAACCTCATGGTGGTGCTATGGGAAAAATCAGGGGAAAACCAAAGTCAGTTCATTCCATCGACTTGTGGGCCATAAATATGTATTACAAATTGTACAGCAATGCATCCAACAGTTGCTGAGATTTCATTGTATTTCTTTTTTATGTATTTCAGTCCAGACCAAAATGTAGGAACGACCAACCAGCCAAGCAAATCGACATCTCTAGAGCCTGTATATCAGCTAAAAACTATCCCCTACAGTATTATACATAAATGTTCCGTTCACATGCATATTAGCCACAAGATTTATCACCAAACTCTACATCTCGAAAGGCAGCAAATCTTCTTGACTTCAAATTTGAAGAGGAAATCACTGCTATATTTTCACATAACACTGTCAAACCATCACTGTATAATTAATTTGAGTCATTTGGCTGATGTCCAGGGCCATGCCTCACTCCACATCCAGGCCGTACCAGACAGGACAACCTGCTGTTTTAAAGGTTGGGGGCTTGATGAAAAAAGCAAGTACTGTTGAGAGTTTCACTGTTAGAATTGACCGATCGAACAGTGCTGTGCTGATGTGTGTGTGTGAATTAATCTGCACACATCTCTGTGAACTGAAGATAATTGCTCTCATGTTTATTTGCTACCCACTGGGCCTGCTCTCTCTAGCTCGCCAGTGTTAAAACACTGGTCTTAATGATGAAGGCAGATAAAGTGTTAGCTGCCTGCTGGTGTTCCGATGCCCAGTCTTTACCAAGGTGAGCACTGTGTAGCAGAGCGCTATCTAGATCAATGGCTTATCACCCTCATTAGATGTCTACTTGCATCTGATTTCATTAATCAGATTTTGTTCAATTATCTTTTTCTGACCCTGACTTTAAATAATGGCAGGCCACAGTGAGTCTGGTCCTGGGGCTGAGACTCTGAACCTTTAGTTACAGCTCCATGGTCTATTTTAATCCATCATGCAGCCTGGGGATGGTGTGTGAGGGAAACTAAGCAAGGAAAGGACAGAAAGAGAGAGAGAGAGAGAGAGAACAACCAGATGCATTCCTCATTGCTCATATCACCTCATTATGTGAATGGAGTGGGTCTCACCGTGCAGCACACTCACACAGCAACTTCTGGCTGAAGACTGAGCACACATGCTGCCACATACTCAGGTACTGTTTGCCCTAGAGCAGACACTGATCAACCGCCCCAACCCCCTCACCCCACATCCAATTTGCTTTGGCATTTATAGGTGACGATCCAATGCCTGATGTTTCAAAGTGATGCAAAATGGGGCATGGTTACGTGAGCGGCACCCTGTTACGTCCAATTGATCTCCCAGTGTGCAAAGAGCCAGGGTGGGGGTGGGGGGGTTCTGTGAGTCTGATCTGTGATTGAGAGCGTGAGAGAGCAGGTTAATTCACTGCCTGTCATGTTAAGCACTGTCCAGTAAATCATGGACCAGTTTATGAGAAGGGGAGGGTATGGTTCACTCTCTCTTCACACACATACACATAAACATATAAAAGCAGTAGATTACCCCTGTGATGGGTGAGGGGACGACAAGTTTACTTTACTTTGCTCTACCTTCCCTGCGTCCTCTCCATTACCCCTTGATGAGGCCAAATTGGCAGCTAGTCCTTTAAAAATGAACACTGACACCGACTTCCAAAATGTGACTGCAGGCAAATACAACTGCAGGCAAATGCAGGCAAAACAGTTTCATCTCTGCAAGTCTTGCTATATCAATAATACATGAGACTGCCTCCTTTACCGTGATTAAAGGTGATGTATCTAAGTGCTACAGGTGCTGCATCGCCAAATTGTGCTTTCAAATTCTAGTTAGTAAAACATGTGTACAGTCTGAAAGGATTTCTTCAAAGAAGTGATCATACCCAAGACTAAAAAGTGAAGTAAGCTCTGAGAATATAGCAACACATGTGTCAGTCGCAGTTTGAAGTGTGTAAATCAACGGGCTGTTGTGACTGTTGACATTTTTAGGGGATTACAGCTGTCTCGTTTCTACATCTTACATTTCCTGTTCCTGCAGAGTCAGCCAGCATTGACAGGAGCCCTGGCCAGGACGCTAATGTCCCCCAGATGCTGGGCAGAGCTGGGCGAAAGGCCACATTCAATCAGCAGCACCACCAGACAATATCAAAGGCCAGTGTGCGAAAGGAGATGGGATTGGATGGCAAGCAGTGGCGTAGAAGGAGGAGGCGAACGAAGATAGAATGAGAGGATGAATCAGCTCACTTTTAAAGATGAGTCACCACAAGGTAGATTATTGTACAACATCCAGCACAGAGGGTACACACGAAGGGTCCCAAATCACAAACATCTTGAACAGAGAGATTATTGAGCCCCACCAATGATGAAAAGCAATGACTAAATCAAACATTACGATGGACTGAGCTTGTTCAGATGGGAGGGAGCAGTAGAATGTTGCTTTAGAGAGGTCGGCAGGGATGCAGACATGAGGTAGCGCGTGTTGATGGTTGAAAATGACGGGGAGTTGGGGCATCATTTACCTGCATCACCACCTGCTGCCATGCTAGCGGTTGGCTGGTAGGGGGGTTGGGAGGAAGGTTGGCACGCTCTAGCTGCAGGGTAACGTTGCGACGCTCCTCCTCAAGGGCTCGGGTCAGCTGCTCAAAACGCGCCTCCTGCTCTTTCACTGAGGCCAGGATGCTGGCGGCAGAGCGAACATCATAGTCCTCCATGTCCAGTGCTGGTCACAGTTGTACAGATCTTCCAAGTCGGGAAGGGAGGGAAGACAAGGGGGGGAAGGGGGCACCAGGTCATTAAACACACCCTGACCCAGCAGGCTGGGTAAGTGGCATCAACAGGCTGATGAATGCCATCACGAACAAAAGACCAACATGACACATCAAAATGGAACAATTAGGATGGTTGGCTAGATAACTGGGGCGGTAAGGTCATACTACAGAAAGTCTATCTGTTACAGTCAAGTCTGTTTAAGTTAGACTGTGGATTTGTGAGACAACATCCTTAAGGGACAAGCTTAAATTCTCCCCACAAAGAGTGAGTACAAGGGCACATCTCTGACACCCCAAGTCCAGCATAGCAAAGACATTAGGAGGACCTCTCCTCTGAGTGCCAATTATGTTTTTTCTTGCAGAAGGATTGAGCATTTCTTGTAATTAACACCATCCTGGCACCATAGGAACAAAATCAATACAGATTTGCAGGAACATTAGTGCAGCAAAATAGAAATATGAGCCACCGATTGCAAGTACAACAGAGGGAATGAAAGAGCAAAGTGCACACACAAAAACAACGATTCTTGTTTCTGGACCACCAAAAGGTGGAAAGGAATGATCTCACCCCTACAAATGGACAATCACAGCCAGTGTGGAGGAATGGCCTTGTCATTGGATATAGTCATGCACACAACCATAATGCATTCTGACACACAAGCACTGTTGCAGGCACAAATCCAACACATGCAAGCTTTCCACAGCCAGCCATACAGACACCCAGGCCTGGTATCTCACACACACACACACACACACAGAGTATATCATAAACAATCATGATTTCTAGATAACAGTTGCAAGCCACAGTGCGTATCACTGTCACACGCACCCTGATATCCATA
Source organism: Micropterus salmoides (assembly GCF_014851395.1). Classification (NCBI taxonomy): domain Eukaryota; kingdom Metazoa; phylum Chordata; class Actinopteri; order Centrarchiformes; family Centrarchidae; genus Micropterus; species Micropterus salmoides. Next base: position 34,221,135 of record NW_024044459.1, on the reverse strand, counting down.
ACTGATGGTGGTGTGATATCAAGGGGGTTGACGGCACAATAACAAATGGGGTTGGAAATACCAATCCACAGCAATACAGACCTAGTAGATAAGCAGGCTGAGAGGTGTTAGAAAACAGACATCCCCCACTCTAACAGAAGCAGATGGATGAGACAGCAAGAAGAACGGAGAGCTGGGAGAGAGGGGAAAGAAAAACAAAGAGAAGACAAAAGAGAAACAGCCAGAGGTTAAAACAGAAATGAAACAGCATACGGTTCTTCTGACTAGGTTGTATTTGACTATATAATGATGATGAAACAGGTGCAAAAAAGTATTTGAAAATTAGCACAGTATCCTCTATACACATTTCAAAATAAACATCCATAGTTTTCTCACCATATATCTCTTTAGAAAATGTGAATGCTCTTCACTGTTTTCATTGTACATATTATCAACCTGGCAAAGTGGGCAGCTACCCAGGGACCCGGACCCCAAGAGTCAGTTCCACTGCATGCTTATCCAACAAGCTGACCTCCACACTAACTTATTGCCTCTACACACAAAGGGCACGATACAACCTATATCAAGTAAATCTGAAGTTTTGGAGTTATCAAATGCAAATGTACTATAATTCTGAAACTACAGGGGAATATTTTAATCCTGTCTTGATGAGAGAGCACCTGTCGAATCAAATTTTTCATGGTGCAGAGTAAAAATTACACTTTCGTTTAATTTACATGTTTACATGCAGAAGATAGGATACATACTGAGCAGAGATCTTTGGCTTAATCCAGGCCATGTCTATTTTACAAAACACTGTACACTAACAGATCTCACAGACACAGCGCAAGTGATGTGTCCTTTTGTATTTGGATGTGACATGTGTTCTGGCCTTGGACCAGACTGCTCAGTCAGAGACACATTTGTCAAGCAATCAGCCGAAAAATCAGTCACAACACAAGGCAGCAGCCATCCCGTAGTCAACATAGGTCAGTGAGCATCATTTTAGAAACAAAGAAAGACTGTGGTGAGATGAATCTTTGTGTCCAATCTGTCTCAGATATTGTGATTAGGAATTAGGGCTTTAAAACAAAATGTAAGGTGAGTGCTTATTTAGACACCAGAAGGTTAAACGAGAAGGAACAAAAACCAAGAAAGGACGCTGAGTCAGGAGGAATTCTTTATATCAAAACAAAAAGCTGATCTTGCCGCCAAAACAGACAAAGATTGAGGAGAGGTGGTTTGGCTCAGCGGGATATGATCAATGCAGATGCAACCATTAGAATCTCAAACAGGTCGGATTACAGAAACAGTGTGTGTGTTTAAGTGTGTGTATGTGTGTGCATACACAGGATTCATTCTTCACTATAGGACCTGGTGAGTGTGAGGCCCTTATTCCCTTTGAAGCACACAATCCCTCTTTGATGTTTGTTGCACGCTGATCATTTATTTATCTGGAGCGGAGTCTCATCTGACACGACTCTTCCTTCACTCTTCCTCACAGAGCAATACATTCTGACAAGCCTGTGTTTTCAAACTTGTACTCCACATCCATGTTCATTTTGGTTTCTTTAGCCATATGTGGGAAATGATCTCTCATTACTTAGTCTGTGTTTTCACTCTCAAATCAGGAATCTACCATTTTGAAACGTTGTTCTCACTTAAATATTCCTGACTGGCAGGAGTTTATAGTTATCAGCTGGTGATTTAGTTTCAACATGGAAACAGCACTGGGTAATGACTACTTGCAAAAATAGAATCCATGTCTATTTTCAAAGTTATCCACTACTTGAGATAACCGACAGCAATAGGGTGCCATAAGCCATGTTGATTGGACATACTTAGTGACGGACTATAATGAGTCACAACCCTAGAGGGTTGGGGGGTAACGTAACCATTGCTTCCTGAGTCATAAAGGGAATAATATGGCAGGCATGTCAGCTACGCCCCACAGCTTATCATTAAACACCAACTTCTGGGCCTACTTAAAATAGCACAGGGAGGGGCATCTGAAGAATTCCCCTTGCCAAAAAGACGGTGCTGGCACAAGTGCTTTATCTACTTATGTGTGTGTGTTTTTTGTCTGCACTGATGCAAATTTATATATATATATATAAATAAAACTGTGGTGAGATGGCAGTAATGAAGTAAGTATTGAAATGCCAACACGTTCTCTCTCCCCAAGTCGTCACATATGCACACTTGGTCAAGACCCCTTGGCATTACTTTTTAACACACTGGGTACCCTTTAGCATCAATTGGCTGTGCAGGGCTCCACGGTCAAGTTTACAACAAAATGCTATGTGCAGTCAAGTTAGTATTAATGAATGTGCAACATCCGGTTAGACTTTCAAACTAAAACACATGGGTAACATTGTGAAAGGTTTGGTCAGGTTTAGGCACCTACTTGGTTAGATTTAGGAAAATAGTTTGGGTTAAAATAAGTATGATAGTGATATAAGTATGCTAGTTACATAAGTTAAGTTACCTAACTTAAGTTAGTTACATAAATGACGAATCTGTAGCTTAAGTTAACTAGAAGTTAACTGTGACTATTGGTTTCACGTGGCATGAAAGTCCAGTGTTTTTTTGACCCTTCCATCCACCCCAACCACTTCCCTATGCAGAATTCATCACTTTTTCTATATATATATATATCCCAACATTGACATGACATATAATGCTTTTAGCATTAAAAAATTACAGTAAACGGGTACTCAATGCCTTAGAAAGTGACACCAAGGGGTCTTAACCAAGTGTCCACATGTGACGACTTGAGTGAGAACAGGCTGGAAATGATCCCAGCCCTGTTTTTTAAAGCTTTTGTTCAGCTTTTTGTTCTGTATTTTTGTGGACATAATTTTACACAACACAAATGTAGAAATACATATTTTGGGTAGTGAGATAGATCTCCGCAGTACACATTGGACAAAATTCCACAAATGTGTAAAAAGGAAGTTACAAATGTAACATGACCCACAAATTGACAGAAAAACTGTTTTGTGTGTAGAAGTAACGCTGTGTTTTTGTGGATATGATTTTACACATCACAAATGTAAAAATATTTGTAGATAGTGAAATATTGGTGCATCATAGTACACATTTGTGGATTGTTGTCCATAAAATCTTCCATATGTTTGCTAATGGCCTGAGTCACAACCCAGCATCAATTACACAGATAGTCCTAGATAGTCCAAACTTTATATGATGAAAACATATCAAAGTACAACTCCAAGGGCAGCAGTGTCATTGGTGTATGCCACTACTGAAGGTTTATGAGTGGAGGATGATCACTAATCAAAGAGATGAGATTTAAAAAAGGAAAATGTTTAATTAATTCCACAAAGGGAAGTGTGTTAGATTGGACTACTCTAGGCATAAACATCTTTAATTAAAAGGAAAATCAGGCTCATACTCCACGTGTGGAGTTAATGCAGCACCTCACTACCAGCTTCACTGGTGCTGCTGCAAGGCTTTTCCTCAAGTATAAATGCTCTTCACTACAAAGCCCCAGCTCTAAAAATAGACCAGTAATAAATATATCCACACACGGCCACAATTTTGAGAGTGGATCTGCAGATGAGATACAGCGTTTGCTCACTTCAAAGGCTTGATGGAAAATCCAGTAATAAATCCATGGCACCTTATTCATCAGGTTCCTTGGACTCCCCTAAAACAAATCTTCCAATGACAAGACCCTCTTCTATCATACCCCTCTTATAGTAAACTGGCAAGCATTTAAGTGATGTTATTCTCTAGAATAGCTTTAAATAAGAAAACAGCTAGGTCTAGTTATCTTACAATATGACACCACAACTAAATCACAAAAATAGGGCTGCAACAGAGAAGAATGTCCTATTTATGTAATGTTTATATGGAAACTTTTCTGCCATGAGCAACACACAAGCACTCTGACCAGAGCGAGCTGGAATGACCAACATTTGATCTTTTGTCTCCTTTGGTATCCTCTGGTGAAAAGAATCACAAACTGGGCTGGTTGGTATGTATATTATATAAATAAATATATGTTTGTTACCTCCCACTTCCATTTGAAACCACCAATGTGGAAAGATCCCAAGTGCAGCTTTAACCACAAGGCCACCCTACATCTGTAAAGAGAACCTAAGGACTTAGTGTTAAACCCTTCATGCTTTGCAGTTTATGTGTCTTGTAGAGCTGCAATGATTAGTCGACTAGTCGACTAGTTTTGCTAACCTAGCTTAAATGACTAGCCTGGATCTGTCCAAAGGAAAAACAAATTGCACCTCTAGGCCAAAAGCTTACTAATTAACATGCTATATAGTGTTTGTTTAATCCGCACAAAAACAATTGTAAAAACGAAGTAACTGCGGATCAAACAAACAAGATATGACATGTTTAGAGAGCTGGCAGGTGGAATTCATTACCTTTGAACAGAGCAATGTTCGCTGTTTCCCCATTTCCAATCTTTGTGCTAAGCTGAGCTAACCGGCTGCTGACTGTAGCTTCATATTTAGAGAACACAAATAAAAGCAGTATCAAGCTTCTCATCTAACTCTCATAAAGAAAGCAAATTAGCATATTTCCACAAATGTAAACCATTGCTTTAACTTTTGTCTGAGGCTATATCAGAACTCTAAGCAGAGAGGAAGAAGGACTATAGATACTCAGACTGTGTGGCGCGTTTCTTGAGGAGATTGAGTAGGGGGTCATTAGGGGGATGGAGGAACAGATTGGTAGGTAAAGGATGAGGATAATTGAGTGTGACCATCAGTGCCCGGTATTGAGTTAGAAACATTCACCTGATTAGGGACTAGGTGGGTGGTGGGGTTCTTGCATCAGCCTCACCGCCAATTTGCCCCTTTTCCAGAGGCTGTAATTGCAGCTCAAATTAATTCCTTGTCTAAACCCATCTGATGCCCATCTGAGGACGCAGCTCTCAGTGGCACAGTTTGGTACTTAAAAACACCTGCTCCTCCTCCCCCTACTGTGTTTGCATGGATGTGGTGGTGCAAGCAGTCTTCAATCTACCTGTGTTTGCTGTTGATTCATATTAGAAGGCAAATTGGTGATATTGTTCTGCCTTCAACTGTCAATTCAGAGCCTCTAGTTTCAGGCTCTTAAGAGAATTTCTCTCCTTTGTTAAGATGTCCAATTTGTCAAAGCTCTCACAGAGAGTGACTGACAGTTAAGTGATTCATCATAATGGCAATCTGATATGTTGGAATGGTTTTTATGAGTTTTGCGACAATTTAAAAGCGCAACTCATGAACATGAAAGTCAGTTTAGTCCTACAACAAAGCTTTGATTCATCTCTGGATAACAGACATGACAATTGCACGTTAAGACATGTGTCGCCAAAAGGTAAAACCTTTTAAGAGCGTAAGTGTAGCAAAGCCGTATCAAGTCTTCAACTGTATTTGAAAAAATGTGTTCCATTAATCAGTTCACTTTATAAAAAATAAACAATGCACGGTGGATATAAGTGGAAGCTTTGCCAAAGAGAATTAACTGAAATTCATCATTTTCAGCAGGCTACCATGTAACGAATGGTTACTGAAAAATGATTGTCAATTCCAAAAAATATCTAATGTTCTAAGTAGCACTGGACTTACACAGTAAGTGACTTAAAACGATTCAACAGGAAAAAAAGAAATACACTGTCATCAGAAATGAACCTCCTTCTATTTAGGATTCCAGTCGTTGTTGCTTTGAGGAACATTAAAGTGAGTGTTAATGCCCAAAGGGGTATTGCTGAGTGATGCCAGGATAAGCAAAGCTTAGCGAGGTGTGTGGAGTCCATAGCTGATCACTTTCACAGCTAGAAGAAAAGAAATGCAGCTGTTGTTTACCATCCATGTTTTATTTCATCCTTTTTCTTTGAACCGCCTCGCTATGCGGAGGATTTCAGGCTGGCAAACACACACACATACACTACAACTACATTCACATACTTTTACATGCAAATACATGTCTTTGTTAATCTCTTTGAAGAAACAGAACAGTTCATTAAGACTTAAAGATAGGATCTTTATCACAAAGGTAACATGCTACATAATACTGTATCAGCAATCTGGTTTTAGGTGCCTTCTCTTCCATTTGAAATTTTAACACTGCATTACATTCTGAGGTTTTCCGGGTGGTGATGGAACAATGGATAAGACACATGCCTTTGGTGTGAGAGACATGGGTTCAATTCCCCACTGTGACACATCCACCATTGTGTCTGTGAGCACGACACTTAACCCCTAGTTGCTCCAGAGGCGTGCGACCGCTGACATGTATAGCAGTGTAAGTCGCTTTGGATAAAATCGTGAGCTAAATGAATAAAAAGTCTTGAACAGACACTATAGAATAAGTTTTGGTTCCTACATTATAAACAGCCAACAGTAATAATGTCATGGTTCAGAGTGGAGTGGCATCTAGGTATATGTAAGATAAAAGGCTGTTCTTAATTGTGAGGTCAATCAAAATGATTACTGACACAACAAAGAGGTTATTTTGAACACTAAAAGCAATACACAAAGCTTTGATAGACATGAACATCAGTCAGTATTTAAATTAATAAATTATAAACTCTGTGCCCTACTTCTTAAAGAGAGAAATGTCAAAAAATTGGGTCTTGTTTGTTAGGCAAAGGCATGCAAAAAAGAGCAAGTCTTTTGCAGCACACAAGACATCCAAATTGCAGTTAGGTGTCTCAAGTTGTATCTCACAACATGCGACAAACTTCAAACACTCAATTACACAGTTGAGTCTGTCTTTAGAAACTGGACCAGAACAAACATCGTCTCCTGTTCAGCTCTAAAATACACTAAAAACTGTGAAGAGAACTAAAACCGCTTTTCAACTGACACTTACCTGAGCTGATTCAACTGTGTGAATTATTGAAATGAGAGCGCATTTCCTAGAGGAAAAAGTTCCTGAATGTATTGAAATAAAAATCATACAAGGCACCTCAGCGACAAAGTGAAGGGAAGTGAAGTGAAGTGAAGTGAAGCTCCCTCAAGGAAAGATAACAGACAAAGTGAAGTCTTGGATTTGCAAACCAAAAAAAAAAAACTGTCAGGAAATGTAATTACTGCAATGATGAGCTGAACAAAGTGATTAAAGAAGGCTGGAGGTATAAGAGAGAGAGGTGGGAGTACCTTTGATGTCGGTGAGTGCCGTCAGACCACAAGTAGACTGAGGATAGGCGCAGCTCTGTTAGAGTCGACTCGTTTGTTCAGTCCGCCTGGGGAGATCTGTGGATAAAAAAACAAGGACATGGAATATAAGTATTTAGCCAACCCACTGACAGTGCATTGTTAATATGGCTCTTATGTAATGCAGAGACACACTTATTGAACAATTATAGTAGGTATACAACTATAATCTACTCTCAACCATAGTACACTCACAGTAGCTATTGGTAATGCTTGACACTGTCCATCACTCGTGGTGTGCCACAAGGCTCAATTATAGGCCCGCTTCTGCTTTCTGTTTGTCTGTTTATGGACTTTGTTCGCAATTTAATTTCTATGCCGATGACCCATACCCATAAAACCTGGAAATTTTGACCGTGATGTCCATCTCATTAACTGCTGGCTATCCAACCATTGGACATTTTATATGCTCAGATCTGAAGAAAGTTATCCATGCTTTTATTTACATCCTGATTGGACTACTGGACATTTATTCATATTTAAGATAGAGATCTCTCTCCATTGTAGTTGGTCCAAAATGTGGTAGCAGGGAGCTAAACGATTCAAGGAGGTGTGATCACATCATGCCTATTTTATCCTCCCTTCACTGGCTACCAGTCAAATTAATCAATTTTTACTGATTACATTCAAAGCTTAATAAGGTCTATACCCAAAATACATTTGTGAACTCCTGACCCTTTATGAACCAGACACGCCTTCACTGTGAATGCTCCGGGCAATGCTCATGGTTTGGTCTTTGCCGGAGGAACTTAGCTTGGTGCTTCTGTGTGTAGATACAAGTTGTGCAGATGTCCAAAAACAAAACATTTAGTCAATATTTCTCAGATGTAAGATTTCTCCAAGGAAAACCAAGTAATATGTCAGCTATTGCTATATGCTACAATAATTTTAGGCTAAGTATTTTGTTATTATTTACCGATTGTTAATAATGAGGCAACACCTACTTGATACCTCTAACAAACTAATATGTCAGCTTAGTATTCACACTGCACCACCTCAGAAATAGACATCACAGAGACATAGAAAGAACAAGTCCAGTGTCCAATACTGTATCACAAATTAGTGTTTCATACCATGGGATGAATCATTCTGTCATACACGCCAACCTGTCCGGAGGCTCTGGTGCCTTTGATGGTTGAGAAAACAAAAGTCTGGCAGCAAAACCGCTGGATCAACTGAACCCTTGAAGATGTCACTGATGATGAAATCAAACGCTCCTTTATGCACGCGTCCTCGCAGGCCAACTTTCATTTCAAGACAATGGGTTTAATAGGATGTAATGGTTCCTTAAAAATTGCCTCATCCTTCAAGCAACAATATTTATTTAAAAAACTACAATTCCCAAAATGAGTTCATCAGTAGTTCATTTCAGATCATTAGCTGTTATGCACAGATGCAACTGGGGTTCAGATTCTTGATAAAAATGTTGAAGAGCAAAAGTTACATGTCCTATACTTCGGTATTTTGGACATTCATGGTTTTTTCCTTACTGAAACTGAGACATTAGCCCTGAGAAAACCTGAAGCAGCAAAAATTGCCAACTGAACTTTCATGTGTTTAAACTGCATGAATTCAAATAAATATGGACTCACATAAGCTTTAACGTATAGACAGCTCTCCACATGATAAGTATCTCCAGATGCAGCTCTGGCTGCATGCCAAACATGCATCACTGAATAGTGAAGCAATGCAATGTTTCAGTAACTGTGATCAGAAGATTCCCACAGTGAGTTAGAAAAAAATTGATACAAAGTCAACTTTCCTCTCCAGGTTTTAGCTGGCTCCGGGATTAGAATATCTCTCCCTCTCCAGGGTGTGTTCACTTCAAGGACAGATAGGCTCTGAGCACCTTGGATTTCTGGTACAAACATCAAAGGTGAAGCTAAGCCCAGCCGCATTAGTTATCACCTCGTCTCTCTCGGTCTCTCTCTCCGGCTCTGGACGAGCCCTTACATCACTAATTATCTCGGCACACAGTCACAGCTCACAGTAGTACTGTGATTAATACACATTTTATTCTGCTTAACGCGATGCAATGCTCTTGTAAGTGAGTTTTTACTGTGGTTTGGCAGGTTTGAGAATGGGAAAATTGATGGTGAGTGAAGATGATAAAAGAATGAATGATGCTCGGCCACCCTTGGCTAATGGCACTTAACCTCCCAGCTGATCCTGTGGAGCTGATCAGAGGTCAATAGTAAGTAACTGTGACTATTCTGGGTGGTGGTCGAGGGTTCCTGTGGCTAAAGAGGTGTTGATAAATGACCAATTCTGACACAATGCTGACACATTGCTCAATAATTGGAGACCTGTATTTGGCAGCTCTAAGGAGCAAATGTGGTTAACAATGCAATGCTGTATAGAAGTTTGTATTATTCAACAAAGCACTTCTATGGGTAAATGTAGATTTAAATCAGTGGCCGTGCTTCAAGCAGATAGAGTTTCATACTCCCAATAGCCACATCGAATCAGATGTATTTACACAGCACCCAATCAGATACATTTCTTTGCTCTTGGTTCTGTGGAACGTGTAGATTATCTTCACCGTTGCTGCTGATGCCGCCACCAGCACTTGACAGTAATAACTGCAGAACCCTCATGCAATATTTGTGTTGCATATCAGCGCCTCATACCTCACCTGCTGTGCATTATGCAGACAATTGCATATTCTATCATGACTTGTTCCCCGTCAACCCACATCGTTTGGAGAGTGCCCCAGTGTAGTTCTGTGATTAATAATGAACGCAGAGTGAGGGTTAGCTAGCTGACTGACTGAAGGGCTGACTGGATAAGCAGACACTGCTTGTGTGTGTCTGTGTATGCATAAAGGTGTGCCATTTCATGCATCCTCTGTGAATACAGGCTTCTTGTGAATGCAGTGAGAAACCTGACTAAATGTTTGGACAACTACGTAAATGAAATACTAAATATGAATGTGAGTATTAAAATGTAAGTGGAAGCATTATTTGAAAACTTGCGCATGTGGGTTAAGTCCTTCAACCAAAATAATATTGATGATGCTGTGAAGTTGTTTGACATGGCCCAAAATTACCCATGCAGTGTTCTACGAATTAGTATCCCAGTATGCCACCATTTGTCAATGCCTTCCATAACACATATGATTCACATGAGCATATTCTGATTTAATGATGTGGTTAAAAGTAAGGAACCTAAAACAACGTGGTTAAGGTTAGGGGAAGATTGTGGTAATTGTTAATAATAATAATAATAATAATAATAATAATAATGCATTACATTTATATGGTGCTTTATCCTGGATACTCAAACCGCTTCCAAGGAATAGTTTGACATTTTGGGAACTATTTGTATTAGCTCTCTATCTGAGAGTTAGATGAGAAGATCTATATCACACATATTTTTGTGCAGTAAGTATGAAGATATATCAAGGAGGCATTAAGCCTAGCATAGTAGAAACAGGGGGAAACAGCTAGCCTGGTTCTCTCCAAAAGCCACAAAATATGCAGAGACACGATATCACAACCCCTATGCCATGACTCCCTGCCCAGTGACAACTGGTATGTGCATGAGTGTGATTTTGTTTATTTCCTACTTTCCGTAGAGTGTGGTATGCTTGGTCTGTTTTGGTTTTGTCTGTCTGTGTGTGTCTCGCTATATCTCTCCAGTTGTGGACGTAGGCGTGAACCCGGGCTCGTGGTTTGGAACTTTCCTGCACCTGTCTGCCATCGGCAATCACCACACCTGATTGCCATCCACCACTTACCAGGTCCATAAATACCAATGCCTCACATCCACACTCAGCTGGGTTGTGTCACACATAGCATGTTTAAAAAGACATACCTGACAGTTATCTTGGTTAAACTAGTTAATCTGTTTTACCTGTTTAACCCACTCTGTCTTCTCTGTCTGCAGAACAACAAACACCTGGACTTCATCCCTGCCTGCCGGCCAAGACTCCCAGCTACTGGACTCTGCTCACTCATTCTGCCTGCCACGCAATCCAATTCACTATCATCTGAACTGTAAATGAACTGTAAAAACTCACAAAAGTGGTACCAATCTTCTGAACTCTCGATAGGGACACAAATAAATGTTTTCCAAAATGTCAAACTATTCCTATAAAAGAAACCAAACATTCAAGATGCAACTACAACAGGGCACATTTTAGTACAATGTATACGTTGGTTGTCTCTTGACCAAATGGCCAGTGCTGCTATTTCTTTACTGTGGGCTGTTCATCTCGCAGTGAAAATGTAAATCTGACAAATACTGTACAAGTTATGTAATCACCACACTATTATCTATATCACTATTTTACACTAAATTACTTTATTTTGTAGTAGCGTACAGTGAAAAAACACCAAAAGAAAGTGACCTCGTAGGTTTCCTCATTTTCAGACCTGTGTCACAATGTTAAGCTACTAAAAACAAGAGGCGGTAGGGAATCAGAGCTGCTCAACCCAACAGAGGGGATCATGGCCTCTGCACGTCATAGTATGTATATTAGCCTACTGAGCCATAGGGAATCACACAAATCTACGCATTTTGGTATGTTGACAGCAGTTAAAGCCAGTGGATGGAGTATTGTTGTCCATCAGGTTTATACATGACTCATATTCCACCTATCACCTGTTTTGCTTTGGTCTTCTCTCCGACTTCTCCCCAGTCTCATGAAACTTATTGTAGCTGGTTTGGAGCAATCTGTGCTCCGACAGAATCCCCTGGCAACCCTGTATTTCCAGCTAATTGCTCAGTTGAAAGCAGAGCTAAGACATGTTGTACTGCAAATGTGCATCCTGTGTCTGCAGGATGTGTTTGCAGAGAGCAGAAGCTAATGGTATATACCACAAGAAAATTACAGTCCATCATCATTAGTCCAGACAAACAGGCAGGCTTGGGTCATAAAAAAAAGAAGTAGTAGAAGAGTGGTTCAGGTTTTAGAACTCACTCACGCACTCATCCTCGAGAGCTGACCTTGGCTATAGCTCCTTTAATTTAAGGCAGGAAGAAATGACCCCACCCCATCAGAACTTACCGCCTCTCAAGATGTAAATAAAGAAAGACTGATCGAAAATGATGTCCTGGCAGACCAGAACAAAGTATCAGAGATCACTGAGATGTTTGAAAGGGTATATAAGAGGAAGGAGGAGGAATTGAGTTTGTTTTTTGGTCTGTTGTAGGATTTCAGTGGGTTAGTTTGAAAGTAGAATTTGTTACAGATTCATTACGGGCAGACTGTGATAAATAATGCAATTCTTGGTATCGACCTTGGTAAATCCAACACGACAAACAATCCAGTGGCACATCAGTGTTTGAGCTACCCACTGCACTCCTTGACCTAGTAACTAGTTGATAATAGATCCTCCAGAGAAAAACATACTGATATTACTCACACCAATAGTTTTTGATAAAAAACAGTCAAACAACAGACACCTTTGTCTCTGTTGAAATCAGAATCATATAATAATAATAATAATCTTTATTTGTACAGCACTTTTCAAAAACAAGTTTACAAAGTGCTTTAACAAGTGTAAAGACAATAATACCCAAAAGACATATACAATATAAAAACAATACAAGATAAAAGCAAGAAAACATTGAAAAAACTAAAATACACGTTTAAGATAAATATAATATAAGTAAAATAGAATTAAATAAAAGGGATAAAATAAAGTCAAATAAGATCGGGAAAGGCTCTCCTATAAAAGTATGTTTTAAGAAGGGACTTAAAAGAGTTCACTGACTCAGCCGACCTGATTTCCTCGGGCAGGCTGTTCCAGAGCCTCGGGGCCCTGACTGCAAACGCTCTGTCCCCTTTAGTTTTCAGTCGAGACTCTGGAACAGACAGCAGACCTCTGCCCGAGGATCTCAAGGTACGTGCTGGTGCGTATGGGACTAAAAGGTCAGAAATATAACAAGGCGAGAGGCCATGAAGAGCTTTAAAAGTGATCAATAAAATTTTAAAGTCAATTCTAAAACATACTGGGAGCCAGTGTAATGAAGCTAAAATAGGAGTAATGTGGTCATATTTCTTTGTTCTGGTTAAAAGCCTGGCAGCTGAGTTCTGGACAGTCTGGAGTCGATCAGTAGATTTTTGGGTTAAACAGGTGAAAAGGCTGTTGCAATAATCCAGGCGTGATGAGATGAAGGCGTGTAAAATGGTCTCGGTGTCTTTAAAAGTTAACATAGATGATAGTTGATAAAAACATGATTGAACAAGTTTTGTGGTGTGCTGCTCAAAATTTAAATTAATATCAAACCAAACACCAAGGTTCTTTGCCACAGGCTTAATGTGATTTACTAGGGAACCAGCAGGTGGCAGTATTTGATTTGCCATCTGCTGGGACCCGATGACCAGGATTTCTGTTTTGTCTGAGTTCAGCTGGAGGAAATTATTTGACATCCAGTTTTTAACTTCACAAAAGCAGTTGTTAAGTGAACTCAGCATTCCAGGGTCTGTGGATCTGACGGGCAAGTACATTTGTGTGTCATCAGCATAAATATGAAAAGAAATGCCATGTTTATGGATCATATGTCCAAGGGGAAGCAGATACAAGGAAAACTAAATGGGTCCTAAGGCCGACCCCTGAGGCACACCATATTTAACTGGACAGAACGAAGAGACATAGTTGTTTACAGACACGCAAAACTTCCTATTTGACAGGTAGGATGAAAACCATTCTAGGGGCGTACCAGAGATCCCCACCCAGTGCCTCAGTCTGTCTAACATGATGTTGTGATAATTGCGTTGCTGGGTGGTTGTACTTAGGATGGATTAAAGGCAAAGATTGAATTTCCCAAGATGTTGTATTGGATACAATTGTGTAGGTGACAATAAACTTGACTTGATGTGATTTTGTATTAGCTGCTAATGTTGTTTTAAACACAGCTTTATAGTCTTATAGCCCACTGAATAGTATTGATAATCCACAATGCTGATAATCAGTTGTAGAACAAGACAATTACCAAATGTAGGTATTATTATTATATTATATTGCTATGTGGTGCATCAGAATCCATACCTGATTACTATAAAGAGTTTCTTGCGGGTTAGGGGTTTATTATTTTAATATTTTAGTTCTGCATTTCATATATTGGTATTCCATACACTCATTTCCAAAGACAGAAGTAACTTTGCAGTGATTTTGTTTAATTCATTCCCGCCCATCTCCATTCTGTCTGGTTGTGCTCTAAGAGAGCAGTAAAAAGCAATAACCCGCCATATCCAGAGTTACCTTTCTGCCTCTCTGCCTCTCGTCTCAGCAGGTGCTGATACCCTGGTCAGAGCAGAGGGGTTAATACGACCTCTGACACAGTGAGAAATCTGTTACTACCTGAACCATGTCAGTTTGCTGCTCGAGTCCACTCATTTCTCCTCAGCTGAGGGACAAAACTTCAGACTTAGACTTGCCGGGTGAAGTTAGTAGGGACCTGTAACTTTTTATCTACTGTAGGTTTACATTGATACATAATTATTTGAGGTACTGGAAGTAACAATAAAACGACAGTGGTAATATCTGTAACTCTAAGAGTCTGCTTTTCTGCTGTTTACTGTCGGCAAAGTCAGGAAGTCAGTCATCATAATTTTCCGCATAAAGAATATAATATTCTGCAGTTGAAAGTGGAGTACAAATGAAGTCATCCAACCTTGGTGAAAAAAAGCTGACACCTTTTCCTTCAAAATGATTAATAGCACCAACCTAAAACCAATCCTGTCACAGTCTGATGAATGAAAGTAACATAAAGCCCTTGAATGACAATACTTTGACATATCAGATAATCTCAGTTTTAGTAAGATTGAATGATAAGACTCAGGTGGTGATTGATTAAAGCACAGAGTATAGATTTGTGGAACTGTTAAATGAGGTGTGTGTGTGTGTGTGTGTGTGTGTGTGTGTGTGTGTGTGTGTTACATAGTGAGGACTGCAACACGAACAGAGTGAGGACATTTTGGCCAGTCCTCACAACTTCAGGTGGCTGGTTTTAGGGGTTAGGGTATAGGTTTAGGTTAGCCATTTAGTTGTGATGGTTAAAGTTAGGGTAAGGTTGCTATGGAATTAATTACATCAGTGAGGATCCTCACAGGTATAGAAGTACGTGTGTGTGTGTGTGTGTGTGTGTGTGTGTGTGTGTGTGTGTGCGTGCGCGTCCACTGCAAGGAGTGTGATTGTGAATTCAACCCCATAACCCTCTGCATTGTATGAAACATTACAGAGGATCAGTATCCCTGATGGAACAACAGAACCTGGCGAGGAGGACTTCTTTTAAGCACTGCCGCTTTGAATAAAGATCCGTGCTGGGATTTGCACATGACGGGCAGCCCCAACCCTGCACTCGTCAATTATGTAATGTATACCGGCGCAGCCCGGCGAAACACTCGCCTCTCATCAGTATCCGCACAGAAAGCCGAAGGCTTTATCAGGAGTATCAGAGAATGAGAGGTGGGAGAGAGGGACGGTGAGATGGTGTAAAGAAGGAGGCGCGCGTGCGTGTGTGTGTGTGTGTGTCAAAGCCGTGAAGAGATCAAACATTGTTCCGGGATGTTATCAGCTTTTTGCAGTGCCGGTGAGGACAGGTACCGCCACACTGAGCAAGTCACACTCTTATAACTGAAATAAAAAGGATGGTGAAACTATGAACTGAAGTCATCATAATGCAAACACTGATATGAAAAAAAATGGATTACACTGTCAGAAAAGCATTCTTTTTACGGACGTTTTCCTTAATGTACCCTGACAGATAGGATGTAAAACCATATATACAAAGGCTTTAAGCTATTAACGTTTATGTCAGTCTAAACTGTTTGATAGTATTCTGCAAATGTAAAAAGACTGGAAATTAACTCTAGGTGTCCTCAAGGGACTCACTACATCCCTACTAACATCACTGAATTAAAGCTGACCGAGATGCTTCCCTTTCTTGTGTTTCCACTATGAGCCACAGTTCATTACACAACAATAAACACTTTGTTTATGCCGATTACTGTGTAATTAAGAAGGACATATTGTTAGCAGTAGAGAGCGGATGAAAACTCCAGGGGAGAACAACTGATTAATTGTTGACAATCTTGCAGTTAACTGGCGAAAAAACAAAACAAAAGCACGACCATTCGTGGGAAGTGAGGCTTGACACTGCATGTGTGTGAGCAGTGGATTCCCAGCATGAAGGTCATCACTGCTGCCTCAGAATTAACTTCTGTCCCCAAAAAAGCAAGTGGTAAATACATCTCAAAACATATACATCTACATCTAACAAACTTTAGAAAGCTCTGGACTAAGAAGGCAATTGCTAATCAGTCAAAGTCTCTTGAGTCGACTGAGTGACGGTTTGGCTCTTGAAACGACTTTCCCCCAGGGCAGGAAGGGAATTCAGCCAAATGTAATTGGCCACCACCACATTTCTGGTAAAATAAAGCAGCTATTTTTAGAAACACGAGTATAAGGCCCAATTTCCTGAACTGGGCACGGAAAGGCAGCTCAACTGAAGTGAAACTGGCCACTGGAGACTAGAACATACCAAAGTAACAGCTACAGCATCTCACAAGGGGCCCTTGTCTCTTTTTTAGTCACGTATGATTACATCGCTAACCCACAGCCACCTTTCATTCTTGCTGAAAGAAAAACCCATTCATGAGACTTCCAGATGTACATCCACATAGTCATTTATTTGACTGCTGCATATTTCCATTTCCTGGGAGTAATTCACTGCAATAATGGAAATTCTCATCCAAGGAAAATTTTCCAAAAGAAATGGGCGCTATAACAGATTTCATTTTGCATTATTTTCATATAGTTGGGAACATGATTACCATATGTTGTGTCTTGCCCACGTGAGCAGAGCATGTCTGCTTAGAAACCAGCTGAAGAAAACCTCTACTTCCTTTACTTATGTAAAAGTATCAATGCAACAATGTACAAAATATTCCATTACAAGCCAGTCCTGCATTCAAAATCCTGAAATAAGGCATTATTCTACATTTTGGGAAATTCAAATCATCTCCTTACTGCTAAGAGTTGGATGACAGCATTTGTACCAGTCATGTCTATACATGACCTATGAAGCTAGCACCGGCAGCTGGTTAGCTTAGCTTAACATAAAGACAGAAAACAGGGGCTAATAGTTAGCTTAACAAAAGACGCCTTTCATAAGGATAATTACAAAAGAGAAAAAATAAAAACAATTATGATGAAACCAGCCAAAAGGGTTGGGAGCCACTGGTTCAACCTTTAACAAAATATAGTATTTCATAAGCTTATCATCAGATTTTTTAAGGTAAAATATTGTTATGAAATCTGTGCCCTCCTTTACCCCCGAGCTTCTATGCTACAACAATGGAGGAGACTGCACTCAGATTGGAGAGGTGGAAGGTGATGGAGGGAAAGATGGAAACTGTGGAGAATGGTAAAGACGTTCTCATTCATATTGTATTGGTATTCGTCCCCAATATGCAGACTGGGACAGTGGCAGGAAGTAGAAAGGCCAATGAGAAAGAGCGGGGTTGATGGAAGGGTAGCACACACTGTTTCTTAGCCGTCAATCTGAAAGACAGGGAGCCTCAATCCATCACTCCTCTCTCTTCAGCACGGTCGTGCCTGCCCTGCTCGGCTTGGCTCCTTCACTATTGATGAAAAAGTCTCAGACCAAAACCCTGTATCTGCTCCCTTTTTACCCTTGAGTGAGTCATACCACAAATCCATCTAACCTAGATTCAGCTGGTTCTAAATGTCACTGCTGTCAAACAAAGGTGATGGGGGTTTTCTAAGAATGAAATGATTGATTCTTTATTGAGTATTATGCTACATGTTCTTTAGATAAAATCATAATCTTCTGGTTACGAAACCAATTTTAGTGATATACTCTTCTCTGCACTCTTCTGAGATGTCTGCAATCAATGTGACCATTTTGCCTTACCTCTGTCCAGTTTGAATTGAACAGGTCCCACAGTCTATACCAGCTTGCACCTCAGTGTTCCCAGAGTTTTATAGCTAGAATTTAACATCAAATGTCAAGGCTTTGCACACTAAGAGACAATTAAATCCTTTTTTACCCAAATGAATCATTAAGTATTCTGGAAAAAAGAAAACACACTCCTGTCTGGTGAAGAGCTACTACAGGCCATTTAGTTTACAAAAAGGCTATTGTTGATAGTGTTTACCAGAATCCAAAAAAATGCCTTTTGTAAAGATGCACATCCTTCCTTTGTTGTGCTCTCTGGCTGGTGTTTGCAGTTTCATCGGGGCCAGACCTGGCCGCTGCTAGGCATCATGTGACAAACATGCATCAGCGCTGACAAACAAGTACCCATTAAAGAGAGGAGAGATCGAGAGGCAAAGAGAAGTCAATAAGAGTGAGAAAGAAAGGCAGGCAGGCATAATTTCTGCTGCCAGCACTCACTGACATTGATGGGAGAGACCTGAAGTTACCTCAAGCACTACGAAAAAAAACTTCAGCATGAGCGCATGACAGAAATTCATCCTAAATTTAACAGTCGTCAACAAAAAACAAAGGGAAGAAATGTCACAAAAACGAGAAAATGTGTTTCAGGAAATCTGTCAGGGTGGAAGATCAAAAACATCTTACTGTACTCGAGCTTTGACATAGGAGTTCTCAACCGTGTGAGAAGAAGGCCTAGAGAGTGCAGGCTTTTTAATGCAACACTCAGCAACTCCTTTGAGCAAGGCACCTAACCTCAAAATTAAAAGTGCACCTTCTGTGGAGCAGCTCGCAGGTGTCTGTGTGTATAAGCATGAATATAAAGTAAGGTGGTGCAGAAAAAAAAAAACAGTATGCAAAGCCTGTCCATGGATAAAAATAGGCTAAGGGAATTGCCAAAATAAAAGACCATAAGACTAAGGTTCTCCAGTGAGTATTTAAAAACCCACAGACCATTTTCTCTCCCTCATTTCTAGGTAATGTCCTCTTAATCTGTGCAAAGCCCAGAAGAATCTCTCAGCACTATCTGGGTGATTAAGCAGCGCTTCCTTGGTTACAATGGAGCAGAGCAAGCTGACGATTTGGGAGCTGCAATTAATATTTCAGAGATGAGCCAAGCCTCATGAAGGTGGGCACGGACATCACAGAAACCTACCTGAATGCACCATATGGTGTTATTTATGTCCAGATGTATTTTAAAGTAAAGAAGTACCCCAAATGAATCGAGTCCCAGACTAGAATAATAGATGTGTTGATCATAACACAGACAGCTATGTTGTTTACAAATACTCAATCTAGTATTGTAACAAGCAGTCTTAATGTCACAGCTACAAGTCACTCAGCCTAACATGATCATTTTTTCACCACGCAGAAGACACAGGGAGATCGGTGCACTGATGAGCTGGCCTCAGCCCTGCTGCAGAAAGCTTGCTTGGCCACTGATAACAGGGCTGCAGCTGAAGGGAGAGATTCCCATTACAAATAGCTTCATTAGGTCTGTCAGATTGCACAGCTGAGGCGGTACATCTTGATTGACCCTGTCCTGCCTCAGTTCCCCTCTGGGGTCAAAGCCTTGCCTCCTCCTGGAATAAATTTACCGGACTGTGCAACAAATACACTCCACGGCAGAAGAGTTAATAGAGTCACGTTGCAAAAGGCTAAATCTTACACTCAACACTTAACACCTCAACTGTTAGAGTGAGCAAATAAGCTCGGAAACTGGAGTTATCAAGATTTCATTGTTTTTAATTAGCAACCTGTAAATTAAGCAGACATTATGACTTTATGACATTATGTCAGTCACTTTGTTTGGAACTCCATTTTCTCAGTGGTAGTACTTCCATATTCTTACACACTACACTGTATAAAGGAAGTGACTGTTGTGAAGTAAGCGCTATAAATATTCTGAATATATTGTACACTTGAAATGATAATACACTAAAATACACTTTGCTGCTGAGCCTGTCCACAGCAGTACATTGCTTAGTTTCCATGCTGGTACAAATATCTGCTTCTCTAAACTGGGGACACACCGACCACCATCTACTGCAGGCAATACACTCCCTACTGATAAGTAACTGATACAGCACAACTGCAAAAATCCCAAACTATCCCTTTAATAAAAAATAAACCGGGATGCTAATTACAGCAGAAAACGTGCTTAGCTTGTGTATCGTGTCATTTGCAAAAGTATACCTTCAGAATTAGATCTGCGGCTTCAAAATGACCTTAATCAAGGTGGAGCTTCACACACACAGCTAATTAAGAAAGTTGCAGTCTTGTGCGTGCTTTTACTGACAATGTCACTGTGTTTAGACACACTTAAGGCACTTCGAAAATGTGGTGGAATCAGTCTCAAGTAGGCAGATTGCTAAAGCAACTTTTATGAGAAATTACTCTAACATGAAAAAAGCAAAAATTGCAAGAACGTTTACAGTTTACAGTGCATGTCTCATAGAGGATAAAGCTGATTACTTATATTCTATGTATTACAGGTAACCACAACACAGCAACAGGAGGAAGGGTGGACAGCAACACACCAATAATTGGTTTATTCATGGTACCAGTGAGACTCAATCACACAGTATCAATGATACATGTAAACAACATAATCCAAATAAGCTCTTCACCGAAGTATGGCCAATAGCTGGATTACTCTGTGTGTGTGTGTGTGTGTGTGTGTGTGTGTGTGTGTGCGTGTGTGTGTGTAAAGCTACTGTTATCCTGCACATGCAAGAAGAGGAAGAGGTGGGAAACCCGCAGGAGGAGTAAGAGGAGGAGGAGGAAATGAGCCGAGACATAAGTGGCATTGATTGAACTAGTGCATGTCCGCCCTCATTCATAAACCAGGATAACCTGCTATGCGCTTGCGGACATTGTATCTCGATGACAAAGAGCAAGGCTGGCAAGCATCCCAGCAACACCTGTGAGAAACTCTTTAATAGGGGTCTAATCCCACAAAACAGAAAACAAAACAGTGGGAACAAAGCTAAAAATCAAAAATTTACACTTGGCAAGTACATAGTGAGTATTGACAAAATCTTAGGAAGGCCATTTGCCACATTTGGATTTGGAAAGCTTTTTTTGGCGTTGGCAATGTTTTACAAGAAATGGATTACACATACAATGTACAGTATTGATTAGTAAAAAGGGGCTTCTTTGTCTGCAAATGGCATTTAAATACGTCTAACAGAGCAAAGATAACGTCTTTCAAGACTAACAGAGACGACAAATCCAATCACAGGAGCTGACTGACGCTTCTGATAATGAAGATAAAGTTCAAACACAGATTTAAAAATGGAAATCAGCTTTTATCGCTGTATCATATTTCCACAATCAAATCAGAACAAAGATGGATATGCTTCACGCTTTCAAAAACAACAGGCAGACAATATACTGTGGAATATGGGATTGCATTGTTTTGCAGAGTAAATGAGCCAAATCATTCCTGACATGGAGTCAATAACACATAGCTGCCCGACACGGTAACAAGAATCAAAGGAGCATTTTGGGAATGACAATACAAAGTGTCTGGGGAAATAAAGGCAAACTAAGGACATGGCCATCAATTTCAAAATGATGCATGTACAGCATCCTTATCAATTCACTAATGTGAGGTTCTTCAGCTGGTTCCGAGTCAGCAGCTGTAGGATTTCACCAAAACAACAACACAAATTAGGCTCGTATCCTAGCTGGGAAGGAGTGAGAGCATGTTTGCTTAGACAGGAGGCCTCATTCTAATCACTTTGATCAAAGTGCTGACAGTTAAATCTGCAACAGACAACTCCGACAGTGTAAATCCCAAATGTAAGTTGATACAAACAAAGAACTCCTAATTAGCATCAAGATCACAGAGGCCATGTGAAGTGACGGAGGTTGCACTTCCCCTTCAGCTTCTCAGCATCAGTCACGCAAGGTTGAATCTGGCATTCATAAGTCCCAGTTATGAAAAAGCCCTCGCTTGTTTTCCACTCTCAGGCATCTTATTTTGGGGCGTCCTCCAGGGCACAGCACCGCATGGAGCGGTGTGGTGCATGACTCGAGATACTGATGTGTAGTCTAGATCACACAGGCGTCAACTCTCAGGGAGCTGCGAGGTGAGTTCATGCTGCATGTGATCCCTGAAGATGTCCCACTGAGTCAGATTGCTCCGCCCCATTTACTGCCAAAATACCTTAAAACGAGGAGACTCCTTGGGTCTCCACAATGCATTAAATCACAAATTTAAAATAGAGGCATGAGTCACTTTAACCACCAAGCACTGTAAACATACAAATTAGTCTCAGGAACATTGCAGCTACAGCTAATCCTGACATACAGACAACAGCAGTTGATTCAATGGAAGAGTTCTTTATCTGCAGCAGTGGAAAGTATATTTACTGAAGTAAGGACAATTTGTAAGAGTATTGAGTATTTGCATTTTCTGTTACATTATGCTTCCACTCCAAAATAATATTAGGTATATAATAATATATATTCAAAGCAATGGTTTGTCAATTCAATTCAATTTTATATAGCGACACTTCATAACAAAAGTCTCATTGCACTTTTCATAGAGAGCAGGACTAGACAGTCCTCTTTGTAATATTATTTCCAGACCCAACAACTCTCACCATGAGCCAGCACTTGGTGACACAGGCAAGGAAAAACTCTCTTTTAGGAGAGAAACCTTGAACAGAACTTTGACTCAGGGTGGCCGTCAATCTGCCTCCATTGGTTGGGGGTGAGGGTGAGAGTGATAATACCACCCCCATATCTATGCAAGTTAGCCTAGATACAGCCAGGAGTGAAGCTAACTGTGAGCAAGAAATCGGTTAGCATATCATATCATAAAGCCTGAAATCAGGCAGTTACCATTGGACAGACCATGGCTAGCTGTTTCCCGACTGCTACCGGTCTGCATGCTAAGCTAAGCTAATTAACAGACAAACATCAGTGAGTGGTATCAACCTCGTGTGTATTTCCCAAAATGTCAAACTGTTCCTTTAGCAGCTATCGTTACTAGTTACTTTGCATATTAAGATGTTACAATCAAGACATATGATCAATTTATAAAATACATTATTTTTATAGAATAAACTACACAACAGTTTAAAGTGGCTAAAATGAACTCAACCTGGAATAGCTACAAATGAATCAGTAATCTAATTACGCAATGTATAATAATAAACACTGAATACCTCTGTATACTTATCTTGTAACAAGTAATCACTGCAAGACGTAACTTTTCATGGAATATTTTTGTATGCGGTAAGGTTACTAATATGGTAATTAGGGATGCAGCGAAATGAAAATTCTTGTCCAAAGCCGAAACCAAATATAATGAAAAACTTTGACATATACCGAACAAGTAAATTTATATTTTTTCCATTTATTTTGCCAATTTTTTTTATCATTGCATAAATTAAATAGTCAAAATGTGGTAAAGTATAAAGTAAATGACATGTGTCCATTTACTTTTAATGTACACCTTATTTTGAAAAACGGACGTCACATGTGTCTCCTCGCGATAAATTCATCAAGTCCGACCCAATTTGATAAATAATGTTGCATGTGGTTCTCGTATTGTGTAACATGAAGACTTCACAGCCTCTCTTCAGGTAGGACTCTCATACTGCAACACATGTCTTTGTAAAGAGAGAAACTGACAGGATAAAGTCGCTAACCTGCCTGGCAGCTCGTTCTGGGCCGTTTCAGTTACCGTAAAGGCTTGAATACGTGTGCACTGCAAATTTAGGTGCGGCTAGCTTAATCACCTTCTCATAAATGAGTGACAGAAACACTCAAAGCGGGTCAGACCGTTTGTTGCCTTTTCTAAGAAGTCAGCCACAGATACAATTCAGCAGAACAGTGTCAGCAAACGGTGATTTATGCGTCTTTCTCTGACACTTTAAAATGCTTCCACACAGCCGACATGTCAACGTAATTGTTCGGTAAAAATTTATTTGGTGTTTTAACCTATCAGGCTGAACATCGAAAGTGCTTTTTTTGCTATTTCCGCTCGATTAATTCGGTGCATGCCTAATGGTAATGTTGCTTTTATCATCTGGCTGTTGCTTAAGTAGAGAATCCGAATACTTCTTCCACCACTGATAACAAGATGTCAAAAATGAACAGGCTTTCAAACCAAAAAAAAAGGTTTTGGATAATAAGTGCAATGAATTTGTTTTGTTTAATAATTCAAAGGATCACACTAGACTACAGGCTTTCATATAACTTGATAAACATGATCAAGCTTTTTGTGTTCACTGAAGTGAGTAAAAATTCACTCTTTTTGTATTGAACTCCTCTTTGTCCTCCGTGTATTCAGTCTGTGCTTCAAATAATGGGAACGCACTTGCCCCAAATCTGACCTCAAATCTAAAAACTTTTAAATGCATTATTGAAAATCTTTCTGTTTTTCACTGTATTTTATGGCAATTTCAGCCAACTTCATGTTGCACTTTGGCCTATGTTTCTTCTGTGCTCTTTAATTTCTTGTATGTGTTATGTAAAGCACTTTGAATAGCCATTTGTATGAAATGTGCTACATAAACAAACTCCCCTTTAATGCTTAGTTCATATAATGCTTGTGAAGTTAAAAACAACTCATAGATAATTGTGGAGTCTTTTTTGCATTGAACTTTCAATGTACATGTTGAGATGTCAAATATGGATAAAGACATTTGACTGCTGACCCCTGTGGCTCACTGTAGGGTAATCATTGAAGTGTATGACTGTGAAATTCTTTTCAGTGTCATTGGTGAGCAAACAAAGCAATTCTTGATCAGAAATCACAGCCTGGGGCTGGAGGAAATCTTGGCACCATGCAAGTAGCAGTAGAAAATCATGCCAGCCAGACACAAACAACAGTATCAACACGAAAAAATGACCCGTATTGTGGATGAGTGATAGACCACAGAACAATACATGTGGTTGGAAACCAGCTTCCACCAGTGAGAAATAAGTCAAGCATGTGATTAAATTAAACAACATTGAACAAATCAGTGGTACAAATTAGTTTTAAGCCAATGTATTATTGTATTGTTCAATCAAAAATATCCCCAAATTCCCCTAAAATTGGATCAAGGGTGCTATGTACCTCTGAATTAAAGTTAATTTCTTCCCCTGCACAAGATGACAGCAGACAGAGCATGTAACACTACGTACAAGCATTCAACAGGCAGTACTCTGTTGTCATACAGGCAGCAGAGCATAAAGTTAAATGAATGGCAAAACTTTGGCGAACCTACATACAGTTGCCTTTGTTTGTACTTGAGCCTTTGCGTGGCTTGTGGAACATAGGCTGCTGATAAAGTGCTTGCATCCATCCCCTTCTGTCTTGGGCCATCTGGATCCAGGCATGCCATGGCAGTCATCCTGCCTTCATCTCCCCTTCAGGGCAGCAAATTACCACCAGCCAAATGCTGATAAATTTTGGATGTGGCCAGTAAATCTATCTGCTCTACTAGACACTTTGGCAGGTCACCAACCTCATTCAGAGGTTCTTCTATTCTGAAAAATCTACTTGGTTGGCAAAATATTGAACATCTTGGGTAGATGTTGAAGGCTGTGGCAGTGTAGCTTCTTTACTCAATCAAGTTATGGGCTCCATGTCAAAGCAGGTTTACCGATCCCATGTTGCTGAGGTTGCCACTCTGTTGTAAGACTAACATTATTCAACCACCATATAATGTATTCATTCCTAATAATTTGCTCCATTTCAGCCTTCATTGGCTGTGGTAATCCTCTCCTCTGAATCAGCTTTCCATCTTGGATAAATTGAACTCATTATTTCACCAGTTGTTCTCTGTGAGAAATGATTCAGCCTCTGCATCACTTCCATGTGAGTTTTTTCCCCTAGGTTTTAAGGAACAGACATGGGATCTGGCCGGCCTTCCTGCTCAGCACTCCCAATGTGTATGGCCAAAGACGAGATAAGCTTACAAGGGGTATGAGAGGAAAAGCAGTGGAGATCATGCATACCCAGATAAAACCTGTTCTGCTGCGCCTCAATCACCACAGCACTTGTTGACTATGGCTGGCTGCAACAACTGTGGCAGGTGTACATGTGCAAAACATACCACTACCCCACACTCAGATGCGACAGATGCTGATCTCAAACACGTGCCGCTAGCTCCAATCCTTGGAGAGATGTGAGCGAAACAAACAACATTAACGGAGAATATACAGCTGCACATTATCACTTTGTGCTTGCAACACATGGGGCGAAACCACATGGCAAAAGAGAGATTAATATATTACAGAGGGGAGGCTGGCACTGTACAAGGAGCAAGGTCATTCCCAAACAGTGGCTACATTGTGTTTAGGGACAGAGATGTGAGATAATGCAAATCTGTCAGGGAGAGAAGGAGAAATGTACTAAATGAGAAAGCAACACAGAGATCTACATTCTGTCGAGGTCACTCGAGGCTTTTTTCCCTTATTTCATTGGTTAACTTCAGAAAAATAATGGCTTTAGAGAAATCAGTCCACAGGTTGATAAGAGAAATTATGAAAGGAAATGTGTTCAGGTATTGAATACATTTATAGACTTGATTCTACTTCCATAACAAATTGCATACGTGGTAAGGGAAGGCCTTTAAAGTCAAGTCAAGAAAAAATTGTTGTTAGCATATGTATTTCTTATTGTATTTATTAAACATTCACATAATTTTTCTATCCTGGCTCGGTGTGACACTACTTTTTCCAAGCAGCATGTCAATAAAAGTGAGTTGATTTGCTAGAGAGAGAGAGAGTATGTCTGTAAAACGTGTAAGTGTGTGAGTGTGAAAGAGAGAGAGAGATGTCATCCCCCAAACACTATCACTGTAGCATTTACTGGCACCCGAGGCTATACCTACTAGTTCACAGGGAGAAAGACAGGTTAATGAAAAACTATTGATTCTCCCTCTGTATCCCAGGAGACGAGGGGAAGTAACACTAATACTTCCGAACTTTGTTTTCCTCTTCTTTTGACACCCCGGTCATTCAGTGGCCACTCTGGGTCTTTGGGGACGGGGGAGAACAGAGAGGCGATCTATGTGAGCGGTGATGCCGTCAGAGGCGTTTAGCGAGAGAATAAAAGCAGGACAATGAAGGTGAGGGGGATCAGAGGGAGCGGTCAACCCTGGCCCAACTCTCCTTCTCTCATTCAGAGAAAGAGAGAGGGGTCGTTTAGTCGGAGAAGCTCAGTGTCATTTTACCCTATTTCACTCGGAGCAGCCATTCCTGCTCTCTCACTGTTCTGTATCATCTGGCTGTGGAGAACAGGTGTAGATTAGAGCAATATATATTTCAGCTGGCCCTTTTATTGGATATCACCACCTGTGAAATTGATATGATGCATCACTACACTGGTTGTTTACGGGAAAACACTTTTTTTTGTTTCTAAAGGTAATGTTAAAGGAGCACATAATGGTCGGTTTACTCGTCATTGGCAGAACAACTCAGCCTATGAATAAAGTTGAAGGAGCTTTGTCTAATCTGAAAAAATATCCCTGAGAATGTCGTCATCGTAATCTCAGTTAAGGGTTTGTTTGACTGTGCTACAGTCAAAGGTTTTCGAGCTTGACCCATACGAGGGAATGTTCTGCAGCAACTGCACATAATGAATACAACACTCGATCACTTCTTTAAAGCTATAACCTTAAATGCAAGGATGTGCATTGACTTAGAAATGACTGTCAGTCCTTGTTGGATTATCTACAATGTATGTCTTGGCTTCCTGGCAGGCATTGTCCTTTATGCCAAAAGCTTTAAAGAGACTGTCTCACAATCTTGATTAAATTTTAACACATCTCCCCCAATTGTCCACTTTGGTCATGAACAGCTCGAATTTATACAATGTATATTGTGCAAAAGTCTTTAGCCGGAGTCAAACCAACAGACATCCTACAAGCCACCTGAAAAGGATGACAGAGATCTATGACTCTGAGGCAGACCGCCGACCTCCACCTCCCCTAACCACCTCCATGTGTGGTCTCTCTGAAGCCCGGAGGTCTCACTGTGGGCCCATACTGGGAATCAGTGAAGGGAGAAATTGTCACCCGTCAGCAATCAAATAGAAACAGCTCCTGCCTGGAAAACGTCATGGGGTTACATTTTGATCCTCCCTTGTCTGTTAAATAAAAGTATCAAGACAAAAAGTAGATAATAACTGAAGAATTTATCATGGGAGAGAATAAATCAGTACTTCCCTCTGTACCTGTTAACAAGATATCCCTCATCAACAGTGGAGCTGCTTGGCGGAAGACTATGCCTGTTGTGGCCCGTCTCTTCAGCGTAAATACATGTAAATGCACAACTGTAAATACATTAATATAAACGTTACATTTCCATCTGACATCTTCCGGTGGGTTGCCTCATGATACATCTTCATGACAGTGTTGCAGTCCTTTTTGACCCATATGTGAGCCCTTCACACACAAAGTGCTCTTCATTGTTCTGTTGTTCCCACAGGAGATAATAGAGGACATTTCATCGCTGAGCTTGTCAAAATTAGAGCTTATGTACTTGAGAGGGGCTCCCTCTCTGTTCTCTACAATTATTACAAAGACCTGTCATTTTGACATTGCACATATGCACACGCTAACACACACTCACACACCTGTAAAACTACAAATTGTTGTTTTGACACTTGGATTTTTGGAGGTTCTGCTTGGAGTGGCTTTTTTAAACTTTGGACAGAGGCATGCTAGCTGTTTCCCCCTGTTTCCAGTCTTTATGCTAAGTTAAGCTAACTGGCTCTGGGAGCATGGCATTGATCTTCTCATCTCACCTTCAAAAAAAGTACATTTCCCAAACTGTCAAATTATTCCTTTAACCTGACATGAAATACTACCCCTAAAATAGATGACAAAGAAACAAAATCTTTCTTTTTATATCCTCTGTTTTATAGACATCTGATGTTCTATGAATATCATCATTTTACAGAGGATTTTTAAAGTCGATACCTACAAACTGAAATTGTATACTTTGTCCTCAATATTCAAATCAGCTTTCCAATGAATTTTATGAATCTTTGTGGGAAAGCATCTGAAACTGGATTCAGCTGACACATGAAGGGACAACAAATATTGGATATATCAAATCTCACAAAGATAAAACACATTCATAAATACAGTGGCTCAGAAATAAACACATAAACAAAGACACAATGGTTAAAATAACACTGACTAAACAAATAAATACACACACACAAACACACAGAATTCATCTCAGCATCTATGAACAAACTCCTGGAATTATTAGTTATTACTTACAATCAAGGCACACATCATCCACCGCCAGTATAATCCCTGGCCATCTTTCACATAAATCAGTAACAGCAGTCAGTGTGCCAGAGCTTCAAAATAACTTGTGGAGCTCACCAAATCTGTGAGAGAGCTTATTGACACTGGAAGCACTGGAAGGCTGCAGCGTCCAAACACAGTTACTTTTTTTGTTAAATCAACTCATTGCATTCTGCCTCTGGGTGTAGAGAGAGTTACACAGTGTGAATGTTTGTTCCCAAACATCTTTCTCATTTTTCTGCTATTCCCCCCTATGAAATACCAGCTTTGATATTGTCACACTTTTATTGTGCTGGTTATCTTTCCTTAATTTTAACTTTTTTCTGTGGCTGGTGCTTTTCAATCAAAACATCTATGTAACACACCTGCACATATTCTTTAATGTGGGGAGGTTAAAGAAAATAGTAGCAGATCAAGTAGTGGCTTTTGTTGAAAAAAAACAACAATATTTTTGAAAAACTTCTAACTGGTTTTAGAAAAAATCATCATACAGACACAGCTTTGTCACCATTTGCCTTTGCTCTCATCTCTCAGGCCATGTTCTTTCCTTCAACTCCCCAGACCTGCCATCCTCAAGTTGTCCATCAGATGCTTTCAGACTTTCCCTCCTTTCCCCATCACCTGACTGCCCCACTCAACTACACACCTGTTCCCACTTCTGTCATCAGCCCTGCAGTTACCTGGCCTACTCCTCCTGCAACTCATTCCCTCATCAGCCACTCACCTATAGACCAGTTAACTTCCTTTGTTCCTTGCCAGTTCATTCTTAGGCCCAATCCCAATATCCACACTCACAGACTTTGAGGCGCGTTCCCGGACATTTTGAGCCCTTCTTAAACCCTTTTCGTAAGTCCTGACTTCACCTGAGGGAATTGCCCACAGTTCATAGCCGTATGAGGTGAAACACGGGGGTTACCAGGGTTACCATGGGACACCCAGAAGCAAGTAAATCTGCCTTAAAAGAGAAGAAGAATGGTAAACAAACAAGCATGGAAACCAACGCTGATGTTAGAATTGTTAGAATTTATCTTTATAGATTTAAGATGGTACACAGAACACATGAAGTCAGAGGAATGTAATCACCTTATTACACACTTAATTATTTATTTTAGAGGGCGGCACGGTGGTCCGGTGGATAGCACTGTGGCCTCACAGCAAGAAGGTCGCGGGTGTGAGTGTGACTGGTTGTTTGTCTATGTGTGGCCCTGTGATGGATTTGTGACCTGAGTTTTTGCTTACTTACACTGTTTTGACCAACAAAAAAAGCATTGATTATTGACAATTGTAGATTGACATTTACCTCTCGTCCACTCTGTAGGGCAAGAGCCTAAAATACCTAAAAATCAGGCAAAAATATAAAAGTGTGCAACATTTTTCAGCTTTGTCAAGGTAACGTGATAAGTGCTGTCCCATTCCTGTTTACAGCATTTTGACTTTCAACTTTCCAAGTGACATCAGTAAAATCTGTGAGGGTTCAGGGCTTAGGGCTTAGTGGGGACATTGGGATTGGGCCTTAGTTGCGTCTCTTACATCATTACGCTGTTGTACCTTGGTCAAAAAAATTACGTCACATGTCTTTTCCTAAACACTTTTCCTTGACCTCATGACATTTTCCACTGAGGAGACGTGAAGGAGAATTCACAAGGATTTAAGAGTATAAGACAAGCTCAGAGAATCCGACTGCACTCATAAGCGATGTAATTATGCAACTGAGCAACAGCAGATCTATTGACGTGGGTCAGCCATGTTGAAACTACAAAGTTATGAAGATGGACTGAGAGAAAAAGTTTTGCTATTTTCGTACTTTGCCCTGTAAGTTCTTAACGTGTTGTTTCATGCAGACATTTTTAAAAAAGGACTATACTTGAGATGTCATAGGGCCAATCCCAATATACCCCTAAGCCCTGAACCCTCAGAGACTTTACTGACGTCACCTGGAGCACTTTGCCACATTATCACGTTACCTTGACGACGTTGAAACACGTTTCTGATTTTTAAAACTTGCAGGCTCCTGCCTTACAGAGTGGAGGAGAGGTAAATGTCAATCTACATTTGTCAATAATTAATGCACTATTGTTGGTCAAAACATCATCATTGAGCAAAAAATTTAAATAAATAGTCTTAAATCTTAAATCTATGTAAAGAAAAATTCTAACAATTTTAACATCAGCGTTGGTTTCCATGCTTGTTTGTTTACCGTTCTTATTCTTCTTCTCTTATAAGGCAGATTTGCTGTGATATTTCTCTCGCTTTCGGGTGTCCCCTGGTAACCCTGGTAACCCTAGTGTTTGACGTCATACCGCTACAAACTGTCGTCAATTCCCTCAGGCAAAGTCTGCAGAAATGCGGACTTACAAAAGTGCTCAAAATGTCTGTGAGACAGCCCTCACGCACTTGATGATTTGACAGTGGGGACAGCACTAAGCTTACCGGGAACGCACCTCAAAGTCTGAGTCTGTGAGTGGACACTGGAATTGGGCCACAACCTCCTTTCCCTTTGTAGTGGACTATCCAGTTTATGCTAAAGGAGATATGATAGGACACATTGCAGCACCTTTCCTTGCTGCCACTTCTTTCAGTCTGCCTGTTCTTTCTTCATTATATACTCCATCCTTGTTCTTCTGGATCAAGTGCAACATGTGATACCATTGATCATGACATCTTAACTGACAGTCGAGAAATCTGGGTAAGCATTGGAGCCACTGCTTTTAGGTCCTACCTTTCTGTATGTACTGTGGGGTGCCACAAGGCTCTGAGCTTGGACCAATTCTTTTTTCTATTTAGATTTACATGTTTCCTTTAGGTGGCATAATATTTGTAACCACTTTTACGAAGATGACACTTTCTTCTTACATTTCAGATCTTCTTAAATGTAAACATGATATGTTTCCAGTTTGCGCAGTTAATCTTGCACAACATTGTCTGAAACTGCCTTCATTACATCCACAGGTAGATGTCTCAAAATATCATTGTTGCTGCCTCTTCCTCTGCAATGGTATAATGGCACCTGACTAGATAATCAGCACCACCTACTGCTTATCTAGATAGATGAACCAACCACTAATAATAGCATATCAGTAGGAGACATAACAGTAGGAGATGAAAATGTGTGTAAAATCACGTCTTTAGCAGATTTTCTGCAAACGCTGGTATATTTGCACTTCATTTGGATTGAAACTTGGCTACTGTCTCTGTCTGTAACCCCAAAATGCAAGAATCTTGGAGTTATTTCTGAATGCTGCTTCACCCTAGATAAACACATCAAACCTATGGTTCAATCCTGTTTTCTGAATCTTAGAAACAGCTCAACATTTTTTCCCTGCTCTCCGGCATTTGTGAAAAATCTCTATCCTGTCAAAACTCAGCCCACTAAGGTTTTAACTAAAACAAAGAGACAAGCCCATACATACATTCACAAATCCTGATATCCTTGCAGTGGCTACTTGTTGGCTTTTAAAATTATCACAACATTTCTAAGTTCTGTTTTAAAAATAGCCGATCATCATCAACTTTTTCTATATACTGTACATGATGCAGTTTGTTTGACACACTTAATTTGAATTGATTCTAACAAAATGTTTTAATCAGACTCCACTAGTATGCATGAATAATTCATATTAGTAGTTGTATCATCCTGAAGCACTGTAGTGCCCTGTGGTCTAATTTCTGTTTCAGCAACATTCCTGAAATGTCAAGAATAAATGTCTGCCGTATATACACTGAATAGTGTTTCGCAATTTTCAGCGTGTGAAAATGCCGCTAGATTGTTCAAATAGCTTGAATTCACAATATCGGAGCGTCTACTGGGTTCATCTGTTATATATTAATACACATGAACACACACGCAACATCACAAGGCTGCTATGTATTATGTATGCGCACATCTGTACATACAATCCATCCATGCAGATCTCTATATTGTATGGGTGTTCTATGTAAGGGAGGAGGAGGCAAACAGAAAATGAGCTCTTTATCATAGGTTGCACGTGGGAGGAGAAGCCTCCGGTCAGAAGTCTGTCTTGAGCTTTTCCGTAGCTGATGTCTAATTTACCTCAGCTCTCTTTAACAGCATGTGCACGACTTCACGCCAACGCTGCGTCCTTTAATGTGTGACTCCGTAGAATGGATAGAACGTGTGGAGAAAAAAAAGAACAGATGAGAAGAGGAGGGATGGGCAGAAAAATTATTCAAATGATGGTTAGATTTGTACCACCAAAAGACTCCTCATTAGCATAACTTCAAAACCTTGGCGCTCCAGCCTTAATAATACATGCGCTTTGAGTCTCGACACGAAATCACCTCACGCTCTGTAATATTTCTGGTTTTCTATTTGTTATGAGGCAAGAAGATGCGTGGGAGAGAGCAGGAAAGGAAAAGGAGAGATTCCAGCAAACACCCCTCCCCACGCCTCCTCGTACACACACACCCTCTTCCTCTCAGTGGGATGAGATGGTGGGACATCCTGATCTTTGGTTTATTAAAAGCGGCCTTGTGTGTTATCTGTGAGGCAGACCAGTCATACCAATTAACATTCCAGTACAGTGTTTCTGCAGCCTGAGATCAGGAGGCTAAACTCCCTTCCTTCCTCTCACAAGCACACACAAACACACACAAAGAAAGTAGCCAGTGATACCGAACTCACACTGCACACACATACACGGTGTACGTCTTCTCAAGCACACACAAATACACAGAGCTAGTAATTATATTATACCAAAATACCGTGATAAAAGTAAATTTGTAACCCACACATACACATAAAAAACCAGGGCTGAGAGATGAAAGCACACAGTGTTCAGCTGGGGGAAAGAAGCGATACTTGAGTTTCAAATATACAATAAAAAGAACCATGAAGGAAGCAGGCTGTATCTGGATCACATACATTTATTCTGGCCTGACTTCACTGGGTCGTTGTGTCTACAAAGAAACAGTGAAAAAGAGAAACAGACGGAGCTAGGCCAACTGGTAGTTAAGTTTAAGTTTTAGTTAAGTTTTAGAAGAGCAACCGACTCACACTGTTTCTCTACAGACACGTGTATTTACCTTGAATTTCTACACCCCATTCAGTCAAGTGATTGATTGATTGCACCGTAAAATATATTAGCATTTCATCAAATAATTCATAAAATAATTTAGTCTGTCAGTTTGATCCACCTCTGATATGATGGATAGTTGTATATATCTTCATGTTAACAATGGCTTAAATGTCTACTTGTATGTGAAGGGTGTCACTTGTAGTGACAAACTCAGGAAATGATCCCTCAATTTTACAGTTCCCCTCAGCTCTACGGAGCATTTAAGCATCTTTCTTGCTCATGTTTTGGTTTTACTCAAAACACTGTTCTAATCAGTGTTGTTTTCAGATGCAGCAGGCAGCTGTTGTTCAGGCAGGCAGTCGACCAAAGTTAGCAACTAGCCGGTGAACAAGGTGGGGCATATAGCTGCTAAAGAGACAGATATTTCCTCTCAGGAGTTGGTGGAGGTCTTGTGTCATAAATCAAATGCACCCCTTTCCTTTGCAACTGCGGATGCCACCCCTCCCTAAAAGCCCAAACTCACTCTCAGCCAGGCTGTGGCATGTTCAGTTCAAGTTCGAGCCAAGATGACCGGGGTTATAACTGCTATAACCTGCTTGTCACCATTATTTGCTTAAAGAGATCATATTATGCTTTTTGGCGTTTTCTCTCTCCTTTAATAAGTTATATAGGTTTTTTGTGCATGTAATAGGTTTGCAAAGTGAAAAAGCCCAAAGTCCACCAAAAAGGGAGTTCCCATCTCTCACAGAAAACTCTGCTCTGAACTGAATGAAAACAGCTCCTTTGTAGTCCAGTCTTTTCTGTGATGTCACAGCAAAATGCACATCATAATGCTCGCCAAGTGGCTAGTACGCGTGCTGCCTCCCCTCTCCCTTCCAAACACTAGCTACCCTCATAGCAGTCAATGGACATGAAGTTGTTACTGTGATGTAGAGACAGAGCTTAGTTAAAACTTCATGGATGAAAGATACGTTTGTTACAAATTAATAACTCACCACTCTGAAACTGTTGCTCCAGTCCATGTTGCTAAGGTGGTAAGCGGAACATATACAGCTGAACCGAAGCCTGGTTTACCGGCTTCTCACAACCCGCCCTTCTCTGATTCTGATTGGCTGGCAGTCCTTAACTAGGAACTGCACGTGTGCATCTGTAGAGGTGAGATGTATCACTCCATAGGGTGAAAAGAGGAGCTACAGCAATGTGCATTGGTTGTGAATTGGTTGTAGTCACTGCATTACCTGACAGAACACCACGGTTGAATTTCAGTGTTATGTAACGAACAAGTTGCAAAGCAGTCAACCTGGGGAAACAGTGCGTTGCTGTCATCCTAAGATACTGTTTAAAGTTAAATAATTAATTAAAATAGCAATTTTCAGTTCAATAAATGTATGATGTTTCCTAAGTCAATGAGTAATCATGTTCAGCTCTCATTTCCTGGTATTCACATCTAGATGTGTTAAAAAACTTAGGACATATGACCCTTTGTATTTGACCACAGGTGAGCAAAAGTAATGGAATAAATCTTCACCCCTGCACTGTGGAGGTCGTTGCTGATGTCACTTACTGATGTTTTGGGGGTTTTCTTCACAGCTCTCACGATATTTCTGTCATCAACTACTGTAGTTCTCCTTGGCCGACCTGTTGGACGTCTGTTGCTCAGTACACCAGTAGTTTCTTTCTTTTTCAGGACATTCCAACTTGTTGTGCTTGCTCTGCACAATGTTTGTCCAATGGCTCTGGTCGATTTTCCTTCTTTTCTCAGCTTGACAAAGGCTTGTTTTTCTCCCATAGACAGCTCTCTGGTCTTCATGTTGGTTTATCCTCTTTAACAGGAAATGCAGTCTTTATAGCTTTGAACCAAGGATGAAAACTAAAGCTGATGATACACGGGACAACTTTTTGAGCAATGTTGCTGGGCAATCTTGCTAGTGGCAAGTCTATGTTTTGAACAGATAGCGGCGGTGCGGGGCAGGTGGCGGAGTGGCGGGGGAAGGGAATTACGGTAGTAATCTTTACTCAATACCATTGACGGCAACATAGCCCTGCACGATTGCTCTAAAAGTTGCTCCATGTATCATCAGCTTTAGACTAGTCATGCAGAGCTATTTCATGTTTGGACCATCAACCTAAAAGGCAACACTGAGGCAACAAGAATCATCTGTCAGTCACATGTTCCAATAGTTTTGCTCACTTGAAAAATGTGGGTTCAAACAAACGGTGGTATGTTATGAGTTGTTTAACACATCTAGATGTGAATACCATGAAATGAGAGCTGAAATTCTGAACTCTTGTCTCATCTTTTGATCTTAAACCCAAATGTCTTCAACAAAAACAAAGGAATTTGCCTTACTGTTCTAATACGTTTGGAGGGGACACACACAAATTGAACACAAACCAACACAAACCAGTTCACTGGGGTATAACGCAGAGGGGCCAGTTGGGAGGCAGTCAGAAGAAGGCAACTTGAGTTTCACTCATAATAGCTGAGTAAGAATAAAGCAATAATAGAGGAACTGTACATTACCAATTTCTCTCCTTTGGCAAATGAGAAGACGAGGCTTTGTTCAGTGTTCTCATATATAATTTTTGTAATGAAAGCTGAACAGAATGAGCAGGTCTCTGAAGGGCTGTAGCTATAACAGTGAATTCATATAAAGTGACGGCTGTGCAGTCTTTGTATTATGAATCCAAAGGATAACACATTAAAACAGCAGTTATAAAATTTAATCGAGTTGATAATGCAGGTTCATACTTCTTAGTAAAAAAATTTTCCCAAAGTGCATAACACACAAACAGGTCCACACTAGCACCTGAGAGATGAATTTGAGTATATGTACAAGTACTGCTTCAAGTGTATAGTACCCTTCTAAAAACTTTTACTTTCATTATTTTGAGCCCCTTACTACTAACTATTAGATGAAATTTAATTTATTTGTATAGCATCTTTGGGACCACTCAAAGCGCTTTTGCACTACATCACATTCACCCATTCACACACCAATGGAACAGCCATCAGGGGCAATTCAGAGTTCAATATCTTGCCCAAGGACACTTTGACATGCAGAATGGAAGAGACGGGGATTGAACTGCCATCCTTCAATTAAAGGGCAACCCGCTCTACCTCTTAAGCCACAAAAATACAAAGTGAAGTTACTGGTAACTAAAACTGTACACTTTTGTATACTTTGAAGGTTACCTGCTGGGCCCCTTAATGAAAGTCTATACTACACTATATGTGGTGATAATAGACTGTGATTTATGCCACGCTACCTGCAAATTGTTTCCGCCCCCACCTGTGTGTGAGGCCGAAGCTATGCGGTCCCCATCAGGGAGGCTTGTGTAGCGTGAAGGACGGCCAGCCGTACACACCTCACAAGAGATCCCCGGATTAGTCATGCTCATCGGTTCTCCGCTGCTACCCTCTGCTGCATCGCCGCCACGCATCCAAATACAGTCTCAAAACCCACAGCAATTTCAACGCCACACTCCCCGCCATCATCAAAAAGGCCCAGCGAGGATGTACTTCCTGCACCAGCTCAGGAAGTTCAACCTGCCTCAGGAGCTGCTGATCCAGTACTGCAGTCATCCAGTCTGATCTCTCTACATCCCTCACAGTCTGGTTTGGATCAACCACCAAACTGCACAGGGACAGACTACAAAGGACGCTGTACATATGGACATGTATTCATGCATGTTCTAGCCAGTATTTCCATTTAGTATTTATTTCTTTGCAATGTTTGTAATGTACAAAAACACTTAACTTGTTTATAGACAGTCAATTTTGTTTGTCATTGTTGCTTTTTACATATAAACATTTAGACACATATTTTATTTCACTTACTTGTATGTACATAATAGTTAAATATTTATTTGTACCGTTGTTTGTTCAGCTTTGTTGTCCTTTTTTTCTTCATGTTAATTGTTTTTGGAAGTGTATTTAAGTTCACTGAGTCTGTGAGCAAAGGTTAAGTGCAGAGAAGCACGTTCGTTTGGATTAGTCGTGTTAGCATGTAAGAATTTCCTGCTGTTTACCATCTAAATATATGAAAAACTAGATATGTGCCAGATATATATATATATATATATATATATGCCCAGTGTATACAGCCTAAACTGTGTCAATCCAGGATTTAATAGGTATTATTAATCAGCCATACTAGACTTTTAAAGAGATTCCACACACTTGTGGGTGATTTAAAAGCACAAAGTGATACATTTTCCATCCAACAGTCTGCCACCTCGATCAGGTATAGTCAAGTCCCACGCACATCAAATTAATCACCAATTGATCCCAGTCTGACAAAGGTTGAAATACTCATTAAACAGCCATAAACATGGAGTAACAGTACTGGCTTACCTTAAAACAGTGACTGTGGAAATGCAACAAGCATCAAGAAGAAATTAGGAACACAGACAGGGTGGACAGTGACCTTTTCTGAATTCAAACTCTCCATGCCAAAGTTAAAGCTCAGGGGAAATACTGACACTCACATTGCAACACAGTAAAAGAACATGTGGCAGTGTCACAAAGCATTTGATAAAAACCCCATAATTGTCCCCCATGAAGCAAGGCCTACTGGAGCCAAGTGCACATTCTCTCCCCACTACTCTGGAGGATAAAATTACTACTCAGAGAAGGTGTAAACATATACCTCAGTGTTGCTATTGGTCCCAAAGCACTTCTATAATCATGATCATAATGTAGTACCAGTGAAAAAACGGAAATATAGTCGTTGCGGCAGGTTGACTGTGCAGCAAATACACAGGAACCGCGGGTTCAGAGTTACAACTGAACCTGACCACATTCGTGTCTGGAGCCTCTGCAAATATCAGCTTTACACCAGCCACACCTCCAGCTTCACTCTCATTTTCTCTAAAGTCAAACATACAATCTTCTAAGGAGGCTGAAAAGCTCTTTTTTCACGGTGAGCGCTTTTCCGCAGAAGGAATGTTGGAAATGGCACGTTACGTTAAGCACGGTTAGACCCATTACTGTAGTAAATGCAGACAGGAAGAACTTGAAGGCTTCATCATTACAACCTGTAATTTCCTTAGAAGATTGCAAATTCGCCTGTGGACTGCACGGCTGCAAACTCATTTCACCCTCTGTCTCAACCAATTCATGATGCCAGATCTAGTCATAAAAAAGCTCTTCTCACTTGGTGTACATTTACTTATTAAAGTCGTTTTCCCTGCCCTATTAATATGCCCTCAGTGCATAAATGATAAACAGCGGCCACAGGCTCATGCTGACATTGAATGAATCAAAATGAGTAATAAACAATATTTGAACACTTCCTGAAGCTGGGGGACTGGTTGACAAGAAATCATTTCAAAGGCGACATCACCTAAATGTCACTTGAGGTAGCAATTCTCTGGTGGAATTGTTCTTATTAATCATGTGAATAAAATGTAATGTGAAAGAGGCAGGAAGGGGACCAAAATATAATTAAATGAGTGTGTATCTGCACTGTAAAAAAAAGTATGATTAACTTTAATAACTTCTCTTCTATCTTAATTATTTGGAAAACAGGCCACTGCGGATCACTGGGCTGTGGGCCAGCGGTGCCTCTTCCTTCAAATGAAAACAAAACACTGTTTCTCAAAAGGTGTCAGAGAGAGAGAGGGAAACAGAGAGAGCAAGAGAGTAAAGTAGTGCATTAAGGCTGGGAGTTCATGGCTATGGGCCTGTTGGCCCTTAGAGACAGGCTGTGTGACTCCCGGCTGTGGCTGCCTTATTAAAAGTCTTGCTCTGCACATTCAACACCACTCTCAGGAAAAGTAACTTCAAACTTTCTGGAACAATTTCCATTTCTATTCAGCTGAACAGCAGGGCAAAGCCAAGCCAACTTATAATGTAGACCATTTCCAAGTCTAACTAGCTTACTGTCTAGCTACTGTTAGCGTCACAGTTTTTCTGCTCAACATGTCTACAGGTATAACTTGATGTAACTGAGCTTAGCCAGACACCAGGGAAACTGACTGAGCAACTGTTTGACTATGTGATGTGTTCTGCTGGGTGAAGGAATAATGGATGAGAGGAAGTTGAGCTCAACAACCCACCTCAGCTTGGCTCTCATGAACTGGCAAAGTTACACAGCTACCGGCTGCATTTACCTACTGAGAGAGGGCACCAACACTACACCAACACTGGATGTAGGGTGGTATGACACATCACTATAAATGCTGTAAATGTTGCTTGGGAATTTACAGTCACTGAATCCCCATTAAGTAAATCCCACATAGTCATGCTACAGTCCTATTATTTCCTCAAAGAAAACATTCATGGGTTAAAACAATGTAATATGTCAGAAGAATGAATTATAATATTGTGATATGCTAGTTTTAAACTATGCTGTCATGTTACATGTTATATTAAATCTACAGTGTGTTTACAACATAAAAGATCTCCACTCAGTCTTCACACTCCTTGAGAAAAACAGCACCTACATTACAGGTTTCCTGTCTGTCAAAGAATTGATTTCAAAATATACTGTTGGTTTATAAAGCATTGAATGGTCTAGGACCAATATACATTTCTGATCTTCTGTTACATTGTGAACCATCCACACCTCTCAGTTCGTCTGGGAAAAGGTCTGCTTTCTGTCTCCAGAGTCAAAACTAAACATGGAGAAGCAGCGTTCAGTTTTTATGCTCTGTAAACCTGGAACAAACTCCCAGAAAACTGAAGGGCTGCTGAAACTGTCAATTGTTTTATATCCAGACTGAAGACATTTCTTTTTACCACACAGCCTCTAATTAAATCAGATTAATAGCCTGCACTGCACTGTAGCGTTTACTGTCCTGTTTTATCCTGTTATTATTTTCTATTTGACTCTTTTAAAAATGTTATTTTAATGTCTTTTTTGTGTTTCCCTATGTTGCTTTTATGTTTTATGAAAAGCACTTTGAATTACCTTGTTGTTGAAACTTTCCTTGCCTTACATCATTATTCTGTCTGTTGATTTCAGCTTAGCATTCAACACAATCTCCCCCATGAAACTGATCGGCACACTTAGCACTCGGCTTGAGTACCACCACCTCTGCAGCTGAACACTGGAGTTCCTCTCGCTGTCCACCCACGACTGCATCCCCCTAAATGGAGAGAACTCTGTTGTGAAGTTTGCGGACGACACCACCATCATCGGACAGATTTCAAACTACGATGAGACTTCATATCGAGAGGTGATGCGCAGACAACAACCTACTGCTCAAGGTCAGCAAAACCAAAGAGATGATCATTGATTTTAGGGAAAAGAAGGTGAAAACACACTCCAGTCTACATCAGTGGAGCAGGTGACCAGTTTGGGAAGAACCTCCACACTGGTGAAGAAAGCTAAGAAACGGCTGTATTTGTTAAGGAAAATTAAGAAGGTTAAATTCCAGTGCCAACTTTTACATAA
Source organism: Micropterus salmoides (assembly GCF_014851395.1). Classification (NCBI taxonomy): domain Eukaryota; kingdom Metazoa; phylum Chordata; class Actinopteri; order Centrarchiformes; family Centrarchidae; genus Micropterus; species Micropterus salmoides. Next base: position 34,179,352 of record NW_024044459.1, on the reverse strand, counting down.
GAGCAATAGAAAGCATCCTGAATGGAAACATCACAAACTGGCATGGGATGTGCACAGCCCAGGACAGGAGGGCTCCGCAGCGGGTGAATAAAACTACTCAGAAGATCATTGGTACCCAACTCAGTGATCTCGGTGAGGTGAGGTGTCTACGCAGAGCCCAAAGGATACTAAAGGACAGTCCCCACCCAGCAAAAGCCTGTTCACCCTGCTGCCTTCTGGGAAGAGAAACAGTAGTATCTGCTGTCATACCACCAGACTCCAGAGCAGCTTCTTTCCTAACGCTGTGAGACTCTTTTAATTCATCCTCAGCACTCCACCATGTTAAATTGCTTTGTTTCTGTATAAAATTTTTATAATTTTGTATATAATGTTTGCTTTTTGTGAAGCAAAATTGAACTACAAACGTCATCTTTTTATACAACCCTGTGTTGTAAACATTGATATAACAAGTTGCTCTTCTATTTTTTTGAAGTTAAACTATTTAAAAACCTGAGAACATGAGAGTTTAATCGCTAAGCTTAGGTTTGGAGAGGTCACATTAGTCCACGCAACTAATGCATGCGCAGTGACAGTCAACCATAATTGGTCCCTTGCGAGTTGATTAATATGCATTCCCACTCTATAAAAATGGCCTTTCTTAGAGAGGCTCCAGAGAGTTAATTAAACCGATGCCATTTTGGAGTGCCAGGGATTCAAGGATAAAACTACCTTATGAGAGGGGGCGCTTGTGGATGGATAACTGCACTGTCCTTTCATCAATGAAATTAACCCTCTCTGACCAGCATTTACCCAGTAAGGTTTACAAGTTGAACCTGAACCCTGAAATGTTCTGCAGGTGTAGTGATAGTGAGTGTGAACATTATAAATAAATGAATGGGCAGCTGCAGAGAAAGGTCACACTGAATATGGTATTTAAAGAGAAAAATCACCCCGGGTAACATTTTCATTCAGCTGTGATCACACATTCAACACTGAAATGCAAACAGCAGCAGTGTGTTGTTTGTTATTAACAGAGAGAACAAGAGGTTAACGGTCACTATGCTACTGTAAATAATGTGCTACTAAAGATAGAAATGGACAAAAAAAGTAATTTATCTTTAAGATAGTCAAACAGAAGACGTTGCTAAAATCAAAATTACTCATCAGAAAGATGCATAAGATAAGACTTTGTGCAAGTTGACTATGTGATATTATGTAAGGAAAACTCTCAACAGGTCTCCAGAAAGGAATAAAAATAGTTTGATAAATAATTTACACAGGCTTTAATTCAAGTTCTCTAACATCATCCACTGACTCCTGGTTGAAATGTACGGTGCTTAAGGAGCAGTGTGAGTGTGTGTCCGTGATTTGACCTCTCCTAAAGCCAATCTGCTGTAAACAGTCAGGCCACAGATGGCCACTTATTCCCACACTGATGAATCAAAAATGAAGGATTTTTAGGGCTTTGAAGAGGTAGAACATTTATATGAAATCATAAAACACAAACTAACAGCATTTGTGCTTTTAGCTGTACACTGTCAAATGGTCAGTGATTGGTCAGTGAAGCAGCAAATGATAGTGAGGAATCACTCAGAGGTTCTGTCCCTGCGGCCCTGCGTCTCAGGGGGATGGTAGGGAAGGCACCCACGGGGGGAGAAGCCCAAGGGAGGTGGTGGAGGTGGGTTAATCTCCCGTCCCAGTGCTTTCAATAACTGCAAGTCAGAGCTGGCTGTCTTCACCATTATGTGTGAATTTTTTGCACGTCTTTAAATCTTCCCCTCATGTCAAGTCTTAAAGCTGATATATCATCAGAGGCCAGGCTGTAAGTCCTGGTTGACGTGCACAGATGCAGCTCTGGTGATGTACTGCTCCCCCAAGAACAGCCAGCGCAGTAGCTCAGTCCCATTTAACAAAAAGTACAAGACCAAGACAGAAACAAAACAGGACTTGGAGTTGGGACCCACTTTTTCGTCAGCCAAACTACTCAACTGACCGGTTTTAGCTGCCAGAAACAAGATTAATCTCAGTAGCAAAAAAGAACAACATACTGTAGCGACTCAGCGTTCTTGTAAATCAATGGCTAAAGAGACAAAGTCACCAAAGGTTTTTTTTCTTTTTTTTGGCAACACGGCTTTCACAAATAGGTTCAACTTCAGTTTACAACTCCCAGGCAACCAGTATCACGACCTGAATTGTTTGTCAGGTGGCAACAAAACTTTGAAACAAGAACATCAGTACTTTGGAAGAAGAGTGAATGCAAGGGCAACCCGAGGAAGTTGTTAAAAACTCCATGGGGTGTTTTGCCTGCCGGATTTTACTGACTTGTTGATAGATTTTGTTAATTTGTTCAGCTGTCCTTAATTTTTGTGCTTCTATCATGATTAGGTAGGCTACATAGTTAAAATGTTTATTTTTTGTCTGTTTTAACTGTGTGTTTTATTGTTGATCAGTCTGCACAGGGTGTTTTATTTTGAAAATCGACCAGGATTCCTATGCTGTTCTGTGTCTGACTTCCTGCCCGGTTTATCTGCTCTGTAGTGCTTGACGCAGCTTAGCATTGAAGCCTGAATGGTCCAAACGTCATAAGACATTAAAAATAGGTGTGTTAACTGTATTTTCTGTTGTCTTAAGACAAACAAATCTGACATATTAATGCAGACGTCAAATTAGTTTAATCTGCATTCCATAACTTAGCAGCACAAAGAACTAATATATTCACTTTAATTCTCATTGGCAGACTGGGATCCATCATGCCAAATAAGGAATCTGCTACTTAGATAATCCAAGCTAGAAATCAACTACATTTGAAGGGTTTTGAAATTCACATTGCTCAAGTCCTACCACATTGTAGGACTTGAGCCTGTCATTAAACCACATGTTGTGTCTGTAACCCATTACTTTGACTCCTGCTTGACATTTTTTACAGCTTTCTGGGGTCCTCCAGCATATTAGCATATGATTACGGATAAGGTAGGACCACTGTGTAGTTGTCAGTGCTGCACCTGTTATATAAATCCCCTGGTAACAGTCAACCACAATACACCTGTTTGAAAAGAGGATGAACTCACCTTTGGTTGAGGAGAAAGACCCATACAAATATCAGGACAGGTTGACATTTATCATACCAGAGCCCCACTTGAGATGCTAAACCTGAAAAAACAAGAGTGAAAGACATTCAGAGTTAGTAAAAGCTGAAAATGCTGCACGAAGACTGGAAACAGCTAGCCTGGCTCTGTCCAAAAGGAAGCAGGACCAGTAACTTCTCGGAGTCTCTGATGGTCCAGGTCATAAAAAAGTCATGTATATAACCCCCCTGTAATATGGCAAATTGACAGGGGGTTTTGTACGGATTAAACAAACAACATATAACGTGTTAATTAGTGAGCTTTAGAGGTGCTTGTATGTGGATTATGTTCCCTTTGGACTAAGCCAGGCTAGAAAACTACAATAGGAATTCAATCCAGCAATCAAGCTGGAGGCGGGTTTATACTAGCCAGGGAGTGAATTTGGACAGAACAGTGCATTTAAATCTGTGTGTATGGAATATACTGAGCATAGAGAATGCCAGTGGGGAATTGGATTGAGCTGCAGGTGTGGTTTGAGAGGTTGTTTTTGCTGTGAAAACTTGTCACAACAGGATTACTTTTGCAGTGAACTGAATGGAATCTATCTCTTTAATGCAATGAAGCCCGATCATTTTTTCCGATTGGCTAAAAGCAGGTTTCACTGCACATTTTACAAACTGAAAGCTGCTGAGGTAAACCCTTCAAGGCAGTTTCTCTGGCCAGACATATTACATTAATAAAAACATATTGACAAGCTGTGGTTACACAAGAAGCTCCAGCATATCAGAGGTTGACAGTATTGACTGGCAGCTATAAATTGTATAATTTAACAGTATCAGTCTGCCACTAGCCTGAATAAGAAATATGTTGGAGAACCTTTGTGGTAAAATAGACACCCAGCATGGAGAGTAGGAGTGGTAAACAACAGAGAAGTTCCTGAATAAAAGCAATGGTACATGGGGACAGCAACAGAGCCAGACAGCAGCATGGGGTGGTCCTAATATGTCCTATTTGGTCAGGGAGCGAGACCGCAACAAGATACTGACAGAGAGAATACTGCTGCATCCTGCTGAGTACCTGACATTCCTCTCCCTCTACCCATTCTGAGCTCTTCAATATAATGTCTCGCACTACTATAAATGTGTTATCTGACCATAACAACTAACATGTGATGGGTAGAATCCTCGAACAGTGTGACAAGTGTTCCCTTCATTTGTTTGAGCAGTGTATAACGAAGCATCAAGTCATCCTCAGCTTAGAATAAAAACCTGTGACTGTGACTCACAAGAAAACTGTCCGTTTGTTAGAGCAGTGGTTCTCAAGCATTTTTACGTCAAGGACCCCTAAACTGACACATATTAGAAAAAGAACCCCCACTTGATAAGATAATGTCCCCGGGTTAGGATTTTAGATGTTTTATTGTAGAAAATATATGAAACATATGACCAAAATAGTCATGACATCCTGTCATGGTGTATGTATGGATAGAATTATTGTGAAAATAAACAGTTCCCTGGGAACCCCCTCAAGGACGCCTTGAGAACCACAGTGTTTAGTTCCACTAAACACTGTTTATTGTACATAATGTGAGATCTAAGTTTAAATTGTAAAAATCAGCTCAACACACGTAGGCTCACTGAATAATTCTCTCTATCACTCATGAAGTCATTGGTGGCACCTATGAAACGTAATTCCTCTCATATTGGAGATAATTATTCAGATAATTATTCAGGGGCGGCTGATCAGCGGTTCAAAGTAAAGTGTCCATGGGCAAGATACCCGACCCCAAATTGCCCTTGGTGGCTGTTTCACCAGTGTATAAATGTGTGTAAATGAATGTGATATAGTGTAAAAGCGCTTTGAGTGGTCGCAGACTAGAAAGGCGCTATACAAATACGGAGCATTTACATTTACATTATTATTATAGACATCATATGCCAGTATTTCTGAGAGAACAGGATCGTGGTGCAGGTGCAGAATCAAGCATAGCATTAGTTCAGGCAGGCAACAAAATCAAGCTCAGCTCATTCCAGCATATCAGGTTAAGCAGCACATCAGATGACAGATCAGCTGATCCTAGCATTCATTGGCAAATTCCACACAATACGCCTGTTTAAGCTGCCGTAGCCTACCTGCCTGCCCTCGCTGCTTCCTATGCAAACAGCTCATAACCCACCACCACCCCAGCTCCTGCTTTCAGGACATATCTGATAGGGATGCACGATAATTATCGATCCGATAAGCATTGGCTTATCTCATTATCGGAAGCATATCGGGAAATGAATTTGCCAAACATAACTACAAAGCCGCATATCAGTCTTTGTTGAAAGTTGTCCAGACTGAAATGTAGTTAGAAAGTGAGTTTTTTTTTTATGTATTAGAGCAGAACCATATACAAAAAACAAAATCACATAGCAATTTTTTTAACAGATACTTAACTGCAATAAGAGTTAGTTAGTAGGAATAATTGTTCAGCCCTTCTGTGTATATTCTCAGCCTTTTATTTACCTGTTGCATTGGTAAATCTTAGTATCAGAGCTCGGTTGACGATGGCTTTTTCATTCACCATGCATGCCTTTAACTGAACAAACTTAGAGTTAATTGAATTGATGGATTAGCTGCTCTGGGACTGAAAACTCAGAGTTTCCAATCCCAGGGTTAGTCAACTCAAGAGTTCAGGGTTAGGCTCAGAGTTTGTTAAACCTGCTTTCCGAAACTGACTCCAGTAGCCCCGAGAGCTCAATGTACTGCAACTAAACAAAACACAAGTGAATAAATAGAACACAACCAAAGAAGAAATCGTCATCAAACTTCAACTATTTGACAACGCATGTTAAGCATGACAAAACAGGCTGCTGTGTATAGAAAACACAGCCAAATACAGAAACACAGATTGCTTTACATAATGTTTTTGTTGACTCTATTTACTTGTGCTGTTATCTATATCTTAGGCACATTTCTGTATTTGTTTGCGTTATCTGAATCTTAGGCACATTTCTGTACTATTCTCTAATGTAGGTCCTGTCTATACAACTTCTACAAAGTCAGATGAAATAGTTATAAATTTTCTGGTGCACTGCAGAGAAAGAAAAGCATACCCCAAAACAAATTTTCACCGAATAACAAAAACCTGTCTTGTTGAGAATGTGACGACATTTACAATTCCTGGGAGGCCTGCAAAGGAAAACTGACAGGAGTGCTTGCAAGCGGCGGCCTCATTCACTGGTATTGCTCATTCTGCAGGATCTTTTATGTGACACCATTACAGCTGAAGCTTTTTTCTTTATTTTTTTTTGTTTTTTTACAAAAGGAGTGATTCAATGCTTTATGAAAAGAACAAAAAAAAATTAGTTCTACAGCGAAAGCAAATACAGACTTAAACTTCCTTTTCAAGAGCCCCGAGGGGCAGATTAGTTAGAAACAACGGCATCATAGAAAATGGATCCAACAATCAGCGGCAGCATTGAGCTGAGTCATAATTTATTACCCGCGCACGCTGCACAGTAGTGTCTGCTATTCTGTGAGAGACACACTGGGCATCAGACTCAGATGCAAGAAACCGGAGTTGGGAAAACGATCGCATTACAGCATTGTTTGGCTTCTATAAAAGGACATGACGTGTTTGACTGTAGCACTGTGGTGTTTAATTGTGGGGAGGGTTTTCTTTTTGTTGTTAATGGAGAAGGGTCTGATACTCATGTTTCATTACCCTGGAATCACTGCCTTCTGCAGATACAAAGGAGCAGCTTGCTATCAAAACAGCTTGCTATCAGCCTTCATATCATCTGAAATCACATGAGTATTATGAGGTCCTCGTAGTACTCTGATTTTAATGAGCAAAACTACATCCACACACGCAAGCCTTAGACTTAAGAGAAGAGTAGGAAACATGATTCTGTTTTTTCCTGACTTGAAGTGGTCAACAAAACTCACCCCTACTGTCTCTTTTTTCTGTCTGTCTCTCCCTCCCACACCCACACACAGCAGTCAGAGGCACAGAGCTTCCATAAATAGAATGGAAAGTAGGCAAGTGGCTGCTGGGAGTGGCTTTTACTGGGAATATGATCGATTAAAAAGCAATTTGCTCCTCCGCTCAGGCCCTGCACTCCTAAATGACAACCCCCCACGGTCCAGATGGAGCTCTAAGGGGTCGGAGAAGCTGGCCTGCCCCGCCCGCTCCTCCATCTCCAGCAGCCAGACCCAGTCCGCACACATAGATGCACACACACAAAGCCTCCACTCCCAAACCCAAGCCTCTGTCACAGTCTGGTAGGCACCTGAAAAGCCATCAGGCAGAAACATCAGGGCAGCCCCTGCTGGTTTGACTGAAAATCTAGACTTTGTTCTAACATGCAGTGTATTTGAGAAAGCTGACATAGAGAAGAGAGGGCATGTTAAAGCAAACAGGAAATATAACGGCGCACAGCACAAACTCAGACAAGGCACGGATTTGATTCAGTATTCTCTGTCAGGATGCACTGGACCAACACACCTATACTGCCACAATAGCAAAATACACAGACACAACTATAATATGCTAACATTGGTTACGGAAAACCATATATTCTGGATTTCAAATATGTTTGTCAGCACTGTCTTGGCATTGACATCTCTGGTGCTTATATTCTTGAAAAATGGCATCTTCTGCTGGTTTACACAGTTAGATAAGAAGATACGTCATCAGGGATTATATCATTGTGTGATAGTGAACTATCACAGGACCATATGGACCCTGACTGTACAGTTGGGCTTGCTGCATGTTGGCTTTTTGTGAGACTTGCAAATTAGTGATTACACGGTCACTGATGATAACCAAAATGATCTGTGTTTCCCAGGATTGTGGACAGGTTGAGTAAAAACTGAAAAATTCTAGGGTGATACAACTTATAGAAAATCAGATAATTAGCTCTTACACCCAAAGAAATCATCCCTAAGCTGATTTCTTCCCACTACAGTGCAGTTACTGCACATCCTGCAAGAGAAGTTTCAGTTTGTTATTAGTTTCATAGCTGTGGCTAAGAAATTCTTATCGTTTAATGGTAGAAATTTCACATCCAGATCCATCAACAGGGGTTCCACTGCAAGCATACCTCTGACAGAGCTAAAAGATAAACACTATTTTGAAGTGCCAAGGCGTACATTTTCTGTTACCATAGGAGTAGTAATTGGTGGTGATAGTGGAGACTGTTTACAGCTAAAAACACACTGCGCAGTGGAAGGATTCATGTTTTTTTTTCACTTGAAACATAGTCAGTAGGCATTTCTGTGAAATAAAAGACATCACTAAATGTCCTTACTTAAATCTATAACTAGACAGGCCTTTCATCTTCCACTTTCACTGCATTGATTTTCCCATACACAGGTTTCAAACCTGAAGCTTGTCTACTTTTCTGGCCTTTCAGCAACACTTCTTCTGAATGTCCTCACTGTGTGCAGCTCTTGGCTTCAGTAGAGCTTGGCTTCAGACCTCTTTAGACTTAGTGGCTGGAGGTTAATTGATACTGACAGATGACATAATGTGTAAGTCATTTGCAGGGAGATCTGGCTTCTTTATCAATGACAGTACTCCTCGCACATACAGACAGGAGGGTGGGAGTTAACAGATGTGATTCTGTCCAGAAGACTCATGTTCCAACATGCACAATGTTAGAATAAATCCATGCCCGAGCTGATGTAAATTGTTCATTTTACAGTGATACTTATCTTTCATTTTTAACATTTTTGGAAATGTGCTTAATTGTGTTCTTGCCAGAAGTGAGATTGAGAAGATTGATGCTGGCGGCACGGTAAATATGAAGCTACAGCCAGAAGCCGATTAACTTAGCAAAGAGAGCAAACGGGGAGAAACAGCTAGCCTGGGTTTTTCCAACAGAAACAAAAATCTGCCTACCAGCTCCCTAATTAACAAATAATATCTTCTTTGTTTAATTTATACAAAAACAGTGTAAAATCAACATGTTGTGATTTCAAGGGGCTAGCTGTTTATAGTCTTTTAGCTAAGCTATGCTAACACTCTCGTGGTGAATCTAGCTTCATATTTAGTGTACATATATGAGAGTCTTCGCATGCAAGAAAGAGAATAAGTGTACTTCCCAAAATGTTTAACTATTCATTTAAGTTTGCATTATTTGCCTTCAAATAAGGCTCCAGGACTTTATACCATCATTAATGTAATGCTACTGGACCTCTGCTGCCAAGAAACAAACACTTTAGCCAGTGTCTTTTGTCAATGACTCTGTGACCTTACATGGGTGATCAGAGGTCCCATGAGTTCACTACTAATGGGATCAAGGGATATTGAGGGTGGAGGAGTGGGGGTGGAGGGGGTCTTACAGGATTTCATTGAGGAGAAACAACCGCAATTAAAGCCCCTCTGGGGAGAGAGAAAAAATCATCAGAACTTTTGTTCCCTCGTCTTTTCACTCACTCAGAGTGGCTGGCTGATTGATATTCTTATGAATGTTAATACTAAAGCACCTCTTCCAAAGCTCACCTTGATAGAATTGATTTTCCTCAAAAATAATTCAGCCGAGGCATAATGGAAACTAGTAAAAGTGCCTCAAAGGCTGAATTCACTGGTTTTGAAGTGAAAAAGTTTCTGCCGTGATTCCCTTTGGTGTAAAAATTACTCTCTACAGGCTTCGGATCCAATCTTCAAACCATAGAACAGATTGAATACAGGTACATCTATGTTTGACTTTACGACCTATTGTCTTCCTCTCTATCTTCAGACATAAAATATTCATTTATCGTGGGCACACGGATTAATAAGAAGGTTATTGCTGCTGTTGCAGAAAATCCTCAAAACACTCATTTCATTTTTGTGTTCTTAAATTAAAATAGTTCTTTATGCGTAGGTTCCTGAGTCTAGGGCCTCACAAATCCCAACACATTATAAAAATACAAAATGCATGATTGTCCATGTGAAAAATAATGTTTTTACTTTTTGAATCAATCCAACAGCAGCTAAATGAAAAGTGATGTCAGGGTTTCAATTTAACCTCCAATCTCACGTCTGATAGGCTGGAAAATGGATACAGGCAAAGAGAAATGTGGACACTTCCATTTGATATGGCATTAAAGTAGCAGTCTCCTATTATGGGTTATGGATTAGCCGCTTGCAATTCTCCCACACACACACACACACACACACACACACACACACACACACAGCTTTTTCTGGCACAAGCAATGTGTCAAACAATAGTTGCCAAGTCTGCTGCCTGCAACAAAAGATGGAAAGAATTAGAGAAATGGAAATGGTGATTCAACACTGTTATGAAAACTGGAGCGCAGCGTTCTATGACAGAGAGAAAACCCATTCAGACGGACTTAATGCTCCATTGAATCTCTTCTCCGCCCAGACCCCCTATCTGTGGCACTCAAATATGCAAACAAAAATCTACTGTGTTCTAATGGTCGCCAAGTTTTTAAACACACTCATGCACCCCTCACACCCACCCTTCCCTTTGCTCCCAGTCTGTCCGGCTTCCTGCATATAAGATTTAATATTTAATTGCCCATCCACCCCTGATAATTGGAATTTGTCTCAAATTTGAACACTCAGAAACAGCAGTCATTTGGGAATCCTGAGTTAAATATATAAATATACAAAATATCAGCACAAAGATAAGGTGATTTCAGGTAAAGACATAATTCTCTATTGACTTCCCTTGCAAAATCTATACTTGTCACAAAAGAGAAGCATATGAGTTATATTTTTCAATTGCACAAAAGAGGGTGCAACTCAATATCATGTCCCAAATATTTTGCACACTCAGAGCATTTAGGTCCATTTATATCCTCAGGCCCTTTTCACCTCACTCCTCCAACAAAGTTACACCATATTGAATTCTCCCAATAGAAAATACAAATGCAGACCTCTCTGACATCTATTTAAGCCTTCAGCCATATATCTGAGTCTGGGACCCATCCAGGAGCGGTAAATTCCCATGCAGAAGCAGCGGCACTGCAACGCTACAGAGGAGATTGGTATTCAGAGTGGCAGCTTCCAAAGTTGAAACTGCATAAATAGCCCAAACTATTACATAAAGGTAAACAAACCACATTGTGCTGAATCATTTCAACTCTGTGCTGCAGCAGGTGGATATGCTGACAAAGGCTGCTCTTCTCATTAAATGATAGAATAACATGTTTTTTGGTTTTATTGGTTTTTACAGCAGAGCACAGGCTCGAAATCTGCTGAAATGGAAGCAGGATGAGGGGACAATAAGAGAACAGGAACAGAAAGATGGCAGAAGTAGACAGAAAACAGGCCAAGCGGCTCGAAGTGAGCTGTGATGTTTCAGTCTTCCTGTGCTGTGTAGCAGAGCAGGCCAAAGTAATATAGTAGATGATGTCTCGTAGTGGCTGTCGCACATTCTTCCTAAATCATAGCACATTGCTCAGATAATGAGTCTCACAAGTTGGGATAAAGGACCACACACACGTAAACACTAAGACCTGTTTATTGCGTTCATTATGGCTCACTAACAGCCCAGTGTCTCCACACCACAGCCAGGATTTTGACACTCTTGTCTGTTTGCAGGCGGAAAAATAAATATCACGTCTTTCACTTTTTGTTGGTCTCGTATCAGCCACACAAGTTACATCCAATTTAAATGGTGTCTGCAGGCTGCCAGAAGAGGGAATCCAAAATGAGAGGAGGTGGGAGGAGTGGGTATAGTGATGGAGACAGGAATAGTGGAAGAGAAAGATGGAAAGGAACCAGTAGAAAAGGACATAGAGACAAGAAGCACATGAAATAGAGGGATAAAGGAAGTGTTCATAGGGATTTGGGGGGCAGTGGAGGACTTCTACATCTTGTATTTCTGCCTCATGAGGGAGTTTTATGGCAGGCTGTGTGTGCTGCTGTCAAACAGCATCAACGCCCTCCTTCTCTCTGGAAACAAGAGTTGTGGTTGTTTACCCATCCAAATCCTGCAGGACTGTTCACTCACAGTCAACCCAAACCAGGCACATTCAATAGAAATCTGTTGTATTGTTATATATTAAGCAACAATGATGCTGGAAGGGACTGTACTAGTTCATTGCGCAAATTATAGAGTTAAGGCACCAGCAATTAAAACTGTCATATTTTGCAGGGTAATCCATTCATTCCAATAGAATCACCATCCTGACTGATACTGGATTTTTAGCATGAAACTGAAAGAAATGCAGCTAAGATATGTATTAAGCAGGATGTTTTGCAGTTAACAAAAACATATGTCTTAGTAATCTCAAACAAACTGTTTCTAGATGATCTTCAGTTTTAACTTTCACTTTATTATTGTATCAAAGGAAATATGGTTTGCAGGAGGGCATTAAACACACAGGTCAAATATATCTTTGGTATGTGATTTCTTGTTACCTTGGGGGACATGTACACTGATACAGATATATCTACAATAAGCTAATATATCAGCCTAGCTTCTGTATACGGTAGTACAATGACCTGAGACCCACTCAGAGGGGAGGGGAGAACGAGATGAGTTACATGGTTCAGAAAGGTCATTATTGTTCTCCCCTCCCTATCCGAGACGTTCAGCGTTTACAGGATGTGAACATTAGCATTTTCATTGACAGCTACTCTTCGAGACGGATGTGGATGCACAATGTGGGGCCTGAGCACAATAGACAATAGAAGCCTATAAATCATGTTTTCTCTACCGTGCTGGTAGTCACATGGTTCAGCTGTTGTTCACTGGCTGATTTGAGCTTGAATACAAATCATGTTGCAGCAACAGGTGGGACATATAGACAGTTTTTAATTGGTTGCTGATGAATGCTTACTGCAGCTTAGGTTTTAGAAAACAACTGAGGCTACTATAGTTAACTTAAACTGACATTTTCCAGGACGTAGATCATTAAATTGACAGTTTCGGAGCCTTTTTGCACCTGAAAAACATAGCTTGCCTCCATCCATCACTGTCCTTCACTGCTGCTGAAACTGTCGTTCATGCCTTCATTACATCCACAAATGACTCCGGCAATAACTTTTTATATGGCACGTCATCCAAAGTCCTAAATAAACTACAGTACATCCACAACTCTGCTGCTCACCTGCTCACCCACAAGCGTGACCACATCACCACTGTCCTTCAGAATCTCCACTGGCTCCCTGTTCCACAACGGATCAAATTCAAAGTACTTCTACTCACTCACAAAGCCCTCCACAACCAGGCCCCCTTCGACCTCACTGACCCGCACCACCACCACACCTTCCCGAAGCCTTCGCTCTTCTGATGCCAACCTCCTGTCTCCACCACTCAGGACCAAGCGTCAGACCTTGGGCGATACAGCCTTTCCCATAGCTGCCCCCTCCCTCTGGAACTCTCCCCTAACACATCCGAGACTGTACTGACCCATCCATGTTCAAATCAATGATCAAAACCCTTCTTTTCAGAACTACTTTTAATGTGTAATTAACTTGTGTTGCTATTACATTGTTAACCCATGTATTTTAACTTATGTGAAGCATCTTTGAGTACCGTTAAAAGTGCTCTATAAATAAAATATATTATTATATTTATGATTAAGAAGTGAATAGTTTCTTCATTTGCATTTGAACCCACAGCTCCAACGCTGAGCTTAGATGACACATTCTCAGTTTGGAGTTGCACACATTCTACTGTGGCTAATTTATCTCCGACTCATTTTCTCCAGGCTTTTAAACAACGGGGATGCAGAACAATAGTGTGACGTACAGTACAGTAAAGCAGACTTAGCCTCTGGAAAAACTGCCTCCATTTACTCCAGCAAGTAGGGGATAAAACGCAGCCCGTGCCACTTAATTTATGATACAGAGTAAATTAATGGGTGCTGACAAGCTCAATAATTTTTCAGAGGCAACAGATAACAGTTATAATTATCAGCTGTGGAATTAAATAGTTAGTGGAGAGACAGTGGACACATATGCGAGTGTGTGTGTATGTTCAGTCTCGTCTGCTGGCCAAAGCTGGGCCCATTATTGGCGGACCTTGAGTGTTAATGTGATATTGTTTGGTTTATTACAGTCCAGTGTCTGCAAGGCCCCGTGCTACAGAGAGCTGATTACAAGCCAGCTCTCGCTCAGCCTCTCTCTCTCTCTCTCTCTCGCTCTCTTTCTCAGCCTCCGCCGCTTGACAAAAACAGATTACATCTACAGGAGTCTTTTCCTGAACCAACTGTATTGCCAGAGAACAACAGTTCAGCTGTAGCCACGCTCTGCGAGGAGCTGCCATTTGAATGCCGCAGTGTCAGGATCTGACCGTTCACTGTGTTATGAATCATTACCCCCAGTCATTTAAGGCAGCGGTAATCATTGGTTACTCTTCTGAGTAGCGAGATCAGCCATGTAGATGGCTTTAAAATGCTTTAAAGTGAGAGATTCACATAGAGGGGGACAGAGGAAGATCTAAAGGAAGTATAAGAGAACTCAACATCAAAACAAGCCCTTGTATTGTCTCTGGCAGATGCCTTCATTAGGGATGCATGCAGCTTCACACACACTCTAATAGGATAAAGCCATAACCAACGTAGAAGAAATCGACTCTTTCTGAGCACTGTGAGCATGCCAGGCCAGTCACAAAGGAAAACGCATCGCTTCTTCAGATAACCTGTGTTATATCTCTCCCTTTCTCAGTGTGTCTGTTACTCTATTAGTCACAGAGCAGAGAGTGTGGAGAGCGCAGCTGCCCTCTATGGGTGTGAAAACAACACACTTGCAGAGACGTCTTCTTCAGCTGCTGCATCATGGCTGGAAGAAACAGAGAGGTGCTATTGTTGGAGCTCAGGTGTTTAGCACTAATTAGTCGGCTTATCTTGCTAATGTTGCAGAGTCATCAAACGTAGCTCCAGCAGCGTGGAATAAAAAAGGAGGATTTCTCAGTGTAATACTACATATTCTGCTCGCTTGGAATGTGAGGTATCTGTTGCAGCATTTTTCTGCTGGTGGAATATACTCTCAACCCCCAACACACACACAGCTCTAGTATCTCCAGTTTCAAATTCCATGTGCATGCCAAGTTCAATATAGCACAAGGAAATGCAGTGTTTGTCTTTGCTTTGTCCTCACTGCCCCATGCTGAGGACACAAACCATAAAAAACAAGGTGAAAACACACAGAACTGGTCTGGTACTAGATTTTATAGAGCAGGACCAAACAAATCAAATTGGTCAGCGTGTACACTGACTGAGCTTTAAAGAGCCAGAGAAGGCGGCAGTTCATATTTCTAAGTCTCCGCTGCACCACAGAGACCCCCTGGAGATCAAGGAAGCATGTAGCTCGTGAGGGAGGCTGTGTTTGAATCCTCCCAGCCACTCAGAGGCCTCCCCCCCCCCCCCCCCCCCCGATCACATCCAACACGCTATGATGAGTGATCCTGCAAAGATGAAAGAAATATAGAAGATCTACATCTCTGAAAACGTTCATTACCATGTCAAAGGTGATGTTTTTTTTCATGGAAAACACTGGTTGTGTCAGTCGAGGTCCTAGTGAAGAAAGACAGGGACCTGAGGTTCTATAAAGCATTGCAGGCCTAAAGCTGCAATATGGATATACTACCTAACTACTACTACTACAATACTGACTGTACCTAAAAAGCCTTATTTGAAAACTGAGAACTAAAACTAGACACAGCGCAACATAGCAGGCCACAATCTTTGTTAGGGACCAATGCATGGGAGGCTCAATCACTAGACTTCATGTGCAGCAAACCACTGAACAGTTCGATGCTGAGTGGAACGCAGACAGGGGAAAGAAAGGGAGCAAACCATTACTACAAGGTTAAAAAACATTTAAAGGACTGGTTCACACATTTTCAAATCTGTCTTAAAACAATAGAAAGGTGCCCAGTAGTGCAATGAAACAGATTTTGCTTGCTGTTTTCTAGGGCTGACCCCGAATAGTCGAAGATTTGATGCTTCGATGGGCGGTACCTGATTCAGCTGCCAATCTCACGTCGAATCTTTGCAGTGAGGATCATACCATTTTTTAGAAATGGGGGTGCTCAATGTCTGATTTTACATAGAACTACCGGTTTTCCCCCAACAACTTAATATGCAGCCTGTTATGAAATAAATATCAACATCTAATGCTGTAAATAAAATAATGAAAAGAAAGGGGGCATCAGTGCGCATGTGTGGGCGTAATGTGTGTATGTGTGTGTGGTCAGGCAGAGAGACAGCGCACCAGCTGTGCTGGTGTTGTGCCGAGTTGTCCGCACCTCTCGGGACGTTCGGATCATTTATCACCATTAATGAACCACACAAAGAATATTATATAGTTATTAAACAGTTACTTGGAATAGTCACGCAAATAACCGCGACATGCATGCTGCTGTCAGCCGCACGGCATGCACGCAAAACTTGGCACAAGACCGGTGAATTGCAGGCGAGCAGAGAGAAGAGGGTCAACAATAAGACTCAGATTAGCTGGAAATGCACAGTGTAAGTTACAGCAGAGACTAGTGAATAGAGACTGCAGCTCTGCAGCTTCTCAAGATAAAAGCAGAGTTACCACACAGACACACGTATGACAATCAGTCAATTATGGGCAACACTTGACAAATCTGATTAGACTATGTAAATGCTTAGTTGGGAACAGCCCTACTGTTATTATGTCTCCGGTTCAAACCGACTATAAGGAGATCCCTCCATAATGTGTTTCTAATACGATTAATGGGCAACAAATTCCACAGTCCTTTATCTTTGTCAGAATGTTTTTTCAAAGTTCAGATGAAGGCAAAATAAGCCTTTAACAGTCAGAGATAGACAAACCAAGTGGGTATCTTCCAAATTGACTGTCTTTAGAGAATGGAATTCCCTTTGTGTTCCTGCACTGGAAGGATAGTAACACAAAAAGGACATTTTATACTAAAAAGACTGTAACTTGAGAAGATACTCTCTTGATTTGATTCATATAAGGACTCTTTTATTTATTACATTACTACTATATTTATCTATTACAAAGCCATACTTTGCCATAGGAAGATGATGCACGTAATGCTAATGTATCAAAATATATATGAACCCTCAATAAGAATATAAATTATAGCTCTATTGCTGTGTAAAAATAATAGTGATTTAAGTGAGAAAAAGAAATACTGAAGATTGAAGTTATGCTGTGTCCACCCGACACTGCTGAAATACAGTTTGGCACTTCACTAGACCACTTTGCATATCGAACAGAGCAGAAATGAAGCAAATTCCCTCTGCCAGTGTCAGGAGAGCTGCATAAACTTCCCCATTAGAGCTGCAGGAGTCAGGTAATGCCCTTGCTGCCGCTCCTCCTGCCCTGTTATCCATGGCAAAGATCTACCAGAGAAAAGGAGAAAAGCTGGAGAAAAGCCGAAAAGTATCTCTCAAGAGAGAGGAGGAATGTGAACAGAGATCAGTGCAGCGTGTAGTGAGGCTAAGAGCTGTGGGCAGAGCAGCTACTCAGACGGTTTCACCAGCTACTGCAACAACATGCTCTATTATACTGGATTGCAGACCTTTGGCTGCCACACAACATTAAACACATTGCAGCAACACTTACAGTTAACACTGAGAGAAAACACGCTGCATCAATAATGATGAATCACTCACACACGCTCATTCAAACACTGTCTAGTTTGCTCAGTCGCTCACCCACACACTCGACAAAGTCACTTGCTCAGGCACTTACTCGCTCACTCATTTGCTCATTCACTAGCTCGCTCAATCATACACATGCTCAGCAATTCTCTCATTCACTCACAAAGAAACGCCCACACAAATACACTCAATATCCACAGTATCTTTAGAGGAGTGCAGATACAAAAACAAATAACTAAACAACCAGATAAAGCATCACAGCATGTGTAATTGCATGAGTGCTACAAACACATCATTGAACATTATGAAGCCACATACTGTAGAAGTGCACTTATTCAGTGCCTTTTAGCAAAGTCACATATACTGGATACATGAACAGTTTAGTCACCACCAGACAACATGAGCATCTAAAGCTCTGAGTAGCTTCTATGTTAATGACATTTACTCTAATATCTACATTATATTTTTTACATTTTACAGTAATATATCTGATGAGTTGAACACTTTTACAATGTGTAATGTGTTCAATGCAAGCGATATTCAAACGGGAGTAAACAGCGCATTTGTTAGGGACTATTTTAAGTAGTGGATTAATACACATTTGGTGTACTGTGACACTGTATTGTAAGTAGGATCAACTTAAAGTAGACTACAGCGCCTGCATTCATTGTAGTGAAGGAGCAGCAGTGAAATCGTGTAGCTGTTTTTGTCTATGGCACAGACGAAGAAGATATGTCAGGCTTTGGCTACACAGTCAATACATGGGAATAGTTGACAATGGAAAAATACTCACCAGACTAAGGTGAAGTTAATCGCCACAGCACAAGTAAGCTATAGCATCAACTGTGGTGAAAGTAAAGACAGAATATTTCTTTTTTTTGAAATGCGGTTTCAGTGCTGGCTTCATTGTCTATTATTTAACCAGGTTGCATCAGCTCTTGGCTGCACGCTGTTTCAATACATAACTCATCAACACAAGTGACATGTACTTGGATGGTAACACGACCCACAGAGGGGAAAAACTTAACAACTCTTAAAACTACCCCACATTTAATATATCCCTTTTCTGCTGGATTATGCTACTGCTGCTGCTGTTGCTGGAATGTCCCATTTTCCATGCTCGGATAATTTAAGTTTTATTATCTGTTATCAGGCCATCTTTGTTTTTGTATTATCTCTTATTACAGGCATCCAGGCAGAGAATTGTAGGAATGCAGTAGCAACACTTCAACATCCAGACAGGGACGACGGATGGGTGTCAGTGCTTTGCTTGTTTTTCCGTTCATCCATATGTCACTCAGGCTACAACCTGGGGATGGTGATGAATCCCCACTATGCTTTTCAAAAACAACACACTTATTGGACTTGAGGGGGTGCATTATTTTTAAAGGTCAAATATCCCTCACAAACAGAGTTTCAGTGGTATTTCACTTGTAGGACTATCACTGTATGCCATCATGATTTCCACAATTTTGAATTCCTTGAAAACCAGCTTGCCCTACACACCCCAGGGGGTAAACGCATCAGTGCTGGGCCATGACATGTTTACTGCTGCTTTGTCTTCATTCCCATCATCCAGGATGAAATACAGCAACAACAAAAAAATGCTTTCATATGTAGAAAGATTTTAACCACAAACTATGTTTTTTTAAATCACTGAGATGTCATCTAAATGTAAACATACCTAATCTTACAGTCAGTATCCTAAATGAAGAAACCACATAACCCCACATTCTACAGCAGAGTACAGTATAATAGCCTCCGCTACATTACTTCTAGAAAAACATACATCTAATTTATATGTATTTTTCTTAAAGAAATATGCAGAGGCTTGATCCAAGTCGAATAGCAAAAGCACATCCTCAGAGGAAACCAGTGGCTAAAACAACAGTGAAAAATATCTGGTTTGAAAGGGTCAGAACAGTCATCCTGCAAATATTTCACCACTTCTCAACCGCTAAAACCGTTTCATACCTTTCAGCGTTTTCACGTTTCATAACTTGTGTCTGTGTGAGTGTTTGAATTACACACCTACATTTGGGTTTGAAAGCTAGCTGACATTTTAATCAACCCCTCAAATCTGTAACTTTAGGCACTCATCTGTAATATTAAAATCATCCATTTACAAAGAAGCTTCATCCAATATTCAACATGTTTAAATATTTTAATAAATCCAGAACTCTGCTACAAAAACGACATTTTAATATTAGATATATTACAACTATTACCCTTCAATATCTGCACATATTTCCTTTCCTTTAAATACAAATGTTCAATCAAAACTGCAACTGGTGAACTCTGGTTCTGACTAAGATCCTCCAGATGGCAGATATCTTGAAAGGTTTTCTAACACTAATGCTGGGAGAATGATTTGCAACCTGTTAACCCATCTTGGCCCGCCATAAAACCGGAGCAAATTCAGCATGAGAAAACATTTGTGACAAAGCATGGTTTTGCTAATGTTTAGACAATTTAGCTTCGCATGCATAGTATATATGAGTTTGAACCTGTTGAGCTGCCAGATGTCTGGAGCGTGTAAAGCGGGATCATACACAGGAGCAGGTGGGAAGAGCAGATCTGAGGGGCAGAACTCATTCAGTTTCAATGATGGGAGAGTCAAAGCCATGTGAATCACTCATTTTGGGTTTCACGCATAATAGCCGGTAAACCATGTGTCCATCTGAATTAAGTATTTAATAGGACAGGCAGCTGTGGCATAGATGTTAAATCTGATTGGAAAGGCAAAGTGTCAGTAGATATTGGCCTTTAAAAAAACTGTCAGAGTGGCTCGTCTCAGATACAATCCTCTTCATTTGATTTATTTGACTGTGAAATCGAATTGATCAGTGTCACACTTGACAATGAAAAGCCCTTAACCATAAAGCTGCACTAATCAATATCTCTTTGTAAACAATGGATACATGTGTTCCTCACCCAGGAAGCAGCTCAGGTTCTTTTTGTTTTATCATGTGGAATTTCAGACTCCAGTTGATCTCCGAACTCACCAGGAAATACTACTTTTACTTAGGGGGGGCTCAATGTGGGTAACAGGTCAGGTACAGGTCACATACAGGTCACGCTCGACGTCAGATCCAGAGGTAGTGGCAAACTCTGTCTCCCTAGCAATAGTTCTTGATCATTTTTCTCTCTTTCAGTAAAGCAGACAGCTGCGCTGACAGCAGTGGGTGTTACCTAGGATCAAGCCTAAAAGATATGAGTGTCTCCGCTTACAATGCAACACAAGTGACCTCCAGAACCCAATGTGACTTAGGTAATGCAGTAGAGACTGTTCTCCAATAAGAGGGCTACACATATTTAGGCCAGTAAATAATAACCTTGAATGGAATAGCAAAGGGATCTGCTACAGGGCCAGATAGAGACCAAAATAGAGCTAACAAATAGTCAATATTGGACTTACATTCATTGTGTAACCAAATAGACAACTCCAAATGAATGATAACGTTGTGTTTGCTGTAAATAGGAAACTGTTTGCTAACACATCCAACATGTCAACTCTGTAAGGAAAGTACGTCAGTGTGTTTTCAGCTTGTTCTGTTTCCCCTCAGAGGTCAAAAATATAAATAAATGGAGGCTCAACGGGACTTTAAAGTGGTATTTTAGATTGCATGTTATTATCTTTGCATGTATCAGCACTGGTCTAGTTGATGGATTCAGAGAGGCACCTCCTAAAAAAGCAGCCCATAAAACAGTCCCATGTATCACCAAATTCAAACAGGCACACAGCCGACAGTAATGCAGGTGAAAGTAACTGTGGGCATTTCATGGGAATGCATACAGGCAAGGTGAGTCAGTGGCTGCTGCAAGCCTCACTCAGTCTGCCTCATTAGCTATGGATGGATGGAGGTTCAGGGCCAAGGAGCTGTCGGGGCTTTACTTGCTCCCACGCAAGCAAAAGCACAAATTAAAAAACTTCAGTTATGTCCTGATACATCTGAGTGTGGGGAGTTGTACATTTCTTGGCAAGCAAGTTTATATATTTAAATACATGAAAGCATGCAAAATAAATGATAATGTACACACACCAAGTATGTAAAAATGTGCCAGTCAGATGTGACTACTCCACATCGATGACTCTGTTTCTGCCCATTTCATCAAGCCTTGACTCATGTCAGTCTAGGGCAGAAGTGCAAAAAGCAGCAGAGGCAGAGAGATCCCAGTCATCAAGTCTGTGGAGAGAAAGCTGAATCCTGCATGAAGAACTGGGTTGAAGATAAAGCACACTGTGAAAATGTCTTCTATTCGGTGCCAAGGCAGTTAATCCAAATCAACTCCACCAAGGCTCTCTTAACACGCCTGGGCTCTCAGCTGAGCAGCAATGCTTTAATCATCAGACCTCCATAGGAGAGGAAATTCAAGATTATTAAAAGAAACTGGAAAATGCTGCCCAAAATAAAGGATGTCCAAAATATCCCACGCACCTCAAAATGTTTCTTCCTTGTGTTGGACGTATCTGATCCTGCTTGCTGTGACCAGCTAAGCTCATCATAAATCCTTACATCAAGTCATATCACCTAACCTCGATGAGGACGCTACCCTTTGACAAAATACCTGTTGAAGCTGGAAGTAACACCTTCCAAAACATCAAAATCTTTGCTGAGAGAGGGCTGAAAAAACGTGATAGAAGAATCTAAGAGAATCTACAGTAAGAATGATAGTGTGGAATAGGAAATGAGAAGACAGGCAGGCAGTACAGGAGAGCAAATCCTTGCACTGTGTTAAGAAGAAAATCCTTGTGCAGCAAGATTTCATCTTATTGAAATATGTCATTTTAAACGCTATCACCTGCCATATGCTGGAATCTCCCCCACAGTTGATAGTGTGACTATGGCAACAATCAAGGTTGAGATAAAGAGAGCGGAGAAGGGGTAAAGGACAGAGAAGATGAAGGTGAGATGACAGACGCAGAAGACATAAAAGGCATGATGGAGGTGTGAAACTGCCATTCTTAGCACAACTGTATGGCAATCTCAGCATAATTGGAATTGAGTAAAGGAACGATGTCAAAAAATGAATAAGAGACACTAATACAGAATCAGAAAAGAAGACAGGTGAGGTACAGTGCAATATAATACAATAAGAAACATTACTATACAACGGAGTAACATACAGTACAACATGTCAGCCTGAGAAATGGTGCAATGCAATGTAAAAAGTGCATTACAAAGGCACAATATAACAATATTAACATTAACTCTACTAATATTAACTTATAATACAATGAGATATGAAAAAATAATATGATATTATATAAGATGCATTTAACTACATACTGTATATAAAAAAGAAATGTCCTCTCACTTACAACTGCTTTTTTTCAGCAAACTTAACATGTGTTAATATTTGTATGAACATAAAAAGGTCCAACAAGATATATATATATATAATAAACATTTTATTGGAACAAAACAGAAATTAAATGATCATTTGAGATAAGTAGTGCTACTTAAAAAAAGTAATGAAATAAAATGAACCTTTCCAAGTCCCTGCTGTAAGCTCTCGTATTATCTAGTGAATATTCCCATCATGTCACATAAACACAGCATAAGTTACAGTCCTGAAATAATAAGTCAGATAATCAATTAGTTGATTGACAGAATGATGAAGTGAAAATGATCATTAAAACGAAGCGCTAATCCAAACTGAAGGTAGCGGGGCTCTGCACAGCAGAGAATGATGTGCAGTGCAAAAGAAAGATGCAAAGGGGAAAACCACTCAATATAAATATTATATTATATATATATATCATTCTACCCAACCTCCCTAATTAAAACCTATCCAATATGTTCTGTAAATGATCACTTTCTAAATTGTATCCAGTCCTGTGTTTTACTACAGTTGGCACACTCTCCCAAATACTGTCAGACAATCACTACACCCGATATCTACACAGATCTGCTTTGTCAGTGTCCTGGTTATGTTGTACCCAGACTGTAGTTATATCACAAATCCAAAAATCCACATACAGTATCAAAAAGAAATCCTGACTCTCTGTCAGATTATTATGTCCAAAACATTGGAGGAGGAGGGGAGGGGGAAGAGATTAGAGATTCTCATTTTATAGCAGAGCTGTACTTGAAAAAAGAGGAATTTGCTGTCATGACAAGTATTGATTTGTAACCTTTCACAGGGTGATAATAACCTGTGAGCTGCTGCCCCTTAAGGCCTGCCAGAAAGGGGAAAAAAAAGAGGGAGGACGCCAGAGTGTGTTCTCTATTTTCCCCTCCGACTGGCAGGAACATTTAGGCATTTTACGAGTGTCAAGCCATTTTATTTTCTCATAAAAACAGCAATAGTAGTGAGAGAGAAGACCATTTTTTCTTGTAGTTAAGTTCCTTACATAACACTTTTTGTTACCATAAAAAAAGCTGACAGCGTAAGAACTCCCTCTCATGAAAAAATAAGCAGATTCTGTGTTATTTAAAAAATGCAGTCTTAGTGTAGGATCAAAATGTGGGCAGGCACATAAGGAGCTTTAATCGGCGAACAATCTGAGTGGCTAATACACAGAGGCACGGCACATCTAGTCCATACGTGGATCTGGAGAGGGTTCAGCCCGGGTGCTCGCTTTCATTTCCATACTCTTGTAGGTGCTGTCAAATAGCATTGTGAAATGTTCAATCCCATAGTGCAGCTTACCCACTTATCCACATTAACTTCACGCAGCCTCCTGCAGGTCCAATTGACAGGCACGTTAGAAACAATGACCCCACCAGAGTGAGCCATTTGTGCCTACACTCTGGTTAAGAAGTGGGCGGGAAAGAGGGAGGGCTTGACATTCGTATTTGGGGGACTTAGCTGACATCACGCACCTCCCCTACCTCCCCCAGCTGCTGTTTGAACTAGATTTCAACTGCCGTTCTGATATGTGTCGTGCCCTAGAAACCGCTGCAGAGTGGCTTAGCCTGACCTCGATATTTCCAAACAGGCCACATCGATGGCTGCTGGGCAAACAGGGGACCGCCGGCTGGAGTTGGCGTTGTTAAACGAGTTGTCACCGGGAGTCAGGGGTGAAGGAGCGGGCTGTGAGCCACGCTGGGGATTGGTCAACAGCTTTAGGATTACAGAGGTCACACAGAAGACGTAGTCCCATTCTGAGAAAAAAAAGGAAGTAGTATTTGCACACAATGGATCTGGCTCCTGTACCCTAAAATACATTTTTTAGACATGCATCCCCTGTGATTTAAGGATTTCTATTGTATTTATGAATTTTTTATGAAGTACCTTTCTTTCCCCGCAGAGAACAGGTAAAAGTAGTGCCAAACACCATTCCTCTATGTTTTATTGAGGAGCTTGATATATTTTTTTGAGTGGTTGTTCACCAATTCAAGAGGACGTGGTCCACTTGTGAGGGCTGGAACAAGAAGCACATATGAACACTGGCCCTTCTAGGGAGTATAAAGTCCAGACTCCCATCATAACAGACTAAAGAAGCATATGGAGCAAACAACCTCAAACTGAGGTGATCTACCCAGGCAGTCCAGTCAAGGAATAAATCCTCTAATTACCAGTCAATACTGAGTTATCTAGCACGTTGCTTTGGTTTTCATTTTTACAGAAATGGCCTCTCTTTTAAAGTAAAATTAAACAGGTGTCTTCAATCTATAATCAATCAAACCATGCTGTTTGTACGGCTCGCCCAGTGCATACTATTATTCAATCAAAGAGGGGCTCCATAGGTGGCGGATCTTACTGGTTTCGATGTGATGTGACACCAGTGTAGGTCCACTTGTACTCGAGAGCAGGCTCAATTAGTTAATTACTCTGTGTTTATATGCACAGTGTGTGTGTGTGTGTGTGTGTGTGTGTGTGTGTGTGTGTGTGTGTGTGTGTGTGTGTGTGTGTGTGTGTGAGACAGAGAGAGAGAGAGAGACAGTGAACTGAGCCTCGAGTGCAGGTCCCAGTCTGCTATAATTAGCTCTCTTTTCACTAAACCGATTAATCTCTAACACTTGGACAGCAGTTCTCACTTACACACACACACACACTGACACATATAAACACAGAATGATGGTCCACATGTGTGCACATGACCAACTCGAGCGCCACATTTACTTTGAGGCAAATGACAAAGGGATTTAATAAAACAAATCATGAAACAACTATATGTGTTCCCATCTTCTGCCAGACCGTTCTCATCTTGAGGCCGATGTGCTAGCAGGTAGGGTTAGCCTCCTTTGTGTTGCTGGGACGTAGCAAAGGGTGGCATTTCATACGGACGCTGAAGGTTACCTTTAGTGTAAAGGAGGGCCTTCAAAGATATAAGGGATAAATACCATCTCGTCTTATGTTCTAAACTCAAATGTCTTGTTTAGACAGACATAGTCAACATCAACTATTCACAGAACAGAGCAGGCCTCTGTCGACAGTAGGTCACCATTATGCAATAAGGGAGACGTGAACAAAAATCTTATCAGGCAGTAATAACAAACTACTTGGAGTCTATTTTTTTTTAGGAAGAAAAATAAATAACAACAGGAATTAAGAACAAGCACCCAAAAAGTGACCATGGCATATCACACACACTGCTCCAAGCCTATCACAAGACAAGTCGATTTGAGACGATTCTGCAAAAACAAGATTGCGTTCAATGCCGATGCATTTTTTTTATATACAATGCCACAGTTTTTGCACATGAAAACTACGATATGATTAAAGCTAGGATAGGAAGTTTATTACACAAGTATTTCTTGCCTGAAGGAAGGGGGAGGGATTTTATTGGTTGGATACTTATCTAGCTGCCTCTTGCTAGTTTCTCCAATGTTACCTACCCTAGCTTTTAGGCTAGCCAAGTGTAAAACAAACGATTGTTAACGTATGGTTAGAATTAGGCAACTAAAACACCTGGTTATGGTTAGGGAGCGATGGGTGGTTTAGGTTAATAAAAAAGCCAAGTTTGAATGCAGGTCTCCAGTTTCCTGCATGCTACAAAGTGTTACAAGCCCATACACCACGTCAAGCTCCTTTGGCTCTAAATGCGTTGGACATAAATCATGAGATGCATAACTGTATAAAACAGATGCAACAGATGAAAATGCACTGGACATTGAATCTATTAACCCAAAATAATATTAATCACTGAATAGATCAGCCAACAATTTAATTAATTTCCTTTAAAGGATAATGATTCTTATGAGGTCTACACCAGCAGTCTGGGGGCATCCTCTGCCTCTATGGCAGCTCAGTAACACGGTCAGTGGGAAACAGTGGGAATTCCAAACAAATGCAAATCAAATTAAGCCCAAATTAGAATTGCACGCTTGCATTCTGAGGCAGTGGATCTAAATACTGAGCTCCATCACTGTAAAATCGTGTTTCTTCACTCCTCAAAGGACCCTGGAAGGGTATTTCTTTCCCTTTGGTCTGACCGTCGTTTAATTGTAAAAGAAATGATGTGCTTCAAATAAAACCATAATGTTCTAGAGGACTGGTGCCAATCCGCTTTTCATTCCTTTTGCTTCAAGAACTCCCACAACGAAGTTGCAACAAATACAAAATGGACATCGTCTCTGAAATCGCCATCTTAATTTTAACCAAATAACCGCAGTCGGAAAGAGCAACTTTATCTGATCACAAGATTTCAAAATGAAAGGGTCTGTGCAAATTGGAAACCCTTTAAGTTCTCTTATCACAAGATTGTAAAAGTCATTTGAATAATGCCCATGTTTCCCAGGTGCTTTGAGATTTAATCCACCAGAATCCTCTCTCCTGTGTGCAATATTGTCAGCCTTCCTGTTTCATCCCTCCAGCCTCATGTCTTGTTAATATTACTGGCAGGTAGAAGGTCAACTTTGCAGGTAAAAACTGTTTGAAGCATCTTTAGTTCTGCTTTTATTTGTCCATGTGTAAACATGCCGAAATATTGCAGGGTCCACCAAAGAAAACAGTTAAATGACTGAGAATGCTAATATCAGTCCTGTTGCAAGTGAATTTTGGAGCCTTTTATTAGAAGTGAGAATGTGCTCCAAACCAAATTATATTATGATACCATAATATATGTAATAACAACAAACAAATATATAATAATACCATGATAAAGTTTCATGGGCATACAGAGTGAGATGTACATGTCTGAAAGCCACAAGACGTTCAGAAACAAGAGAAGAAAACTCTAAAGTGATGATGAATTATCAAAACTCTACCAGATTTATAGTTACCTACCAGTGTTTTCTTTGTAGTGTGACTTTTCTTTACAAGCTCTGCTTTGCTTGTAATTGTGCTGTGTGAACATAAACAACACAAAAATACATAAAAGTACTACTATTACACAGAACTACTGACCAAAGGAAACAAATTATAGGTGTGACAGCTATAGCCTTAAAGTAATTTGCATTAAGCAGAGTACTGGGCTATTTAAACTCCTGCATAACATCTATCAAGTTGTAAACATGCTGGGATAATACACTGAGTCAGAACATGGCTGGTGTACAAAGCACAGAGCACACAGGGACAACATGGAGCTCGTAATGTACTCAAACGTAAAAACATGATTGTTACTGACTTCCATATGGTATCTGTCATAACAGCAAACTATAATAAATGGCTGCCCCTTATGAATTACACTCCCTATCCTTCAGGAATGGTTTTGTAAGTACCTTGTATTCATTTGTCCACTAAAGCCCAACTAAAATGGGCTATAAACTGAATCTTCCCAGATACATGCAACCTAAAGTAACAGTAAACAAAGTGCATCGCATGCTGAAATTTCTATATCCTCACCAAACCGATGACAAAAGCCATAACAAGGTAAGAGGGCAGTCAGAATCATTTAATTAATCCCTTGCCAGCAACAGATGGGTTTGAGCTTAGTGGCTCCTGGGAAGAGATAATGTGTTTTTGCACTCAGTGTAATGATGGTCATGATGGTGCAGGAGAATGGGGCTCCAAAGTCTGAGGGGTAACCGAAGGGAGACCAGGCAGAAAATGGAAAGGATCTCTAGGTCAGAGGTTCCTGTGACCTGCTAACTCACAGAATATAGTGTCAAGGGGAGTGCAGATGGACGAATGAAAGCCTTACCTCCATGTAATGATCTAGACAGTGAAATCCTCAGGACTGCAAAGCAGTGTGTCCTATAAAAATGCTTCTTAGTGCTGTAAAAGAGCTCTCAAACTGTCCAGAGTGTGTAAAGATCTCTACTGATTGTTTTAGCCCAGTACTAATACTGAAATGTATGTGCTGTTGTTGCAGGTAGCCAATATTTTGTACAAACTATTGTGAGATCCTGCAGTTGCAACCTCTAACAGCCACCATACAGGCAGGCAGATGAAATCTCAGTACTGCATGTAAATGATTTAATAATGACTAAGGTAGCTAGTTCCATGAGTCTTATCAAAGCAAATTTCCACTATGCCATACATATGTTGGGTTAAAAAATGTATGAACAGAAGAGGTAATAAACCCAAAGTTACATTTTATTTCAGTCTTTTTAATGAACATCACAGACAGTTAGGGATACTGTAAAAGCAATTAAAAGTTACAGGGTGAGAGAGAAAACTGCCGTTATGCTCAGAGCCCAGAGAAATTATGACTTTCATTTTTCTAAATGTTTAAAAGTTCAGTATTTCCTTAAATTTACTAACATAACTTCACAAGTTCATACATTACCTAAATAGAGTCAGTTCAGGTTTATTTC